>NC_135953.1:21457156-22066130 GCF_053455715.1 Rhinoraja longicauda | reverse complement strand
AGAGAGAGAGAGAGAGAGAGAGAGAGAGAGAGAGAGAGATCAAATGATGGTGGATGATAGGCGGAACTGGATGAGGTGCGGGTGGGGGTAATTATGGCTGCCTGAGCCAGGTGGGGAAGAGGTAGGGAGGAGTATTGAGACAGAGGTGGAAACATTTCAGAAAAGATTACAAAACAGCATCTGATTCAAGAACCACCCCTTCCCCCCCCCCCCCCCCCTCAATCTGGCTCCCCCTGCCCTTCATCCCTCCGCATCCCAATTTGTCTGGGTGCACTTATTTCAGTTCACCCCTCCCTCTCACTTCTAGGTACTGCTATCCTCCCCTTATACTCCTAGTACTGATGCAGGGCTCAACCTGCAATGTCAACCATCCCAATGCCTCCACAGCTGCTGCTTGATCTGCTGAGATCTTGCAGCATTCTATTTTTGGTTCAGATTCCAACATCTGCAGTCTTGTGTGTCTCAGTTCAAAGGGATAGATGGAATAAGATTGAGACCTGAACATCAAACTTATTTAAGAAACTAGCTGTAGTAATGAAAAGACAAAATGATTCATCTTTTGCAAAATTAATTCAAGAGGTCTCTTTGCAAGGCTAGTCTTGAAATTATGACAATTTCTGAAATTAACACTCCTGCATCTTTAGATATATTATCATTGATTAAAAATATATATTTTCTTTATTGTCTGAAAGTCAGATGTGATTGTCTCCAGTCTCCCTCACTTCCCGAGCATCAATATACATTCAGATTGTTTATTCTAACAAATATATAAGGGCAAAGAATAGAGAAGCAGGTAATCACAACCCTTACCTATCCAATTGACTGCTCTTAAAAAATATGTGATTCATTGCAGATAAGCTGTGATATGAGGAGTGAAAAAACAAACTTGGACATACAAGATAAATGGCGGTGATAAGCTTATAACATTTTAAATGATTGATTACACTGACCCAGGGACACTGCCACGCTGACTCATCACTGACTCCAATTCATCCAGAAAAATGGTAGAGGGAGCATGAAACCGAGCAAGTTCAAACAACACCTGGGAAATATAAGAAGGGATACACTTAAAGAACAATGTCAGAATAAAGAAAATACAATTCAAACTGGAACAATTGGGCAGTGGGGGGAGGGCAGGGGAAGGGGGAGGATGAATAAAAAACAGAATCTGAACAGTTCCAAATATGATGAACAGCTACATTTCACAAAATATGTAAATAGATTTGGTTGACGAAGCCTCTCCAATATATTTAAACTTAGACTTCCAAAAAAACAAACCCATCATCCCCTGGTTGTTTCCTTGGCATAGTCCTGCTTTAATTTTCTGACTGAATACTTATCTTTGTGCAGGTTTGACAGCAGATATGAAGAAACTGTTTATTTCACAAATGCTGGAGTAACTCAGCAGGTCAGGCTGCATCTCAGGAGAGAAGGAATGGGTGACGTTTCGGGTCAAGACCCTTCTTCAGACTGATGTCAGGGGGGCGGGACAAAGGGTGGATATAGGTGGAGACAGGAAGATAGAGGGAGAACTGGGAAGGGGGAGGGGAAGAGAGGGACAGAGGAACTATCTAAAGTTTGAGGTCAATGTTCATACTGCTGGGCTGCAAGCTGCCCAAGCGAAATATGAGGTGCTGTTCCTCCAATTTCCAATGGGCCTCACTATGGCACTGGAGGAGGCCCATGACAGAAAGGTCAGACCGGGAGTGGGAGGGGGAGTTGAAGTGCTCAGCCACCAGGAGATCAGGTTAGTTAAGGCGGACTGAGCAAAGGTGTTGAAGGTGAAGAAATTGTTTAACTATTTTCACCGAACAACAGAATATTCCTGTCGGCTTCACTATACAACGGTATGAAAGGAAACCAATATGTTCTTTTCTCATTAACATAGAAATAAGGTAAGTATAGATTGCAGATGTTGCAGAATGGGTTAGTGCCACAATCACACATTCCACTGAATATACTTACAATTAAGAGGCTTAACAGGAAACCAATTGTAGAAAAAAAAGCACATGACAGAGTAGATTGAATTGCTCTTACCCGGACAAGTTTCTCAGAATCTCCTCTCCATTTGCTGACAATGGTAGAGGCTGAAATGTTGAAGAAGGTTGTATTACATTCAGTAGCCACAGCCTTTGCAAGCAATGTTTTTCCAGTACCTTAACAAAATGCAGTTATCAATATTTGACAAAATGTCCCAAAAATATATATTTTCCACTTTCATTTAAAAAACCCCACTTCTTTAGAAATTCTAAACATTGCATAGTTTGGAAAGTTATAGAAACAATGGAAAATATTATAATCATAAATTATATGAGCATGCTGCTCATGGACCCAGAACATCAAGCAACATACTTGAACTTAACTTTGGCACCTGACTCTTTAATGTGCTATTGACTAAATAGACAAAATGCACCATCGTAAGCAGACCAAAGCCCAATGAAACAGAAAACATAGGTTCCGTTCTTCTTTGGTACCAAAGTAGTTAAAATGTAGTCTCAGAGTAGCTGAAGGTATTCAAATCACCGTCAGCACACATCAGGAATGGCAAGTAGGGAGGAAAAAAAACCTCAATCAGCATTTCCATTCGTGGATAACCATATGAATTTAGACCTGACAGTTACCTGTTGTGGATAAATGTCCTATCAACATTTATGCCCCAGGCAGAGAGCAGATATTGGAAGCTTGCCAATGTCTTACAAAATTCTTAAGGGGTTGGACAGGCTAGATGCAGGAAGATTGTTCCCGATGTTGGGGAAGTCCAGAACAAGGGGTCACAGTTTAAGGATAAGGGGGAAGTCTTTTAGGACCGAGATGAGAACGTTTTTTTTTCACACAGAGAGTGGTGAATCTGTGGAATTCTCTGCCACAGAAGGTAGTTGAGGCCAGTTCATTGGCTACATTTAAGAGGGAGTTAGATGTGGCCCTTGTGGCTAAAGGGATCAGGGGGTATGGAGAGAAGGCAGGTACGGGATACTGAGTTGGATGATCAGCCATGATCATATTGAATGGCGGTGCAGGCACGAAGGGCCGAATGGCCTACTCCTGCACCTATTTTCTATGTTTCTATGTTTCTATGTCATGGGTCCACACCTCAAAGTCAGCCCCAGGACAAAAAGACAAAATATAAAAAATAAAGCTTTACATTCCAATGGTTAACAGAGGTCTCGTTAACTAAGTATATAGTCAAAAATGATCCTCGGCTTGGTCCATTCTTACCCGTATTGAACAATAATGTCTTCATTTTAATGTGTACTGACCTGTCCCTGCCGCACAACACTGTCTTCAATAATCCGGAAAACGAGGATCATTTTTTAATATCTCACTGAAGGCAGACATTGATAATGAAATCCAACAACACCTCTACTGTGCCAGCACAAGCTTTTGGAAAATGTTTTTGAAAATCAAAATCTCAGACTTAGGACAAAGTGCATGGTTTGCTGGGCAGCAGAGATCACCAGCTTCCTGTGACTTGGGAGATATTGATGACTTGTCGAAGGTATTTATTCACAAAGTGCTGGAGTAACTCAGCAGGTCGGGCAGCATCTCGGGAGAGAAGGAGTGGGTGACGTTTCGGGTCGAAACCCTTCTTCAGTCTGATGTCAGGGGGAATAAATACCTTCGATTTGTACCAGCATCTGCAGTTATTTTCTTACACTATTGATGACTTGTAACAGGAACCTCAGAAAACGGAAGAGGTACCAACAACCCAGTCGCTGCAAAGTTTACCAGGTCCATTGACGGGACAAGTGAACACACATCTGCATTCTCTCTGGCCAGTATCTTCAGCACTTTGGTTCTATCTATCCTTGGGTAGCTCCAACAGGCAAGCCACATCATTCACATGCCGATGGCAAACAACCATCAAGGCAGCAGTTGACAAGGTTGACTCAATCGAGAAATGTATCAAGAATTTCCCACCCCAAAGCCTGCAAATCACACGTTGGTCACTTCAAAAGTAAAGTGGGATTTCAGGGATTTTCCCAAAAAATAGACTGGAAATTGATTAATAAACAACACGTTTCTCAATGACAAACCATAAAACCCCTTACCTGGTGGTCCATAAAGTAACAGTCCTTTCCATGGCGATAGAATCCCAGTAAAGAGCTGAGGATACTAGGAGGTAAGAAGTATAAGACTAAGCATCATTTCAATAAGACATAAACAGAAAACAAGCTTTCAATTTAAATTAACTTGCCTTGATAGGGTATACAACAGCCTCTTTAACTAGTCGTTTGGCTGGCTCCAGCCCAATTATGTCATCCCATCGCACATTTGGATTATGGAGATAGATGTCCTTAATTAAATCAAAATTAATCCAATTTAAAAAATATATATATTGAAATTAAAAATAATATTTAAAATTTCTCACAATTGGACCTATCTATTATAGACACTTTCGGTGTGAAATTTTAAAATAGCAACAAAAAGATTCTGGCAATATATAAAAGGGGCTCTTCATTAGAGGGAGCAACACACCGGGCAAGAACCACCTGTGGCAGGAGAGAAGAGAGGAATTGTTGACATTTCTGGTTGAAACCCTGCATCATCAGTACTCAGAGTGGGGAAGGAAGATGGCCAGTGGTGGAGGGGTGAGAAAGGAGCAAGGGGGTGATTACCTCAGAGTTTAATCTTCACCATGAATGTCCAGTCCATATGTACCTCCACTCCTTTCTGCAATAAAGATCTCCTCCACCAAACATTCTCACCACCTGGCTGAACCCGTTCTTACTCTAAACAATTTCTCTTTTGATTCTTTTGATTCCTCTCATTTCTTACAAATGATGTCGCCTTGGGTACTCACCTGGGCCCCTGGGTATGCCTATCTTTCCATTCTGTTCCAGATCTTCTCTGGTACTACTTCCCATCTCTTTCTCCCTTAGTTTAGTTTAATTTAGAGATACAGCACGGAAACAGGCCCTTCAGCCCTCCGAGTCCGCGCCGACCAGCGATCCCCGCAAACTAACACTATCCTACACAGACTAGGGTCAATTCCTCTTCTCATTCCCACGCTGATCTGTCCATCCTCTGCCTTCCGAACTGCCAGGGTGAGGCCCAATTCAAACTAGAGGAACAAAACCTCCTATTCCACATGGCAGTTTACAACTTTACAAGTTCAGGTAACTTTCTCCTCTACTGTTTCTTTCCCCACCCAATCTTCCTTCGGTCCCATTTTTGTCCCACTCCCCACGCCCTCCTCTAGCTCCCAATCGCCCCACCCCTCCCCCTCCTGGTTCCACCTATCTACTACATACACATTTCACCAACTGTGCCCCCGATCTGGCTCTTGTTCTATCTGCATTACCTCTCCCCTAATAGTTCCCATTATCACCTTCCTTCCTCTTCAGTTTCCAGCATTGGTACCCCTTGTGTTCCTGTTTATCACCCACCTAGTGGTCTCCACTTTCACCCTTCCTTCCCCCTTACTCACTCCACCTGGCCTTTTTACCATCTACCATCTATCGTCTGAAGAATAGTCTCGATCAAAAACGTTGCCTATCCATGTACTCCAGAGATGCTGCCTGACCTGATGAGTTACCCCAACACTTTCTGTCCTTTTGTGTATTAACCAGCATCTGCAGTTTCTATCATCCATCTGCCTCTGGCTCCCAACTCCATGCCTCGCTCTCCCCTACCTGGCTCAATCTACTCATCATCCTTCACCCCTCCTTGGTCTATCTATTGCTCTCTGCCCCGTGTCTCACCACTCCCCTTCATCTCTTTATATTGACCATCTTCCATATCCCCACCTAGTCCTGACACAAGATCTTGACCTGAAATTGCGACAAATCCTTTTCCCTCAAGGATGCTGTTCTACCCATTGAGTTCTGCCAGCAGATTGTTTGTTGCTCCGGATTGCACATCTTCAGTCTCTTGCATCTTCATCAGAGGATAATTTTGCATATTTATATCATGCTCTTGTTCAATTTATGTTTGTTTATTGATCTTTCCATAAATACCATGTTTCATTTAATGCTTATTTGCTATGCTTACAGTTTGAAGCTAACCATACTGGAAGGGATCATAGAATAGGAAAGATGCTAGTAAATGGGACAATCTTAGACAGGCATTTTGGTCGCTATAGACCTATTGTGCCAAAAGGTCTGTTTCTGTGCTGTATGCCTCTAGAGATACTCTGGGCAAGATTAATCTAGGCAAGGGCACCCAATCATCATTTAGCATATAACTCATACACCTATCTATAACAGAATTAAATGATCTCTCCAAAAGCAGTCAGATTTAAATGTTATTACATATCCTAGATGTTCAAACTTACATGATATAATTTTGAAATGTATATTTCCATGGCTTACCCTGCTAATAACAACAGCAAGATCCCTCATTTCACCAGTTGTTCCTATGAAAGCACCCAGTGGCTTTATTAATCTCTCCTGCCAACACAAGACAATGTTTTCAGAAGAAATGCTTGAGTGCAGATTTAGATTATATAAAAAAGATAGTGCACCGAAGTAAAGCACCATCAATAAAATACAGTAATAGAAAATTCAAACATCAACATGCCCTTTCATTTCTGGTGTTTATTTAAAGCTAGCCAATATTTAAGAAAAAACATATTCATTAGTGTTGATCAATTCAAAGATGTTACATCAACCATTCCCTTAGATGAACTGCAACTCAGCTCTGTATTCATGACATAACATAATACATATCATTACTCACTGATGGATCTTGGTTGTAATTCAAACTATTTACTGCTATTTCATGAGACGAATCTTTAACTGCATCTTGAATCATGCCACGCAAGTCAATGATCTGGCCCTGAGAACAATTTAAAAAGGGAAGAAAATAAAATCAATAAAACATGCTCAATTATCAGCAATGGTAAGTACAACTTCTCTCTTAGCAATTATGGGTCTAAAAACGACCAATGCAGGACGAACCCGTCTGTGATGAAGCCCATCTCCAACTTTAATAGTGGACACATTCAAACCAAACTCTGAAGGTTCGGGAGCAGATGATCCATTCTCCTGTATCAATCACAGTAACAACACTATTTTTATTGATAAAGATCAAAAAGGTGATCAACACTTTAATGCTGCTACTACAATAATCGTACAATTATTACAATCACTACAATAATCGTCTGAAGCTCACTACAATAATCGTCTGAAGCTCAAGGCACTTTGGTATTGTGTTGAGGAGGTGGAGTGCAAATAGCAGACATTGCGAGACATCAGAAAGAGTGATGGTTATTTACATCATTATGCCTCAGGAGGCAGTCAAACCCTTTAGATTACCTTGGAGGTAAAATATGCTCAGACCCAGGAGAGCGCTATTGCGAGTGAGGAAGGGAAAAGGATGCAAAATATAGTGTTGTGGGACATTGGGTTCTAGCACTTGTCCAATAGATTTGAGGTTCCTATAACCCCTGTGTTTGAGAGCAAGCACAGTGAGGGTCAATCAGCATGTCTGTGATTGCCATGGTACAGGAAACCATTCAAGTGGGGGAGGGGGTTAAAAGCAATGGAGACGGTATAGCTAGGTGAATACTATGTCCAGCCAGGAGAAAGATACTTGATTGCTTTGTTGCCCACCTGGCAGCAGGGTACATCTCCTGCCATCTGGAGATAAAATTGGAATAAGAGAGGAAGAATTAAATCGTTGTGATCCACATTTGTACTAATGATCAATGTGCACTGACTAGGTTTTGTTCAGAGCAATGGTGGCTAAATTGCTACCTGTATGGTCCTGCCTTTCCATTTTCAGATTTAGATTATAGGAGTCATAGACACAGCACTGAAAAGTGGCATTCAGACCATGTCTACACTGACTATAGAACATAGAACAGTATGCACAGTGACGGGCCTTTTGCAGTGATGTCTGTGCCAACTAGGATGCCAAATTAATCTACTTCCATCTGGCTCCATAGGAATTATATCCCTTCATCACCTGCATGCTCATGTGCCTGCTTCCACCATCTCCTCTGGAAGTGTTCTGGTCACCTACCACTCTGCACAAAATACTTGCCTATCAGCTCACCTTTAAATTTGTCCATAAAATTTCCACTCTGACAAAAAGTCTGACTATTTGCTCTCACATAATTTCATTTTCCTCTATCAGGTCAACTCTCCGTCTCTGACACTCCAGAGAAAACAATCCAAGTTTGTCCATCATCTCCTTATAGTTAATGTTCTATAATCCAGAGAATATCTTGGTGAACCTCTTCTACATCTCCTCCAAAGCCTCTGCATCTTAGTGGAAAACGGAACAGCAGACCATACTCCAAATGCAGTCTAACCAATATTTTATACTTCTGCAATATGATTTGAGTTGAGTTTAGTTTATTGTCATGTGTATCGAGGCGCAATGACAAGCTTTAATGTACTTAACTTTTAGACTCAATGACCCAATCAATAAAGGCAAGTATACTATAAGCCTTCTTTACCACCCTATCTACTTGCGTTGCCAATTTCAGGGAGGTATGGAGTTGAACCACAAGATCCCTCGGTACGTCAGTGGCCCTAAGAGTTCTGCCATTTACGGTATCCTTCTCTCTTATAATAGAGCACCCAAAGTGCATCACGTCACGCAGATTCTCCTCCATGTGCAATTTTACTGCTCATATTTCCCAACAAATCGATATCCTGTACCCTTCCTCACAATGCACAACTTCACCAATTTTTTTGCTGTCTGCGAACTTATTAATCAGCTCATACACATTTTCATCCAAATCATTTATATATATAAGCAACAGAGATTTCAGGTAGACACTGCTGGAATCTGAAACAACAATCCACATGAAGAACTCAGCAGGTTGAGCAGCATCTGTGGGAGGAAAGGAGCTGTCATTGCTCAGGTCGAATGTCTGCATTAGCAGGGTTGGGAGAGGTCCCAGCACTGATCCATGTTTTACACCACTGCACATGGACCTCCAATCAGAAAACCACCTTTCCACCACAATGTCTTCTGTGGCCAAGCCAAATTTGAAACCTATCTTTAGGTTTATGCTTAGGTCTATTATTGTCCCTTTTACCGAGATATATTGGAAAGTTTTGCTTTGCAGGCTATCCAATCAGATCAGACAGATAATGCAATACATCAATACAACCAAGTCAACTTCAAGTATAATAGGTAGAACAGAGAGGAAGATACAGAGTGCAAAATATAGTTCTCAGCATTCCAGCGCACCAGTTTCATAGACAAAGTCCAATGCCAGCAATGAGGGTGGAGGAGAATCGGACAGTACCATCGGACAGATTCTCCATCGCTGCTCCCACCCTCTGGAACTCACTACCCCAAACTGTCAGAGACTCCTCCTCACTCACCACATTCAAAACATCACTGAAGTCTCACCTGTTCAGCACTGCCTTCAACCACTGACCGTCACCTCACCTTCTGTCTCCTTTTTCTGTTTGTTTACTTATTTATCTATTTATTTTCTTCTCTATGTTCTAGTAATCCCTGTAGCGTCTTTGAGTGTTTGAAAAGCGCTATATAAATGTAATGCATTATTATTATTATTATTATTAGTACCCCTAGCTTCTGGTAGGACCATTCAGAAGCTCGATAACACAGAGGAGAAGCTGTTCCTGAATATGGTGGTGTATGTTTTCAAGCATCGAGATCTTCTGCCCAATGGGGGAAGAAGGAATGACCGGGAAGGGACAAGTCTTTGATTATGTTGGTTGATTTTCTGAGACGTTGTGAAGTGTAGATGGAGTAAATAGTGGGGTGAGTGGTATGTGTGATAGACTGGGCTGCATCCACAACTCTCTGCAGTCTTGTGCAGAACTGTTCCCAAACCAAGTTGTGTTCCAAACCGGCAGTATGCTTTCTAGTGTGTCTGTAGAAATTTGTAAGAAACATTGGGCACATGCCAAATTTCCTTGGCTTCCTCAGGAAGGTAAGCAGTTGGTGTGCCTACTTGGCTGTTTCTTAAGTGTGATTGATCAACCACACCACCAAGTCTCCATGGATTCCTTTTGCCTTAATCTTTTGAATCAGCCTACTGTGATCAGCCCTGTTGATCGATAACCACAAATTATTACTCGAGCCATGTATAAATCGATGCAGGATCAGGGAGGTGGATGTTGGTTTTACAGATCGCTATGGGAGAAATAGGATTTAATTTGTGAACATTAGCATCATTACTGGGTTAGGAGAGAATTGTTTGGTTGGGCCAAACAGCACCTGAACAATTTTCAGACCAGAGTTCTGGTAAGTTGAATATCGAAGGAACTAAATAGAGCTTGAAACTAAATAAGGAGTAGGTGAATACCAGTAGAAGGAAATCTGGAATGCTGTAGACAAACAAGAAGGAAACAGAATAGGAAAATAATTGAAGTGAGGATTTATTCCAGCATTTTCTGTCTTTCCTCGGTAAACCAGTATCTGCAGTTCCTTGTTTCTACACTTGGGAAATATCAAATGGATTGGACAAAGTCATCATGGACTTCAGGTTTGACTTAAGGAAATGGAGTTTTTGAGGATATAACTAGTCCACAGTTGTGTAACTTTCTCACTCAGAGGGTGGTGGGCAAATGGAAAAATCTGTCAAAGGAGGTAGTTGAGGCAGGTATAATAACAACATTTAAAAGAATTGGACGGATAATGGATTGGACAGGTTTATAAGGATACTAGACCAAGTATCCTTGGGCCCACAACTCATTGGGTTGCCATTGTGATTTTGGGGGGATTTTTTTTTTTTTTTTTTAATTTTCTTTAAAATAAATGGCTTTTAAAAAATAGATAAATAAATCAATGGAAATCGGGATTTTTCTTTAAAATTGTGTTTTTTTCTGCATTGGTCTAGCACCCTCCCCTCCCTCACTCCATCCCCTCAACCCCTCTTCTTCCCCACCCACTCCCCCCTTCCCCTCCCACCCCCATCACCCACTCCATCCCCCCTTATCTCCCCCCCCTCCATTCCTAGGGGCTCTCCGGCGGCACCGCCATTCCTGCCCGTCGGGTTTCCATTGTGACGTGGAACTGTGCATGGGCGGCTGACGGGCACAGCAAGTGGAAAAGGGATTTATTAAAGTTTAAAATGTGAATAACAAAATATAACAATTTGAACGTTAATAGGATATCTTGATGCAGGAATTTTCAACATCAGCATCATTTCCCCTTTTCACAACAGGAAGGAGCTGTTGAAAATCGCCACAACAAATGGTAAGAATGCTGCCAAAAGGCTCATCGTTCTTTTTGCATAGATCTCGAAGAGTTCTGTCCACCACTTCAAAGCTCTCCCTCCTAATCATCGGGCACTCATCCCAAACAATCAGTCTCACACTTCTGATCAAATGAACCATGTTGGAGTTCTTCTCAATGTTGCACATTGTATTATCGGTCACTTCGATGGGTATCTTGAATCGAGAATGTGCAGTTCTTCCACCAAGCATCAATGTAGCTGCTATACCAGAGGATGCTACAGCAAAAGCAACATCAACTTGACCTCGAACTTTGGAGAGGATCAAATTGGTGAGAATTGTTTTGCCCATTCCTGCTGGTGTATCAATGAAAAACATTGAAGGAACATTCCTTTCCAAGCAGCTGCACACTTGGTCATACACTGCTCTTTGCTCAGCATTCAGCAGAGGCTCCTTCTCTTCAACAAATCACTGTTGTTCAGGTCTATTGTACTGCAGTTCACTCAGCAATTCTGGATTGTCACCATCAAGGTTCATCCTTCCATGTCTTGGTAGTGGCACATGAAAGTATCGCAGTGTCTTGTTGTAATTCACAAGCTTGTCTTCATTATAAGTCTGAAGAAGGGTCTCGACCCGAAACGTCACCCATACCTTCTCTCCTGAGATGCTGCCTGACCTGCTGAGTTACTCCAGCATTTTGTGAATAAATACCTTCAGCTTGTCTTGAACATATAACAGAGCCTGACCATGATGCCTCTCATCAATCATGATATTTGGATCATCGATTGTTCTCCGTTCTCTTTGAAGGTAATCTTCAGACATTGAATTCTTGAAGCGATCCCATAATTGTCGAGAAGAGTTGATCTCAGCAATCGTCAGCAAAACAAATCTCTCATTCCTTTGGGGAGTCTTGTCCGCTCAGCATCTTCCATCGTCTGTTGCCAATGGTCGTCAGTTTGCAACAAACCTCTTTCTATGCAGACGTCTTGGAAGGAAGGAAGAATATGTTCGTCATGCGTCCTCGATGAATCTAAGGATACTGGCCCTTTTACCTGATGGAGAAGCAGTCTCAAGTAGTAGAGGTCACATCTTGGAGAAACGGTATACACCCGTCCCAGAACGTTGGCTTCAAAAATACCTGGAAGATCTTCCACTATCTTCCCAAACTTCCTTCTTTGCCATTTCTTATTATTCCATGTGTAAAATCGGGGTACATCAGCGTAGTACAGTGTTTTTGCAAATTGATCTCGAGAACACAATTCCATGAATTTAGTTAAAGTTGTTCTCGTGATATCCTCATTCCTCACCAGCCGACGACCAGCATCGACTCTGATGACGACTTGTTGTTCTTGTGGTAGATGTACCTGGAGTTGAATGACAGCGGGGCATCTCTCATGAGTTGGAAATCCAAGGATTGATCCCACTGCTTCCGACGGACCAATGTATCTGCCAGTAGAGTACTGTGCAATTTTGTCATCCCTGTTAACTCCAAAAATGTGAACACGTGTTTGACCGACTTTACAGAGCAGCATATCTCAACGTTGATGGAGGGGGTAAAAGGAGAGGAGGGGGGGGGGGGGTAAGAGGAGGGAGAGGGGGGAGAGGAGAGGAGGGATGGGGGGAGAGGAGGGAGGGGAGAGGAGGGAGGGGGGGAGGAGAGGAGGGAGGGGGGAGAGGGGAGGAGGGGGGGAAGAGGAGAGGAGGGAGGGGGGAGAGGAGAGGAGAGGAGGGAGGGGGGGAGAGGAGAGGAGAGGAGAGGAAGGAGGGCGGGGGGAGAGGAAGGAGGGCGGGGGGAAAGGAGAGGAGGGAGGGGATGAGAGAGGAGAGGAGGGAGGGTCTATGCCCCCACAAACATAATTTGTTACTGGTATCCCTCTGACCTGAAGTGTAAGCTAGAGGAACAATTCAAGGAAAGGAATAATTTGACCATTCTGGAGTATCATATTGTTTAGCCGTAGCTTGAGACAGGAGCACAAGATTTATACCCTTAGTGTACAGAAACAGGAATTGTTTCGAGGCTAACAGTTACACCATATATCACAATAAAATCCATGGCTTAACTGTATATGAGGTCATAAGGAATAGGAATAGAATTAGGCCATTCGCCCATCAAGTCTACTCCACCATTCAATCATGGCTGATCTATCTCTCCCTCCTAACCCCATCCTGGCTTCTCCCCAATAACCTCTGACACCTGTACTAATCAAGAATCTATCTATCTCTGCCTTAAAAATATCCACTGACTTGGCCTCTGCAGCCTTCTATGGCAAAGAATTCCAGGAGGAGTTGAAAAATACTATTTAATAATCATAATTCATACTATTTTAAGGAAAACAGTTATAACAGAAAAGTCACAACATTTCAATTAGACTCCTTCTACTTATGAAGGAGAATTACAATTTAATAGCAAACAACACAACGATGGAGATATTCAGCAGGTCAGGCACTATCTGTGGAGGAGATAGACAGAAAAAGCTGGAATAACTCAGCAGGACAGGCAGCATCTCTGGAGAGAAGGAATCTGTGACGTTTCAGGTCGAGACCCTTCTTCAGACTGGTGAGGGATAAGGGAAACAAGAGATATAGACGGTGATGTGGAGAGATAAAGAACGATGAATGAAAGATATGCAAAAAAGTAACGATGGCAAAGGAAACAGGCCATTGTAAGCTGTTTGTTGGGTGCGACTTGGGTGGGGGAGGGATAGAGAGGGAGGGAATGCCGGGGCTACCTGAAGAGAGAGAAATCAATATTCATACCACTGGGCTGCAAGCTGCCCATGCCAAATATGAGATGCTGTTCCTCCAATTTGCGTTTGGCCTCACTCTGACAATGGAGGAGACCGGGGACAGAAAGGTCTGTGTAGGAATGGGAAGGAAAATTAAAGAGTCCAGCAACCGGGAGGAGTTGAGGAGCCAGGAGGAGCCAGCGCTGCCGTCGCAGCTGCGGCTTGCCTGCAGTCCGTCTGTCTTTTGTGTTTGTTGTTGTTTTTGTCTGAATTGTAGTTTTAATATGATGTAGTGTTGTATGTTATGTTTTGGGGGGGGGGGGGGGAACGGGAACTGTAACATTCTCTCTCCCGAACGGAGACGCGACCTTTGTTCTGTGTCGTGTCTCCGTTCCCGTTGCGGCCTACCACCGGCCATGCACCTGGGACCACCTGGGGCTCTGGTTCGCAGAGCCCGTGGCCTGGACTCACCACCTGCGGCGCAGGCTGCCTACGGATGCTGCGGGAGCGGCTGCGACTCGTCTCCGGAGGCTCCGGCGCGGGCCGCGTGGACGTCGGAAGCCCACAGGCCCCTGGATGGGGGCCGACATCGGGAGCTCCGGCAGCGGCAGAGGCAGCGTGTTCGCCCGCCCCGAATCGCGAGGCTTGGGTCGGCCCGCCGCGGACCTTTCACCGTCCGGCGTGGCCTGAAATAGGCCGCGGGATTTTTCACCGCCCAGCGGGGGCTTCAATATCGGGAGCCCCGACCGCCCCGACGTGGCAACTCCAACAGCCTGACCGCGGGACAAGACGGCAGGGGAAGAGAAAAAGACATTCTGGCCTTCCATCACAGTGAGGAGGGACTGGAGGAGACTCACTGTGATGGATGTTTCTTTTTGTTTGGTGTTAGTTGTGATTGTATGTGTTATTGCATTTTTATTGATTAATCTTATTGGTCTTATTGTTCAACTGCGGGTAATGTTTCATTTCACTACACATTTATGTGTATGTGACAAATAAACGACTATTGACTATTGAGGAAATGGACAGATGACATTTCAGGTTGGGACCCATCTTCAGTCTGGAAAAGAGCCCCGATCCAAAGCATCGTCTGTCCATTCCATCCACAGATGCTGCCTGACCTGTTGAGTTGTTCCCACACCTAGTTATTTTGCTCAAGATTCCAGTATCTGCAGTCTCTTGTGGCTCCATCACAATTTAACAAACTCATTCTCACATTCTTGCACTGCCGCCCAGAGGCTTTATATTGCAATAACGTGCTGGCAGACAAGCTGGTTCAAAATTTGAAATGTTTCCCTAATTAGTACAAGCTGAGTATTATGGACCCTTAATAAAACAAGAGGTTGATCTTCATTTCTGTATCAGCAATACGCTGCTTACAAAGCCATTGCACTGACTGAAAAGGAATAAACATGCAGCAAAAACATACAAGTGCATGCGAATAATCAGAGAAAACCTCTGCAACCTGATCCATCATGTTGTGTACTTGTGTACCCAGGGCAAATTGAGGAGGTAGATGGAAAGTTGTTCACTGACCAATCTAGGCAACTGATGCTTTTTACAGGAAATCAATCTGTTCTTGATGCATCTAATTTTTGCAAAAGCTGATGTCTGTTTTAGCCACACACTCAAATACTGCGCTATTACTTATTCCCTAAATAATTTCTGTAACAACATGCATCTCTAATTAAAAGAAACAAATCTTGAGACTTTATCTTAAATGTTACTGATCATATTTCTGCTAATAAAACATTGGTTAATTCTGACCTGTTTTTGAGGTTTCAACTCAGTCTTTTTCATTCCGATTTTGGAATTTGGCCGCTGTGTTGTGGAGATTTTAGGGAGCACCTTAGAATTACAGCTTATAGTCCTTGAATTTAAAAACAATGTATCAGAATCCATCACTTAGAAAATCTTGTGTAGCAACGTGCACAGACATAAATAAGATTTATATTTCAAAATTGACACTGACTTCACCATCTAGCTTTTATTCATCATACCCATCACTGTTTTTTCCATTATGTTCATACAATTACAGTGCAAATTGACATACATACAGTACATGCATGTGAATTTTGCTCCAATAGTCAATGTATTTAGTTGCTGAACCTTCAGGTAAGTAGTGGAGGCCAGTGGATCAAACAGGAAAACCGGGAGAAGACTGCAGGGGAAGAGAAAAGACATTCTGGCCTTCCATCACAGTGAGGATGGGACTGGAGGAGACTCACTGTGATGGATGTTTCTTTTTTTGTGTTGGTTGGGGTTGTGTAATTTGCTTATTTTACTGCTTTTATTGTTGGACTGTGGGTGACTAAATTTCGTCCAAAAAAATTGTTTTTTGGATGACAAATAAAGATATCCTGAATCCTGAATCCTAATCAATGAAAGCTGCAACGTGTTTCGCCACAAGAAACTTTTATTCGTATCTTGGATGATCTCTTCATCCTTCCTGTCAACTATGGATCTCCTTTACTCTGATTGAAACTAAGGCGGATTTTTAGTGATTTTTCCTAAATACCTTTAATATAACCCAAGATTGACACAAAATGCTGGAATAACTCAGCGGGTCAGGCAGCATCTCAGGAGAGAAGGAATGGGTGACGTTTCGGGTCGAGACCCTTCTTCAGACTGATGTCAGGGGAGGGGGCGGGACAAAGATAGGATGTAGTAGGAGACAGGAAGACAGTGGGAGAGCTGGGAAGGGGGAGGGAAAAGAGAGGGACAAAGGAACTATCTGAAGTTGGAGAAGTCAATGTTCATACCGCTCAAGTCTAAACTGCCCAAGCGAAATATGAGATGCTGTTCCTCCAATTTGCACTGGACCTCTGACAATGGAGGAGGCCCATGACAGAAAGGTCAGACTGGGAGTGGGAGGGGGAGTTGAAGTGCTGAGCCACTGGGAGATCAGGTTGCTTAAGGCGGACTGAGCGAAGGTGTTGAGCAAAACGATCGCCGAGCCTGCGGTTGGTCTCGCCGATGTAGAGAAGTTGACATCTGGAACGGTGGATACAATAGATGAGGTTGGAGGAGGTGCAGGAGAACCTCTGCTTCACCTGGAAAGACTGTTTGGGTCCTTGGATGGAGTCGAGGGGGGAGGTAAAGGGACAGGTGTTGCATCTACTGCTGTTGCAGGGGAAAGTACCTGGGGAGGGAGTGGTTTGGGTGCGAAGGGACGAGTGGACCAGGGAGTTATGGAGGGAACGGTCTCTGCGGAAAGCAGAAAGGGGTGGAAATGGGAAGGTGTGGATCCCGTTGGAGGTGACGGAAATGTTGGAGGATAATTTGTTGTATATGATGGCTGATGAGGTGGAAGGTGAGGACAAGGGGGACTCTATCCTTGTTACGAATGGGGAGAGGGGGAGCAAGAGCAGAGCTGCGGGATATACCCTAGTGAGAGCCTCATCTATAATGGAAGAGGGGAACCCTCGTTTCCTAAAGAACGAGGACATCTCTGATGCCCTAGTGTGAAACACCTCATCCTGGACGCAGAGGTGGCGTAGACGGAGGAATTGGGAGTAGGGGATAGAGTTTTTACAGGAAACAGGGTGGGAAGAAGTATAGTCAAGATAGCTGTGGGAGTCAGTAGGTTTGTAGTAGATGTCGGTCAATAGTCTATCTCCTGTGATGGAGATGGTGAGATCCAGAAACGGTCGGGAGATGTCGAAGATGGCCCAAGTATATTTAAGAACAGGATGGAAATTAGTGGTGAAAGTTAGTGAGTTCTGCATGGGTACAAGAGGTAGCACCAATGCAGTCGTCAATGTAGCAGAGGTAGAGTTCGGGGATGGGGCCAGTTTATGCCTGGTTTATGCTAGGGTAGAATTGTACGATCTACCCTACAAAGAGGCAGGCATAGCTAGGGCCCATGCGAGTGCCCATAGCTACACCTCGGATTTGGAGGAATCAAAGGAGAGGTTGTAGAGGTTAAGAACCAGCTCTGCTAGGCGGAGGAGAGTATTGGTAGATGGAGATTGGCTGGTTCTGTGGTCCAGGAAGAAACGGAGGGCTTTAAGACCATCCTGGTAGGGGATGGAGGTGTAGAGTGACTGGACATCCATGGTAAAGTTGAGGGAGTGGGGGCCTGGAAACCGAAGGTTATTGAGGAGACGGAGAGCATGTGAGGTGTCTTAATAAAACCTATTCATGTTCTGAACATACAACCAATATTCATATATGTAACTTCAGTCTGAGTCACCCCGAAATCTCTAAAGATCACCTCTAACTACTATTAAAAACAGATATAAATGGAAAGTGAACAGGAAATAGGGCCACTCCTTTTGAAATATGTTACATCAGAAGAACATAGGAACATACAAAAATAAGAGCAGTAGGCCATCAGGACCCCAAGCCTGCCCCACCATTTAAGGCTCACAGCCTCAACCTGTGTCAGTTCCCATAAACCTCAATTCTTCAATCTTTGAAATATTTATCTATCCCCAGCTCAAATAAATCAAATGATCTGGTCTTTACCATCATTTGATGCAGAATTCCAGCTATTCACAAGCCTCTGAAAGAGAAAATGTCTATATACCTCAGATTTAAATGACAAGACTCCTATTTTGTAACTATGTCCCTTTGTTCATCACTTCACCACTCATGAAAACATCTCAACATCTGCTCTAACAAGCTCCCCTAGTATCTTATATGTTCATTCTTTTCCATTCTAAAGAATCCAAATCCAAAATCACTTGATAAGAGAACCCTCTCATCCCAGGAGTTAACCTGATGAATTGCCCTTTCACTGCCTCCAAAGCTACTGTACCTTTTTGAGGTAAGGAGAGCAAAACTGTGCACAGTATTCCAGATATGGCCTCACCAACACCCTGCACAACTGTACCAAAAGCTTACTATTCTTAAACTGCAACTCTTGCCCAATAAAGACCAACATGCCTTTTGACTTCTTAACTAGTTGATGCACTCACAAAACTCGAGCCAGGGTAATGATACTTACTCAGTAGCTGGGCAGGATAATGTAGGAGGGAAGGGGCAGGGAGGGAGAGGGTGCTACACCAATGCAGGAGAGGTTTGGGCCCAATAGGTCCACTTGGTCTAGTATTCCTTTAAAATATTAAGGAGGTTATTTTACTCAAAGAGCATTGCAAGATGCGAGTATCACTGGCAAGGCCAGCATTTAATGTCCATCCCTAGTAGGTGTCAGTGCACCATTTTCTTTACCAGTGAAGTCCTTGGTTGAAGATAATCCCACAGTGCTGTTATTTGGATGCTTAAGAACTCTGATTTACTGATTTGGAATAACAATATTTGTATAAATAAATCCATGTCAAGATGCTGTATGACTTAATGAGGAAATGGCTCCTTGTGACAGTTCCACATATCTATTGATTCTTGTCCTTCCATGTGGAGGATGCAGCTTTGGGAGATTTTGTCAGAGAAACCTACATATGCTGCTGCAGTGCATCTTACAGTTTGTATAGATTTTACCTATTCCTTCAGCACCAATCTTTAATGATTAACTCGTGTGATACAGCCATAAATATGGCGTAGATTTAGAGTACATCTACCTAATTAAGGTGGACACTTACAAGTTGAAACAAGCATTAAGAACGAGAAGAATTCCACCATAATATGTTATCGAACCGCCTGACCTTTCTTTCACTTGAATTCCAACCATGGGTCAATTATAGTTGTACACATGTGGGCCAGAAGCAGAAAAATTAGGAGACAACTTGGTGAAGCTACAACCCAGATCCAGACGCAGTCATCTTCAACTAGAAGAATCCAAGATCCATTTCAGTTTCCTCCTGTGTACTATCGGAGAAGCCAGCCTAATTTTAAATGACAATGAAACTCCTGAGCAAACTCAGCTAACAGCAAAAGTTATAGGTTTAAACAAAGGGTCAACTGTAGTGCCAAAAATCTGGGCTCCAGAATAATTGTCCTGTCCAAGATGTTCCAGTACAGTGACAAGATGTTCATCTATCTGATAAAATGGAAAACTGAGCAAATATTCCTGCCCATACAAAGCAAGACAAATCACATCTGTGTAATTGATGGGAAACGTTATCACCATTAACTAATGTCCTCTGCTTGTTGAGTAAATTGATTGTTGAATTCACTTGGCCTATGTTGGCAAGGTGATAGATGGAAAAGAAAACATGCATCTTATTTGATAAAACACCATTTATAGAATGAAAATACAAATAAGAACTTCACAACAACAATTTTGCAAAAAAGACTTTTAATCTATGCCTCATAAGATTCTACACAAAACCTCAATGTTATCCTTTGATTTTTTTACCTTTTTATTTTTCCTCCATTTCGAGGCTGTAATTTTGCATTTTCTATAAGACCAAAATAAACAAAGTAAGCCAATACTATACATTTTTTTAACTTTCACTTAAAGCACGTTAGCTTTGTATGAGACATGCAAATGAATACTCTTTCACCGGTATATCAGGCATAAGAGAGTGGCAGAAAGGCTATGGTTAAAGTGGGCTCGCTCATTGTTGCCAAAGACAGAATATTGGAAAAAGAACATAGAAAAGTACATCAGAGGAACAGACCCTCAGCCCTCCATGTCTACACTGACCACAATGCCAAGTCAAGGTAATCCCATCCACCTAAACATGTTCCATATCCCTCTATTCCCTGCCTGTGCATAGGTTAGTCTAAATGCCTTACAAATCTCCTGCATATTTTTGGCCTCTCACCTTAAACCTGCCCTCTAGTATTTGATATTTTCACTCTCGGAAAAAAGACTATCTTCCCTTTCCAAGGCACAGCTGGTACCTCACAACATCGGAGACCTGGGTTTGATCCTGATGTCGGATGCTGTTTGTGTGGAGTTTGTATGCTTTCATTGTGACTGCGTGGGATTTCTCTAGGTCCTCTGGTTTCCTCCAATATCTTCTATAACTTGTCCCCAGTGTGTGGAGGTGAAAAGGAAATAAGAAAGAACTAGTGTGAATGAATGTTGACGGTTGGAGTTGACTCAGTGGGCCGAAGAGCCTGTTTCCGGGTTGTATCGTTCCAGCAATCAATCTATGCTTCTCATGAGGTTATACTCTTTTACCAGTAACCCCACAGCCTCTAATGCTTTAGAGAAAATAATGCAAGTTTGTACAATCTCTCTTAATAGCTAATATATTCCAATCCAACCAACATCCTGGTCAACCTCCTCTACATCTATTCCAAAGTCTCCCTCCACATACTTCCTCTGGTGTGGCAGCTAGAAGTGGAGACAATGCTCCAAATGTAGCCTAACCAAATGTTGTACCAAGTGTATAAGGTGATAAAGAAGGTATACAGAACACTTGCCTTCATCGGTCAGGATATTGAGTATAGAAATTGCAAATCATATTGCAGTAGTATAAAACTTTGGTTAGGCAACATTTGGAGCATTGCCTGCAGTTCCGATTGCCACACTGTAGGAAGGAAACAATGTAGAGAACTGTGGAACTGGTTAGTGGAACTCCATCCTGGTCGTTTAACTGGTTCCACATTTCTTCACATTGTTTCCCTCTTGAGATCACACGTTCCCTAGCCAACAATGGGCCTACCAGGGCACTGCCTTGCATGAGGTCATTAATGGCTGGCCCTGATTGATCCAGGACTTCCTGGTCTTTTCATACCTCCAGCTCTTCATCCTCCTTCCCCCCCACCCCACGCCCTACTTTCAGTATGAAGAAGAGTTCCAACCAGAAACATCACCCATCCTTTTTCTCCAGATTACAAATAACAGTCCCAATACCGATCCTTGTGCAACACCACTAATCAGAGACCTCCAGTCAGGAAAACACCCAATTACCACAACCGTCTTTCTACTAACCACGCCGTTTGTATCCAATTTACCAACTCACTGTGGATCCCTTGTGACTTAATCTTCTGGACTTGCCTACCACGAGGGCAATGCCTCATGTTTTTCTTAAATCCATATAGGCACATTCACTGCACTCACTTCATTATTTCATATTTGTAAAACAGAACCACTCCCACACAAAGATATGCTGACTATCATAAAGAAAGCTGTGGACTGTCAATCTCTTTTAATCCGAATAAGAACATTACTTGATATGTGCCAGACTCACTTATTTAATATTTCACACAGTGACGTTAATGCAGAAGAAAATCAGGAAAGTTTTAAATTTGGAAGATCAAAATTACTGTCACTAAGTTTTGTCAAAATTTGAGACGATTCCTACATCCTCTCTGTGTGCTACTTTTCATATTTATAGGGCGTTCTATAATACTATGTTGAAAGGCTGGAGCGATTGGGCTTGTATACACTGGAATTTAGAAGGATGAGGGGGGATCTTATTGAAACATATAAGATAATTAGGGGATTGGACACATTAGAGGCAGGAAACATGTTCCCAATGTTGGGGGAGTCCAGAACAAGGGGCCACAGTTTAAGAATAAGGGGTAGGCCATTTAGAACGGAGATGAGGAAGAACTTTTTCAGTCAGAGAGTGGTGAAGGTGTGGAATTCTCTGCCTCAGAAGGCAGTGGAGGCCAGTTCATTGGATGCTTTCAAGAGAGAGCTGGATATAGCTCTTAAGGATAGCGGAGTGAGGGGGTATGGGGAGAAGGCAGGAACGGGGTACTGATTGAGAGTGATCAGCCATGATCGCATTGAATGGCGGTGCTAGCTCGAAGGGCTGAATGGCCTACTCCTGCACCTATTGTCTATTGTCTATTGTCTATTGACTGTGTACGCAAATGTGTGAAAATGACAGACAAGAAAATTCCTGCTGGTCCATCTCTACTGTTCTACATAGTTATGATGCCATATTCATCACAACACAAAACACTCTTTACAATTTGGAGCAAGGGTCTCCGTTTTTTATACTTTGCTTTAGACTTTAAAGATGCAGCGCAGAAACAGGCCCTTCCGCCCAGAGTCTGTGCTGACCAGCTATCTCCCCTTGTGCTAACACTATTTTACACACTAGGAACAATTTACAAATTTACAGGAGCCAATTAACCTAAAAACTTGCACGTCCTAGAAGTGTGAGAGGAAACCGGAGCACCTGGAGAAAACCCAAGCACTTGGAGAACGTACAAACTCCGTACAGACAGCACTCTTAGACAGGATCGAACCCAGACCTCTTGTGCTGTAAGGCAGCAGGTCTCCGCCATGCCACTGTGTCGCCCTAACAGGCTACAAGCACCCAGGCAACCTGGAATGTTCTTTTTTGATTCAGGTGGCAAAATTATACCTAAACCATATGAAATAATTTCTGACTAGTAACGGAGAACCCAACATTTCCTTAAAAAATACAACAAATTATATTGTACATTCATATGATTACAATTAAAACACAAAGTACTTGTGCGGTAACACCAGGCTAAGTGCTTACACTCAACCAAGAAAACCAAGCCCAAAGCCAAAGTACTATTTAAACTGATTATACCAACTTATATTAAGGATAATTACTAACTCGAGATGCAATAATCAGCTACCAACATATTAACAAGCACATTAAAAAAAATGATCGTGTAGATGCAATTATATCAGTGGGGTTAAGTGGGCGCTTCTCTTCACTTGTGTTTTGTAGAGTTCCAGAACAACCCCACTCAATACCTGCTCTCTCCACCTTTGCTTCCAGTATCTACTAAATAAAGGAAACTATAGACGATTAATTCACTCTAACAAATGTTAACCACTTGCATCCTATCTTCCACTTATCCTATCCCATCATTAAACTTGTATATTTCCATTATGTCCTGAGAAAAGAATAACCAAACATCAAAACTAGTTCTGCCTTTTGGTGGCCTGAAACTCTGCACAAAATCTTAATGTTCTAACATCAGGGGAGACTGATGATTAACAATCTAAATGCTGGAATCATTTATAATAATTTAAAAATTGATTTACAATGGCTCTGAATTCACTTTATTAATGTAAAAAAACTAAGACCCCTGTATCTTGTAAAATCTTGGGTTTATGCCGAGTCCCGTGACTCAATTGTATCACTTATACCAATGCAACATTTTTCTCCAGTATCTGAATCGATGGGTGTGAAAGAGCGAAGGGAGGGGAGGATGCAAAGAAGGGGGAGGACAGTGTAAAGTCATGGAACAATTTCATTTTACTGCTAACTCTGTTTTCAGCAAGTTGAATTTTGAAGCCAACAAATAATCTACCTGATGATTGGAAAAGGCAAGTGTTAATTCTTTGCAAATAACTTCAAGGTGCAAGGAATCCTATTTGCTAACATCTACATGAATAGTGAAAGACGCGCAAAGAAAAGCAATATTTAGCAAACATTTCTACCAAATATTCACTTGCCGCAGCAAAATATATTAAATGCTCAAATGCAGTTAAATGTAGTTAAAATCTAAACAAAGTCCATGATTTACTTACCATCATCAGCTGATTTTTTAGTTAATTTTGGATACCGTTGAAACTTGACATAATAGTAGCTTTCATATTCCATTAAGATCGTTTCCAGATCAACATTATCACAAACTTCAAATTTTCGCAATCCGAGATTGGTTTCTTGTTCCAAAGTATTTGCTGTATCTATATAACTGGTAATTTACAGAAAGGAAAAAGACATTGAATGACTATGATTCAGACTTGCATAAAACACAGTAGTTTTTAGTTTTAGTGATACAGCATGGAAACAGTCCCCTCCAGACCATCAAGTCCGCGCCGTCCCAGCAATAACACCAAACACTAGCACTTTCCTACACATTAGGGACAATTTATTTTTACAATCACCAAATTACCAAAGCCAATTAGCCTACAAACCTGCACATCTTTGGAATATGGAATGAAACTCAAGGGCTTGGAGAAAACCCATGTGATCACAGGGAGAACATATAAACTCTGTACAGACAGAACTATGTCAATGATTTGGATGAGATTGTGCATGGCAACACAAGCAAGTTCGCAGATGATACAAAAGTGGGTGGTATTGTAGATCGTGAAGATGGTTGTCAAAAATTGCAACACAATCTTCATTGGTAGACTAGGTGGGCTGACAAATGGTTGATGGAAATTAATACAGCGAAATGTGAGGTGTTGCATTTTGGCAAGTCCAACATGGGCAGGACCTACACAGTGAATGGTAGTGCTCTGCGAAATGTTGTACAGCAGACGGATATAGGAGTGCAGGTACACAGTTCCTTGAAGGAGGCACATCCCCCAAGCCTTTGCACTCGTCACTTTATTTTCATGTTTCATGTATTTTGTGTTTTTTTTATGACTGTTGGCAGATCAATTTCCCTCCTGGGATAAAGTTCTATCATATCGCATCGTTTACCCACCTAAATAAGGGTCCCAACCAGAAACATCACTTATCCATGCTCTGCAGAGGTGTTGCCTGACCCGTTGAGTTATTCCAGCACTTTGTGTTCATTTTTTCCCCATATACCCATCTCTGTTCTATGTCTTCAGTTAATAAAAATCTTTGGCCAAATATTAGCAATGAAGCAGAAACAACAATTTTTTACCATCATTGACCCATGAAATTGATATTAAATTCTTGATTTCATTCATGTGTGCAGCCATAGAAATTTGGCATTGCAATAAATAGTTTTACCTGAACCAGCTGGTAGCACTGACACTAATTTAAGAAAGACATCAATATAACAACAACTATTAAGTTGTTGACTATATAACAACTATTATTTACCAAGATGCAGTGAAAAGCCTTGTTTATGTATTATCGAGCCAGGTCATACTCTGCACGAGTACAATCTAGCATAAAGTATAACAAGTAGTACAAAGAGAAAAATACCATAGTGCAGAATATAGTATGACAGCAAAAAGTGCAGATAAAATTATGCAGTCCACAATGAGGTAGGTTGGAAGTTCGAGGCCACACTCTAGATTATGGGAGGACCATTTAGTAGTCTGATAATAGTGCAGAAACTGACCCTGGTAGAATGTGGTTTTATGCTTTTGTATTGTCTGCCCAACGGGAGAGAAGAGATTAATTGTGTTCACTGCTTTGCAAGCAGCGTGATGTGTAGATGAAGTTGATGGGGGTAAGCTGGTTTGTGTTATAGTCTGGACAACATCCACAATTCTTTGCAATTCCTTGCAGTCTTGGGCAGAGCTGTTGCCAAACCATGCTGTTATGCATCCTGTTAGGATGTTTTCAATGGCACATATGTAGATGTTGGTAAAAGTCCTTGGAGGCATGGCAAACCTCGTCTTCTGAGGAAGTAGAGGCATAGGTGTGTTTTCTTGGCTGCAGCTTCAATATGATTGGTCCAGGACAAATTGTTGGTGTTTTTTATGCCTAGGACCTTGAAGCGCTCAACGATCTCCACCTTGGCACCATTGATGCTGACTAGGTCGTTTACACCACCACACTTCGTGAAGTTCACGACAACCTCTTTCATCTTGCTAACATTGAGGGAGGGATTGTTGCCTGGACTCCAAGTTACTAAGTAAGTTATCTCCTTCCTGTTCTATGTCTTGTCAAACCAAATTATTCTTAAATCTTTACATGAAAATTTGATTAAAAGTGTTTCATGAGAAATATAGTTACTTGTTTTGACCAGAAAAAAATTCTACAGTCAACAAAGAGAAATACTTCTAATAAAGTGGCTAAAGCAATTACCATACTCACCCTTCTTCAGTTAGATGGTGCAGAATGAGAATCAAGAGATTCTTACGGCGAGCTTCTGTTCGAATTTCTTCCTGCAGGTAAGAGATGGAGATATTAATGACACCTGGGATAATAAAAGTATCAATTTGTTTGCAACTAGAAAATAAATATTTATCGTAAAACAAGTTGAGTTTAAAAAAAATGTATATTGCAGTTCAATTCGGAGATCCCAAGAATTTTTTGAGTCAACAGAAGAAGCATTAAACTTCCAACAGTTAAACAGGAACTTGTATTGTGGATACATCCTGTTTGCTCGCTCAGCCATAAAATCTGGCATCTGCCGACCAGTCTTTTTTTTCTGGACCACAAACCTCTATGATTTATTGACAATCACTTCAAACAGCCAAACATGTTTGTTTTAGATGATTCCTGTCAAGATTTGAAAAATAATTTGCACAACTACCATCACATCTCTCAAGAGAATAAATGGACCACTGAACAAAGAAATGGAAACATATCATGGAAGCAAAGGTGGCATATCATAAAGCATAGATTCTGACAGGATTTATAAAGTTAAAAATGCAGCGTAATATAATAATAGAACACTGGCAAATGAATCAAAAGCAAAGGAATATGGAGCAATACATGCATAATTATAACGTTGGAAAAGATCATTCAAACCCATCGCATTGTACAGAAATTCAACTCTAATAAAAAAGGGCATATGTCAATAATATTTTGACAAAGTACAAATAATTACATGCATTTATGTATGTTAAAAAGATCCAACTAGATGAAGTTTATGAGGAGAGGTGAGCAGTAAAAAAGTTAGGCTTCACTGCAATAATCCAATCAAGGCCACACATCCTATCGCAAGGACAGACAGGTGGGCAGAGGGAGTGGGGTAGCACTGCTGTTAAGGAATGAAATTCAGTCCTAAGCAAGGGGTGACATATGATCAGAAGAGGTAGAGTCCCTGTGGGTAGGGCTGAAAAACTCAAAGGGTAAAAAGACTCTAATGGGAGTTATTTACAGGCCCTCAAACAGTAGCAGGATATAGGGTACAAGTCCCATCAGGAAATAAAATTTGCGTGTAGGAAAGGCAATGCTATGGTGGTCTTGGGAAATTTCAATATGTAGAATCAGGCTTGCACTGGACCCTAAAAAGAGAGAATTTGTGGAGTGCCGAGATAGTTTCAAAGAGCAGCTTGTAGTGGAGCCTACCAGGGATAAGACAATTCTAGATTTAGTGCTGTGCAATTAACCATGAGAACTTGAGGTAAAGGAACCACTAGGAGATAGTGACCACAACATAATAAGATTTAACCTACAATTTGAAAGGGAGGTGAAATCGGATGTGTCGGTATTACAGCTGAGCATAGGTGACAACCGAGGCTTGAGGGAGCAGCTGGCAAAGATTGACTAGAAATGGGCTTTAGTAGGAATGACGGTAGAGCAGCAATGGCAGGAATTTCTGCGAATAATTCAGAAGGTGCAGGATCATTTCATTCCAAAGAGGAAGAAAGATTCCATGGGGAGAATAAAATGTCCTTGGCTGACAAGGGAGGTCAAGGACAACATAAAAGCAAAAGAAAAGGCATATAACATTGCAAAGATTTGTGGGAAGCCAGAGGATTGGGATGTTTTTAAAGAACAACAAAAGGTAACTAAAAGGACAATACGGAATGAAAAGATGAAGTACACTAGCCAATGATGTAAAAGAAGATAGCAAGAGTTTCTACGGATATAAAGAGTAAAAAAGAGGCAAGAGTGGATGTTCGGCCGCTGGAGAATAATGCAGAAGTGATAATGGGAAATCAAGAAATGGCAGAGGAATTGAATAACTTTTTTGTATCAGTCTTCACAGTGGAAGACACCAGCAGTGTGCCTGCAATCCTAGAGAGTCAGGGGGTGGAAGTTAGTGGAATGGCGATTACTAAGGAGAAGGTACTAGGAAAACTGAAAGGTCTGAGGGTGGATAAGTCACCTGGTCCGGATGGACTGCACCACAGGATTCTGAAGGAGGTGGTCTCAGAGATTGTGGAAGCATTAGATGTGATATTTCAAGAATCATTAGAGTTAGGAGTGTTTTTCTGAAGATTGGAAAATTGCGAATATCATCCCGCTGTACAAGAAGGGAGCAAAGCAGAAGTGCAGAAACTAAAGGCCGGTTAGCCTGATATTAGTGGTTGGTAAGATTTTAGAGTCAATTATAAAGGATGAGGTTACGCAGTACTTGGAAGTTCACGATAAAATAGGCCAAAGTCAGCATGATTTTGTGAAGGGGAGATCTTGCGTGACAAATCTGCTGGAGTTCTTTGAGGAAGTTAATAGCAGGACAGACAGAGGGGGGGCTGTAAATGTTGTTTACCTAAATTTGCAGAAGGCCTTCAAAAAGGTACTGCACGTCAGGCTGCTAGGAAAGATGAGAGCCCATGGTATTAAAGGGAAGATGGTTAGCGAGTTGGCTGGATGGCAGAAGGCAAAGAGTTGTAATCAAAGATGCTTTTTCAGGTTGGCTGCCAGTGACTAATGGAGTTCCGCAAAGATGGTGCTGGCGCCGCTTCTCTTCACGTTGTATATTAATGATTTGGATAAGGGATTTGAAGGCTTTCTGGCCAAGTTTGCAGGTGATGCTAAGATAGGTGGAGGGACAGGCAGAGTAGAGAAAGCAAGAACTCTGCAGGACCTGGACAGGTTATGAGAGTGGGAAGAGAAGTGGCAGATGAAATTCAGTATAGCAATGTGCGGAGTCATGCATTTTGATAATAAGAATTAAAGGCATAGATTATTTTCTAAATGGAGAATCCAGAAATCGGAGGTGCAAAGGAAACTGGGAGTGCTGGTGCAGCACTCCCAAAAAGTTCATTTGCAAGTCGAATTGGTAGTAAGGAAGGCAAATTCAATGCAAGCATTTATGTCAAGAGGACTGGAATACAAAAACAGAGTTGTTATGTTGAGGCTCTGTAAGGCGCTGGTCAGGCCACATTTGGAGTACTGTGAGCAAATGTAGGCCCTGTATCTGAGGAAAAATGCGCTGGCTCTGGAGAGGGTCCAGGGAGGTTTACAAGAATAATTCCAGGAATGAATGGGTTAGCATATAATGAGCTTTTAACAGAACTGGGCCTCTATTCACTGGAGTTTAGAAGGTTGACGGGGGACCTCAATGAAACTGACAGAATAATGAAAGGTATATAGTTGGTGTGGAAGGGATGTTTCCACTGGTGGGAGAGTCTAGGACCAGAGGTCATAGCCTCAGAATAACAGTGTGCTCTTTTAAAAAGGAGGCGAGGAGAAACCTCTTTAGACAGAAGGTAGTTAATCTGTGGAACTCATTGCCACAGAGGGCTGTGGTGGCCAAGTCAGTAGATATTTTTAAGGCAGAGATAGACAAGTTCTTGATTAGAACGGGTGTCAAGGGTTAGGGGGAGAAGGCAGGAAAATGGGATTAGGTGGCAGAGATCAACCATGATTGGGGGAGTAGACTCGATGGGCCAAATGGCCTAATTCTACTAATATAACTTGTGACTTTGGTTAGGCTGCATTTGGAGCATTGTATGTACTTTTGATCATCCCATTACGGGAAGGATATGGATGCTTTGGAAAGGGTGCAGAGGAGGTTTACCAGAATGGTGCCTGGATTAGGGAGCAATTAGCTCCAGGGAGAAGCTGGACAGACTTGGATTGTTTTCTGTGGAAGGCCGAAGGTTACGCAGAGACTTCATAGAGGAGTTCAAAATTATGAGAGATGGAGATAAGGTAGGCAGTCAGATCCTTTTACCAAGAGTGGAAATATCAAATACTTGTGGCCATAGATTTAAGGTGAAGGGAGCAAAATTTAAAGGAGATGCGTGGGACATGTTTTTTTTTTTAAACACGGAGGATGGCAGAACGTGCTACTAGGGGTGGTGGTAAAGTGAGATACGATAATGGAATTCAAGAGACTTTTAGATAGGCATATGGATATGCAGAGAAAGGGAGGGATGTGGACTATGTAAATGCAGATACAGGTTGGTCTTGACATTGTGTTGGGCACAATGTTTGTGGGCCAAATGGACTATTTCTGTGCTGTTCTGTTCTATGTTCTAAGCTATGTTCTTATTCCAAATGAGTTAATGATGAAAATATTGTCAGAATGTGATCATCTTTGTTATGCATTTAAATTTTGCTGATGAATAAGATACATTTGTTTTACTATTTCAATAAAATATCAGCAACATCTTTAATGAATCTTTGGATTATTAATTAGAATTCATTTGGCAGAGCTTTATTTGCTTCGATTTGGTAAAGATTGGTTTAAACTATGTGACTTTATAACCAATGTATTTGACAAGTGGACACAAAAAGCTGGAGTAACTTAGCGGGTCAGGCAGCATTCCTGAAGAAGGGGATAGAAGAGCCGCATTCGATCGGAACCCTTCTTCAAACTGATTCCCGTATAAGCACGTTATATTATGCAGCTTTGTCTTATGCTGCACACCAACTTTCTGCAATGTTGCACCTGAAATCCGCACGTCTCCGTTTACTGTATTTTTCCGTAGAAGACATCTCTACCAGTTGAAAGTGCAGTCACCAACAATTTGACAATATTGTACATGCAGATATAGCCAACATCTGCAGTTCCTTGTTACTATATATCTGTCAAATAGATTGAGAGTGGGCGCCTTTTGATCATGTCGACCTCCTCATCCGCACACTAGGAACGAACTCCTGTGTAGGAAGGAACTGCAGATGCTGGTTTAAACCGTAGATAGACATTTTTTTTTAAACTGGAGTAACTCGGCGGGTCAGACAGCATCTCTGGAGAAAAGGGTCCGAAGAAGGGTCTCGATCCGAAACGTCACCCATTCCTTCTCTCCAGAGATGCTGCCTGGCCCGCTGAGTTACTCCAGCATTTTGTGTCTGTCTTCAGTGGGATCTCCTCCGTGCTCGCAGGGGGCGCTCGAGAGCAGGTGCGAAGCGGTTTCCATAACAACAGCTGACCCCACGGGCCTACCGCAGCCGCTAAATCATAATCAAAAATGACAATGTATATAAGTAGTTTTATTTAATAAAAGAGAGCGAACCCCGTGACTTTCGGACAGCTCCCAATTCCTTACTGTTCAAGCCCGGCCAAGGAATGACCAATTAGTCATTTGAAGATTCCTTTGGCAAATAATGTTTCAATCAAATAGCAAAATAACTGAACCCATTCATCAACAATACTCAAGCGACGAAAGAATATCGCTCGCAGAATGTATTATTATTATTATTATAAATTCACCTGGAATGGGGAAAACTGGAGGGAATTGGTCTCAAATTAAACAAATACTTGCAAACTCTCAAACTTTTTAACATCGTTATTTTCACCGCCGTAACTTACCGCTTCTCTCGCTTGATTAGCAGTTTTTAATGTTTGATAGGAGAGGTCAAAAGACATGTTGCGCTCTCGCTCCCTTTACACTTTCGCGTTAAAAACGCGGGGGGGGGGGGGGGGGGGGAGGGAACCCACCGGAGACCAAAGTGACCCTCAGCGGGTGATTGACATCGGAGTGAACCAATCGCCGCCTCGGGAAACCACACCGGAAACCCTTGGTGGGGCGGTCTGTCCAATCAGGAGCGTGGGCGGGAGTTTCGGCGACAGTTCCAACAATGAGGATCAGCTTAAGGACAGAATATTTAAGTCAAGAGTTCACTACCTGTCCACAGAATATAAGAGTCTGAAGAAGGGTCTCGGCCCGAATCGTCACCCATTCCTTCTCTCCAAAGATGCCGGCTGTCCCGCTGAGTTACTCCAACATTTTGTGTCTGTCACAGAATATAAGAACTGAGGTGGACTGGTACTGCAGTCTTTCGTTTTTGGCTCCACACCAACTTACTGTAATGTTGCATCTGAAATCCCCATGCCTGCAATTACTCTACTGTATTTTTCCTTGTACACATGTCTACCAGCTGAAAGTACAGTCACCCACAATTTGTCTTGCATTGAAGTTACAGCCAAGAAAGCACACCAACGCCTCTACATCCTCAGAAGACTTTGGGCGTGTCTAATGATTGAATTTGTCAAATGTGTTCAGGAAAGTTTCCTCAGTCAATGTGCAGAGGGCCCTACAAGGGAGAGTGCAAAGGTTGTTCTGCTCTTAGGAGGTTGAGAAGGGTATGTGAATTAACTATCTGTGGACAAGCCTTTTGGTACTGATGAGCACAATTATATTAGCATTAAAATAGTTATGAATAAAGACAGAAAGGGACCACAGGATAACATTCTGAATTGGGGCAAGGGCAACTTTAATGGCATTAGATAGAAAATTGCTGAAGTTGATTGGAATAGATTGTTTAAAGACAAGTGGCTGTCTGAAAAGTGGGATGCTTTTAAAAGTGTTACAATGAAATCTCAGAGCATGCATGTTCCTGTTAGAGTGAGAAGAAAGATTGCCAGGAGTAAGGAAGCCTGGATGATGAGAGAAATTGAGGCTCTGGTCAGGAAAGAAGGATTCATAGGACAAGTATAGGCAGTTGGGATTAAGTGTATCCTAGAGGAGTTTCTGGAAATGAGGAGCATATTTAACAAGGAAATCAGGACAAAAAAGGGAGCAGGAGATAACTACCAGATAATATTAAGGCAAATGCAAAGGGTTTTTGTTGGTACACCTTATACATCGGCGAGACCAAACGTAGACTGGCCGATCATTTTGCAGAACACCTTCGCTCAGCACGCCTGGACCTACGATCTCACCATTGCTAAACACTTTAATTCTCCTTCCCATTCCCACACTGACCTTTCTGGCCTAGGCCTCCTCCATTGTCAGACTGAGGCCAAATGCAAATTGGAGGAACAGCATCTCATATTTTGTTTGGGCAGCATACAACCCAGAGGAAAGATGTTGTTAAGCTGCAAAGAGTGCAGAGAAGATTGCAGGACTCAAGGGCATGAGCTATAGGGGGAGGTTGCTTGGAGCAGAGGAGGCTGAGGGGTGACATTAGAGGTGTATAAAATCATGAAGGGGATATACTGTGTAAATGCACAGTCTTTTATCCAGAATAGGAGAATCAAGAACCCTAATCAATAGGTTTAAGGCGAGAGGGGAAAGATTTAATAGGAACCTGAGGGGAAACTTTTTCAAACAGAGTGATGGGTATATGGAATGAGCTGCCAGAGGAGGTAGTTGTGGCAGATACTATAATAATATAGATACTGTAATAATATAAAAGACATCTGGACAGGTATATGGATAGGAAAGGTTGAGAAGACCATTGGGGAAAAATGCAGGCAGGTGGGACTAATGTAGATGGGCCATCTTGCTTGGCATGGGAAAGTTTGGATGAAAGGGAATTTATGAGCTGCATAAATAATGACAATTATGCTGTTGTCTGCTAAGAGAGCACACAGCAGAGGGCACGGGTATAAGGTAAGGATAGATAGAGAGGACTTTGAAATATCCAACTGTAAACTCCTAATGTAAATTCCTGTCACCTTTGTTACAATTATTCCTCAGCATATCATTCCATCAGTTTCCAGGACGTATTATTTCTTTTAGTGTGAACAATCCAGTGAGTTAGAGATTTACTCCTCATGAATCAGTCTACAGAGCAAAAGTTCACCAGATGCAATGCATATCATTATCATCAACCACATGAACTTGCAATTATATTTGGATTGTCTAATAATTTATTCGGAGTAATTTAAATTTAAACATAATGATTTTGATTTTAATTGCATGTAATAGTGTTTCTGTGTCATTCATTTGATTGCTGATGTCCTTGCATCTTATTGCACAGTATTTTTTGTGGCACTCAAACTGAACTATTTTCTGAAAGAGACACAGACACAGTAAATGCCAGAATCTGGAGTAAAAAAACAAACTGCTGGGGAAAGTCAGTGGCTTGGCATTTGTTAAGTTATGGTAGGCTAATCCAGAAGATTAAAATGCAAGGGATTAACAGTGACTTGGTCATATGGATTCAGAACTAGTTTACTGTTAGAAGACAGAGGGTTGTGTTGGAAGGACAATATTCAGGCTGGAGGTCTGAGACCAGTGGAGTTTTGCAAGGATCTGTGCTGGGACCTCTGCTGTTTGTGATATACATAAATGACTTTAGATGTTTAGTTTATGATTGTCATGTGCACCAAGGTACAGTGAAAAGCATTTTTGTTCTGTGCTATTCAATCAACGAAAAGACTATATATGGCAATCAAGCCGTCCGCAGTGTTCAGATACAGGATAAAGGGTATAACGTTTACTGAAAGATAAAGTCCGATTAAAGATAGTTCAAAGGTCTCCAATGAGGTGAATAGGAGGTCAGGACCACTCTCTAGTTGGTGAGAGGACAGTTCAGTTGCCTGATTGCAGCTGGGAAGAAACTGTCCTTGAATCTAGAAATATGTAAGAAGCTGGTGACCTTGCCGAGGCAGCATGAAGTGCAGTTCGAATCATTGGAAGGGAGGTTGGTTTGCATAATGGGCTGTGTCCACCACTCTCTGCAATTTGCGGTCTTAGATAGATGGAGCTGTTTCCAAACCTGTTGTGATGCATCCCAATAAAATGCTTTCTACGGCGCGTGGACAAAAACTTTGACAAGTTGGTTGGTAAGTTTGCAGATGGCAGCAAGATTGCTACGTTCCAGACTGTGAAGAAGGTTGCAAAGTATACAGCGAGATACAAATAAGCTACAGAAATGGGTGGAGAAATGGCAGATGGAGTTTAATCCGAGCAAGCGTAAGAGGTTGCATCTGGGAGGTTGAACATAAGAGGAAAATATACAATTAACAACATGACCCTTAACAGAATTGATGTCGAGAGGGATTTTGGGGTCCAAGTCCATAACTCCCTGAAAGTGGCAACCCAGGTAGAAAGAGTAGTAAAGAAGGCATATGGTATGGTTGTTTTCATAGATCAGGGCAGTGAATATAAGGAAGTCATGATGCATGTTGGGCTACATTTGAATTATTATGTACAGTTCTGCTTGTCCCATTACAGGAAGGACATGGAGGCTTTGGAAAGGGTGCAGAGGAGGTTTTGCAGAATGACGCCTGGATTAGGGGGGTATTAGCTATAGGGAGTGGTTGGATTTGGATTGTTTTCTCTGGAATGCTAGACCTGATAAACGCATATAAAATTTGGAGAGGCATAGATAGGGTAGACATTCAGACCCATTTTCCCAGGATGGAAAAAAATCAAACACTTGAGGGCATAGCTTTAAGGTAAGAGGAACAGAGTTTAAAGGTAATGTGTGGGGCACGTTTCTTTACACAGGTGATGAGTGCTTAGAACGTGCTGCCGGGGGTGGTGGTAGAGGCAGAAGTGAGAGTGGCATTTAAGAGACCTTTGGATAGGCAAAAGATATGCAGAAAATGGAGGGATTTGTATTATGTACAGGCAGATAAAAGTTGGTCGTGGCATTATGTTTCACACTGAGATTGTGGGCTGAAGGGCCCGTTCTTGTTCTGCATTGTGTTATATTCTATGGTCAAGCAGCATCTGTGGGGGTAAAGGAATTGTCACGTTACAGGTTTTGTGATAATATTTATGTATTGATGTTGCAGGATCTCGACCCGAAACATTAACAATTCCTTTCATCCCACAGATGCTACTTTACCCAACGAGTTCTGACAGCAGTTTATTTTTTTAACGTTACTGTGAAGGAGCTGATGTATTTAAAAGTAAATAGAAAAAAAAACCTCATCTAAAGAATATTAAAATAATGTTGCATTTCTAGGTCTGTCCGATTTAGTAAAAGCACTTTTTTCAGTTATTGCCTTCCTTAGAATGGTGAAGCTTCATAACTATTTTTTACCACATTTGGTTTTACCGATGATGTTTCTTTATGTGTCTTCAGTTCTGCACTAAACATTATTCCCTTATCATGTATCTATACACTGTAAATGTCTCGATTGTAATCAATGGGATAAATGGGTCCCTTTCAGAATGGCAGGCAGTGACTAGTGGGGTACCGCAAGGCTCGGTGCTGGGACCGCAGCTATTTACAATATACATTAATGACTTGGATGAAGGGATTAAAACTACTATCAGCAAATTTGCAGATGATACAAAGCTGGGTGGTTGTGTGAGCTGTGAGGAAGATGCTATGAGGTTGCAGGGTGACTTGGACAGGTTGTATGAGTGGGCGGATGCATGGCAGATGCAGTTTAATGTGGATAAGTGTGAGGTTATCCACTTTGGTAGTAAGAATAAGAAGGCAGATTATTATCTGAATGGTGTCAAGTTAGGAAAAGGGGACGTACAACGAGATCTGGGTGTCCTCGTGCACCAGTCACTGAAAGGAAGCAAGCAGGTACAGCAAGCAGTGAAGAAAGCCAATGGAATGTTGGCCTTCGTAACAAGAGGAGTTGAGTATAGGAGCAAAGAGGTTCTTCTGCAGTTGTATAGGGCCCTAGTGAGACCGCACCTAGAGTACTGTGTGCAGTTTTGGTCTCCAAATTTGAGGAAGGATATTCTTGCTATTGAGGGCGTGCAGCATAGGTTTACTAGGTTAATTCCCAGAATGGCAGGACTGTCATATGATGAAAGACTGGAGCGGCTAGGCTTGTATACACTGGAATTTAGAAGGATGAGAGGGGATCTTATCGAAATGTATGATTATTAAGGGGTTGGACACGTTAGAGGCACGAAACATGTTCCCAATGTTGGGGGAGTCCAGAACAAGAGGCCACAGTTTAAGAATAAGGGGTAGGCCATTTAGAACTGAGATGAGGAAAAGCTTTTTCAGTCAGAGAGTTGTAAATTTGTGGAATTCTCTGCCTCAGAAGGCAGTGGAGGCCAATTCTCTGAATGCATTCAAGAGAGAGCTAGATAGAGCTCTTAAGGATAGCGGAGTCAGGGGGTATGGGGAGAAGGCAAGAACGGGGTACTGATTGAGAATGATTAGCCATGATCACATTGAATGGTGGTGCTGGCTCGAAGGGCCGAATGGCCTCTTCCTGCACCTATTGTCTATGTATTGTTTTTCCGCTGACTGGATAGCACACAACAAAAGCTTTTCACTGTACAATAAACTAAATTGTAACTCACCTGAATCTCTTCTTGAGCTTCACACATTTCATACCCTTTACTGGACTGTCAAAGCAGCCACAGACAGTCATAAAAACAGCTTTTTCCCACGAGTTATAGTTCTACTCAATAACCAAAGTCTGTAGTCTCTTTTTTGCTCTGGTTTATTTTCACCCACATGTTTAGACCGTAAGTTGTATCCTTATTGTTTTGATGTGGTTATGCTTTATTCTTAATTGTTAACTGTATGTTTGTGTTGTCATTTGTGAGCCGAACACCAAGGCACATTCCTTGTATATGCATACTTGGCCAATAAACTTATTCATTCATTCATTCATTCATTTATCTTAAACCTATGCCCTCAGATTTTAGATACCTTTGTTTAGGGGTAAAGCTTTTTACTATTTACTCCATCTATGTCCCTTGGTATATCAGTGAGATCTCGCCTCAGCCTTCTCAGCTTATTCAGCTTATTCAGTCTCTCCTCACACCTGAAACATTTCATCCCAGGCAACATCCTGGTAAATGCCTTCTCCAGGGCAATCACAGCTTTCTTACAGTGCAATAACTAGAATTCCACAATACTCCACCTGTGATCTAACTCATGTTTTGTGCTATTGTACCATAAACACATATGGTCAATGCCCAAGATAACAAAGGCAAGTATCCCAATTAAAAGTATTGCATATGAATGTGCGAAGTATAAGAAATAAAGTAAATGAGCTTGAGGCTCAGTTAGAGATTGGTAGATATGACATTGTGGGGATTACAGAGACGTACGTGGCTGCAGGAGGATCGGGCCTGGGAACTTAATATTCCAGGTTATACATCCTACAGAAAGGACAGGCAGGTGGGCAAAGGAGGTGGGGTAGCTCTGTTGGTGATGGATGAAATTCAGTCCCTTGCGAGGGGTGACATAGGGACTGAAGAGGTGGAGTCACTGTGAATAGAGTTGAGGAATTGTAAAGGTAAGAAGACACTAAATGGCGTTATCTACAGACCCCCAAAATAGCCGCGTGATGTAGGGTGTAAGTTGCAGCAGGAGTTAAAACTGGCATGTAACAAAGGTAAAGCCACTGTGGTGATGGGGGATTTCAATATGCAGGTAGACTGGGAAAATCATGTTGGTTCTGGACCTCAAGAAAGAGAATTTGTAGAGTGCCTCTTAGAGCAGCTTGTACTGGAGCCTACCAAAGAAAATGCATTGGATTTAGTTCTCCAATGAATCAGATTTAATAAGAGAACTCGAGGTAAAGGAACCGCTTGGAGGTAGAGATCATAATATGATTAGTTTTAATCTGCAATTTGAGAGGGAGAAGGTTAAATCGGAAGTGTCAGTGTTGCAGTTGAACAAAAGGGACTATGATGGCATGAGAGAGGAGCTGCCCAAGGTCGACTGGAAAGGGATCCTAGCAGGAATGACGGTGGAACAGCAATGGCAGGAATTTCTGGGCATAATCCGGAAGATGCAGGATCATTTCATTCCAAAGCAGAAGAAAGATTCTAAGGGGAGTAGGAGGCAACCGCGGCTGGCAAGGGAAGTTAGGGATGGAATAAAGCTAAAAGAAAAGATGTATAGCATAGCAAAGAGTAGCAGGAAGCCAGAGGATTGGCAAACTTTCAAAGGACAACAGAAGGTAACAAAACAGGCAATATGGGCCGAAAAGATGAAGTGCGAGGGGCAGCTGGCCAAGAATATAAAGAAGGACTCTAAAAGCTTCTTTAGATATTTAAGAGAAAAAGATTAGCAAAGACAAATATGGGTCCCTTGAAGACAGACACGGGTGAAATTATTATGGGTAACAAGGAAATGGCAAAAGAGTTGAACAGGTACTTCGGATCTGTCTTCACTAAGGAAGACACAAACAATCTCCCAGATGTACTAGAGGACAGAGGATCTAGGGGGATAGAGGAACTGAAGGAAATTTGCATTAGGCGAGAAATAGTATTGGGTAGACTGATGGGACTTAAGGTTGATAAATCCCAGGGGCCTGATGGTCTGCATCCCAGGGTACTCAGGGAGGTGACTCTAGAAATAGTGGGCACATTGGTGATCATTTTCCAATGTTCAATAGATTCAGGATCATTTCCTGTGGATTGGAAGATAGCTAATGTTGTCCCACTTTTCAAAAAAGGAGCGAGAGAGAGAAAACGGAGAATTACAGACCAGTTAGCCTGACATCGGTGGTGGGGAAGATGCTGGAGTCAATTATTAAAGAGGTGATTATGGTGCATTTGGATAGCAGTAAAAGGATAAGTCCAAGTCAGCATGGATTTATGAAAGGGAAATCATGCTTGACTAATCTTCTGGAATTTTTTGAGCATGTGACAAGTAAAATGGATGAAGGGGAGCCAGTGGATGTAGTGTATCTAGTCTTTCAGAAAGCCTTTGATAAGGTCCCACACGGGAGATTGGTGAGCAAAATTAGAGTACATGGTATTGGGGGTAGGGTGTTGACATGGATAGAGAATTGATTGGCAGACAGGAAGCAAAGAGAAGGAGTAAACGGGTCCTTTTCAGAATGGCAGGCAGTGGCGAGTGGAGTGCCGCAAGGCTCGGTGTTGGGGCTGCAACTATTTACAATATATATTAATGATTTGGATGATGGAATTAGAAGTAACACTAGCATGTTTGCAGATGACTCAAAGCTGGGTGGCAGTGTGAACTGCGAAAAGGATGTTAGGAGGTTGCAGGGTGACTTGGACAGGTTGAGTGAGTGGGCAGATGCATGGCAGATGCAGTATAATGTAGATAAATGTGAGGTTATCCACTTTGGCAGCAAAAACAAGGAGGCAGATTATTATCTCAATGGTGTCAGGTTAGGTAAGGGGGAAGTGCAGCGAGACCTGGGTGTCCTTGTACACCAGTCACTGAAAGTTTGAGTGCAGGTACAGCAGGCAGTGAAGAAAGCTAATGGCGATCGCTTCGCTGAACACCTGCGCTCGGTCCGCATTAACGCAACTGATCTCCCGGTGGCCCAGCACTTTAACTCCCCCTCCCATTCCCAGTCTGACCTCTCTGTCATGGGCCTCCTCCAGTGCCATAGTGAGGCCCGCCGGAAATTGGAGGAGCAGCACCTCATATTTCGCCTGGGCAGTTTGCGGCCCGGTGGTATGAACGTCGACTTCTCCAACTTCAGATAGCTCCTCTGTCCCTCCCTTCCCCTCCTCCTTCCCAGATCTCCCTCTATCTTCCTGTCTCCACCTATATCCTTCCTTTGTCCCACCCCCGACATCAGTCTGAAGAAGGGTCTCGACCCGAAACGTCGCCCATTCCTTCTCTCCCGAGATGCTGCCTGACCTGCTGAGTTACTCCAGCATTTTGTGAATAAATCGATTTGTACCAGCATCTGCAGTTATTTTCTTATACGAATGGCATGTTGGTCTTCATAACGAGACGATTTGAATATAGGAGTAAAGAGGATCTCCAGTTGTATAGGACCCTGGTGAGACCACATCTTGAGTATTGTGTACAGTTTTGGTCTCCTAATTTGAGGAAGGACATCCTTGTAATTGAGGCAGTGCAGCGTAGGTTCATGAGATTAATCCCTGGGATGGTGGGACTGCCATATGAGGAAAGATTGAAAAGACTTGGCTTGTATTCACTGGAGTTTAGAAGAATGAGAGGGGATCTTATTGAAACATATAAAATTATAAAAGGACTGAACAAGCTAGATGCAGGAACAATATTCCCAATGTTGGAGGAGTCCAGAACCAGGGGCCACAGTCTTAGAATAAAGAGAGGCCATTTAAAACTGAGGTGAGAAGGAACTTTTTCACCCAGAGGGTTGTGACTTTGTGGAATTCTCTGCCACAGAGGGCAGTGGAGGCCAAATCACCGGATGAATTTAAGAGAGAGTTAGATAGAGCTCTGGGGGCTAGTGGAATCAAGGGATATGGGGAGAAGTTGGGCACAGGTTACTGATTGTGGATGATCAGCCATGATCACAATGAATGGCTCGAAGGACCAAATGGCCTCCTCCTGCACCTATTTTCTATGTTTTTGTGCCTTCTTAACCACCTTAACTGCCAGTGTAATACATTTTGGAATCACTGAACTTGTATATCAAGGTCCATCTGTTCCTCGGTACTTTCTAAGATCCTACTAATCACTTTGTATAACCTAGCCTAATTAGACACCCAAATTAATCTGACACATTTTTAGGATTAAATTCTACCTGTCACTGCTGTATCTACTTTTCTAGCTAATTAATAACATTCTGTAGTTTAATTCTACCGTCCACATTATCATCAATACCACTAATTTACATATTTTGTGTAAAGTTACTAATCATCCTTCCTTCAATCACACCCACATCTTAAACCTATATAACTGTAAAGATCCTTACATGATTTCAATTGCGTAAAATAATGCTTACCATGTCATTAATTTAACTGTCAATGCCCTGATTACACGGAACTTTATCTAGGCATCGAGACTGGTGTTTTCTGAAGGATACTTCAAAAGAGCTGTTTTGACCAGCATTTGCGGTTCGTTGTCTCTACAAAGGAGCCTTGACAATAAACAGCAAAATAAACAATCCAATGAACTTCTCATTACACCATTCTTCACATTTACTAATTAACCCCCAAAAGCTTTGAACATAGAAAAGTACAGCACAGGGACAGCTCTTTCACCCACATCTGTGCAAAACACGATGCCAAGATAAACTAATCTCATCTGTATGCACATGATCCACATCCCTCAATTCCCTGTATATCCTTATGCCTATATAAAAGCCTCTAAAACGACACTTTGTATCTTTTATCCTTTGCGTTCAGCCTTTTTTTCCCCAACATTGGTCACGTACTTCCAATTACACCATCAGGCACAAAAACAACCATCAGGCAAGAGGACACAAAAAGCTTGAGTAACTCAGCGGGACAGGCAGCATCTCTGGAGAGAAGGAATGGATAATGTTTCGGATCGAGACATAGAAACATAGAAAATAGGTGCAGGAGGAGGCCATTCGGCCCTTCGAGCCAGCACCGCCATTGATTATGATCGTGGCTGATCGTCCCTAATCAATAACCCGTGCCGGCCTTCTCCCCATATCCCTTGATCCCACGAGCCCCTAGAGCTCTATCTAACTCTCTCTTAAATCCATCCAGTGATTTGGCTTCCACTGCCCTCTGTGGCAGAGAATTCCACAAATTCACAACTCTCTGGGTGAAAACGTTCCTTCTCACCTCAGTTTTAAATGGCCTCCTCTTTATTCTAAGACTGTGGCCCCTGGTTCTGGATTTGCCCAACATTGGGAACATTTTTCCTGCATCTAGCTTGTCCAGTCCTTTTATAATTTTATATGTTTCTATAAGATCCCCTCTCATCCTTCTAAACTCCAGTGAATACAAGCCTAGTCTTTTCAATCTTTCCTCATATGACAGTCCCGCCATCCCAGGGATTAATATCGTGAACCTACGCTGCACTGCCTCCTCAATTACAAGGATGTCCTTCCTCAAATTAGGAGACCAAAACTGTACACAATACTCCAGATGCGGTCTTACCAGGGCCCTATATAACTGCAGAACATCTTTACTCCTATACTGAAATCCTCTTGTTATGAAGTCCAACATGCCATTAGCTTTCTTCACTGCCTGCTGTACCTGCACACCAACTTTCAGTGACTGGTGTACAAGGACACCCAGGTCTTGCTGCACCTCCTGCTTACCTAACCTAACACCATTGAGATAATAATCTGCCTCTTTGTTTTTGCCGCCAAAGTGGATATCTTCACATTTATCCCAAATGTGACCCGAAATGTCACCCATCCCTTCTCTCCAGAGATGCTGCATGTCCCGCTGAGTTACTCCAGCTTTTTGTGTCTATCTTCAGTGTAAACCAACATCTGCAGTTCCTTCCTACACATTTTATCAGCTGGCCTGTTATGTTGTTGCACCTAAAAAAAAAAAATTGTTCTGTTTTGGTACACTCAACAATGAAACACTTCTTGAGTCTTGACATGTCAGATGTGAATGTACCTTTTCCAATAGGATTCCAATTCAGGAACATTTTTCCACTGAGAAATAAACCTGTGTGGAACGACCCCAGAAAAAAAGATTGAACTATAGACTGGCAATGCAAAGAAGTACAAAGTGATCCTAAATCGCAGGTCCACGGTGTCTATCTTCGGTGTAAACCAGCATCTGCAGTTGCTCCCTACACCTTGGTGCGAGTGGGAGAGAGCAGCCAAGTGACATCCCACCCACACGCCCTGCCCAGCCAGCCAGCCGCGCGCCGGAGCAGTTGACGCGGACGCCTCGCGGGCACGCGCGCCCCTCTCCCCCCCTTTCTCCCTCCCCTTTCCCCCTTCCCCTTCCCCTTTCCCCCTTCCCCTTTCCCCCTTCCCCTCTCCCCCTCTCCCCCTCTCCCCCTCTCCCCCTCTCTCCCTCCCCCTTTCCCCCTCGCACTCGAGTCCTGGGACGCGCGAGGCTCACTCCGCGCGCACCTGAGCGCGGGAGCCCTGCTCCTCCCCTGCACGCGCGCCTCCCCCACGTGCGCGGAGACCTCTCACACGCCCCCGCCCCCGCCCCCTTGTCCGCGGGGACCTCGCGCAGGCCGGCCGGCCCGGCCCGCCCACTGAGGGAGGCACGTAACATCCCGCCGCGCAGTGCATGATGGGACGAGCCGAAAGATGGCGGATTTTGACGAGTTGAGGGTAAGTGGCCGGGCGAGGGGAGAGGGAAAATGCCGGCAGCGAGTGCATCCCGCTTAGAAAAGGCGCGCGAACGGCGGCGGTGATGGAGGTATAGCTAGAGAGCCCACAGGGACAGGCGCGATGAGGGGCAAGGCGGGATTGTTGAAGCGTCTACGGTGAAAAAAAAGCTAAATCCGGTATTCTATATGAAAATTACTCACGCGATTTATAAATGATTGAAATGTGTTCAGCCGCAGTTGGCTTCTGGGCCGCTAGGTCTCTGATCTGACGATTTCATATCTGTCTGGAATGGTGCTCCGTGTCGGTGTTTTATTCATGTCCTGTTTACAAATTTGCTTCCCATTCCATCCAATATATAACAAAAAAATCATTTTTTTATGTGATAAAAGTAAATTTGAGTCTCAAGGATAACCAACTGCCTGCCTGCGTTGTCGTGTGGAGTTGTGGAGATTGCTGTTGGCAAATGTCTGACGTTTTACTCTGAATGTATTTTTACCTGTAATAATATCATGTAATATATATTTCAGCAGAGGATTCTGCTGCCTTGTGTTTCAAATTGCTTTTTAAAAATTGTGTATGGAGATGGAGGGGAAAAGAAAGTTGTTAAAAAAACAACAGACAAAATTGCAGTTACTGGAAATCTGAATTAAATGTGGGGGGAAAAAAAGCACATCCATGTTCTCCAGAGATGCTACCTGACCCACTGAGTTACTCCAGTCGTTAAATGTTCACAATGCTCAGCAGACCAGGCACCAAAGAAGCACAGTTAACAATTCAAACCACCTATATTCCATCAAACTATGAAAATTAGAATATTTTAATATTTCCTGTTCTGACACTCATCAGTCTGAAATGTCTTTCTTTCCTTACCAGCATTTTCTGTTTTTGTCGGGAATGTATATTTGCTTCCCGCATATAAAACCATCTATCCACGAGTCAATGACTTCTTAAACAGTATCTTAGTCCTGGCAAATTTACATAATATATATATTTTTAATCACCCTACAGGCCTTGCATGTGAATAGTCATAAAATCTTGCGAAATAGGAATAGGCCACACAAGACTGACCTGAATTCCATTCAAATGTCGAATGTCACATATGATTGGATATTTTGAATCCAAATATTGTCCATTGTTAGATCAAATTCACTGATTTTTCTTTAAAAAAATGTAAGTAGCTATGTGCAACATTAATGTAACAACATATTTAGTGATTGTGTCATTCCTTCGGTCATTATTTCGGTTAAGATATTTTAAGGAGAGTTATTGTCATGGTTGTTATTGGACGACTTGGATGTGTTTGAAGTAATGAGCAAAACAAAGTGCTGGAGGAAGGAGGTCCCACTGCAGTTGTACAGGGCCCTGGTGAGACTGCACTTGGAGTATTGTGTGCAATATAGGTCTCCTAATTTGAGGAAGGACATTATTGCTATTGAGGGAGTACAGCATAGGTTAATTCCCAGGATGACGGGAGTGACATATGATGAAAGAGTGGGTCGACTGGGCTTATATTTGCTGGAATTTAGAAGGATGAGAGAGGATCTTATGAAACATATAAAATTCATAGAGGATTGGTCAGGGTAGATGCAGGAAAAGTGTTCCCGATGTTGGGGAGTCCAGAACCAGGGGTCACAGTTTAAGAATAAGGGGTAGGCCAATTAGGACTGAGATGAGGAAAAACTTTTTCACCCAGAGAGTTGTGAATCTGTGGAATTCTCTGCCATAGAAAGCAGTGGAGGCCAATTCACTGAATGTTTTCAAGAGAGAGTTAGATTTAGCTCTTAGGGCTAACGGAAACAAGGGATATGGGGACAAAGCCGGAACAGGGTACTGATTTTGGATAATCAGCCATGATCATATATAATGGCTCGAAGGGGCGAATGGCCTAAACCTGCACCTATTTTTTATGTTTCTAACTTAGCAGGGTCATACCCTTCTTCGGGATCCTTCTGTCTGAATAAGGTCCCTGACATGAAACATCCTCTATTCATTTCGCTGCACGTATGTTGCCTGACCTGCTGAGTTCCTCCAGCACTTTGGGCTTTGATCAGGATTCCAACATCTGCAATTCCACGTCTGTTTGAAGTAATTATTTTTATATTGCCAACCATTTAAAAAGTCTTGTATAGGAAAATAACTGCAGATGCTGGTTCAAATTATAGACAATAGACAATAGGTGCGGGAGTTGGCCATTCGGCCCTTTGAGCCAGCACCACCATTCAATGTGATCATGGCTGATCATTCTCAATTAGTACCCCGTTCCTGCCTTCTCCCCATACCCCCTGACTCCGCTATCCTTAAGAGCTCTATCTAGCTCTCTCTTGAATGCATTCAGAGAATTGGCCTCCACTGCCTTCTGAGGTAGAGAATTCCACAGATTTACAACTCTCTGACTGAAAAAGTTGTTCCTCGTCTCCATTCTAAATGGCCTACCCCTTATTCTTAAACTGTGGTCCCGTGTTCTGGACTCCCCCAGCATTGGGAACATGTTTCCTGCCTCTAACGTGTCCAGCCCCTTAATAATCTTATATGTTTCGATAAGGTCCCCTCTCATCCTTCTAAATTCCAGTGTATACAAACCTAGTCGCTCCAGTCTTTCAACATATGACAGTTCCGCCATTCCGGGAAATAACCTAGTAACCTAGTAACCTACGCTGCACGCCCTCAATAGCAAGAATATCCTTCCTCAAATTTGGAGACCAAAACTGCACACAGTACTCTAGGTGCGGTCTCACTAGGGCCATGTACAACTGCAGAAGGATCTCTTTGCTCCTATACTCAACTCCTCTTGTTATGAAGGCCAACATACCATTGGCTTTCCTCACCGCCTGCTGTACCTGCATGCTTCCTTTCAGTGACTGATGCACTAGGGCACCCAGATCTCGTTGTACGTCCCCTTTTCCTAACTTGACACCATTCAGATAATAATCTGCCTTCCTATTCTTACCACCAAAGTGGATAACCTCACACTTGTACACATTAAACTGCATCTACCATGCATCCACCAACTCACACAACCTGTCCAAGTCACCCTGCAACCTCATAAGCATCTTCCTCACAGTTCACACTACCACCCAGCTTTGTATCATCTGCAAATTTGCTAATGGTACTTTTAATCCCTTCATCCAAGTCATTAATGTATATTGTAAATAGCTGCGGTCCCAGCACCGAGCCTTGCGGTACCCCACTAGTCACTGCCTGCCATTCTGAAAGGGACCCATTTATCCCCACTCTTTGCTTTCTGTCTGTCAACCAATTTTCTATCTATGTCAGTATCCTACCCCCAATACCATGTGCTCTAATTTTGCCCACTAATCTCCTATGTGGGACCTTGTCGAAGGCTTTCTGAAAGTCGAGGCACACAACATCCACCGGCTCTCCCCCGTCAATTTTCCTAGTTACATCCTCAAAAAATTCCCGAAGATTAGTCAAGCATGATTTCCCCTTCGTAAATCCATGCTGACTCGGAACGATCCTGTTACTGCTATCCAAATGCTCCGCAATTTCGTCTTTTATAATTGACTCCAGCATCTTCCCCACCACTGATGTCACACTAACTGGTCTATAATTTCCTGTTTTCGCTCACCCTCCTTTCTTAAAAAGTGGGATAACATTAGCTACCCTCCAATCCACAGGAACTGATCCTGAATCTATAGAACATTGGAAAATGATCACCAATGTGTCCACGATTTCTAGAACCACCTCCTTAAGTACCCTGGGATGCAGACCATCAGGCCCTGGGGATTTATCAGCCTTCAGTCCCATCAGTCTACCCAACACCATTTCCTTCCTAATGTGAATTTCTGTCAGTTCCTCCGTCACCCTAGGATCTCTGGCCACTAGAACATCTGGGAGATTGTTTGTATCTTCCTTAGTGAAGACAAATCCAAAGTTCAACTCGTCTGCCATTTCCTTGTTCCCCATAACAAATTCCCCTGCTTCTGTCTTCAAGGGACCCACATTTGCCTTGACTATTTTTTTCCTCTTCACATATCTAAATAAGCTTTTACTATCCTCCTTTATATTATTGGCTAGCTTACCCTCGTACCTCATCTTTTCTTCCCGTATTGCCTTTTTAGTTATCTTCTGTTGCTCTTTAAAAGAGTCCCAATCCTCTGGCTTCCCACTCTTCATTGCTATTTTATACTTCTCTTTTATTTTTATGCTGTCCTTGACTTCCCTTGTCAGCCACGGGTGCCTCTTACTCCCCTTAGAATCTTTCCTCCTCTTCGGGATAAATTAATCCTGCAACTTCTGCATTATTCCCAGGAATACCTGCCATTGCTGTTCTGCCGTCTTCCCTGCTAGGGCCTCCTTCCAGTCAAATCTGGCCAGTCTACCTGCATGTTGAAATCTCCCAAACCACCGTAGTATTACATTTGCGACATGCCAATTTTAGCTCTTGATTCAACTTGCACCCTATGTCGAGGCTACTGTTTGGGGGCCTGTAGATAACTCCCATTAGGGTCTTTTTACCCTTACAATTCTTCATTTCTATCCATACTGATTCTACATCTTCTGATTCTTTGTCACCCCTTGCAAGGGAGTGAATATCATTCCTTACCAACAGAGCGACCCCACCCCCTCTGCCCACCTGTCTGTCTTTTCTATACATTGTGTACTCCTGAATATTCAGTTCCCAGCCCTGGTCCTCGTCGCCATGTCTCTAAATAGAAGGTAGACACAAAATGCTGGAGTAACTCAGCAGGTCAGGCAGCATCTCAGGAGAGAAGGAATGGGTGACGTTTTAGGTCGAGACCCTTCTTCAGACTGATGTCAGGGGAGGGGGTGGGACAAAGATAGGATGTAGTGGGAGACAGGAAAGTGGGGGGACTGGGCAAGGGGAGGGGAAAGAGAGGGACAGAGGAGCTATCTGAAGTTGGAGAAGTCAATATTCATACAGCTCGGGTGCAAACTGCCCAAGCGAAATATGAGATGCTGTTCCTCCAATTTGTGCTGGGCATCACTATGACAATGGAGGAGGCCCATGACAGAAAGGTCAGGGTGGGAGGGGCAGTTGAAGTGCTGAGCCACTGGGAGATCAGGTTGGTTAAGGCGGACTGAGCGAAGGTGTTGAGCGAACCGAGCCTGCGTTTGGTCTCGCCGATGTAGAGAAGTTGACATCTGGAACAGCCGATACAATAGATGAGGTTGGAGGAGGTGCAGGTGAACCTCTGCCTCACCTGGAAAGACTGTTTGGGTCCTTGGATGGAGTAGAGGGGGGAGGTAAGGGGACAGGTGTTGCATCTCCTGCAAAGTACCTGGGGAAGAGGTGGTTTGGGTGGGAAGGGACAAATGGACCAGGGAGTTACGAAGGGAATGGTCTCTGCGGAAAGCAGAAAGGTGTGGAGATGGGAAGATGTGGCAAGTAGTGGGATCCCGTTGGAGGTGAAGGAAATGTTGGAGGATAATTTGTGGTGTACGACGGCTGTTGGGGTGGAAGGTGAGGACAAGGGGAACTCTATCTTTGTTACGAATGGGGAGAGGGGGAGTAAGAGCGGAGCTGCGGGATATGGAGGAGACCCTAGTGAGAGTCTCATCTATAATGGAAGATTGGAACCCTTGTTTCCTAAAGAACAAGGATATCTCTGATGACCGAGTATGAAACACCTCATCCTGGACGCAGATGTGGTGTAGACGGAGGAGTCTTGGTTAATAGTACACTTACTGCAGTAAGCAAGAGCAAATTATTCCTGAATTTGTTTTAGATTGGAGAGCTGAATTATGCTTTAGCCTTAAATTCACTATGCTAATTATGTTTTGGAGCAAACTGTTGTTTAAAATGGTATGAAGTGGTATTTGCATGGTGCAGTTTCACCTCAGTAGATTTGACAACTGCAAGCAATGAAATCAAAGTTTGCAAATCGGTTTCAACAACTATCATTAAGTATAGTTAGCTCTCTGTCCCTGCTGAGGGGTGTAATTTGTGTCATGATTAAAAAAATAATTTTCCAACTGCCTTTTGGTACCAAAATGCCAAAGTAGCCTGATGAAAACATTAGATAATGTATTTTTGATTGATGTTGATTAAAAGTCTGCAAATACCAAATATTTTTACTTTGTCAGTCTTAGTACATGGTGCTGAAGCTGCAAACATTTACTTGATTACTCATGACATTTTTAAAATGTGTTATATGGTGAACAACGACTGTTCTTATAGTGGTATTGTTTAAGTTTGGTGTAGACATGGACTTGACAGGCCATCTTCTGTGACATAATGATTCTGTGAAGCAGATTTAACATGGCAAGAGGGAAATAGAGCCAACTGAAAGTTGGGAAACATTCTTGTCTTTTTATTGTTTCCATGTTATTTAAGATTGTCAAAATACCTTCTTTGGATCTTTGTGTCTTCTTTAACAATTGTTTGGTAGTTATATCAGTCTTGTATGGCATACTTACAATATTAAATGTAATCTGATATTATACTGTATGAAATAAACACAGAATAATTACAATAGTGAATCTGCTGGAGGAACTGAGCTGATCTGTGGAGGGAAATGGACAGTCTATGTTCTGGGTTGGGTCCACTGTCTCATTTTGTCCATTTCCTTTCACAGATGCTGCTTGGCCTGCTGAGTTCCTCCAACAGATTTTAGTTGCTCTGGATTCCAGCATCTGCAGTCTACGGCATAATTACAGCATGGAAGGATGCTATTTGGCCCATCGAGTCTGCACTAAATCAATACGTGAAATCTAATTAATCTCACTTCCCCCCATTTCCTCATAACTGCAAATTCTTTCAGATATTTATCAGAGATTTACTGTTCCCTCTTAAATGATAGAATTGAATGTGTCTCTGTTATAAAACCTGGCAAATTATTTCAGATTCTTAACACTCACTGCAAGAAAATATATTTCTTTGTCTCTGTCTAAGGTGAGATATCTTCTCAGATACAACTACCTATTCTGTTTGTCATTGACTGGAAATTTGACCAGATTGCAGTGATATTTTAAATATGTTGCTAAAAGTTTAAGAGCAGCAGAGATCCTATGCTGATTCTTGGGGCATCTAACTTGGTACTTCCCTATTCATTCCTTGTATCTGATGAAAGTTCATCCTGAATCATTCACTCTGATTTGTTAATAGGCGCTGAATATTTCCACAATTCTTAGTTTTTTCTTATGATGTTGAAAGTTTTGGAATGTCACTAAGCTAAATGCTGAAGGTGATCAGATGGAATTATCCTTTTTTGAATTTGTATTGGCCTCAATTTAGTTAATAATAATCCTCAAATTTACTCCTGATTAATTCTTATGTTTTACACAGTATTGTCCACAAGAGTTGTAGGCCGAGGAGTGAGACTATTTCATAAGCCATTTCATAATGGACATGCTAGTGTTAGTTTTTATACATAATCTGACCAACTTCAGCATACTGGCATAGAATACAGAAGTGTACAGCACAGAAATAAGCCCTTCGGCAAACATTGTCTGTGCTGTACATGATTACTTAAACAAATAGACAATAGGTGCAGGAGTAGGCCATTCGGCCCTTCGAGCCAGCACCACCATTCAATATCATCATGGCTGATCATTCTCAATCAGTACCCCGTTCCTGCCTTCTCCCCAATCCATTCTGCATGCACATGCTCTATCACTCCATTCCGTGTTTATCCATATGCCTATCTAAAAGCCTCTGAAACACCACCATTGTATCTGTTTCCACTCCTGCCCTTGGCAGTGTGTCCAGATACCCACCACACTCTATATTTAAAACAAAAACTTGCCTGTACATTTCCTTGAAACTTTCTTCCTGTGACCTTATATATTTGCCCTCTAATATTTGACATTTCCAGGTCTATTGATCTTTATGTCTGTTGCACTCTCCACAGATGCTACACAACATGCTTTGTGTATTTCAGTATTTGATTCATATCCTGCTGTAGGTCTTGGAATGTCATTTTCAACAAAAGTGTGTTGAATTTGGGATCTGTATTTTCTGAATTTATGCTGGCTGCTGCTTACTAAATTGTTATCTTGCATAATACTTTGTTATATTTGTGATTAATTCCCACATTTTACCTAGTATTACGTGCAAGAGTAGGCCAGGGTGTATTTTGAAGCAAAAGGTTGCAGTCCAAAACAAAAATAGGTCAAGCACCATCAGAGGAAGAAACAAATTTGACATTTTGGGTCAAGTACCTCTTTCATCAGAAATGGAAAAGTGAATAAATAAGCGTGTTACGTTCCAGAAAAGGGGCGAGAGGATGGGTGGGTGAACTGAACAGAGATAATATATGTGATAGGATACAAGCTAAAGAGGTCAAGGTAAAAAGTACTTGAATAGTTGGAGGCCAAAAAACCCCAGATCTACAGTTACAACTGTGATAAAAGGAAAAGTGGAATTATTAAAATCATTATTAAATCCCGTGGGGTGGAACCTTGCCCAGAAGTTTATTTTTCTCTCTGCAGATGTGGCTGTTCCTGTTTCAAATTTTCCTATTCTTTATCACCAACAGCCAGTTTTTAAAGTTACCTTGACACCTTCGTGATATTAAAAAAACAGTGCTGGTGAATTAATATGTTCTGTATTGATTATTTTGTTTTATGTAGCCCACGATCATATAGGCCTTGATTTTGTTGAGAAGTAAGGAGGATTGAGGGGCCATAATACTCCTGCTCCATTTGTACCAGCATCTGCAGTTCTTTTCTTACACATACTCCTGCTCCAACTTCTTGTGTTCTTTTATTATTTTTATTTTTAATCATCGGACTAATTTGTTAACATGCTATTAGTCAAGCATACTTGTCATAACCTTGTAATCTCAGTATAATATTTACATTGAGTAGTGACTCTTAAGTATCTTTTATTCAATTCTTAGAATTGGTAGTGATTTCTTTTTCATTCCTGTAAATGGTCTACGGCATGTGATACTGAGCAATATGATCTTCTTGTCTACTTGGTAAGTATGCAGTAGGTAATTTGTAACAAAGACCCTTTATGATTTCAACATGATGTCATATCTTTGGTTCTTGGCATGTACATTCCTAATTAAATCAGAAGGCAAAATGAGACTTTAGGTAAACTGAATCCAGAAAGGAATAACGAGCAATAACCACATTTTGTGGCACTCCTTCCCATGCAACTGCAGGTGCGGGATATGCCACACCTGCCCTTTTTTCTCCTCCCCATCATGCAGGGAGCCAAGCACTCCTTTCAGGTGAAGCAGTAACTTACTTCTATCAGAATCAAATTAGTATACTGCATATGATCCTTATGTAGGTTCTTCTGCTTTGGGAAAGCCAAATCCAGATGGGGTGAGTGCTGTGTTGTATTTTCAATCTGTGTGTGTGACTGGGCTTCCAGTTGTCTGTCACTTTAATTTTCCATTTTCTATCCTTGTCTCCTCAGAAAACTTATCATAAATTCAGATGAATGCCTCAACTTCTCACATTTCAGCTTTCAGAATGAACCATTAAATTCAACATTTTCGATCACCCATTTCAGCCCCACAGATCTTATTTTCTCTCATTTTCAGGTGTTTCAGATTTCATCTCTTTCTGCTCATACTTCCAGACAAAATACTTAAATCAGCACCATGTGTCATGGAGGATGGCAAATGTTGTGCCTCTATTTGCTCTATTTAAGAAGGGTTGTAAGGAAAAGCTTAGGAACTATAGACCAGTGAACTCAAAGTCTGTGGTTGGCAAGTTACTGGAGAGTATTTAGAGGGATAAGATGTATATGCATTTGGATAGATGGGCTGATTTGGGAGAGTCAGCATGGTTTAGTACGTGGGAGATCGTGTCTCTCGAATCTGAGTTTTTTGAGGAGGTAACTACAAAGGTTGATGAGGGCAAAACCATAAACATTGTCTATATGGACCAGCAAGGCAGTTGATAAGGCTCCGCATGGTGGGCTGCTGTGGGAAGTTAGATCGCATGGGATCCAGGAGAGCAAGTGAATGGATGCAGTTGTTGTATGTACTATCACAAAGTTTAAAAGACATTTGAACACGTACATGGATAGGATAATCTTGGAGGGGTATGAGCCAAACGCAGGCTGGTGGGACTAGTGTAGATAGGTCATGTTGTGTGGGCTAGTTGGGTTGAAGGGCCTGTTTCCATGCTGTATGATTCTATGACTATTTGGAGCTGTAAGAAACTACAGATGGTAGAATCTTGAGCAAAGCACAAAGTGCTGGAGGAACTCACTGGGTCAGGTAGCATATGTGGAAGTATTGATCAGGTGAAATATTGGTTTGGGTTCCTTCATTATACTGATTGTAGTAAGGGGGAGAAAGCTGGAAAAGTGAGGTGGAGGTAAGACAAAGCCTGGCAAGTTCCCCTAGGAGAGTAATTCCCTCTTATTCTCTTCCCCCACAATCCTTCCTTTCTCTTCAACTTAGAACTTATTTTCTTTTCCAGCTATTCCCTGTTTAGCTGAAAGTTTCCACCCTCTATCCCTCTTTACAGATGCTCCTGATCTGTTGAGTTCCTCTGGCAGTTGTTTTGCTTGAGTATTTCTAGTCTGTGGAAAGGTCACTACCCAAATCTGTCTATTTCCCCGCACATTGCTATCTGACCTGGTGAGTTCCTCCATTCCCTTATTTATTGTTTGAGTATTTCTACTATTTTTGTTTCCATCATCTGCTGCATTGTGTTTTCAGATTGGCTTTGCTGAATTGCTTTAATCTATCAACAGTTAAAGTGACAATATCAACTTCCTTTTACTTAATTTTGGTTCCTTTCTGAAAATGAGAATAATTCACATAAAGCACTCTCCATGAATGAACGCAAGGTCCACTCCCAGACGAGGTCCAAGCCTGCAACATTCAAATCAAATTATCCCGAGCAGTGCACAAAATCGATCTATGACTTTAGCAGAGCCCTTCAGGATGCCATTAGGGAATTCTGGATAATTGAGGTTTCGAGGCAATGACATGGATACCCATGGATTATGACAAGGCTTGCAGGCTACAAAGTGAAGGAGGTCCTTATTGCTGGAAACAATAGTTACAGTGGCAAATGTAAAATCGGCCTTCCTGGGAGAGAATTTGTGGAAAGTAACTGGTCCGGATGGAGACACTGGCTGCATCCTCGGGACCTGTGGAGATCAGTAGGCAATTATATTTACAGACATCTTTAACCCTCCGGTACTCCATTTAGAGGTCCCTACTTGCTTCAAGAAAGCCACTATCATCCCAGTGCCAAAGAGAAGTTAGGTAGTGTGCCCTAATGACTACCGTTCAATGGCTTTGACATCCACCATCATGAAGTGCTTCGAGAGACTGGTGATGGCGCACAATAACTCTAGCTTCCCAGACTGCCTTGATCTACCAGTTTACTTACAGTAACAACAGGTCACAGCAGATGGCGATTTCCTTAGGGCCGAGAGATCTCCTTTGCCCTTAACTAATCTCTGAAACGCCTAGAAACCAAGGACTCCTACGTTAGATTCGTATTTATCGACTATAGTTCTACTTTCACCCATCCAAACTCATCTCCAAACTCCTGGACCTAGGAATCAGCATCCTGTCTGCCACTGGATCCTCAACTTTCTGACCCATTAACAACAATCGGTGAGGATAGGTGACGACACCACCTCCACAATTACTCTCAAAATCAGTGCCCCACATGGATGCATTCTCAGTCCACTGCTATACTCCCTCCCATACACTCATAGTGTGGCCAAATTCTGCTCTAATTTTATCTACAAGTTTGCATCTGATGTTTGCATGTGGTGGTCCAGATCACTAACAACAATGAGACGGGGTAGATAGAGAACTTGGTAACATGGTGTCAGGACAATAACCTCCCCTACAATTCTGCAAGATGGAGCCAGTTATTAACTTCACTAAGCATGATGGAGTGCAAGCCCCAATCAGCACCAATGGCTTAAGGAGAAATGGTTGGGAACTTTAAATTCCTCAGTGTCAATATTACCAACGTGGTACAACCACATTGAAGTGACGGCCAAATAGGCCAACCAACGCCTCTACCTCCTCGGGAGACTGAGGAAATTCGGCATGTCGCCAATTACACTTACAGACTTCTACAGATGCACCTGAGAAAGGAGGTTTGGCAACAGCTCTGCCCAAATCTACAAGCAAATTGCAGACTTGTGGATGTCTCTGGAACTACAACACTGAGAACTAAATGCTGCACTTGGTATATTTTTATTTGCTCTACCTATTGTACTTGAGTTTGGCTTGGTTGCATGATTGGAGAACACATTTGATTGGAGAACATGCAAAATAAAGCTTTTCACTGCACCTCAGTACACATGGCAATAATAAACCTGAACCTAAGCCTTTCTTATCCTGCAAATCCTCTTCTATTCATTCACTGTTGATTTTGTTGTAATATTGCCAACCTTTCTCTCGGATGCCAGTTTCAGGAGAATCTTTCATTTTTAAGTTAATTTACTTGTGCCCTTTCCAAAGTGATTACAGCTGAGTTTAAATGTTGAAATGTATCCAGTACAATTTGAATGACAAAATATTGATATGGTTCATCACGGCACGTTTATGTATGTGCTAAAGTAGAACAAGTGTAACATTGAAAAATAAGTGTTAATTGTATAATAGTATGGTGAAACTAACGAGATTCTAGCTCCCATATTTTCTGAGCTCAAGTAGTGGTTTCTGTATAGGCTTTGTGAGAAACATATTTAATGAATAAGCTAATATATTTGTCAGTAGTAATGTTGATGCTCATATTACACAGCCTGACCACCCTTTTCTTTATCTTTCAGAATATGGTTTCCAGTTTTCGAGTCTCAGAACTTCAAGTGCTGTTAGGTTTTGCTGGACGTAACAAAAGTGGTCGAAAACATGAACTCCTTGTAAGAGCACTACACTTATTAAAAAGTGGCTGTAGTCCAGCTGTTCAGATCAAGATTAAGGAACTGTACAGACGACGTTTTCCGAGAACAATTGAAAGTCTTGCTGACTTGTCCGCCATAAAGTCTTCTGTTTTTTCTTTGGACAATAACCTTGCAACTGACTCTGAGTTGGGGTCCGGCATTGCACCGTCTTCATCATCCACATCAGCTACTGCTCAGCCCTCTTCTCCACTAGTTAGTCCAGTGATGCTGCATGAGACTAAACCCAATATAGAAATGCAAGAGGCTTCTCCCTCCATCCATCCTGTCCATCCAGATGTCCAGTTAAAAAGCATACCCTTTTATGATGTCTTGGATGTGCTTATTAAACCAACAAGCCTAGGTGAGCTTAAATATTCACACATTACAGAAATAAATATGATTTAAACCAAAACAAAATCCAATCAGTGATTTAAGTCTTATTTTCTGAAGGTAATTTGTATTATATGGGTGCTGAGACCTTCAATGTCTTATTTGTATGAAGGCCGTCTACTAAATTGGAAAGGGCACAAGTAAATTATTACTTTTCCTGGAAAATCTCTGGAGATCAAGGAGGAGGTTAAAAAGCTATTTGAAAAGGTACTGTAAGAAAAAGTGGGTATTAGTGCAAGAAGAGGAGTGAGCCACTGATTCAGTGTAGCTCCTTCAGAATGCTTAAAGGAGCAGGGAGAGCCATGTATGTCTTGTATCATTTTACAGCTGTCAAAAATTATTGAGGATGGTCTATTAAATTTGGTAGTTGAAAAAGTTGAAGGCAAGGACCTATGGGACACTTTCTTTGTTCTGTTTTGGTGGAAAAGGGCTGGAAAGAAATGTGGGAAATGTACAGATGTGATCGATGTGAAAGATATGTCAGAAACACTGATGTCAGCACTGGTTTTGTCAGTTCTGATTTGATGGAGGCTGAAAAGTCCAATGGAAACAATTGGGACATAGAACAGTATGGCAAGAGAACGTGCCTTTCTGCCCACAATGACTGTGCTGAACATGATACCAAAGTTAAAGTAATCTGCCCTGGCTGCATGTGATCCATATCACTCCATTCCTTGCATATCCACATACCTATTTATGTCTCTTTAATGCTGCTATCATATCTGTTTCCACCACCACCATCCTAACAGTATGTTCCAGGCAACCCTCCCCTGTGTAAAAATAACATGCTCTACGCAGCTTTCCCATTTGCATTTAAAGCTATGCCCTCTAGTTTTTGATGATTTCACCTGAGGAGGAGGGAGGGGGGGTGAAAGGTTCTATCCTATCTATGTCTCTCTTAATTTTATACCACTATCAAATCTAATTTCTCCTGATGGCTAATATCCTCTAATCTAGGCAGTATTCCGGTAAATTTCTGCTGTACATTTTCCAAAGCCTCCACAACCTTCCCGTAATGAGGTGACTAGAACAACATACAATACTCCAAATGCAGCCAAACCAAAGTTTTATAAAGCTGCAACGTGACTTACTCCTGTGCTCAGTGTCTTGACCAATGAAGACAAGCATACCATATGCCACCCTCACCATGCTACTTACGGTGTCTCCTTCCATTTAACCTACCAAAGTGTGAGACAGGAAGATAGAGGGAGATCTGGGAAGGAGGAGGGGACGGGAGGGACAGAGGAACTATCTAAAGATCCTCCTTCCCAGATCTCCCTCTATCTTCCTGTCTCCACCTATATCCTTCCTTTGTCCCGCCCCCCTGACATCAGTCTGAAGAAGGGTCTCGACCCGAAACGTCACCCATTCCTTCTCTCCCGAGATGCTGCCTGACCTGCTGAGTTACTCCAACATTTTGTGAATAAATACCTTCGATTTGTACCAGCATCTGCAATTATCTTCTTATATCTAGCTGTATCCTTTGACATCCTTCCTCACTGTTCGTAACTCCAAACAATTCTAATATTGCTTTCAAACTTATTAACCAGCTCGTCTACATTAATGTTCATGTCATTTATATGTATTGTTTATATGTATCACAAGTGACAGAGATCCCAATGCAAATCCCCGCAGGACACCTCTGGTCGCAGATCTCCAGTCAGAGTAGCACTCTTTCACCAGTACTCTCTGTTGCTTATGGGTAAGGTAGTTCTGAATCTAATTGAAGAAAGAAAAAGGCCATGAAATGCCTTGACATGTTAGCACCATAGAGTTGTACAGCACAGAAATGGACCTTTTGGCCGAACTGTAACTACATCTGCAGTGTATTGTTTGCAGGAAGGATCCATAAAAGGCATTCATGGAACAAGTAGAAATCCATTCTTACTGGCGTATAAAACCTGGCAATTGCACCCAAAAGTAAATTTTCAACACCAGAGTCCTTGTGGATTACATTGTATTGTTGGATGAAAATATGCTCCGAAGTCGAGGACTGAATCTTGAATCCACACATTATAACTTGTTATAGAAATGCATTACCAGTTAAGTTTTGTTTTTTTTGGCTAAGAGAGAGCTAGATAGAGCTCTTAAGGATAGCGGAGTCAGGGGATATGGGGAGAAAGCAGGAACGGGGTACTGATTGAGAATGATCAGCCATGATCACATTGAATGGCGGTGCTGGCTCGAAGGGCCGAATGGCCCACTCCTGCACCTATTGTCTATTGTCTATTGAACCTGTTACCTTTTGTTTATTTAGTGCCATCAAATATTCAACGATTCCAGGAAAAATATTTTATCTTTGCATTGACACCTCAACAAGTAAAAGAAATATGCATTTCAAGGTAAGGATAATAAATGGGTTTGTGTTTTAATGATTCACTAGCATTTATCTGATTAAGTTGATTTCTGAGTAAAATAACTTTGTCCAAATGGGTATTTTAAAACATGACCAAAAATTGTTTTGCATAGTTTAAAACTGAACTAACCAGTTTAGGTTACACACTGTTAAAACAGTTGCATTCAGGTTATGACTTCTGTAGAAACTAGGAATTACAGATGCTGCTGGTTAAAAAAAAAAGGCACAAAATGCTGGAGTAATTTAGCAGGTCAGACAGCATCCTTAGAGAACATGGATGGGTGACATTTCGGGTTAGGACCCTTCTCTAGCACTTTCTGTCTTATGATGACTTCTGCTGCACAGGAGTAAACTAGATTAAATGCAGGCTTCTTGAATTGAAAGACTGCAATTTCAATACATTTAGATTTCTCTCATAGGCTGTCAGGAAACTCTGTTAATATACAAAGTTGTCAATGAAAAATCTATTTAGGTCTTTGTGGGGGGCAATATGAAGGAAGGAGTTGTGAAAAGAGGCAACAGCAAAGGCATTGGTGCTAGGGTTTGACAGAGTATTGCTTCGCCTGTTACCATTGATTTAAGTATCTCACTAGTTGCCTCAAGTAGTTCTTGGAAGAAACTTGGTGATTAAGCAAATGAAATTACTGAAAAAATCGGACAGTTACAGATTTTACCTTAATTTGATTGGGTTATGTGATTTCAGCTTGTGCTTTTAGTTGGGACATTTCATTTGGCATCAAAGTCCTTAGTGGAAACAAAGTAACCTACTTCTGTTTTACCATGTGCTGACACCTATTAGAAAGAATACATGTGCACGTCGAGTGAACGACTGTAATGACTCTATAATTGAAAAGCTTTCCAGTAATAACTGCTTAGCCACGTCCAAATGTAATAGATGGAGTCAAAGAAGTCAAAGTTTATGAAATTCTAATATGGAATATATGGGATGGCTCCTTGAAGGATTAATTTTAGAAACAAAATATAATTTTCAGGAGTTGCATGATATCATCCATAATCAGGGGTTCATGGTTATGTTTTTTTAAGGTTATGGGACTTTGTCCTGGGCATGAAAATATCATTTTTCTATTTTGGTAGAAAATAATTGTCCAATAAAAATTGGTGGAATGTCACTTACTTATAAGTAATTTGATCTATTGTATTCTTCTTAGGGATTTTTTACCAGGTGGAAGAAGAGACTATATTGTGCAAGTGCAGTTGAGGTGAGTTGAGCCATTGAGTAGATTGTTCAAGTTCTCTTGGGTAACTTGCAACCTAACTGGTGCTACCAACTCTTACCTACCTGCACATAATCCATTCCCTGCATGTCTAAATGTTTCTTAAATGCCACTACCATATCTGCTTCAACCACACCCCTTGGCAGCACATTCTAGGCACTCACCATCCTCTGTATATAAGAAAAATTGTTCCCCATATCTCCTTTAAACTTTGCCACTCTCACCTTAAAGCTAGTGTTTGATCTTTTCCTCCTGGGAAAAAGGTTCTGACTATCCAATCCGTTCCTTTACAGTTCTTGCAGTTTGTTATCTGCATTTTCTCCGCAGTTGTAACGCTATATTCTGCACTCGATTTATTTTGCTTTTTGCATTACCTGATGTACACGTACATGATATAATTTGTCTGAAATGCAAGCAAGACAAATGTTTTTACTGTACCTTGGTAGACAAAACAATAATGAACCAATACCAAGTGGTCTTTGCCCATTTGCTACAAGACCTAGAGAACATGCAGATGTGGGCTGGTAAGCACAATAATATACAACCAGTGATGTAACACTTCCTGAAAGCACTGCCATTTGGCAATACCACAAATTCCCTGTTAATGTCCTGGATGTCACCATTAATCAAAATCTAAACAGAACCAGGCATCATACATTCTGTTAACAAGAGTGGGTTTAGAGCTTGTGTATCCTTTAGCAAATGACTTGGCTCCTCACACCTCAATCTTTCCATCATCTTTAAGTGAAGCATGTGATGGAGTACTGTGCACTTATGAGTGATTGATTCAAGATTCAAGATTCAAGATTCAAGATAGCTTTATTTGTCATCCAATATTGGACGAAATTCAGTCACCCACAGTCCAACAATAAAAGCATTAAATAAGCATTAAAATTACACAACCCCAAAAAAAACCCAAAACACAGTCCAACAATAAAAGCATTAAATAGGCATTCAAATTACACAACCCCAAAAAACCCCAAAACACAGCCCAACAATAAAAGCATTAAATATGCATTCAAATTGCACAACCCCAAAAAACCCCCAAAACACAGTCCAACAATAAAAGCATTAAATAGGCATTCAAATTACACAACCCCAAAACCCCCAAAAACACAGTCCAACAATAAAAGCATTAAATAGGCATTCAAATTACCCAACCCCAAAAACACACAAAAAAAGAAACATCCATCAAAGAAACATCCATCACAGTGAGTCTCCTCCAGTCCTCTCCTCACTGTGATGGAAGGCCACAATGTCTTTCCCTTCTCCTGCTGCCCTGATCACGCACAAGTTCAAAGGAGCCCTCTGGATTAGCAGTCCGTGCACTAGTTTAGTTTATTATTGTCACGTGTGCCAAGGTATAGGGGAAAGATTTTGTTTGCTATCCAGTCAAAGAAAAGAAGAAAAAACTATACATAATACAATCGAGCCATACACAGTTCACAGGTAAAGGATAAAGGGTGCAGCGCCCTCCTAAGTATGTGCCATTTTCAATAAGCAGTGCAGTTCCTTATCAAGGCTACTTTGTTAGCAAGTCTGAAACCTGCATTCTATACAGCCAAGAAAGAGAGGAACAGGTGCATGGGAACGATATCATCTTCTGGTTTCCCTCAAATTTGCTTACCATTCTGACTTGGAAGTTTGTTAAATTTTATCCTTCATATGGAATTATGTGATTTGCAGAGTGTTCGTAAATGTTCAATTGGGTACTTAATGATGAGATATTTATATAAATACATTTCCTAACCCTCCTCTGATATTTACTATACTAAAATACTATTCTATTTTAATGGGCTTTTAAAACAGTTATTGTACTTGGAGGAAATATTTTAAGATTTTCATAACTATGTTAGTCAATTTTAGCATCTTAGGCACTTTCTCTGAAGGCACAATGTACTGCAAATTTAAATTTTTAATACTTCTGAAATATGGGTTGAGAACATAGCCGTCAGTACAATCAGTGGTATAGGCTAAGTTGGCATTTACTCCTTCTCCCATTAGAGGAATGATGCTTCTTCCATTATATTTTGCAGATCTATTATTAATCTATTTCTACTATTTGTTTGTTTTTAGGTTTTGCCTTGCAGAGACGAGCTGTCCCCAGGAAGACAATTATCCTAATAATTTATGTATAAAAGTAAATGGAAAATTATATCCATTGCCAGTAAGTTCATTAAAAAATACTGAGTGTAAAACCATCTTTTGGGTTAGGTGGGATAAATTGGTGCTGGAAGAATGGAATGTTTTGCACATGGGCACATATAATTTATCATTGTGCATTTCAAGGCAAGGTAATGAATGAGTAAAATGGATGGAAAAGTCCTCGAAGAATGTTTAAAACTACACACCATTAATCTAGATTATTTTCAGATCTAAAACAGCACTTTTAGGTATTATGAATTAGTAATTTGATGTTTTAAATATACAACCATGCATGTCAGGGGGAAAAATATGCTACTTGACCATTTTAGTCAGTTCCATCATTCAAAACAATGATAGTTGAATATGATGGTGAGCACATCTCCACATTCCTGCCGATCCCTGTTAACCTTTCACTGTCTTGTTTATCAAGAAACTGCTCATCTTTACCTTAAAAATATTCAAGACTTTGTTTCTATTATCCTTTGAAGAAGATAGTTTCATATGTTGTGAGAAAGAATTCACCTCATCTATTTACTAAAACTCTCGTTTGTTTGTTTGTTCCTGAACTACAGCCAAAACAGTACACGATAGCACGACAATTTTAGGCCCACCTTACTCATCGTCGTCCCTTTGATGCTAATGGAAGAAGTTTCATTGAAATCGGTTATATTTTAAAAGTTATTCACATTTTAAAGTTTAAATCTATCTCCTAGGGAGGGGGAGAGGGGGGGAGGAGGGAGGGGGAGGTGGAGGATGGGGGAGGGGGGAGGAGAGGGTGCTGCATCAATGCAGGAGAGGTTTGGGCCCAACGGGTCCACTTTGTCTAGTCTGTCTTAAAAGGTTGGCTCCTTTTTTGAAACTATATCTCTGGTTCTCCCTTGTTCTTGATTCTATCACGACTAAACATTCTACCCTTGTCTACCTCGTTTCAACTCCAGCAAATAAATTGTCCAACCTTTCCTCACAAAACAACCCAACAATTCCAGGAAGTGTAATAAAACTTCTGCTTCTAATACATTAACATATTTCCTTAAATCAGGTGACAAATACTATTGCTTCAATTAAGAAGGTTGAAACAAACTTCTCTGACTGTCAATGTCTCTAGCAAGAATTAAATTTGGTTTTGAATTATGGTTTGTACTAATTTTATTGCAGTCATTTTCCTTTTGCTGTCTTGCAGAATTTGTATAATTTATGTATAACTTATAATTTTGCATGTTGTCTGAGTTTGTGCCTTCATATGAGGAAGCAAGATTTTTATGTACCTGTGCCTCGCCGTACTTGTGCATATGACAGCAGTTTCATTGTCTGAGGTCCCAAGTAATTCCTGATTGTGTTATCCATGTCATTCATTGCTGAACCATCAAAGGAGTTTTAAAGCCATATATATTTGCAAAGATGTAGAAATGACTATCTGCATGACTATTGGCGTTGCTGCATGGAGGGTGGGAGGTTATAAAGTATTCCTTTATTTATTTTCATTCCTTTCAGTCCAGCAATATTTGCTATTGATTATTCTGATCATCGCTCTTTTCTTCCAGGGTTTTACACCGCCAGTTAAAAATGGCGTTGAACAGAAACGGCCTGGTCGGCCTTTAAACATCACGACACAAGTCAGACTCTCATCAGCTGTACCCAATCAGATTTCTGTTTCTTGGGCACCAGAAATGGGAAGAGTAAGTACCTTTACTACTAAAAAATGTTTAGAAGAAAAGGTGGCTGGCGTTTTGTTCCAAATAACTTTTTTCAGTCATTTCATGGGAAGTGTACTTGAGGAGGTATTCATTTTTGCTTATGTTAAAAATGTGTGCAAATTTGTATGTTCCCCTGCAGATTCAGTTCCATTCAATGAAATAAAGACAAGTTGTGTTTTCGAAACAGTGTATAGATACTTGAGATGTTATTAGTTCTGTATAATATATGCTTGGTAGTAAAGTCCAAGCATTGCACGTGATGCATTCCTCTTGGTTGATATTTGCATCAGTCTATCAATCTTTCAGATGAGAATTTGAATTTGAGTCCTTGGTTAGTTGATTACGTAGGTGGCTTCAGCGAGTGAAATTGTTCTCTGACAATATGGCTTAAATTAAAACACTAGTTTCTTTAGCCAGGTTGCAGATCCTGTTTTATCTTTGTGTTTTAGTATATTGTTTTCATTTAATTATGTTATGACATAATTAGGATTACCTTTTTAAACAAGTGAATAAAATATCATTACAATATTTTCTTTGCTTTTGTCGGGGTGTAGATAAATAATTGAATAGCTAACACATCAACAACCAGGATTTATGTAATTCTTTTATAGTTGACTGGACCAAGTGGACCCGCTCCTCCCCGCTCCTCCCCTCTCCTCTCCTCCCCTCTCCTCTCCTCTCCTCCCCTCTCCTCTCCTCTCCTCCCCTCTCCTCCCCTCTCCTCCCCTCTCCTCCCCGCTCCTCCCCTCTCCTCCCCTCAGTGGTATTTAAGAAGCTTTTAGATAGGCACGTGGAAGTACAGGGAATAGAGGAATGTGGATTATGTGCAGGCAGAGGAGATCAATTTAACTTGGCATCATGTTCAGCACAAAAGGATCTGTTCCTATGCTGCACTGTTCGTGTAAGTTAGCATCTGGAAAGAGAAAGGCCAGGTGCAAGTCAGATGCAACGTGCTTAGGACGAGTAATGAAATGGTGGCCTTTATAGCAAGAGGTATGGATTATAAAAGGTGATTTTTGATGCAACTTTACTCGTGAGGTGGTACTTGAAGTTTTGATCTTCATATTTAAGGAATGGTTACCTTGCATGTGGTACAGTTGAAGAAGATTGACCAGCTTAATTCCCAGAATGAAGTCATTGATGTACAGCAAGATTCCTCAGATTGGCTCAAAACTGTTGCAATTATGTATTTTGTTTCAGGTGAAGTAGCAATATGACACTTCTGGATATATATTAATAGGGCAATTATAGAACATAGAATATATATATATGGAACATTGTGCAATTTCAGCACAGGTCCTTCTGCCCACAATGTCTGTCGATCATGATGCCAAGCCTTAACTGCCTGCACATCCAAATCCCTTCATTTCTTGCACATCCATAAGCCTTTGCAAAAATCTCTCAAATGCTACTATTGTTGCTGCCTCAGCCTCCACCCCTAGCAGCATGTTCCAGGTACTGGCCTCCCTCAGTGTAAAAAAAAAGTTGCCCTTCTCACCTTAAAGCTATGCCTTGCAGTATTTTTTTTTTTCTTCATTCTCCGGAAATAAAAGTTCTGACTGTCTAACCTCTCTTAATTCTATATATTTTTATCAGGCCTCCCTGCAATCTCAGAAATTCCAGATAAAATAACCCAAGTCTGTCCAATCTCTCCCTGTAGCCAGTACCCTCTAATCCAGGCATCATTCTGGTAAACCACCTCTGCATCCTTTCCAAAGCCTGAACATCCTCCCAAGTGCAACAAACCAAAGTCTTATAAAGCTGCATTATGTGTAAGAAAATAACTGCAGATGCTGGTACAAATCGAAGGTATTTATTTACAAAATGCTGGAGTAACTCAGCAGGTCAGGCAGCATCTCAGGAGAAAAGGAATGGGCGACGTTTCGGGTCGAGACCCTTCTTCAGACCCTTCTGCATTATGATCTCCTGACTCTTTTATTCAATGTCCCGATCAATGAAGGCAGATGCCTAATTATGAATAAAGTTAACAATTTAATTGTACTCTTCTAAATACATTAGAGGTGTTGTTGCCTTTTTCATAGAATATGGTAGATCTTCAATTTTAAAGATAACAAAGCAGATCTTTGCTGTTTTTCAGAATTATTCTGTGTCTGTATTTCTGGTGAAGCAATTGACGTCGGCTGTATTACTGCAGAGGCTTAGAAACAAAGGCATCAGGAATTCTGACCATTCAAGAGCACTCAGTAAGTTGGATGCAAATGCAGCATTTGAACTGTCTTGATGTGTTACTTCTAAGAAAGAGCGAGAGTATACCTTCTCCTTTGAATCAGTGTTTACTTTGTAATCTGGAAGTCCATTTTAGTTGATGGATTAGCTGTGTTTAAGTTTTTTTCTAATGGAAATGCATGTAATTTTGTTTCAATTACACATTTTAAAGTAAATTAATCATGATAGACTTGTGATATCTGATCAGCTACAGGCTCAACAGTTGCAAATGATTTCTATGTACCCTTTTCCAATCCATCAAAACAAAAATGCCCAATTCTAATTGTTCTAATAAAACTGCTCGAAATCTATATCTTGTATAATTTATTTTTGCTCATTCTAAGTTTGTCATGATTTCTTATTGCCTGGAGATCCAAATCTGTGGCTTTAGGAAAGCAGGGCATTTCATCTTTTAACATCTTAAATAAATACATTGCAGTATTCTATTCTTTTTCCTAAAATTTCCTGGAAATTGAATTGAACCCATATTCAAAAGGGTGATTGTTGTTACTTTTATTTTCCGTTTAGTTTTTCACTGGAAGATTATTTATTATTCTTTCTGTTTTTAATAATTGACTGCCCTCTCCTGGGCCCCACCTGGATTCAACCTATTTCTCCCCTCATTCCTTCCTGTAGCTTCACCATTCGATTATTTTGTCCTGCTCCTTCTGTCTTTTCATCTCTAGCCTTTCCAATCATCTGCCCATCAAACAATCCTCACCTGTATCCACCTATTGCTTTCCAGGCTTTGTCCTGTCCCTCTCTTCCAGCTTGCCCCCCAACCCCCCATACAATCAGTTTGAAGAAGGGTCCCGACCCAAAAGGTTACCTAGCCATGTTCTTCAGAGATGTTGCCCAACCTGCTGAGTTGCTCCAGCTTTTTCTTTTTTTGTATACTAGTATATACACTTCCTTGTTTCTACTTTTCAATCTCGCCCCTTTCAAAATAAAATACTTCATCCTGTTTTTCTAAGGGGAGATACTTAGAAGGGTACTGTGAGAGTGGATATATTAAAGAGGGACCATCAGGGCAACTTTTTCACTCAGAGGGTTGTTTGTATCTGGAATGAGCTGCCCGAGGAAGCTATAGTACAAGCAATTACAACTTGTAAAAGACATTTGGAAGGATATATGGAAAGGAAGGGTGTAGAGAGCTATAGGCCAAATGCAACAAATGGGATTAGACAGTATGCCAACTTGGTTGGCATGGACTGTGCTGTACAACTCTATGAGTTTGCCTTCAAGCTTTTGCTTGGCCTGCCTGCACACTCTTGATGCCTCTTTGCTTCTTGACAACTTGCACTGTCATCAATTATATTACATGTGATGACCTCATCCAATTCATTCATAGGGATTGAGAGTAGTTGAAGCAGACCTCTACCTTCCAAAATATCTCCTGTATTGCTTGGTTTTCTCTGTTAACAGATCATGACTTTTCAATAAATTACCCCATTTCCATTTGCTCCACTTTGTTTGAAAATACCTTATTGGAGAGCTTCTGAAAGTCCAAATATACCACAATACATTAGTTTGCACTTACCTGTTCGGCTAGTTACAACGGCCAGATTTGTCAAATAAAATTTCTGGAAAGTCTTTCCTGAAAGTTAACTCTTTTTCTTTGTGTTTGTAACAGTCAGGTTCTATTCTGATTATAAATTCATACTTTGCTTTTTGAGTGTTATACATAACATCAAATATCAGGGTAATTCATTGGACCTGATTGTGTTAATTCTGGCCTGTGCTTTGCATTTGCTGCCATCCAGGTTTCTTCCACAGCTGCACCTGTGAAACAGATCAGGCAGTGGCATATCTGAACCCCTCTTTGAACTTTTCAAGCCCTGTTGGCTTTTGGAAATGTAACTTGATGAGCAGCAACATTTAAAAATAATTGAAATATTTGCAAAAAAAATCAAAAAATAAAATTAACCAGACATCTAAGCATTAAATTAATAAAAAACATTAAGAAAAACAAAGGTATTGGAGGAATAAAACCACTAATTTTGACTGTCACAGGTAGTTTTAAACTGCCTACGAGTGATATTTTTGGTAAGAAAAAATAGTTTTTAGTTTCGTTTTTAATCAAAATCTGAGAATTTGTGATGTAAATAGTTTTACATTTTATTTTAACTTGTTTTCCGCTCATATGCACAATATGCAGTAGATCTGCAAAAAATTAATAACGGCTAAAATTGTGACTTGCTCATCTGCTGCCTTTTTAGTTAAAGAGAAGCTGACTGCAGATCCTGATAGTGAAATTGCAACCACAAGTCTAAGAGTGTCATTGATGTGTCCAGTAAGTTGTTTTTATTTTATCAACATTCATCAGGGTATGGGAATTATTGTACTTTTCCTCTCTTGGAAGCCCTTTGGAATTAATTATATAGTCTTGTTTGTGATCTGCAATTTAAATGATGTCAGAAACTCATCATTTTTTAAAAATCCAGCGGTATCGTTCTGCAATATTTGACACTTAGATGTTATGTTCTGAACTGACACTTACATGTTATGTTTAGAACAAGCACTTAAGATTGGAATCTCCAGGGGGCTGTTTCTCATTCAGACTAAGGCAATTTCTCTTTGGATTTGATAAGATTATGCCCTCTGTTGAAAATTCTGGGCTCTTAAAAGAAAGTTTTACTTTTAAGATCTTAGATGAACAATCTTTTCAAACCACTCGAATTTAATCAATAATTTTTGAGATTGTTTTGGTCGCTTAGTTGTATACATTTTAATTTGGATTTTGCGACAGTTGGGACTTCCGGAAATGCCCTTCATTGAATCCACTGAAATTTTCTTTGATGTCTTTTAATTCTGATATTCTGCATTGATCAATTTACGATTTTAAAAAAAGAGCACATGTCTTACTTTGCTGTTAAAATGGGCTTGTGAGTTTTATTTCACATATAAAATGTGTATGTGCTGATGGTAGATGGCTTTATTTAAGTTTAACCGTTGTGTTTTTATTTTATAGTTGGGGAAGATGCGTCTGACGGTCCCTTGCCGTGCCGTCACCTGTACACATCTACAGTGCTTTGATGCTGCCCTCTACCTTCAAATGAATGAAAAGAAACCCACATGGATTTGTCCAGTGTGTGATAAAAAGGCATCCTACGATAGTTTAATAATAGATGGGTATGTTGTACACCAGTACAGTTTTAGCATTCAACTGTTTAACAAGTGGCTTTTCTTTGATTAACCTGGGAACATAAGAGTTGTAGCATGAACACATGCTCCTGTAGTACAATTGTTTAGTTTAGAGATACAGTGTGGGAAAAGACCCTTCGGCCCTTTATATTTTACTTTGTAGCTATTCTCACTCCCATTGAAAGACTGATAAAACAAATTCCACCCTTGTCAAAGAATATTCCCCTAATACTTTCACTGTGCCGTGATCTATCAGTGCTCCTCTCTGATGATAATTACAGCTAAGTGGCAGACCCTTTTCAAGACTGAGCCTAAACATGTGTCCATACCTGCTAATTTAATTGGACATTTTTTTGTAATCTTCCAGCACATAAAGCTTTGGAAAGTTCAGATCCATCCATGACTGTGCCCTCTGTACTTCTACGAGCTTATCCAGAATTATTTTGCGACACATATTCAATTGTCCTCTTTGTCCAACTATCACACATGTGTAGGAAATTTGGTTTAATTCGGACTCCCTGTGCTGTTTAAAGCTTGACACCTCTGTGACGATGACTGTTTTCTTTCCACATCCAAAGAAGAGCTGGCTATTAGGTTAATGAACTGCTATAAAATACTGCTGGTGGCTGATGGAAAAATTGGTGGGTGTTAATGGGCACGTGTGAAAGAATAGGTTGTGCAGAAATAACTGAGGAAATGGGATTGCCCAAGTACCTGACAGAAATTCAAGGACTTAATTGTCATGAGAAAACATGAGGACATCTCTTGAACCTCAGTGTGCTCTGTCAAAAATATCGCACCTTGACAGCAGAAATGTAATCTACTTTTGTGACCATGATGTTCACATCCTGTTCCTAAACCCACTAGAGCTTGGTCAATCAATATTTTGTTAATGGTGATATTCAAGTGGTGTGTCATTTGTGGTCAGCATTAAATTTCGAGTAGTAACCTACTGCAGGTAACCACAGATTTTCCAGCACCCTACGCTCCAGAGCCTTGATAGATTAGCTGTTTTGCTGGACCAACACATGTCACGTTGGGGGGGGGGGGGGTTTCAAGTGCGCTCTCGTAATTCTGTCCGGATTAAAGGAGGTGCTGGACCACAAGTTGCAAGTAAAATACTATCTTTCCCTTGTTAAAAGTTATCTGCAACATATACTGTTACAAGGGGGGGGGACAAAAGAGGACCTGCCGTGGGATGCTTAGTAACTTTGTCTGCACCCTTTGTGTGGTGACTCTGCATTTGTGTGGTGACTTTATGTGGCGACTCCCTTGGGTATGCAGAACAAAGAATTTTACTGTAACTTGTCACGTGACAAAGTATTTGTTCATTCATTCATTGTTCATCTGTACCTTAAGATGAAATCTATACCACATATAGCATCATTACACTGTGGATGTTGCAGGTCCCAATAACCACGTTCAGATACCAACAGGAGCAATTGTCATTTTTTATTTTATTCCTTCTCCCTTCCAGGCTTATCAGGCCAAGTAATCACATTATTTCCATAGAAGTTGATATATAATGTTTTGGTTCATAATACTTAGATTTTAACCATTTGACTTTGACAAGTGACTTGGTATTTTCTTCCAGGTTGTTTATGGAAATCTTGAATTCTTGCACTGATGTTGATGAGATTAAGTTCCAAGAAGATGGCTCTTGGTATCCAATGAGACCCAAGAAGGAATCTCTGAAACTATCCAATTCGCGGTGTACAAAAGTTGAACTTGCAAGTAAGTATAAATAAGTTGTAGAACAGGGGTCGGCAACCTATGGCCCGCGGGCCAAATCGGGTCCGCTGCCTGTTTTTGTACGTCCCGGAGTTAATAATGATTTTTGCAGTTTTAAAAGGTTGAAGAAAAAAAATCAAAAGAAGAATAATATATCATGAGGTTAAAATGATATGAATTTCAAATTTCAGTGTCCATTAATAGTTTTATTGGAACACAGCCACGCTCATTCGTTTATGTATTGTCCATATATTGTGTATCTATCGTTCACGTATTGTACATGTTCTCATCGCTTCACACTGCTCGGCGCACTACAAAACCGAAGATGTTCAGTGACCAAATATAACTCGAGAGCATTTGGAGCGCTACACTCCTCCCCGTACAGCAACATTCTATTTTTTTTTAATTATTTTACCAGTGCATACCCATCATGTCAAAAGAAGAAAAGAAGAGATAAGTGAACTTGGAATGTCATGCTTTAAAGTGTGGATTATTTTGTTACCGAATTAGATGGCATGGCATTGTGTCTATTTTGCAGTGACACAATAGCTGTGCTAAAAGAATACAATATGCAGCGATATTACCAGACTAAGCACTCATCACAATATTCCCAATTCTCAGGAAAGCAACGGTCAGAAAAATTAGAAAATTTAAAATGTAATATCTCATCGCAGAATTTTTTCAAAAATACCAAATTAAAATGAGGTTGCAACCAAAGTAAGTTTCCAAGTGGCTCATTTGTTAGCTAAGCAAGGAAAACCATTTACCGATGGTGAGTTAATAAAATCGTGTTATACATTGTAAACTAACCGGCCCGCTGCTTGTTCATTAATTCATGATCTGGCCCGCAGTAACAAAAAGGTTGCCCACCCCTGTTCGAGAATGTGTGGATGCCTTTTTTGTTTGCAGTTCTCCAATTTTCCAAAATTGGTTAGTCTATAGAACTGGGGGAAAAGAAAGTGCGCGTGTGTTTAACAGTAGATGCACTCGGGCAATATTTATGGAGGTGGGCTTGGTTTGTCTATTTCTTCCTTTGTAGTCCTCTGTCCCGTCTATCCATTGGTGCCATTCAGGATCCTGTCATCAGGTGCTAAAGATTATGTAATAGGCCAATCGGTATAGTTACTAATGTTTTTTAAGTTAATTGTCATCTTATTTAAAATATGATGCTGAAAGTTGTCGACTCTAAATAGGAAAAACTTTTTGTACTGTGTGAGATCACGCATGCTAGAAGAGGTCTTCTTTCTATAAATTATCTCTCCATCTCATTTCTCCAAATTAATGCGCATTCTCCAAGCCAAACTGTCAACCTTTCTAAAGGTAGAAGTTATTAAGCTTTTCAAAGCGGCAAAAGGAAACTAGGCAATGAATGTGCGGCATTTGCAGGAAGAGGAATATACTGAAAAGGCCAGTGCCAAAGAATGAGCTTGGGAATGTTGTCAGATTGAAGCTGGGGAGAAATTGGAGCATATATGAACTTTAAACAAGAGTTTTTATATTTCAGGCCTTTGATAGGCTAGCAAGTGCAATGAGGACAAGGAAAGAATTAGAAATTTTTATTTCTACTTTGCTAGCTCAAGTCATCATTATTTCTGCTATCATATATACCTTCACTGTCATTTTCTTTTCCAACCTTGCACACCGAGCCAGCTGATTAGTTTAGTTTGATATAATGCGCGGGTTCCATTTCTTCATCACAAAGATCATGTTCTTCTAGCTCCAATATATTACTCAGTCCATCTACCAAAATCCTTTATCTCATTTTCAAATCTGGAGTCAACTATTCAAATACTTTGCTAGATGCAGACTTGCCATTACCTAACCATTTCTACCCTGGTTTTAATCATATATTCTTTTCAACTATTGAGTTATCTGGCAGTATTTGGAGGAGGAATCGGTGCATGATTGGTGTGTACTGCCTAATACCATAACAGATGAAGGATTAATTTCACCTAATTTCTTGACGAGGGAAATGTGATAACATTTGAATTTTATATTTGCAGCAATTTTAGTTTTTTATTTCTCTGTTCCTTATGGCAATATAAATGCTTTGACTTCCAGCGGGTTCAACTGTCGCCAACAAGACTGGTTCTGCTGTGCCAAGCAGTGAATCAAGTAACAATAAAAAGGTTGAGGTCATAGATCTTACAATTGATAGTTCCTCCTCAGATGGAGAGGAAGATCCTCCACTTAAAAAAAGGTGCATATACCCCTCAGACACTGAAGAAACTGCCAGTAAAAGGTGAGTGGAATTTGTATTGCAAATGTAGAAACAAAGAACTGCAGATGCTGATGTACACTAAAGGTAGACAAAAAGTGCTGGAATAACTCACCAGGTCAGGCAGCATCTCTGGAGAAAAAAGATGGGTGATGTTTCGGGTCGGGACCCTTCAGCAGACTGAAAGTAGGGCGTGCGAAGGAGGGAGGTGAAGAGGTGGAGGCGAGAAAAGATCAGGGCCAGCAGCAAATGCTTTCAGGCAGAGTGTTGCCTGGTAGGGAGGAGGAAGGGGGTCATAAGGTTATGTGATAGGAGTAGAATGAGGCCATTCAGCACATTCAATCATGGCTGTTCTATCTCTCCCTCCTAACCCTATTCTGCCTTCTTCCCATAACCTCTGACACCTGTACTAATGAAGAATATAGCTATCTCTGCCTTAAAAATCTGTGGCAAAGAATTCCACAGATTCACCACCCTCTGTCTAAAGAAATGTCTCCTCATCTTCCTTAAGAACGCCCTGTAATTCTGAGCCTATGACCTCGAGTCCTAGACTCTCCCACTAGTGAAAAAATCCTCTCCACATCCACTCTATCCAAGGAAGGCGGGCGGCCTTCCTCCTCCCTAGTTTATTTTACCAGTTCCACAGTTCTCCACATTGTTTCTCTTGAGATCACACATTCCCTCGCCAACAATGGACCTGCCAGGTAATGACCTGCCTGAAGTAGAATTCCCCGGTGTGGGACGAATAAAGGAATATATTATTATTATTATTATTAAGTCATTTGTGGCTGGCCCTGATTGTTTAAGATAGTTATGGATAATTTAAGACAGTTATGGACAGGGACAGAGAGGGCCCACATGTTAAAGTGCTAAATTAGGGTAAGGCCAACTTTGAGGGAATGAGAGAATGTCTCGCTCAAGTTGATTGGGGCAGGTTGTTTCAGGGGAAAGGAACATCAGCCTAGTGGGATGTTTTTAAAAGTGTGCTGTTAAAAGCTCAGGATATGCATGCACCTATTAGAGTGAAGAGCAAGGCAGGCAAATATCAGGAAGCTTGGCTGACAAGAGAAATTGAGGCATTGGTCAAGAATAAGAAGGACGCATGGGACAGGCATAAGCAGCTGGGATCAAGTGTATCCCTGGAGGAGTTTCAGGAACTAAGGAGCAAAGTAAAAAAGGAAATCAGATGGACAAAAAGGGGCCGGGAGATAGCTCTGGCAGAAACCATTAAGGGCAATTCCAAGAGATTTTATAAATACATAAGCGAGAAAAGGGTAACTAGAGAGTGGGACCCCTCAGGATTCAAAGCAGTCAACTTTGTGTGGAGCCACAGGACATGGGCAAGGTCCTCAATGAGTATTTCTCCTCTGTATTTACGGAAGAGAAAGGCAGGAGGGCAGAGGAACATGGGGCAGACAATAGAGCAGTCAGTGATCCGGTCGAAGAGGTGCTGAAGGTACTACCGTGTATGAAGGTAGACAAATCTCCAGGGCCTGATCAGATATATCCGAGAACATTGAGGGAAACTAGAGAGGAAATTGCAGGAGCCCTGGTTGAAATTTACGAGTCGTCTTTAAATACAGAAAAGGTGCCGGAAGACTGGAGGGTGGCAAATGTTGTTCCAAGAAGGGTTGCAGAGAAATACTGGGAACTATCGGCCAGTGAGCTTAACATCTGTTGTTTGAAAGTTACTAGACAGTATTCTGAGGGATAGGATATACAAGCATTTAGACGAACAAGGGCTGATTAGGTATAGCTAGCGTGGGTTTGTACGTGGAAGGTTGTGTCTCACAAATCTGAGAAGACGTGACCAAAAAGGTTGAAGAAGGCAGAGCTGTAGATGTATACACAGACTTCAGCAAAGCATTCGACAAGGTTCCGCATGGTAGGCTTCTCTGGAAGGTTAGATTGCATGAGATCCAAGGAGAGATACAGTATCCTCAATGTTTGGGACAAAAACCCATCATTTATTTGCCTCTGTACTCCACAATTTGAGATTTGCAATAGAAAAAAATCACACGTGGTTAAAGTGCACATTGTCGGATTTTAATAAAGGCCATTTTTATACATTTTAATTTCACCATGTAGAAATTACAGCAGTGTTTATACATGGTCCCCCCATTGTTTGGGACACGGCAATGTCATGTGAATGAAAGTAGTCATGTTTAAAGTATTTTGTTGGATATCATTCGCATGCAATGACTGCTTGAAGTCTGCAATTCTGTGATTGCTGGGTGTCTTATCTGGTGATGCTCTGCCAGGCCTATATTGCAGCCATCTATAGCTTATGCTTGTTTTGGGGGCTTGTCCCCTTCAGTTTTCTCTTCAGCATATAAAAGGCATGTTCAATTGGGTTCAGATCGGGTGATTGACGTGGCCACTCAAGAATTGACCATTTTTTAGCTTTGAAAAACTCCTTTCTTGCTTTAGCAGTATGTTTGGGATCATTGTCTTGCTGTAGAATGAACTGCCAGCTAAAGAGTTTTGAGGCATTTGTTTGAATTTAAGCAGATAGGATGTGTCTGTACACTTCAGAATTCATCATACTACTACCATCAGCTGTTGTATCATCAATGAAGATAAGTGAGCCAGTACCTTCAGCAACCATACATGCCCAGGCCATAACACCCCCAACACTGTGTTTCACAGATGAGGTGGTATGCTTTGGATCTTGGGCAGTTCCTTCTCTCCTCCATACTTTGTTCTTGCCATCACTCTGATATAAGTTAATCTTCTTCTCATCTCTCCACAATACCTTTTTCCAGAACTGTGGTTGCTCTTTTAAGTACATCTTGGCAAACTATAACTTGGCCATCCTATTTTTGCGGCTAACCAGTGGTTTGCATCTTGCAGTGTAGCCTCTGTATTTCTGTTCATGAAGTCTTCTGCAGACAGTGGTCATTGACAAATCCACACCTCACTCCTGAAGAGTTTCTGATCTGTCGGACAGGTGTTTGGGATTTTTCTTTATTATAGAGAGGATTCTTCTGTCATCAGCTGTGGAGGTCTTCCTTGGCGTGCCAGTCCCTTTGCACTTAGTAAGCTCACCAGTGCTCTCTTTCTTCTTAATGATGTTCCAAACAGTTGATTTTAGTAAGCCTAAGGTTTGGCTGATGTCTCTAACATTTTTATTCTTGTTTCTCAGTCTCATGGCTTCTTTGACTTTCATTGGCACAACTTTGGTCCTCGTGTTGATAAATGGCAATAAAAATTTCCAAAGGTGATGAAAGACTGGAGGAAAGACTAGTTGCTGAGAGCTCTCTTACACCTGCATTAAGAAGGCATTTAAACACACCTGAGCAATTACAAACGCCTGTGAAGCCATGTGTCCCAAACATTATGGTGCCCCGAAATGGGGGGACTATGCATAAACACAGCTGTAATTTCTACATGGTGAAACCAAAATGTATAAAAACACCCTTTAATAAAATCTGACAATGCGCACTTTAACCACATGAGATTTGTAATAGAAAAAAAATCACAAATTGTGAAGTACAGATGCAAATAAATAAATGATGAGTATTTGTCCCAAACATTATGGAGGGCACTGTAGCTGAATGGATAGAAAATTGGCTTCATGGAAGGAGGCAGAGGGTGATGGTGGAAGGTTGGTTCTCGGACTGGATGCCTGTGACTAGTGGTGTGCCTCAGGGTTCGGTGCTGGGCCCATTACTGTTTGTCATCTATATCAATGATTTGGATGAGAACATACACAGCAAGATTAGCAAGGTTGCAGATGATACAAAAGTAGGGGGTTTTGTAGAAAGTGAAGATGGTTGTGAAAAATTACAACAGGACCTCAATTGATTGGCCAGGTGGGCTGGGAATGGTTGATGGGATTTAATACAGAGAAATGCGAGGTGTTGCATTTTGGGAAGTCTAATATGGGCAGGACCTACACAGTGAATGGTAGGGTTCTGGGGAGTGTTGGAGAACAGAGGAATCTAGCAGTGCAAGTGCATGGTGCCTTGATGGGGGAGTCACAGGTAGATAGAAACATAGAAAATAGCTGCAGGAGTAGGCCATTCGGCTCTTTGGCCCTTTGAGCCAGCACCGCCATTCAATATGGTCATGGCTGATCATCTAAAGTCAGTACCCCGTTTTGGCATTTTCCCCAGATACCTTGATTCCGTTAGCCCTAAGAGCTAAATCTAACTCTTTTGACTAGGGTGGTCAAAAAGGCACTTGGCACATTGACCTTCGTCAGTCAAGAGTATTGAGTATAGAAGTTGGCAGTTGCATAAGATGTTGGTGAGGCCGCATTTAGAATATTGTGTTCAGCTAGAAAGAATGTCAAGCTGGATAGGGTACAGAGAAGATTTACAAGGATGTTGTCAGGGCTAGAGGATCTGAGCTATAGGGAGAGGTTGAGTAAGCTGGGACTCATTTCCTTGGAGCACAGGAGGATGAGGGGTGATCTTATTGAGGTGTATAAAATCATGAGAGGAATCGATCGGGTAGATGTACTGAGTATCGGGTAGTCTCTTGCCCAGAGTAGGTGAATCAAGGACCAGAGGACATAGGTTTAAGGGAAAAGATTTAATAGGAATCTGAGAGGTAACTTTTTCACACAAAGGGTGGTGGGTGTATGCAACAAGCTACCAGAGGAATTTATTCACAAAATGCTGGAGTAACTCAGCAGGTCAGGCAGCATCTCGGGAGAGAAGGAATGGGTGACGTTTTGGGTCGAGACCCTTCTTCAGACTGAAGAAGGGTCTCGACCCGAAACGTCACCCATTCCTTCTCTCCCGAGATGCTGCCTGGCCTGCTGAGTTACTCCAGCATTTTGTGAATAAATACCTTCGATTTGTACCAGCATCTGCAGTTATTTTCTTATACATCTTAAGCTACCAGAGGTAATTGAGGCAGGGACTATCCCAACATTTAAGAAACAGACAGGTACATGGACAGGACAGGTTTGGAGGTATATGGACCAAATGCGGGCGGGTGGGACGAGAGTAGCTGGGACATGTTAGCCGGTGTGGACAAGTTGGGTTGAGAGGCCTATTTCCACACTGCACGCTCTATGACTCTATTGGTCCTGGTCTTTTCTCGCTCTAACCCTTCACCTCCCCCGTCCCTATTTTCAGTCTGAAGAAGGGTCCCGACCCAAAAGATCATTCATCCTTTTTCTCCAGAGATGTTGCAAGACCCGCTGAGTTACTCCAGAACCTTGTGTCTATCTTTTGTATTGCACATGTTGCTCTTATTGTTTACAGTGGTTTGTTCATTGTATGCAAAATGCCGCAGTTATTTCTACGTTAACTATTTAATTTGCCTAATGTTGAATGGGGTTGCTTCTCAAGGATCTTTCTTTGTCCCTGTCATCACTACTGCTGAATATAATCACAAATGCTGTCCACGTGTATTCTTTGCACATTTTTCATCTGTGAATGGCAGCAAGGAATAGAAGCATTATTCAATGGTGGAAGGGCAGCATTGTAGCTGATCTTGTGTCCATCATCATCAAATATCTCCCCATAGGAACATCCATCTCATATTCTACTTTAAAATTCCATGTTCTCTGGTTTATTTAGAAATATCAAGGCTTTCAGTCGATAATTGGATATTTACTGAATAAGAATTTCTTTAGACTTGTTGATTCCTTTACTTTAAAGATCAAGAGACACCCAGTTTTTTCATACAATGGTAACTAACCTGAGAACTCTGCAGATATTCTCCCAATCATCTACCCATGTTTAAAACTTAGTTTGGAATCTTAACCTGAAGGTCTGAGCATGTTTTATGCCATTATTTCATTCCTAACTTCCTAACCTCGCTTGTGGTCCAACCTGGGCTGAGTCCTACTCTGAGTTCCAGATTGCTTCAAAATCTCTGGAATACTATCAACTTCCTATTATGTAAATACCAATGTAAAATATTTCATCTGAATGCCAAGTGTTTCTTTATTTACATACAGTATCAAAATTACCAATATTTACTGGACTTGCATTGTTGAACATTTTTTCCAAGTATGGAGGGGTGAATGGGACTGAACCCTCGAAAGAGCAAAGATGAAAATTCCTCTCCACTCCAAACAATGTATTTACCCCCTGGTCTCTAGCTGATCGAAAAACACTGTTTTTAAATCATCTGTATTTGTTGAACACCTGACAATTGTTATTTTCAATCTATTTCAGCGTTCTGGCTTATCAGCCATCGTCTGTTCGATTGCCAAATGTTACAACAGTTGATACAAGCTTCCTTCCTCAGTTAGCAGATTATCCCGCTGCATTCCATCATTCAACAATGGCAACTCTTCCAACTGATATTCAAAGTAAGAACAGCGTAGACTCTCAATGTGTTATTGTTCACTCCATTTGTTTGGATGAAGAGTCTTGCTGGGGGAATATTTCAATGTTTGTTTCTGGTGTTTTCAAAACTCATGGAACCCAAATTTGGGTTAAAATTTGGCGCTTAATATGGTCATCTGGTATTGATCCGCTTTCACGTATTCTAACAGTCTTCCTTTTATATGTGCCTTTAGTTTTAATACCTCTTGGATAGTGAAGGATACGTTAGCTTAGAGTTTCTGTAGCTCAGTTTTAACATTTTGATGAGCTTTAAAGTACTATGTGGTGTGCTAACATTAAACATAGGACGTGGGTTGAAACTGCAGTACTCGGAGGAAACTCACACAATCAAGGAGAACATGCAAACTCCACATATAAACCACCCGTGGTCAGGATCGAACCCGGGTCCCTGGCGCTGTGAGGCAACAGTTCTACCAACTGCACCAATGTGCCTACCTTACGCCGTTGTGCTGCACTGATGGCTGAACCTAATTTTTGTGTTCTTCCTGGACTGTGAGCCCAGCTGGGAACATTTCTTCCCTCAACCACCCTATCAAGTCCCAAAATAATTTTCAGTAGGTGCTTTGTCTTTCAGTTTATTTTTTTTTTTTAAATCACACTCTATTTAATTACTTAAAATGAATTTGATAGCTGCCAGGCAAGATTCAAACTCATGCCTTTGGATCATTGTGCCAGTACTCTGACTGCTAATAGATTAATTTAATCACCATGTTAACACACAAGTACTGGTTTGAAGCTCATCAAATTTAAAATCTGAGCTCCAGAGACTCATTAACTTACAATTTATTTCCTCATGATGGAGCTTTATAGGACTTTGATTACGCCGCATGTGGAGTATTGTATGAAGTTTTTGTCGCCCCATTGCAGGAAGGATGTGGAGGCATTGGGGAAAGGGTGCTGAGGTTGTTTACGAGAATGATAACAGGATTAGGGGGTATAAGCTACAGGGAGAGGTTGGACAGAATTGGATTCTTTTCTCTGGGTTGAGGGGAGACCTCATGGAATTATATGATTATGAAAGGTAAGGTAGGCAGACAGAATCCTTTTTGCAAGATGGAAAAATCAAATACTAGAGAGCATAGCTTTAAGGTGAGAGGAGCAAAGTTTAAAGGAGATGTGCGGGACAAGTTTTTTTACGCATGTTGATTGTCTGGAACGAGCTGCTGGAGGTGGTTGTTGAAGCAGATACGTTACTGATATTTAAAAGACATGGATAGGCATATGGATATGCAGCAATGGAAGGATTATGTGCAGGTAGATGGTCTTGACATCATGTTCGGCAGAGACATTGTAGGCCGAAGGACATGTTCTCATGCTGTACAGTTCTATGGTCTATGCAATCTGTTTCCATAATTTTCTTGTTTTATTTCAAATTTCAAAACATTTGCATTTTTTTATTCACGTGGAATGTTGTACATATTGATAATATCACCTTCCATTCTTCAAAACTTGAACCCTCTTAATTTTTCTTCAATGGGCAAATACCCCACCCCCACCTCCCCAACACCCACCCCCAAAATATAAACTGGTATTATCCTGGGAATCTTCATTACATTCCCTTTATGGCAATATCCTTCCTTGCCTACTGAGACCAGATATGTATACACTATTTCAAATTTATCCTAACAAGGTTGTATAAAGTCACATGTCTTTACTGGAGTGTTAAAATCGTCTTACGATAACAATCAATTTATTATTTCCATTCTAGTTTCCTGCCAATTCACCAATGCATTTCAATGGCCAATTGGGTCTGAGCGGAGAAGTTTCTCCATTCATTTTGGTAAATCTTTAGGATTGACATCTAATCTAAGTTTAAATCTAATCTTGGAAAATCTATACCCTGGTGGTCTGAGAATACTTGGTCCTAAAGTTCATTCAAAAGAGAAATTTCTGGATATTAAGATACATGAAGGATTTTGGGCTAGTGCAGAAAAATGGTACCGAGGTTGAAGATCAGCCATGGTCTTGATAAACGACGAGGCAGGTTAAAAGGGCAAGATGGTGTTGCTGTCATCATTTTCAAGTCTAACCAGCTGTTATTCGAGACACGCTGATGTGGTTGACTTAATTGTCTCCTGCAGGACAGCTCGGAATGGGCAATTAAAGCTAGTATTGCCAAGGAAAGCTGTTGAAAGTATGTGGGCTCTCTGAGTAAGATTATCATGAAGTTGCAAAATAGTTATAGAAAAGAAATCGCACTTTTGATCAAAATCTGCTTTTGTCTGGGACCAATATTCTAATCCTTCTGATCCCTCTGGCAACTAATGGTCTGTCTTCTGTAAAACTTATTTCATTACATGTTCCTGAAAATGTATTCCTGAGACTCGTAACAAAACAAAATGGGATGCGGGAGCTCTGGGGTCCATATGTTTCTGAATTTCTATAAACTAGTAGGGTGGTTGCAGTTTGGACAATTCAAGTACAATTGTTTCCAATCTCACTTTATTTTCTCCACCTTCCATGCTTTCCTGTTCTTCCCTCTGCTTGCACTTAATTTTACTGATAAATACTAAATAGATGAAGAATCGGTGTTACACGTGGTTGATGTTACTTTAAATGAACCTCTACTATTCAGTGCTAAACTAGGTGAGGGCTGAGGGCTGAGGGCTGACATATTCTGCATAGGTGCAGGAGGAGGCCATTTGGCCCTTCGGCCCTTCGAGCCAGCACCGTCATTCATTGTGATCATGGCTGATCATCCACAATCAGTAACCTGTGCCCAACTTCTCCCCATATCCCTTGATTCCACTAGCCCCCAGAGCTCTTTCTAACTCTCTTAAATTAATCCAGTGATTTGGCCTCCACTGTCCTCTGTGGCAGAGAATTTCACAAATTCACAACTCTCTGGGTGAAAAAGTTCCTTCTCACCTCATAAATGGCTGCCCCTTTATTCTAAGACTGGCCCCTGGTTCTGAACTCCCCCAACATTGGGAACATTTTTCCTGCATCTAGCTTGTCCAGTCCTTTTATAATTTTATATGTCTCTATAAGATCCCCTCTCATCCTTCTAAACTCCAGTGAATACAAGCCTAGTCTTTTCAATCTTTCCTCATATGACAGTCCCGCCATCCCAGGGATCAATCTCGTGAATGTACACTGCACTGCCTCAATTACATGGATGTCCTTCCTCAAATTAGGAGACCAAAATTGTACATAATACTCCAGATGTGGTCTTACTAGGGCCCTATACAACTGCAGAAGAACCTCCTTACTCCTATACTGAAATAGGGTAGACAGTCAGAATGTTTTTCCCAGGGTGAAAATGTCCAACACTAGACAGCTATAAAGTAAGAGGGAGAAAGTTTACTGGAGATGTGTAAGGCAAGTTTTTTCTAACAGAATGATGGGGGCTTGGAACGCACTGCTAGGGGTGGAGTGGAGGCAGATACGATAGTGGCATTTTAGATACTTTTAGATTCCCTATGTGCAGGGAATAGAGGGATATGAATCAGGTGCAGGCAGGTAAGATCAGTTTAACTTGGCTAGGTGTGTAGGAAAGAAAACTGCAGATGCTGGTTTAAATCGAAGGTAGACACAAAATGCTGGAGTAACTCAGCGGGTCAGGCAGCATCTCTGGAGAGAAGGAATAGGTGACGTTTCAGGTAACTTGGCAGCAGGTTCGGCACAAACATGGGCTGTAAAGCCCGTTCCTGATTGTACTGTTCTATGGCCACCAGATGGTGCAAGGTGGTCAAAATGGTCACGATGGGTGATTAACATTAAACTTGGTATAATTTACATCCTCTTTAATAATTATTGTAATGAATGAATACCAATTTGTGATATTTCTTGGTAGGTATGAATGAATTAAAATGATCTCAGTCAGGTACAAATTTTCCATAACATGGATTGAATATAACGTGATTGATTATAATTTTATATGTCTATAAGATCCCCTCTCATCCTTCTAAACTCCAGTGAACACAAGCCTAGTCTTTTCAATCTTTCCTCATATGACAGTCCTGCCATCCCAGGGGTCAATCTGGTGAACCTCAGCTGCACAACTGGGGACATTATAACCAACTTGGCTCATGTAATTAAAATAATGTGATTTCAATTAGTAACAAGAGAGTCACTTAGTTACTTTGAAAAATTAAGCAGAAAAAAACTCTGATTTGAACAGTATAGTAAATTTAAAAATGTTTCCATTCATTGCTGTAATCAGACACCATTGTCTCTTGAGAACACAACTGCTACTTTAACCGTCATTAAAATTGGCAAGAAATTGCTTCATTGACACCTGTGTATCAACACTTTATTAAACAATGTAACATAGAGCCTTTAACATTTTTTAGCAGTAACAAAAATACATTTATTGCAATTGAAAAGACCATTTTTGAAAATCCTGCTGGAAAAATAACTCATTACAATTGTGAAACATTCTAGCCCCGAACCCCCTTTCCCCCCCATTGAAACAATTGCCTTTACTATGTTATTTTATATAACATTAGATTTCTTAAAGAACACAACTACCGATTTTAGAACACTAAACCAATTTTTAAAATACATGTGTTGTATGTTTTGTGGCCTGTACTTGCTTAGCACAAATCACATAAAAACACTTAATTCAGGTTCAGGTATTCTCTGCCTTCTCCGTCAATCCATTGCCTCTATATCTATAATACATCTATTTTCAAATGTAATAATATCACAAGAATTGTACTTAAATTGTTCCTGTATTGGCTGCATAAAAAAAATATATATATATTGAGTTGCTTCTGTGTTTCAAGTCATACATTTCCTGGTCTAATTGGAAATGCAACTTCTTTTTCAGATTTGGACTTCTTCTCGTTGTTTCAGAGTGATCCTCAGGTTTGTATGGATGGGAAATTTTTGTTGGACTTCTGATAGACGTCATAGTTTTTAAGTTTCTGCTCTCCATTAAAGCTTTCTGTAATAACTGAGTCAAATTTATCAGCTGGAGTGTGTCACTGCAAGAGGTTTTCCTTTTTGAAGGCTCAATTCTAATGGCATCCTGGTTCTACTCTTCATTTTCTATCTCCACGACTACACCCGTCCCTTTTCTTTGCAGCTTCTGGCATAATTCATAAAAAGTTAAGCAGATAAAACAATGTTACTTCGGTGCTGATTGCTGCTCCAAATCTCATTGGCTCGCAGCTCATTGGTCGCGTACAAACTTTTTTAGACATCTTTGGGGGTGGGGGTGGGGGTGAGTTGGTACCAATATGGTGGAAATACTTTGTGTTGAATGGTTTGTCCGTGTCTTCCTACCAATTGTATAAATGTGTTGGTATTTCTCCCCTCTGCCCAATAAGTCTACATCAACAGTGGGTGCTGAATCTAAACTAAGATCTGAGCAGGATGATATGGGAGGATAGTTTCTGCATTTAGATTCCCACTTCCCACTTTAGCAATGCAGAGGAATTAAACTTCCTCATTTCAAGCATTTGTTCAGTCTCAAGTAGAATAAAGTCCTCTCTAATATCTTGTGACAACATGCATTTGTCCCAAATTCAGAACAAATGATGTCGCTGGTAGAATGTTTAGTTTCCAACAGCAATCCCCTGTGGCTTCCTAATAAAATTGGAATTCCGGGGTAATTTTGTGTTGTGGGAATTTGGTTAACATAAGATCCTTGTACGAATCTATGTTTGGTTAGATTTGAAAGCTAATGTTTAACCTACTTGTTGTTTAACTAATTTGTTGGGTATATATCTGCAGTTTTTGCTCTAAACTATTTTATTCCAGTAGCTCCTTTCTGGCCTCTTCGGTCTTAAATGCAGAGATTAATATTCATAAAGCAAACCGAGTGCTTGAAATCTAAAATGAAAAACAAAATACCACAAATACTCTGCAGATTGAGTGGCATTTTAGGGAATGCAACCAAGTTAACATTTCAGATTAACCTCTGATATTAACTCACATCCTTTCTTCATTGATGTTGCCTGTATTGTTGAGCATCTGCAGCTGCCTGCTTTCATTTTGCATGTTTTATATTCTGATTATGCACTCATTCACAAGATTTGGCAGAGAGAGGCACCTGATGCATTCCTTTTTACTTGAATTATGGAAATATCAACTGCAAGACGAAGTTGCCTTGGATAAATGCTTTTTATAAATTAAAAAATATTGATGCATAGATGAAGGCAATTTTAGAAATTTGAATTCCACATGAAAATTCCACATGTGGAATATATCTGCATTCTTCTGCTTTTACCCAGCAGATGGGTATGGGGAGAGGGAAGGAACGGGGTACTGATTGTGAATGATCAGCCTTGATCACATTGAATGGCAGTGCTGGTTCGAAGGGCCGAATGGCCTACTCTTGCACCTATTGTCTATTGTCAGAGCTGCCTCTTGGTTTTAATTACACCAGCTTATGCTCCTTTCGTTTTCCTTAGCATGGCGAGTTGAATAATTCTTGATTATAATAGGATAATAAACAAATTTCCATCTTATAAACATTTTACTCTAACGACTGCTTTACGATTCAAATTTTAACATTTAAAAAAACTTAATTTAAACTCAAACAGGATTTTAAAAATCATGATAAGAAAGATAGCCTGATTTCACATCTGCATTTTTGATCTATGCTTTTTGATTCACTTCCTGGGGCAAAGAATATTTCTTTTTGATATTTGCCTCCAATATGAAACCTTATCAGAAAGTGTAGGACTGTGCTTAGGGCTGATGAGTTCTGTCAGCAAGTTATTTGAGAGCCTTCAACTGTGGGGAAGTTGTTCACTTTTTTTATTTCCTCAAATGCAGTACTGTCAATCTATATTTCTGGACAATCTCTCCTCTGCTGTTGGACCACCGTCAATGACACCCACCACTGTTGGCGGAAGCATCATCTCATCAACCCAACACCACGAAGGCAACAGCAGCAGCCGAACAGAAGCTGGGGTTATAGCAGGTGGAGGAGGAACAGCCAGCAGCATCCCAGACATTATCTCCTTAGACTGACAAATTTCAAACACTTTTTTTTTTAATCAATGTGCTACAACAGGAAGGGTGGGATTGGAGGAAGAAAGAGTGGAACAGCAATCATATTGCAACCAAGGACTTAGACAATAGCATTTTGTGCATTCTCCACAAGGCTGCCACGTTATTTTTATTTGTTCTTTTTAAATATCAAGAGCCTTGTTGACTATCAGCATTCACTGAGACTTTCCCAGTTCAGCTCTTCCTTGGAACGGTTTGGAAATGAGAATGCATGACATGAACTAAGAGCTTAAACCTGAAATCCCTGGCCAGAGTGAACTTGAGGTGCAGTGAAAGCAGAAGACGAGAAAAACTGTAATGCGTTCTGTTGCAATTGATGTAATGTTTTATTTACGACCACCAATGAAGTGAGCAGTATTTTTATTTCTCTTCTGCAAGTTGACTGAATATCTATACCTCTCCTCAAAAGTATGCTTTGTCTCTGTAAAAGTTCAAATATTGGTGCTTTCTTGTGGAAAAACATAGCCTCAGCCTGTTGAAGAACCATCCTGTCTGTTGATGAGGTTAATTGCTGTAATCCTGACTCAAATGCAGTAACTGAGCCAGAAGTTAACATCTTTTGGATAAGGCATTGTATTAATCAGTTCTGAAATTTAACTCTTTAATGATTAAATTTCATATAAACTTGTATTATGTTTCCAGGATGGCAAAAAATACATTTTTTTCTTTATACTGTTTCCATTCCTTTTTCAATTTAAATGCCGTTTTATGATCCTTAAACAAAAATACATCCACTTAGTCATTAAGAAATTGTAACATCCCTTCCATCAAGAGGTATTCTGGTAGTATAATGCCACATGACCTGCAGGAGCTCTGACACTAAGCTCATCTCTATCTTTGACTTAATTGTGCACAATATAATCAATAGTACTAAAAATGTATATTATTGTTTGCTTCTTGACAATAAGGCACATTTATGTAGTATGAGTTATTGCCGTAAGTTGAGTTTTCCAATCATGTTTTGCTTCTAAGAACACTTCTGATTCTGAAATTTTTACTTTATTATATCATAAAACCTTCAGTTGCATTCAACGAAGTATGAGGACTAATGTGTTATTCAGTTTGACTTTTGGTGGATCTATTTTCTTGCACTATAAATAATTAGCTCCTTTGTTTTCAGTTTTATAAACACATGCTTCGACAGGATTACCCAAATCACTGCCTTCTATTCCTGCATCCGCATTCTCATATACAGCAAGTAAGAAGCTAATGCATTTCTTTGTGTCTAAGATTAAGATCATCCATTCAATTGCATCTGTTTCAAACGTACCAAGCCAAATTTCTCAGAGTCCTTCTGGCCATCCCAAACTCTTATTTTTCTCTAGTTTCTTTACTCTCTACCCTCCTCGTGTCTTTTTCCAGATTTATCAATTGCCCTGTTGATTCTATGTGCACTGAACTGACCACCCAGCTTCTTACTGGTCCCCGAGTTAGCTGATAAATCTGTTCCTCTACCTTTCAAATCTGTGGAGGTTTTGAAGAATTTCTATTCTATTGAGTGGCAACAAGAAGCCTTGGTAAACTGATCAACAGACATCAAGGGACAAAAAATAGATGAGTCATAAATCTCACAAAAAGATGATGCTTGTGATAGAGTTTAATCATTCTAGCCCCAGGGCCTATTGCTTCTTCAAAACCTTCCATCGCAAGGCCAAAAATGGGGATATTTGTTGATGATTGTTTAAATTCATTTGTAACTTAGCAAATGAAGCAGTCTTATCTACGTGGAACCAGACCTAGAAGGTCATGGGCTGATGTGACAAGCAGTGTTTGTGCCACATAGTTGCCATACATACCATTTTCAAGAAATTAGTCTGACCATGTAATCTCCTAATCTTGACATTCAATAGTACTTCCCATGCTATTAATATCTTGGAGGGGGTGGCTACCATTGACTAAAAAACTGGACCCGCTGCATAAATACCGTGGTTTCAAGAACAAATCCGATGCCGAATGATCATTACTGAGTTGTTCATCCCCAAAGCCATTTCCCCCTTCTACAAGACACAGGTCAAGAGTATATTGGAATATTCTCCGCTTGCTTGAATGAGCGCAAGCCAAAAGGCGTTCAAGAAACGCAAAATCATCTAGGACAAAACAGCACATTGTACTGGCTACTTTAAACATTAATTTCATGGACCAGGACACAGATTGGACTTTCCATTGAACATCTTTGTCTAAGATGTTTGTACGTTCTCCCCGTGACCTGCGTGGGTTTTCTCCGAGATCTTCGGTTTCCTCCCACACTCCAAAGACGTACAGGTATGTAGGTTAATTGGCTGGGTAAATGTAAAAATAAAATTTAAAAAAATTGTCCCTAGTGGGTGTAGGATAGTGTTAATGTACGGGGATCACTGGGCGGCACGGACTTGGAGGGCCGAAAAGGCCTGTTTCCGGCTGTATATATATGATGATATGATATGAAGATGAAAGAAAATGTCTTCATCAAGACAGAATTCTCTACTACTGAATGCATTTATAGAAATAATTTGGACTTTAGATATTGAAAATGGGTTTATAATAATGAGAGGATCAGATTAAGCAAGTTTGAAGAGCCAAATAGTCTATCCTTTGTAAATTAATATCTACATTCCATTGATACATACAAAATGCTGGAGTAATTATCGGGTCAGGCAGCATCTCTGCAGAAAATGGATCGGTGATGTTTCGGGCCAGCACTCTTCTTCAGCCATTCCATTGTCACTGACTCCTATCTCTGATTAAATCTGAATAGAGACACCTCTCAACCTGGGCCTCATATCCGTATTTGAGCCAAGTTCCTGAATCCATGTCCACCCAGACCATCTTTTAATTCCATAGCATTTCCCCTCGTCTTCCATTCTTGCTTTTGTTAAATTCAGAGACAGGCTCCAGACTTTTCAAATTAGCCTGTTCCACACCCTAGCCCCCTTAGAGTTATTCAAAACACAGGATTTAACACGCTGTTCTCTTAAACCATCAACCCTGACCCTATTATTAACCAGAACCTGCAGTTCCTTGTTTTTGCCAATTGACCAGCATTGACTCTAGTTTGTATCCATGTATTCAGCTACTGAGGCCTAAACTCTCCCTTAATCCCTCTCACTTTCCCTGGGATACTCAAAGCTTTTCTGACTAACGTCCATAATAGCATGACATAGTGCCAAGCTTTATTTGATAACCATCTCATAAGTTGGAGTTTGCACATTTGCCTTGTGATCATGCAGGTTTTCCTCCAGGTGCTCTAGTTTCCTCTCGCGTCGCAAAATTATGTGGTTTGCAGATTAATTGACCACTGTAAATTGCCCCTAATTTGTAGGGAGTGGATGAGAAAGAAACTAGTGCGAATGGATGATTGATGATTGGTGTTAGGCAGTTTGGTTAGGCAACTTGTCGGCTGGACAAGTTGGCCTGTTTCTATGCTGCATACTGCAGTGACTCTGACAAGGATTGGATATTACTGTAGTGATACAGAATGCTAAGGTCATGAGTTGCAATTGGAAACTTCTGTATTTTCTTACCTTCGATAGAGCTAGTTAACTGGTGCAGATGAAGGGAGGATTTACTCAGACAGTGTATACAGAATCAGAGTCATACAGCACAGAAATGTGTCCTTCGGCCCAACTTGCTCATGCTGACCAAGATGCCCCATCTACGCTATTCCTGCTTGCCTGCATTTGGCCCATAAACGTCTTAACCTTTCTTATCCATGTACCTGTCCAAAGGTCTTTTAAGTGTTGTTATAGTGCCTGCATCAACTACGTCATCCAGCAGCTTATTCCATATATCCACAGAATTCTAGGAAACATAATTATTTTCATTTATTTGCTACTTGTGATTAACATTTAATTTTTCTTGTATATTTAATTTAATTTATATTTTGTATTTTATGCAACTATGCATAACATTTGCATTGTGTCAGATTAATTTGTTGCACTAATCACGCTGTCAGTAGATTAACCCATGTGTACAGTGGCATGATTGTTACTGGACCAATGATCTTATGACAGCTGGTGAATTCAAATTGGAATGATCCGAAATACCATAAAAGATAGCATTAGTACCAGGATGTCATTAAAATGCTGTTTCATTAACCACCTTTTTGGGAAGAAAATCAGCAACACTGACCCATCCTTACCTTTTTGTACCATTGGAACCCACAGCACTGACTTCTATTAAGACTTAATGCCTACAAGGCACATGAAGATTACAATGTTCTTCTTGTTAAGTTGATCTATACCATCGCCACCAATTTAGACAATTATGAAAGCACTTAAATTTTAGCCTTGCAGTGCACACTCATGTTCCAATAAAAGTCACAAATTACGAGGATTAATGTGGAGCCTTCAATTGGAGCAGTAAGTAAATATTAAGAATAGCATCTTTTAGTTATTTCTTCAACCGGTTAAGTGGTAAATTAAGAGTAAAATTCTATGGAAGAAAACTGAGACTTGCACTTGTAGTAGCATTTTTGTTTTCAAAATGCCTCTCTTTTTCTTAGAAGTCTGTGCCGGAGAGCCTCCGTTCACGCAGATTTCCAGACCCACTGACGAAAGAGACACCAAATAAACAGGGAACAACTCCCAGCAAGCAATTGTTCTGAACTTTTATGATTAACAGTAAAATGAGACAGTCACTCACAATACTCTGACAGAACCTATCCACTTCAAAGGCAGTCTCCAAGAAAATAGATATACCAGTGTTTATGCGCTATAAAATTATGTAATGAGTTCTTCAACAGAAAACCTGCCAAGACGTGCCTGCTGGCATTGAAGCTAGGCGACCCAAATAACTGGTGAGGAGTGACAAAAGAACCAGACAAAGTGAAAATGGTCTTGAACCAGATCTTTATATTTTGCAATACAAATAAATAGATAATGAAAACATTTTAAAATTTGTATGAATGATCATTACTTATACATGAATTATAGAAATGTATACCCTTTTGATCCATGTCGACAGTGTTGTCTGTCGACATTATTACCATTTGGCCTGTATCCCTGTACGCCTCTCTTATCCAAGTACTTGTCGAGACTCTTTTTAAGCATAATTGTATCTGCCTTCACCTCCTTATTCCAGACATTCACCATCCACAGAGTGTAAAAATATACCCCTCAATCTAATTAAAACTTCCCTTCTCTCCAGCTCGAGCCCTCTATCTCTGGATTCCTTGGCCTGGGAAAAATATCCACCTATCACTTGCCAGTCTTTGACCTGCCCCAACCTCTCTTCCAGCTTTCTTTCCCCAACCACAATTAGTCTGAATTGTCCCAAACTGAAACGTCGCCTATCTATGTTCTCTAGAGATATTTCCTAACCCACTGAGTTACTCCAGCAGTCTTATTCTGACTATCCCATCAGTAACAATAGACAATAGGTGCAAGAGGGGGCCCCTCTGCCCTTCGAGCTAGCACCGCCATTCAATGTAACCGTCAAGCTTTCAACCTCCAGGATATTGTATGGAATAGAGAGTTGCAGTTACAAGGAGAAATTGGATAGACTGGGTTATATCTCACCAGAATGTAAGAGACTGGGTGACTTTAAACCAGTCCATCCAATCTCTCCTTGTAACTGCAACCCTCTATTCCATGCAGTATCATGGTGCATCTCTTCTGCATTCTTCCTGTTGCTACCACATCCTTCCTGTAGTGTGACTAGAATTGTATGTGATCCAACCAATGTTTTATACAACTGCAACATGACAACCAAACTCATAATCAATGCGCTGACCTATGAAGTCAAGCATAATAAAGCTTTTACACCATTATCCACCTGTGTTGCCTTTTTCAGGGAGCTGTGGACTTTTACCGAAATCTTTTTGTATATTAATGTTCCCACGGTCGCTGCCAGTTACTCTATGTCCTATAGTCCTTTCCTAGGATTAGAATCCTAATTTCCTCAGACTTGTCTGGACAAAATTCCTTATGCTATCTCTGTGCCAACCTCCCAGCTGATTAATTCCACTGTATCCTTAGGGGACCTTTGTTATCTACAACTCCAATTTTTGAGTTGTCTGCAAACGGATAAATCATACCACCTACATTCTCGTCCAAGTCATTTGTATATATTTAAGCAAGAAAGGTTCCCCCACTGTTCCCTGCAGTACACCATGTTACAGATTTCCAGTTAGAAATAATGCCCACCTGACCACCACCACCCTCTATGTCACCAAGTCAGAGTTTTAGATAGTTTGCAAATACACCTTATATCCCTTGTGCATTAAAATGCAGAAATTAAGGATTTTTTATTTCAGAACCTCTTCAAAACGCATAAGGCTATTAGGTGAAGAAAATAAAAATGCAAATTAGCATTACCTTTTAAGCTTTAGAAGTGGGAATGTAAAATCATTAATATTTCAGTCTGTTTTAGGGTGATTGATATTGCTCCATTGTGCTTCCATCAAACTAAGAGGGATGTGGGACCCTGGCTATTCTGTACTTTCACCAAGTACAAGGCAGGTTTAAAAGTAGACCTTATGACTTCCTCACATAATGTTTTAAATATTGAGATCTCATTGTCACCTAGTCCCTGAGCCATGTCATTCGGTTCATTGGCATTTATTTACTCGCCATTCTTCAGGTCAGTCATACAGCACAAAAGCAGGTAATTTGGCTCAACCTGTCCATGCTGACCAAAATGCCCCATCTATGCTAGTCCCAGCCAGCCATGTTTGGCCTCTAACCCTTTCCATTTCTTGAACCTGTCAAAATGTCTTTTAACCCATTGTGCCGCGATAAAGAATGTCATAAGCCTCCATGATGGTAGCCATCGGAAACCCGAGCCTGCAAAAGTATTGTTCCTCAGAGATGTCCAGGCAGGATGTGGTGTCTCTAAAGCGGCATAATTGGTTACAATACAGTTAAATTCTTAATCTGACACACAAATTTGGTGCCAGTCTGGCAAATTTACTGGACTGTTAGATGTTATTCTGATTAACAGTTAAAGGTGTTTTGAATTAGCTTTTTTAAAGGTGGTACACAGCAGTGTAATCAATTTTCCATCATTTCTAAGTAAATCACAACTTGGAGGAACTCAGAGGGTCAGGCAGCAGTTTGAGGGAATGGATAGCAACATTTCAGGTGAAGATCCTTCTTCAGACAGACTGTAATTGAGGGGGGGGGTGTGGTGGAGGAGGATGAGAAAGCTGGAATAGAGGTGGGGATGCGACAAAGCATAGCAAATGATAGATGGATATTGGTGAGGGGAGTTGGATTGACAGATGCTTGGAGTGAGATAAAAGGATAAGGAAAGCAGAAGAGTGAAACATAAAGCCAGAGGGAGGGACACAGGTAGAAGGCATACAGGAGAGGTGAAAGGGAAATTGGACTCTGGGAATGGGAGATGAGTGTATGAAGGAGTGAAAGGAGCAGGGTGACGGAGCAGTGAGTGGGAACTACCGTACCCCATATCCCTTTAATAATGGATGCTGTGCACTTGTGGGTAATCAGATCAAAAAGATGGGACCACTGGCAGATCAGGTATGGGAGAATGCCAAGAGATTCTACAAAGATATTTAGAGCAAAAGGGTAACTCGGGAAAGAATAGGTCCCATTAAGGTTCAATGTCGACATCTGTGTGGACCCTTAGGAGATGAGTAAGGCGTTAACTGAACATTTCTCATCTTTATTTACTGTGGAGGTCATTAAGGAAAGGAAGAGCTAGGTATTGGAACATATCCACATTACAACAGTAGAGGTACTAATGTTCTGGGGAATATCAACGCAGATAAATCTGGCCCGATTTAGAGTATCCGAGAACATTGTAGCAAGAATTAAATTGCAGAGGTCTTGGCAGATATTTGCATCCGCTTTGAGCTATGGATGAGATACTGGAAGGATGGTGGCTAATGTAGTCCCTTTATTTATGAAGGGTTGCAAGAACAAGACAGGAAACTACTGGCTGGTCATAGTCATAGAGTGATAGTGTGGAAACAGGCCCTTCAGCTCAACTCGCCCACATCAGCCAACAATGTCCCAGCTACCCTCGTCCCACTTGCCTGCGCTTGGTCGATAACTCTCGAATCCTCAGTTAAATGCCGGTGCATTTAACAGTGGTGGGAAAGTGACAGGAGGGAAATCTGAGTGACAGAATCTGCCAGTATTTGGAACAACAGGGGCTGATTAGAAAGTCAGTATGTGCATGAGAAATCTGCTCAAATTTGATTCAAGTTCTGTAAGAGGTGAAGAAAAGGATTGATGAGGTTAGCCCTTGACCAGGTCCTGCATGGTAGGCCAATCATGAAGATTAGATCACATGGTGATCAGTGCGAGCTTGGATACAAAATTGGCTTTGTGGAAGGGATGATGGCAGCGCAATGAGTGATGGTGGGAGAGCCATTTGGCACATTTGCCTTCATCAGTCATGGCAGTAAATTCAGGAGTGGGGACTCCGTTAAACCAACCATCCTAATACGCGACGGTTTTTAATTCACAAAATGCTGGAGTAACTCAGCAGGTCAGGCAGCATCTCAGGAGAGAAGGAATGGGTGACGTTTCGGGTCGAGACCCTTCTTCAGTCTGAAGAAGGGCTGAGTAACCTGCTGAGTTACTCCAGCATTTTGTGAATAAAAACCTTCGACTTGTACCAGCATCTGCAGTTATTTTCTTATACATCCTAATACGCGAGTTCAGTATTACAACTGTGCATGCCCAGCTCATGGGTCATTCGGGATAAACATTCTCGCCAGCTGAGCTACTGTGTGTGTACGGACCTGCGTGTTCATTTCAATGAGATTTATAAATACATTTATCCGTCATATGTCAGCAGTAGGCCACGGCGGCGTACTGCACAAATCCACAATTGTATCTATTTAAATTATTGACTCAATACAGCACCACCCTTGAAAACGCGAAGAATGCCTGGAATGAACCTGTCAATGATCAAATCCCTGGCATTAGCCCAAGTCACAGCCATTTAAATTCGATATTGATTTACACGAATTATAACTTGTGTGGTCAACCAATCAACCGCAAAAGGACCACATCACCCCGATTCTGGCCTTTCTCCACTGGCTCCCAGTACAGTACAGAATAATCTTCAAGCTCCTCCTATTCACATACAAAGCCGTAAACGGGCTTGCCCCACCCACCCCCATATCAAAAATCTTCTAACCCACCATTCTATCTCCAGGTCCCTCAGGTCGGCCGACTTGGGGCTACTGACTATCCCGCGGTCTAGGCTTAAGCTCAGGGGTGACCGCGCTTTTGCAGTTGTAGCTCCTAGACTGTGGAACTGCCCCCTCCATCGACTCCTTTAAGTCCAGGCTCAAAACCTATTTCTACTCCCTAGCGTTTGAGGCCCTCTGAGGGGGCGCTGTGTATGTTTGTATGCCATTGTATGTTCGTTCTTAGTACCTGAACTGATGTACAGCACTTTGGTCAACGTGGGGGGGGTTGTTTTTAAATGTGCTATACAAATAAAATTGACTTGACTAGGTTGGAAAGTTCAGATTAGATTTGAACAGGTTGGTTAAACTTTCGAGGTGGGTTGGCTTAAATAAAGATGCTGTCGTTTTAACCTCTGGGGTTGGTTCCAGTCTGTCAGGGCACACAGTTGGGAGCCGGGTCCAGGTGACCAGGTGGTGATAATTATGAGAATTTGCAGCCATTTGAACCGCAGCCAAACTAGAGGCTTCACTCAGGAGTAGGTCACAGCTCCCCAGCTGACGGGACCTGTTCTCGCTCTTTGAAGGAGGTGCCGCCCGCCCCAGCGAGTGGGCAAACACGGAACCAACCGTAATATGAGTCAGTCAGACTTTGTCGACAGTTGGGGTGGGGGATCTGGGAGAGCTGGCAATGCCGCACAGATGGAAGTTTGATAACGATCCATTAAACTTCGGCCACCTGGTCTGATCTGATCTGACAGCCCTCTCCCTAGCTCGCTGCGTGCCCGATCCTAACTCAGAACCTCCACAAAATCTTTGGGCTTCAGGTAACACCTGCACATGAGCCTCTGCTAACAAGGGCTGGCAAACTGTGCTGGTCAACGTGCACCGGGCGAGATGGCTGGGGGAAATGCACCGCAACCACCGCAAACTTGGAACAGCACAGACTCTCCACTCAATTTATCCGATACCAACGGGCAGGCATTTCGTAGTTAAATGTCTTATATCGGATTGGCGGCTCCTTCACAGGGCCAACCCTGTACTCAGTTTTCCTCAGAGATTAATCTTTACCTTAACGGTACATTCACACCGCTTGTAGGTAAAGCATCAGCCCACATCACACAGATAGTCGCTCCCTGCCGCAGGTTAAATATATTTTAACATAAATTATGAATAAAGAAAATGTTTCAAACACAAGTAATATTTTCTTATTCCAGTAGCAAACACATTAAGGATTAAATGAAAATAATAAATTCTTTAACTTTTTGAATATCTTGTAATTGCACATTAATGAACTGAACTAGAACTGGGACTGTGCAGGGTGTGAACAGCAGAACAAGAAAGGAAGCTATCCAGTTGACAGAATTCTAGATGAATTCCTTAGTAGAATGGTTAACAATTTATACAGTTTATACATCGCTGCGTTCGTTTTCTTAAAATCCCGAATGACCTTTGACAAATCCTATGATTCCTTGCGTTTATCGAGATACCGAACACACTTATTTCCTTATTGGGTTTATCCAAGTCAATCGATTGGGCTCAAGATGGTGAACAGCAGCAGGAAGTGAAGCAACCAGTGGATGAGATGATTAAGATGCTGAAGATCAGCTCAGTAAACAAAAAGAGCAGATAGACAATAACACATACACAAAATAACCATAATTTTATTATGGGCAGTTTATAATTCAGTTTATAAATGAACTTGTTTTGAAAATGTTGAAGTAACTTTTGCAAATAAATTTACCATTTTTAAATACTTCAAGTAACTGATTAAATATACACTATAAATAACAACTTCAGAACAGAGCATCAAATTCAATGCACACCAAATCAAATTAACACCTCAGGGCTACTGATGTACAGTTTAGTTTATTGCCGCATGTACAGAGTACAGTTAAAAGCTATTGTTGCGTGCTAACCAGTCAGCGAGATCAGATTGAAAGGCAGTCAAAATCTAATGATGAAGCCACAATTCCAAGGCGTCCATTGCCCACTGTCTCTCAGCACTGTATCTATGAAGGGATTACTGTGAACCTGTTTAAAGAGGAAAGAAAATCCCAATTTTTAATACATACATATTTATTTTATACATGCCCCCACAAAGACATCCTTCAACCATATTTGTGCTTAATGCATTTCTACCATTAAATACAGAATCAAATCCACCTCTCAACACAATGTGTACTTGCACACCAGATATTGCGGGGCTTCCACAGATGTCCAACTGCTGTTCTACTCATTTCTTTAAAGGGAACACCCCTTCCAGTCCTTGGGCTGTGCATCAAATTTGCCTGGACAAGTGGAATGCAAAAGTCACCCCCCAAAAAAACACAGATTCAATGCCACCTAGCTAGGCATCATACTGCAATGCTGTGATATGACCACTGGGTGGCGCCAGCAATGGCTGCCTCGCCAACAGTCTGTCCCTTCTCTGTTGTTTCTTTAGTATGTGTTAATTGCATGTTTTAGTGTTCTTTAGCTTGTTTTATGTGGGGGGTTGGGGGAAACTTTTAAAATCTCTTACCTTGATGGAGATGCAATTTTTGTTCCGTATCCTATCTCCATCCGCACTGCGACCTAACATCGAGGAGCTGGAGGCCTCTGCTGGAGCTCCAACAGCAGGAGCCTGCAGGACTATATCATTGCGGAGCTGGTGGTCCTTTTGCCAGGGATCAACCAGGGATGCGGGAGCCTGCAGAGTTTAACATAGTGGAGCTCGCGGTCTCTGGTTAGAGACCGACTTTGGGAGCTCCAAGCCACGGGAGCTTCGACTGCCCCGACGCGGGAGCTTCGATCGCCCGCGACGGATGGTTCGACTGCCCCGACCGCGGGAGAAAAATGAGGGAAGATTAGACTTTATTGCCTTCCATCAGTGAGGAATGTGGAATCCACTGTGGTGGATGTTTAGATTTAGATATACAGCGCAAACAGGCCCTTCGGCTCACCGGGTCCGCGCCGCCCAGCGATCCCCGCACACTAACACTAGGGACAATTTTTACATTTGCCCAGCCAATTAACCTACATACCTGTACGTCTTTGGAGTGTGGGAGGAAACCAAAGATCTCGGAGAAAACCCACGCAGGTCACGGGGAGAATGTACAAACTCCGTACAGACAGCGCCCGTAGTCAGGATCGAACCTGAGTTCCCCGGCGCTGCATTCGCTGTAAGGCAGCAACTCTACCGCTGCGCCACCGTGCCGTTTATGTTAACTTTTTATGGAGTTGTGTCATTGCTTTTTTTTTAGTATGGCTGTATGGTAATATGAATATCATTGTAGATTGAAAGGATGATCTGACATGAAACTAAGGTCTTTTATTGTTAAAGGTACCAATTAAGGTACAATAGAAACATAGAAAATAGGTGCAGGAGTAGGCCATTCGGCCCTTCGAGCCTGCACCGCCAGATTGATCCCTGGGATGGCGGGACTTTCATATGAAGAAAGACTAGATAGACTAGGCTTGTACTCGCTGGAATTTAGAAGACTGAGGGGGGATCTTATAGAAACATATAAAATTCTTAAGGGGTTGGAGAGGCTAGATGCGGGAAGATTGTTCCCGATGTTGGGGGAGTCCAGAACCAGGGGTCACAGCTTAAGGATAAGGGGGAAGTCTTTTAGGACCGAGATGAGAAAACATTTCTTCACACAGAGTGGTGAGTCTGTGAAATTCTCTGCCACAGAAGGTAGTTGAGGCCAGTTCATTGGCTATATTTAAGAGGGAGTTAGATGTGGCCCTTGTGGCTAAAGGGATCAGGGGGTATGGAGAGAAGGCAGGTACAGGCTACTGAGCTGGATGATCAGCCATGATCATATTGAATGGCGGTGCAGGCTCGAAGGGCCAAATGGCATACTCTTGCACCTATTTTCTATGTTTCTATTGTACCTTAATTGGTACATGTAACAATAAAAGACCTTAGTTTCATGTCAGATCATCCTTTCACTTTGTTACTCCACCTCCAGTTTAAATTCCATTTGGAATATTTTGGAGGACCAAGAACCAAGAACATAAGAACATACTCTGCACTGACGCAATGAGGTTGACAATGCGATTTTCATCCACTTCCCTCTGTATTATGATATTTCCTTTCCTTGGCACTCAGAATTTTAGTGAGTGTGTGTGTTCCATATTTTAGCATCACTCAAAGAAATCAAACAACCCTGAATGTGAACAATTTTCAAAATGAATGTAACTACATAAGGAATAAACACACACTATTTCATTACTGTACACGTAGTAACCCTTTTCTCAGTTAGTTTGAATTTAACAAAGGCTAAATTAAAAGTAGGGATATAGATTACAGAGCACATGCACTGCATAACTCGGGACGAGTGCCTTTCAAGAAAGTCACGCTAGGAGCAAGCCCCAGTACACACCAAAACTGCAGCATTTAGGGGCACTCCAGTACCTGGATGAAATACGACCCTGAAGGCAGGTTTTAGTTTTACAGTGCAGGAATCCAATGGTAGCATACACATAAGACAGAGAAATGTTGTCCAGATACAACCTAAACAAATAAAATAATCTACAGATTGTGCAGTTGGATAATTCAGCAGTTTTGAAATGCCACGCCAATAAACTTAATTGAAGATTACCGTCTACAAAAGCATACCGTGGGAACATTTGCCACAGCCCTAGTGGGGAAATAATACATCGATCTTTGCACTTTTTTTTGCATGACATTAATGCAGGGCTGGTTCATGAATCCAAGAACAGCCCTAAACACAGAACATGAGAATGCTTACGTTTTATTGAACAAAATGCAAAGCATTCTACTGACCAATTAGAAGATGGACAAGCTAGGTCCAGATTTACATTAAAATCACAGCAATGTTTGCAGCACTTTATTATCCTCTATGTTTACCGGAGAGAACATAGAGGCCCGTGAGCCACATTTACTATCTGCAGCCATTTTAAAGTGCACACTATCAAGAGAGAATACACAATTACACGACTGCATGATGCAAACTTTAACCCAGCCCACGAACCATTTAATCTTTAGTCTCTCATTATTCAGCTTAAAAATAGATCATAATTTGTCTTGTTTTTCCTTGTATTTTCCATTGGAATATTTTGCAACAGAACTGACTTTCTTACTGAACTTCACGAACCAAGATACTGGAACTTTTGCCATTTGTGCCTCAGAAAACACCCCACTAACCTTTCTCAGCAAGAACGGTACGTTGATGTAACTCATTCCCCTCATCAATTGGCCACAGCTTCAAGGAGATAATTTGTGCTTGTTTGGAAACTGAAATAGATTTTCTCCCACTGAAAAAACAGTAAGACATAACCCGGTAAGATTTTTGAAGAAACATTTATCAAATGCAAATCAGCAACTCTTCTTTTTGCAGCCCCAATCTCATTAACAAGCATGGAAGACAATCTATTCATTGACCAAAGCAACTGACCAATTAAAAGATCGGCAAGATAGGCCCAGATTTACATTAAAATTACAACATTGTTTGCAGCACTTTATTATCCTCCATGTTTACCACAGGGAACATAGAGGCCCGTGAGCCACATTTACTATCTGCAGCCATTTTAATGTGCACACTATCAAGAGAGAATACACAATTACATGACTGCATGATGCAAACTTTAACCCAGCCCACGATCCCTTTAATCTTTAGTCTCTCATTATTCATCTTAGATGTACAGTCATTTCTCTAGATTTTGCTTCTAATTTTCACTGGAATATTTTGCAACAGAACAAGCTTTGTTTCTCTATCAGAAATCCACGACAACATTCTACTTTATTTCACTCAGATGGCAAACTCCACCATTCAGAATACAGGGTCTTTTGCCATTTGGTCTGTTGTGCATCAATAAATGCCCCACTAACATTTCTCAACAAGGTACCTGTTCTGTTGTTTCAACTCTTTTGCCTTATCGATTGGCTTGAGGTTCAAGAAGACAGTTTGTGCTTGTTTGGAGTCTTGGATGGACTTTCACCTACTATAAAACAGTAAGACATAACCCAATAAGTTTCCTGTTAAGAAATATTATCAAATACAAATCGGTAAATCTTTACAGCCCCAATCACATTAACAAACCTGGAAGACAATCTATACAAAAATGGCCCGTTTTGGGTAATTCATCACTCATTGGAATCCATATGCAGTGAAAAGAGTATGTGTAATCACAATGGACTGAATGTGCTTGTTCAAGGCTGCAGTGATATGTCCTAGAATTATTCTACAATAACATGGTAGAAATATGGTCAATAGGGCCAGTTCCATGTTGCATCTCTGAACTAAACTAAATCTGAACAGCCCAAAACACCAGAAAAGAAAGAGTATGTTTCCATTTTACTGAGTGGAATAACTGACCAATTAAATGACTGACAAGCTAGACCCAGATTTACATTAAAATCACAGCATTGTTTGTAGCATCTTATTATCCTCCATGTTTACCAGAGAACATAGAGGCCCGTGAGCCACATTTACTATCTGCAGCCATTTTAAAGTGCACACTATCAAGAGAGAATACACAATTACATGACTGCATGATGCAAATTTTAACCCAGCCCACGATCCCATTAATCTTTAGTCTCTCATTATTCAGCTTAAAAATAGATCATAATTTCTCTTGTTTTTCCTTGTATTTTCCATTGGAATATTTTGCAACAGAACTGACTTTCTTACTGAACTTCACGAACCAAGATACTGGAACTTTTGCCGTATGGTCTTTAGTGCCTCAGAAAACACCTCACCAACCTTTCTCAACAAGAACGGTACGTTGATGTAACTCATTCCCCTCATCGATTGGCCACAGCTTCAAGGAGATAATTTGTGCTTGTTTGGAGACTGAAATAGATTATCACCCACTAAAAAAACAGTAAGACATGACCCACTAAGATTTTTGAAGAAATATTTATCAAATGCAAATCAGTAACTCTTCTCTTTGCAGCCCCAATCTCATTAACAAGCATGGAAGACAATCTATTCATCGACCGAAACGACTGACCAATTCAATTAAAAGATCGACAAGATAGGTCCAAATTTACATTAAAATTATAACATTGTTTGCAGCACTTTATTATCCTCCATGTTTACCATAGGGAACATAGAGGCCCGTGAGCCACATTTACTATCTGCAGCCATTTTAAAGTGCACACTATCAAGAGAGAATACACAATTACATGACTGCATGATGCTAACTTTAACCCAGCCCACGATCCAATTAATCTTTAGTCTCTCATTATTCATCTCAGATATACAGTAATTTCCCTAGTTTTTGCTTCTAATTTTCACTGGAATATTTTGCAACAGAACAAGCTTTGTTTCTCTATTAGAAACCCACTACAGTATTCTACTTTATTTCACTCAGATGGCAAACTCCACCATCCAGGATACTGGGACTTTTGCCATTTGGTCTTTTGTGCATCAATAAATGCCCCACTAACATATCTCAACAAGGTACCTGTTCTGTTGTTTCAACTTATCGATTGGCTTGAGGTTCGAGGAGACAATTTGTGCTTGTTTGGAGTCTTGGATGGACTTTCACCAACTATAAAACAGTAAGACATAACCCAATAAGTTTCCTGTTAAGAAATATTTATCAAATACAAATCAGTAACTCTTTGCAGCCCCAATCACATTGTCAAGCCTGGAAGACAATCTAATAAAAAATGGCAACGTTTTGGGTAATTAATTACTCATTGGAATTCATATGCAGTGAAAAGAGTATGTGTAATCACAATGGACTGAATGTGCTTGTTCAAGGCTGCAGTGATATGTCCTAGAATTATCCTACAATAACATGGTAGAATTATGGTATTAACTCATGTGAAATTATTAGGATTCAATAATTTTAAATCCAATTTTATCCGCAAACTTTACTATTGTAACCAACTTCAGTATTTGTTTTATCAAATGTCACCTAGACTAAGCTACATTTTGCAGGATATCCCTTCCAAAGTTTGAGGCTAGTTCACAAAGCCAAATACAGGGCGTCACAGTGGTGCAGCTGCTAGAGGTTCTGCCTCATAGCGCCAGAGACCCACGTTCAATCCCGACTTTGGGTGCCGTGTGTGCGGAGCTCGCACGTTCTCCTTGTGACAGGGTGAGTTTCCTCTAGGTGCTCTGGTTTCTTCGTACTTGCTAAAGACATGCAAGTCTGCAAGTTAAATGGCCCCTGTAAAATTACCCTATTGTGTATGAAGTGAATGAAAAAGTGGTATAATATAGAACTAATGGGAATGGGTGATCAGTGGTTGGTGTGGACTCAGTGGGCGAAAGGGCCAGTTCCATGTTGCATCACTGAACTAAACTAAATCTGAACAGCCCAAAACACCAGAAAAGAAAGAGTATGTTTCCATTTTACGGAGTGAAATGACTGACCAATTAAATGACTGACAAGCTAGACCCAGATTTACATTAAAATTACAGCATTGTTTGTAGCATCTTATTATCCTCTATGTTTACCAGAGAACATAGAGGCCCGTGAGCCACATTTACTATCTGCAGCCATTTTAAAGTGCACACTATCAAGAGAGAATGCACAATTACATGATTGCATGATGCAAACTTTAACCCAGCCCACGATCCCTTTTATCTCTCACTATTCAGTTTACAAATAGATTATCAAGTCTCTAGTTTTTGTTGTATTTACCATTAGCATATTTTGCAACTAACTTTGTTTCTCTTTTAGAAATACACAACAACATTATACTTTCTTTCACGGATGCCAAACTCCACGATGAGCAGCAGCCCTACTCAACAACCAAAAGTCTGTGGCCTCCTTTTGCTCTGGTATTTTATTTCATTCTTCATGTTTAAATTATGTTTTATTTTTAATTGTCCACTGTATATCGTGTTGTTACTTGCGAGCAAAGCACCAAGGCAAATTCCTTGTATGTATACATATTTGGCTAATAAAATTTATTCAATAAAAAAAAAAATCAATTCAATACCTGTTATGATGATTCCACTCATTTGCCTTATCGATTGGCTGGAGTTTCAGAAAAATAATTTGTGTGCTCATTTGGATTCTTGGATCGACTTTCACCTACTAAAAACACAGTAAGACATAACTCAATAAGTTTTCTATTAAGAAATATTTATCAAATGCAAATCAATAACTCTTCTCTTTGCTGCCCCAAACACACTAACAAGCCTGGAAGACAATCTATACAAAAATGTCGACGTTTTGGGTAATTAATCACTCATTCAAACCCATACGCAGTGAAACGAGTGTGTGCGACCACAATGTGCTTGTTAAAGGCAGAAAAGTTATGCCTTAGCATTACCCTACCACAACATGCTGGAAAAATTGTATTAACTCATTTTGAATTATTAGGATACAGGGGATGACACGGAAAATGCCAGTACATCGATTGAATGCCATTGGAACAAAAGCAAAAGTTCATAAGTTTAAGGAGCAGGCCATTCAGACCATCAAGTCTACTCGCCATTCAATCATGGCTGATCTATCTTTCCCTCTCAACCCCATTCTCATGCCTTCTCGCCATAACCCCATTGACACACTAATCAAGAATCTGTCAATCTCCACCTTAAAACACTGAAACTACATATTTAACACTTCAAAAAACAAAATTCAACTAGCACAAAACAGGTAAAACAGTGTCAATAGACAATAGGTGCAGGAGGAGGCCATTCAGCCCTTCGAGCCAGCACCGCCATTCAATGTGATCATGGCTGATCATTCTCAATCAGTACCCCGTTCCTGCCTTCTCCCCATACCCCCTGACTCCGCTATCCTTAAGAGCTCTATCTAGCTCTCTCTTGAATGCATTCAGAGAATTGGCCTCCACTGCCTTCTGAGGTAGAGAATTCCACAGATTCACAACTCTCTGACTGAAAAAGTTTTTCTTCATCTCAGTTCTAAATGGCCTACCCCTTATTCTGAAACTGTGGCCCCTGGTTCTGGACTCCCCCCCCCCCCCAAGTTTCTCTCTGTAGAACTCGTGGAATTGCAGATGTTGTTTTATAACGAAAAGGGACACCGTCAACGTGCTGGATGGAGTAACTAGCGGGTCAGGAAGCATCTCTGGAAAACCTGGATAGGTGAAGTTTCGGGTCGGGATCGGTAACGCCAAACGTTCTCCAGAGACGCTGCCCGACCCGTTGAGTCGGTGTAAACCAGCATCTGCGGCTGCTACCCAGTGGAGGACATCTCGCCGCCATGTTTGGCCGGCCACGCCATGACCGCACCCTTGCCTTGGTGGTGCTGCCGTTATATCCCCCCTCATCGCCATCGCCGCCGTCGGATGATGAGGAATAACGGCGGGATAGAGTCTGCTCCAACTCCCTCCGATGAGACTTGGTTGCACCCACTCACCATGTCTGCGGATGCCGAGGGATTGTACCCGTCCACGGTCCGGCGCGGAGGAGGGCAGCGGCCGCCATGGTGATGGCAGCGACAGGGCGCTGGCGTGAGGACGTCGCCGGACGTGCGCGCCCACCGGCGCCTGGGGCGCGCACGCAGTGCAGTCGACGCACACGGTGGTTCAATGGGCTGTCAAAGGGAAGGTGGTCAGGCTGTGTGACCTTGGTCAGGTGGTCAGGCTGTGTGATAGGATGGTGGTCAGGCTGTGTGACCTTGGGCAGGTGGTCAGGCTGTGTGATCTTGAGAAGGTGGTTAGGCTGTGTGTCCTTGGGAAAAAGGTCAGGCTGTGTGATCTTAGGAAGGTCAGGCTGTATGACCTGGGTGGGTGGTCAGGCTGTGTGATCTTAGGAAGGTGGTCAGGCTGTGTGTCCTTGGGGAAAAAGGTCAAGCTGTGTGATCTAGGGAAAAAGGTCAGGCTGTGTGATCTTGAGAAAGAGGTCAGAATGTGTGACCTTGGGAGAGGTCAGGCTGTGTGACCTTCTTGGCATCTTATCGGTAAACATAGAAAATAGGTGCAGGAGTAGGCAATTCGGCCCTTCGAGCCAGCACCGCCATTCACTATGATCATGGTTGATCATCCAAAATCAGTATCCCGTTCCTGCTCTTTCCCCATAATCCCTTAATTCCGTTAGCTCTAAGAACAGTCGGATGACCTCGGGGCCACCCGGGAAAACGAGAAAACAGGTACACCCTCTTGGGAGCCGGACATGACAAGATTGAATGGTAGCCAGGGCTGTGATTCCAACCCTGGTGCCGAGGCTCAACGGGGAAGAGTGACGTCAGGCTGAGCCATAGTGGTGGGACACTCCATCGTCAGAGGTGCGTATAGGAGATTCTGCGGCAGCAGGTGAGACTCCAGGATGGTGTGTTGCCTCCCTGGTGCCAGGGTCCAAGACGTCTCAGAGCGGCTGCAAGGCATCCTCAAAAGTGAGGGGGAGCAGCCGGAGGTTGTTGTGTAGATTGGCACAATAGATCGCAAGAGGAAGGAGGTTCTGCAACAAGAATTTACGGAATTGGGTAGAAGACCGAAAAGCAGGACCTGCAGGGTAGTGATCTCAGGATTGCTTCCAGTACCTCATGCTAATGAAGGTCAAAATAGGAAGATAGGGGAAGTGAATGTGTGGTTGAAGAGTTGGTGCAGGGGGCAGGGATTCAGATTTCTGGATAATCGGGATCTCTTCCGGGGCAGGGGTGACCTGTAGAAAAGGAACGGGTTGCACCTAAACTGGAGGGGGACCAACATCCTAGTGAGAAGGTTTGCTAATGCTACACGGGAGGGTTTAAACGTGATTGGCAGGGGGGTAGGATCTTGTGCAGGACAGAGGCACGTGAGAGGCTAGCATTTGGCATGGAGGGTGGTGTGGGAAAGGTTAGTGGACAGAATAGGCAGGTGAAAGGAGGAGAGCGAGGAAGGAGGGTTGGTTTAAACTGCACGTATTTAAATGCAAGGGGCCTGATGGGTAAGGCAGACGAGCTTAGGGCATGGATAGGTACAAGTGACTGGGACGTTGTAGCAATGACTGAAACCTGGTTAAGGGAGGGGCAGGACTGGCAGCTCAATGTTCTGGGGAAAATCGTAGCGTGAAGGGTTCGGATGGGGTGCAATTCCTCAAAAGTGTTCAGGAGAGTTTTCTTAAGCAATATGTGGAGGCTCCCACATGTGAGAGGGCAACACTGGATCAAGTATTGGGAAATTGGGAAGAGTAACTTAATGAAGTGTGTGTGGAGGAGCCTTTTGGGACCAGTGACCACAGTTCGATTAGGTTTAAGTTAATCACGGACAGGGATGGAGAGGGTCCATGTGTTAAAATGCTCAATTGGGGTAAGGCCAAATTTGAGGGTATGAGAGAAGGTCTCGCTCAAGTTGCCAGACCAGGTTATAAGAGGGGAAAGGAACCGGCCAAATGGGATGTTTTTAAAAAGTGTACTGAAGGATGTGTAAGTCCCCGTTAGAGTGAAGGGCAAAGCAGTCAAACGCAAGGAAGCTTGGATGACGAGGCAAATTGAGACGTTAGTCAAAAACAAGAAGGATGCATGGGACAGGTATAGGCAGCTGGGATCAAGTGCATCCCTGGAGGAGTTTTGGGAATTAAGGAGTAAACTAAAAAAGGAAATCAGAAGGGCAAAAAATGGCCAGGAGATAGCTCTGGCGGGTAGCATTAAGGACAATCCCAAAAGATTTTATAAATACATAAGGGGGAAAAGGGTAACTAGAGAGAGAGTGGGACCCCTCAGGAATCAAAGTGGTCACCTCTGTGTGGAGCCACAGGAGATGGGCAGGGTCCTAAATGAATATTTCTCCTCTGTATTTACCGAGGAGAAAGACAGTAGCACGGAGGAAATTTGAGCAATCACTGGAAGTGTCTTGAGAGCAGTCAGGGTTACTGAAGGGACTATCGTGTATGAAGGTAGACAAATCTCCAGGCAGGAGTATGAAGGCCGTCTAAATCTCCATTTAGACTGCAGAGATACAGCGCGGAAACAGGCCCTTCAGCCTGTGAATCCATGCCGACCAGTGATCATCCCATACACTAACACTATCCTACATTCTAGGGACAATTTACAATTTTACTGAAGCCAATTAACCTACAAGCCTGTACATCTTTGGAGTGTGGGAGGAAACAGGAGCACAAGGAGAAAGCCTATGCGGTCACAAGGGGAACATACAAACTCCGTATCGATAGCACCCGTAGTCAGGATCGAATCTGGGTCTCTGGCGCTGTAAGGCAGTAACTCTACCGCTGCGCCACCGTGCTGCCCACATTCCTCTGTATAGGTTCTCATTTTCAAAGTGCTCTCGTTCACTCATTGACCAGGTAACTCCATTTACAACTTATCCCCATGGTCACTCCAGTTTTACCCTATCCGAGTATCGCCTCTCTTCCTGCAGCCTAACAAGCTGCCTTTGTCTTCTTCCTAATTCGGCAATGCCACACTGGTTTTTTACATTCTGACGATTTTACCTAAATTCTTTACTTATGCCTGGAATGGCTTTCAAATAATTTTATTTTTTATACTCATTTTGAGTAAGAAAAAATCCAATGCTCTTATCCTATTGAATTCCTTTATAGTTCAGATCTATCTGTTTTTATGGGGGGAAGCAGCCGTCACATGAAGAAGGGCTGGTCTGTCAGTCTGATGAAGCGTCACCCATTCCTTCTCTCCCGAGATGCTGCCTGACCCGCTGAGTTACTCCAGCATTTTGTGTCTACCTTCGATTTAAACCAGCATCTGTAGTTTTTTTCCCTACACATGAAGAAGGGTCCTGATCAGAAACACATTTAACAAACAAGGTCTGTGTTTATTGCAAATCGTAAATTCCACACAGGATGTGATTTGCTTGGGCATTTCAGAAGGCAGTTAAACATCAAATGCATTGGAATGTTTATCTACACTAACATTATTTAGCAAGGTCAGTATTAGTTATCACCCAATCATTGCTTCTGGAATTGCTGTGACTACATGTGTGGACAACAACTTTACGTACTTCGATAAGGGAGCTGGAAAATGAAACGGCTTTCCTTTCAGGCTGCACAGACTGGAAGTATTTAAGTGTGCAGTATAAAGGCAGAAATACTCTAATTGTTCAATACAAAATTAAATAAAATTGATGTGATTTGGACCTAACCTCATTCAATGTTCAGCTTGCTTCTCCATTATCTCCATGATGAGATCAGACAGTGTACAAGCAGGCCCTTCAGCCCAACTTACCCATGCCGACCAACACGCGCATTAAGGATAAATTTGAACCTGACCAAGTATATCTTTGGACCTTGTGGGAAGCTAGGGTAGAAATTTCAGAGGTCTTTGCAAAGACATATGCATTAACTTTAACCACTGGTTAAGACCCAGATGACTAGAGGGTGGCTAATGTCCGATTATTTAAGAAGGGCAGCAAGGATAAGTCAGTGAACTACAGGCTGGTGAGGTTGACGTCAGTAGTGGAACATTGCTGGAGAGGATTCTTAGGTGCATGATCCACCAGCATTTGGCAAAGCATGTCTGATTAGCATAGTCAGCACAGCTTTGTGAAGAGATCACCAAGAGCATTGATGAGGGCAGGACAGTGAACATTGTCTTTCTGGACTTGTAGTGTCAGGGTTCAACAGACATTTTCAGCTAAAATGTAAAATGGAGTTATCAGCTAAATTAACAGCACTGCATTCTATGCCCTTCGAGAACAAGATTCAAACACACTGTTTCCCAGACAAGTGGGAGACGACCTTGCATCTGTCCATGCCTTTCTCAGGCCATTCTTTGGGAAAGCGAAGCGTTGGCGAACACAACACAACAGCAATAGTTGGGCAGACCATCCAACTAGTAGCGCAGAAACGTTGCAGACAAGGGGGGCTCATGATTGGCTCGGGGAGGGGGCAGTGGCGCGGTCTGCTCTGATAAGAAATGCCATAAAGGATGGTGTCGGGCGCCCTTTCAAACGATAGAGCCCCAGCCTTGGGCTGTGTCGCGAATGGTGCCAGGTGATCAAGAACAGGAACATCCTGCGGCATGCTCTGCTGTGCTTGCGAGTGCGTATGGGGATACGTGAGTGTACGTAGAAACATCCTGCGGCGTGCTCTGCTGTGTACTCGGGGTTTGCGAGTGCGAACGGGTATATACGGCGATACGTGAGTGTATGTGCCTTATTTGGTAGTGTAATAAATTACTTAGGGAATCAAATTCTGTTGTCTGAATCAGGTGATTTATCAAACACAACACAACTTAAGTAAGACTTTTCACAGAGTTCTACATGGTAGGCTAGTCTGGAAGAATAGATCCAAGGTGAGCTAGCCAGTTGGATTTAAAGTTTTCTTTGTGGAAGGAGTCAACGGATTGTTTTTCCTGATTGGAGGCATGTGCCCAGTGGAGTGCCAGACGTGCTTGGTCCACTGTTGTTTGTTGTATCCATTAACAACATGGATGCCAATGTAGTTAACATTGTCATAAATATGCCGGTGACGTCAAAATGTTGGTATTGTGAATGATGAGGAAGGATATAGGTTCAGTAGGTTCTAAACTATTTAGGAAGATGGGCTAAAGAATTAGGTGGGCACTTTGATATGTCAAATTAGGGCAGGACTTGCACAGTAAATGATAGCTGTTGTTATATTGTTTATACAGAGCAAGGTAACCTGATGATTTAGAGAAGCATACATAATTGTTGTATATTACTTGGCTGGAAATGATTGACCTAAATAAATCTGATTGTAATTATCTGGATGTTCACATGCATTGAAATAAAGTAGCTCAATGAATCGAATCGCATCTTACCACATTTTTGGTTCACTTTCAAAAGGATTAGTGGCAGGAATGAAGGAATCTGTGATGAATTACTTTCATGCTTCTCTCTCTCTCTCTCTCTCTCTGCCTACATCTGTCTCGGCACAAGGAACTACATACTGTTAGCTCTCACGTTTCTGGGGCCATTTTGTATGATTCAAGTACAACGTTGTTAAAAATGTAGTCTTAGCTTGGCCATAACGACCGATTGTGCAGGCAGCAGCACTGGGTCGGAGTTGCAGGGTCGGCCTGGCCAGGTGATTTTGTTGGTGTCCTTCACTGCTGTTCCGGCACTCCGATCCACTGCACGCTCAGCCCCTTGGAGCCCCGTCTGATTCATTCGAGTACCAGGCTGCTGCAGGCCCATCAGTGCCCCACTCCGTCGATATCTTGATCCTGACACGTCAACCCATAAACACAATGTCTCTTCACCGTTGCAGCCACCGTTCAGCCTCCCACAGCTGACCTCAGAGCATCCAGAGCGTCTTTGAAGGCACAGAAGGTAAGACCCCAGTCCACTCACCAGCACTGTTTTTTTTCCTGCATACTCCGTCGCTGCCAACAACCCTTCCCCCGTCCCTCGTCCCCATCCACCTATAGCCTTTCCTCCGGCTTCACACTTCGCACCCCTTTACTCGTTATCTCATCTCGCAGCCTTTTGTCTTCCCATCTCTGTCTACGCATCTGCCAATCAAACCTCCTCACCTGTACCCACCTGTCACTTGCCGGGCTTCATCCCACCCACCTCCCTTACAGCTTTCTACCCCCTACTACAATCAGTCTGAAGAGGGTCTCAACTTGAAACATAGCCTATCCATGTCCTCCAGACTTGGACACAAAATGCTGGAGTATCTCAGGCAACATTTCTGGAGAAGAAAAATGGGTGATGTTTAGGGTCAGATCAGAACTCTGCTTCAGAGATGTCCCACTGTTACTCCAACGGGACCCCACTACTGGCCACATCTTCCGATCCCCTCCCCTTTCTGCATTCCGCAGAGACCGTTCCCTCCGTAACTCCCTGGTCCACTCGTCCCTACCTACCCAAACCACCCCATCCCCGGGCACTTTCCGCTGCAACTGCAGGAGATGCAACACCTGTCCCTTTACCTCCCCCCTTAACTCCATCCCAGGACCCAAACAGTCTTTCCAGGTGAGACAGAGGTTCACCTGCACCTCCTCCAACCTCATCTATTGTATCCGCTGCTCTAGATGTCAACTTCTTTACATCGGCGAAACCAAACGCAGGCTCAGCGATCGTTTCGCTCAACACCTTCGCTCAGTTCGCCTTAACCAACCTTATCTCCCGGTGGCTGAGCACTTCAACTTCCCCTCCCACTCCCAGTCTCCTCCAGTGCCATAGTGAGGCCCACCGGAAATTGGAGGAACAGCACCTCATATTTCGCTTGGGCAGCTTGCAGCCCAGCGGTATGAACATTGACTTCTCCAACTTTAGATAGTTCCTCTGTCCCTCTCTTCCCCTCCCCTTCCCAGTTCTCCCTCTATCTTCCTGTCTCCACCTATATCCTTCCTTTGTCCCGCCCCCCGGACATCCGTCTGAAGAAGGGTCTCGACCCGAAACGTCACCCATTCCTCTCTCCTGAGATGCTGCCTGACCTACCGAGTTACTCCAGCATTTTGTGAATAAATCCCACTGGTACTCTAGCATTTTATGTCTTTTTCCTGCCTCGTCCCTGTTTATTTTACTCTATTTCTGCTTTTTCTTTCTCTACTTATATTTTTGCTGCTCTCTTTCTCATGCATGTAAAAGTAGAAAACGAACACACGGTAGACCAACAGCTCCCACAGGAATAGCTCTGACAGTTGAAAACAAATATTTGTGAGTGTTGTGCCTTACCAGTAGTATATCTAATGTCTCTTCAATTGAACGGGAAACAAGCATGAAACAAGAAACGGCTGAGAAGGAAATCTAAATCTAATTTCTGAGCTACTTCCAAGGGCTAATCATCTTGTTAAGGGACTGGATAGGCTGGGTCAGAACAGCCAATAGGTTTTTACAATTTGAACACTTCCCAGTCATTTTCTAAATTCAGGTTTTTATTTTGATTAATTGGTTTTTCTTCATTGCTTCTCCACCCGTCTCCATTAGACATCCCATTTTCAAAAATTCATAAATGATAGGAGCATAATTAGGCTATTCGGTCCTTATGTGATACATTTTTCTCGTTCCAATTTGACACCAGGATTCCTTAGCCCACACACTCCATCTTCTCAGAAAGCCCGGCAATTAATGCCTCAGAAACAGTCAGTCACTTATAGAATTATGCAGCACAGAAATAAGGTCGTTGGCCTACCGTGTCCACATTGACCATCAAGTACCCATCTGTGCTAATCACACTTACCACCAACATGTTTTCCCAGTTATAATTACTAGGGTGGAAGACCTAGATAGAGTGAATGTGGAGAGAATGCTCCCAGTAGTGGGAGAGTCTAGGACCAGAGGGTACAGCCTCAGAATAAATGGACGGACCTTTAGAATGGAGTTGAGGAGGAGTTTCTTTAGCCAGAGGGTGGTGAATGTGTGAAATTCATCACCACAGACGGCTGTGGAGGCTGTTATTGGGTATTTTTAAAGCGGAGATTGATAGGTTCTTGATTAGTAAGAGTGTCAATGGTTACAGGGAGAAGGCAGAAAAATGGTGTTGACAGGGAAAAAAAATCAGCCATAATTGAATGGCAGAGCAGACTCAAAGGGCCAAATGGCCCAATTCTGCTCTTATGTCTGATGCTCTTAGTACTGCTGCCTCACAGGGTTCAGCAACCCAGCTAGATCTTGACCTCTGCATGGGTTTCCCCCAGGTTGCACAAGTTTCATTCCACATCCCGAAGATGTTCTGTTACAGATAGTATTGTGGCCCATTGGCACTGAGGGACTGATGCATTGGCTACTAGATTTTGAGATGAATGCCTGGAGATAGTCGCTTTACTGGTAATATTACCAATTATACATCTCAATTGCTGATATCTGCTTGAGATGTTAATGGCCTCCATTACGCTTGCCTTTTTCCCATTATACCTTTCTGACCACCCTCCGTTTTGCTTTCTCTCTTTTGCTCTCCCTTCCACATCTGTATATCCTGGCTTTAAATGTCTTTCCCAGTGTCATTTCCTGTTGTCTGCAGGCATGCAGTTTCCTCATCTTATGGCAGGAAATTGCTTAAAACCCAGTGATATGAATATTGTTTTCTCTAACTTCAAGTAATCCTTGCTTTCCCTCTCCCTCCCCCACCCTAGTTCTCCCATTAGTTTCACTGTCCTGATTATTTTTACTATTTGTATGCCTCGTTGTCATCTCAGTCAACCATTAACCAAATTTTACATTTCCGTGATCAATCATCTGCTTTGATCAGTTCTTTTCACACCTTACATGCTCTTTGTATCCTTCCATATCTCTAGTTTCCCTCTTCCCTGACTCTCAGAGTGAAGAAGGGTCTCCACTCGAAACATCACCCATTTCTTCTCTCCAGAGATGCTGCCTGTCCAGCTGAGTTACACCAGCATTTTGTGTCTATCTTCGGTAGAAACCAGCATCTGCAGTTCCTTCCTACACAATTGCTTTTCAGAGATAGTTTAGGATTACCTTATAAGCAGAGAGAAGGAAAGAATCTGCTAATGAATTCAGGCTGACAACACTTGCCCCTGAGCATGTGGGCAAGGAGAAGCCATGAATTCATATACGATACAATACGATACGATGTTCGAAATACATGAAACATGAAATTAAAGTGACGAGTGGTAAGGATTTGGGGATGTGCAAAGATTGAGGAGGTGAGAAGGGGGGGGGGGGGGTCAGTCTCAGTCTCATTCTACCCCACGACAGAAGGGGGAGGAGTTGTAAAGTTTGATAGCCACAGGGTAGAAGGATCTCCTGTGGCGTTCTGTCCTGCATCTGCTCCTCCGATTGACCAGTGTGTTATGGAAGGGGTGAGCTGTATTGTCCAGGATGGTCGGCAGTTTGGGGAGCATCCTCCCCTCCAGGACCACCAACCATGAATCCAACACCGCCCCCAGGACGGAGCCAGCCTTCCTGATGAATTTGTTGATCCTATTGGTGTCTGCAGCCTTTGCCCTGCTGCCCCAGCACACGACAGCGAAGAAGATGGCACTGGCTACTATCGATTGGTAGAACATCTGCAGCATCTCAATGCTGACGTTGAAGGAGCGGAGCGTTCTCAAAACGTACAGGCGGCTCTGTTCCTTCTTGTACAGGGCCTCAGTGCTCCTGGAAAATATATTTAGTATATATATTGGTAAAGAAAATACCGTTCGGCTTTAAACTCTTCCTGGCTTGCTGATTTTCGGATAGTAAATGAGTGAAGATTGTGTTGAACAATAGTTGATGAAAAGTTATGGGAAATCCATTGACCATTTCATAATCTACAGATTGTTACAGCCACTGTCACCGTTACTTTACACTGATTTCCAGATTGTTATTTGAATTGATGCGGTATAGAACAATGAGATTCTAGCTGCATCATCTTGTGAAAATGAGGGATAATTGTTGGCCAACACAGCTACAACAATAACGTGTTTATCTAGTGCCTTTCACGCAACAAAGCATCCCATGGTGCTTCATGGGCTCTATAAGGCGCTGGTCAGGCCGCATTCGGAATATTGTGAGCAGTTTTAGGTACCATATATCTGAGGAAGGATGTGCTGGCTCTAGAGAGAGTCCAGAGGAGATTTACAAGAATGAGTCCAGGAATGATTAGTTAACCTATGTTGGCACTGGGCCTGTACTCGCTGGAGTTTAGAAGAATGAGGGGGGACCTCATTGAAACATAAAGAATAGTGAAAGGCTTGGATAGAGTGGATGTGGAGAGGATGTTTCCACTAGTGGGAGAGTCTAGGACTAGAAGTCATACCCTCAGAATTAAAGGACTTTCTTTTAGGAAGGAGATGAGGAGAAATATCTTTAGTCAGAGGGTGGTGAATCTGTGGAATTCTTTGCCATAGAAGGCTGTGGAGGCCAAGTCAGTGGATATTTTTAAGGCATAGGTAGATGCTTGATTAGTACAGGTGTCAGAGGTAATGGGGAAAAGGCAAGAGAATGGGTTTAGGAGGGAGAGATAGATCAGCCATGATTGAATGACTAAGTAGATTTGATGGCCCAAATGGCCTAATTCTGCTCCTATTCCTTATGACAGGGATATTATTAAACATAGACTGACATTGTCACAAAGCCATATCAGGATAGAAGACCAAAAGGCTGGCCGAAGAGGCAGGCTTTAAAAAGCATCTTAGAATCAGAATGAATTAGAGAAGGTACAGGGAGTGAATTCCAGAGCTTGGAATTTGGCAGCAGAAGGAATGGCTGTCAGTAGAAGAACATTTAAACTGTGCGTGGTTATGGCAGAACTGGAGGACCATTACTACCTCAGAGAATTATAAAGGTTGGTGATGCAGGGATATGGGTAGTTGAGGCCAAGAGGGGATTTTAAACCAAGGGTGATTATAAGATCAAAGTATTGTGTAACAGAGAGCCAATATGAGTCTGCAAGCATAGAAGGCATTTGTGAAAAGGATGGTGTTCACTGAGACAGGCACAGCAGAGTTTGGATGTGTTTAAGTCGAAGGAAATGGAACGAGGGAGGCTAGCCAGAAGTGTGCTGGTACAATGCAGCCCAGAGGTATATTCTTGTTTGAATATTATGACAATACATTTTGCCCAAGAGGACAGATGGGTCGACACTTAACATCTAGGGGGAGTTGAAGTGCTCAGCCACCGGGAGATCAGGTTGCAAATAGTCTTTCCAGGTGAGGCAGAAGTTCACCTGCACCGCTTCCCACCTCATCTATTGTATCCACTGCTCTAGATGTCAACTTCTCTACATCAGCGAGACCAAACGCAGGCTCGGCGATCGTTTGGCTCAACACCTTTGCTCAGTCCGCCTTAACCAACCTGATCTCCCGGTGGCTGAGCACTTCAACTCCCCCTCCTACTCCCAGTCTGACCTTTCTGTCATGAGCCTCCTCCAGGGACATAGTGAGGCCCACCGCAAGTTGGAGGAACAGCACCTCATATTTCGCTTGGGCAGTTTGCTGCCCAGCGGTATGAACATTGACTTCTCTAACTTTAGATAGTTCCTCTGTCCCTCTCTTCCCCTCCCCCTTCCCAGTTCTCCCTCTATCTTCCTGTCTCCACCTTTATCCTTTCTTTGTCCCTCCCCCCCTGACATCAGTCTGAAGAAGGGTCTTGACCCGAAACATCACCCATTCCTTCTCTCCAGAGATGCTGCCTGACCTGTTGAGTTACTCCAGCATTTTGTGATACTCCATTGAATTTGGCGTGTTTAGAGGGATATGGGCCAAACACAGGTAAATGACACTGGTTTCGAGGAGACATCTTGACCAGGACGGATGAGTTGGACCAAAGTTCTTGTTTCCATTCTCTATGACATTGAAACAGAGAGTTAAAGGTCACAAGTGTTTAATTGTCATATTTACTGAAACAGAACAATGAAATCCCTACTTGCAGCAGCACAATAGGTTTGTAAACTCTCAATTCTCAAGAGTTTACATTGACTTCATCCTACTGGCAATGCACTATTCCATTGATAGTCAGCCTCCAGGTTGTGCAGGATTGACCATACGGGTTTTGAGTTCCATTTTTGCAACACAAGGTCTCCCATTGTGCAGAAGGGTCTCGACCCGAAACGTCACCCATTCCTCCTCTCCAGAGATGCTGCCTGTCCTGCTCAGTTACTCCAGGTTTTTGTGTCTATCTCCCATTGCAACTGCTCTGCTGAACATGTCAGTGCATTTTGTCACAAACCTCCAGATTCAGGAACAGCTTCTTCCCAACAACCATCAAGCTATTGAACACTACTAACTGAACTTGGTTGCACTAGGGACTTCAGACTTTTGTTTTATTTTGCACTAATATTGGATTTTTTTACATCTATAGAACTTTTTTTTGTTTGTTTATTATGTTATCTATAGAACACTGTTTCCAGACCTGTTATGTCGCTGCAAGTAAGAATTTCATTGTTCTGCTTTGGTACATATGACAAATAAACACTTTTGACTCTTGACTATGACAGAATCTAACACAGTTTATTATCCCATACCATCGTTCAACCATAACATTATAGAATCCTACAGCACAGAAACATGCATTTTGGCTTATCTGATCCAGGATGACTGTGAAGCCTATTTAAGCTCGATCCTCTTACCTGCATTAGTCCTGTTTCCTCGGTGCCTTCCCGACCTGTCCAAATATACTTTCAATGTTGTATGGTGAGGCTAAATGTTCCGCCTGCACAGTGAAGTAATAATTTGTCCAAATGATTCATGGACTATCAAATGACAATGTTTCTGCTAATGTACTGAACTCATGGTCCACCTCAGGATTATCCTCAGTAGAAACAGTAATGTGTCACCAGTAGAGGACATGGTTGAGCCTGATGCAATCCAACTTGGAAGGACAGGTGGAGGAAAGGACAAGCAGCCGCAAAGATGGCACAAGTGACAAAGTCGGAAGAGGTTGGTTCAGATGGGGAAAATCCTGAGTTACTCCAATCGTCATGCCATGGAAGATTGTCAAAATGGACATTGGAGGAGACTGTGGAGGTGTAGAGGTGAAAATGCCAAAAGGTTCAAGTTATCAATTGTTACAATACAATACAATACAATATATCTTTATTGTCATTGTACAGGGGTATAACGAGATTGGGAATGCGCCTCCCATACGATGCAATAATTTAATTAGCTAGTCAGTATTAATTTAAACAACCCAATGAAACAAATTGTAACAGTTTTAAAACAGAATAAAGTGCAAGTAGATCTGGGCCGGATCACTGTACGATGTGACCATACGGCTCAGCAGGACCGGTTCATAACAGCTATGGCCCTGGGGATGAAGCTGTTCCTGAGTCTGGAGGTGCGGGCGTAGAAGGCCTTGTATCGTCTGCCCGATGGAAGGAGTTCGAACAGACTGTTGCAGGGGTGTGAAGAGTCTTTGTGGATGCTGGTGGCTTTTCTGAGGCATCGTGTGTTGTAGATGCCCTCCAAGGCTGGTAGCTGTGTTCCGATGGTCCTCTGAGCTCTATGGACTACCCGCTGAAGAGCTTTCCTCTCTGCCTCCGTGCAGCTGAGGTACCACACAGAGATGTCATGTGTTAGGATGCTCTCTATGGTGCAGCGGTAGAATGTCGTCAGCAGCTGTTGGGGTAGACCAGACTTCTTCAGTGTTCTTAGGTAGAACAGTCGTTGCTGTGCCTTCTTGACCAGCGCAGCAGTGTTATTGGACCATGTTAGGTCCTCCGAAATGTGAGTACCCAGAAACTTGAAGCTGGACACATGCATGCAGTGCCCGAGAAGAAAGTGTTCAATATCATGACTTGCACTAGTTAGAGAAACAGAGTTAGAGATTTTATGTAGGACAATACTGTAATGCCTTTGCAGTTGAGGAAATGTCAGAGATTTAAAAAAAATCAACATATTTTCTGAAATTAATGTTGATAACTGTATTAAACTTCATTTATGATGTATAATTCCTTGATTGGAAATGGTCATTGAAGGTAAAAATTAATATATGGAGATAATGAAAATAAAAGCAAAAACCAATACCCAATGTTTCTGTTTTTAAACTCAGATTTCCAGCCTCGGCAGGATTTTTGCATTTGTACGTAGATGGCCGATGATTTGTATGAATTTTGTTACTTTTCTTTCAAGGTAAAGTAATATAATATTTTGAAATCGAGGTTTACTTCTAAGTATGTGCAAGCTGGTTTGATTTGTGATGCATTGTAGTACCAACACTGCTGTCAGATGTTGACTCTCTTCAGTAAAGAATGTTTATGTTACAACGAGACGTACAACGAGACGTACAACGAGATCTGGGCGTCCTCGTGCATCAGTCACTGAAAGGAAGCATGCAGGTACAGCAGGCAGTGAAGAAAGCCAATGGAATGTTGGGCTTCATAACAAGAGGAGTTGAGTATAGGAGCAAAGAGGTCCTTCTGCAGTTGTACAGGGCCCTAGTGAGACCGCACCTGGAGTACTGTGCGCAGTTTTAGTCTCCAAATTTGAGGAAGGATATTCTTGCTATTGAGGGCGTGCAGCATAGGTTTACTAGGTTATGTCCCGGAATGGCGGGACTGTCATATGTTGAAAGACTGGTGCGACTAGGCTTGTATACACTGGAATTTAGAAGGATGAGGGGAGATCTTATCGAAACGTATAAGATTATTAAGGGGTTGGACACATTAGAGGCAGGAAACATGTTCCCAATGTTGGGGGAGTCCAGAACAAGGGGCCACAGTTTAAGAATAAGGGGTAGGCCATTTAGAACTGAGATGAGGAAAAACTTTTTCAGTCAGAGAGTTGTGAATCTGTGGAATTCTCTGCCTCAGAAGGCAGTGGAGACCAACCTCTGAATGCATTCATGAAAGAGCTAGATAGAGCTCTTAAGGATAGCGGAGTCAGGGGGGATGGGGAGAAGGCAGGAACGGGGTACATTGAGAATGATCAGCCATGATCACATTGAATGCCGGTGCTGGCTCGAAGGGCCGAATGGCCTCCTCCTGCACCTATTGTCTATTGTTACACGTCTTAACCAACGGAGGAGCCTTTGAACGCTACAAGGGGCAATAATGTTTCCATTACGATAAAGTGCAGGACATGCATTATGTAGAGTGCACTAACACGAGCAAAAAGTAAAAAGTCTGAAGAAGGGTCTCGACCCGAAACGTCGCCCATTCCTTCTCTCCAGAGATGCTGCCTGCCCCGCTGAGTTACACCAGCATTTTGTGTCTCCCTTCGATTTAAACCAGCATCTGTAGTTCTTTCCTCACAGACTAGCAAAAATTAAGTTGCATATCAAATGCAATCAAATTTTGCTGTAGATTGCTATATGTATGCTGCAAATATGCTGCACTTAAGGATTTAGTATTTTTTATTGCTGAAATAATCCCTCGCCGCATGGTTAAGTGCGTGTTTTGTGGAATGCAATGGAAGAAATGTGTATCAATTATAATAGCTTGGATGAAAAGCACGTGTATTTGGAGAAATGACGTTTGGGAGCGTTCTGTCCTTGACGAGGTACGCTATTGACCTTGTTTATTATCGAGAGTGTGAGTGAAGGCAGAGGGCGAGAGAGAGAGAGAGAGAGAGAGAGGGAAGGAAGCAGAGACGGAGACAAGTGCGGAAGGAGGCGAGACTGTGGATGAGAGAGACAGAGAGGGGCGGAAACCCACAGTGAAATGTCATGCCTCGGTTGGAGGAACATTGCACCTCGAAACAGAGGTTGTAAAACGCACCGGTGCGTTTCATTTGAAACGCTCGTTATTTTGGATTATTTGCAAGTGTTAAGATCAGCATAAAAAATCGAAACACGCCTGGGTTGGCATTGCAATGCGGGGAAGGGGCAGGAGCAGACAGCTTGGAATCGCAGCGTCCGGACCTCCTCACCCCTCGTCCCTCGTCCCCCGGCCAGACTCATTTATACGCGGCCGGCTTCTGGACGAGATACTTCGGACCCCATCGTCCCCTCCTCCTCCTCCCTCCTCCTCCTCATCATCGGCGGTAGCCTGCGGCTGAACACGTTTAAGGTTGAACACCCGAGCGCCCACAACGCTTTCGCAAGCGCCCCTTGATCAACGTGTTCCCATTTCAAGCCGCCTTATCCCGGGACCTAACGGCTATTAAATCCCTTGCTGCATCGTGGGGAAGGCCAAGGAGAGAAAAAATAGTGCTTTAGATAAATATTCTGTCCGTATGCAGAAGCAGGGGGGGGTTTGGAAGGGGAGAGAGAGAGAGAGAGAGCTTTCAGGAGATTGCAGCTGCAGTCAAGTGTGTGACAGAGAAGGGAAGTAGTGGATGAGGAGGACTTGGACTGTTTGCTCGTGTTGATGCAGTGGATGGAAGGGGCCGCCGTCGGTCGGAGGGCTTGCTGGAGGGGCAACGACTAAGATTAGAAACCCCCCCCCCCCTCACATCCCCCCTGGCGACAGTCTGCAAAGGTCTCTACTCTGGAGAGGGTCGCGTTTATGCTGGAAGAATGTATTCAGATCCCTCGGGAAGAGATCTGCTGGGAAACAGAACCTTGTTTTTCATATTTATTTGTTCTTTCGCTCTGGTCACCCTCCTGCAGCAGTTCCTCTACGGCAAGAACTACATAAAGAGGTAAGGAAGGGGACGTGCATTAATTGCACTGCCGCGGATGGACAGCCAGGTGGACTAGACTGTCAGCTGCCCGGTTACCATCGCAGATTCCCACTCTGCTCACGAACAGTGAGCGCAGTGTGAGTTCATGGATGTCACAGAACATGCTCGCTTTAGGATTAAGGTGAGCCCTTCGTCCCAAGTGATCCCAAAGGATCTGACAATGGTCATGGCCAAAATCACAAAGCGCTGGAGTAATTCAGTCTGGAGATGGGTCCCAATTCATCTCTGGATAGAAGGAATGGGTGATGTTTTGGGTCGAGACCCTTCTTCAGACTCCCACTCTGTAATTCCCCCTGCTCTACGACCATGTTTTAACCCAGACCTCAGTCTGAGGAAGGGTCTCGACCTGAAATGTTACCCATTCCTTCTATCCAGAGATGATGCCTGTCCTGCTGAGATTCCCCAGCATTTCGTGCCTCTCATCCGTCCACTCCCTCCACAGATGCTGCCTGATCCGATGAGTTGATAAACTCATAAAACATAGAAGCAGAATTAGGCCATTCGGCCCATTGAGTCTGCTCTGCCATTCAACCATGGCTGACCTATTTTTCCCTCTCGAACCCATTCTCTTGCCTTCTCCCCGTAACCTTTGACACATTCATTCCAAAAGATGTCCACATTTGTAGGTTTGTTGGCCTCTGTAAATTGCCCCTGTGTGTCTCTGGCAATGAAAGCCACAGATTTACCACCCTCTGGTTAAAGTAATTCCTCTTCATCGCCGTTCTAAAGGCTCCTCAAGTAATTTGTGTTTTGTTCAAGATTCCAGCATCTGTTGTGTCTCCATGGTTATGGCCGATTCTTGATCTAGTGCTCCTAGATACACATCTATATACTAAAACTCTTGTTTGTTTGTTCCTGAACTACAGCCTAAACGGTACACGATAGCGCAACAATTTTATGCCCACCTTACTCACAATGTCTTCATCATCGTCCCCAATGTCCCTTTGGTGCTAATGGAAGAAGTTTCATTGAAATTAGTGTAATATTTTTAAAGTTACTCACATTTTAAAGTTTAAATCTATCTCCTAAGGAGGGGAGAGGGAGGGAGGGAGGGAGGGAGGAGTGTGGGGGGAGGGGGGGAGGGAGTGAGGGGGAGGAGGGAGGATAAGGGCGGTTGAGGGGGATGGGGGAGGGGGAGGGGGGAAGAGGGAGGGGGAGGGAAGAAGGAGGAAGGGGGAGGAGGGAGGAAGGGGGCAGGGGGGAGGAGAGGGTGCTCCACCACTGCAGGAGAGGTTTGGACCCAACGGGTCCACTTGGTCTAGTTTTCAAATAAAGGGTGATCAATGGTGCACACACACAATGAATTCTTAGGATGTGGACATTGCTGGAAAGGTAGCGATTTTGTTTTTGTCTAATCGACTTTGGTATCATAGTTGGGATGTTGTGTTACAATTGTACACAACATTGGTGTGTTTTGTATACCACATTTGGAGTATTTTGGTCACCCCGCTATAGAAAGGATGGTGTTAAGTTGAAGAGAGTGCAGAGAACATTTACGAGCATGTTACCAGGACTTGAGGGCCTGAGCTATAGGGAGAGGTTGGGGCTTTAGACCTTGGAGAATAGGAGGCTACGTGATCATCTTTTGAGGTGTATAAGATCATGAGGGGAATAGATAGGTTGAATGCACCCTAGTTTTTTTAGGGTGCAGGGGAATCAAGAACCAGAGAACATAGGTTTAAGGTGAGAGGGGGAAGGTTAAGATTTTTTAGATTTAGATTTTTTAGATTTTTTTGGATTTAGAGATACAGCGCGGAAACAGGCCCTTCGGCCCACTGAGTCCGCGCCGCCCAGCGATCCCCGCACATTAACACTATCCTACACACACTAGGGACAATTTTTTTGAACATATTACCCAGTCAATTAACCTACGTGCCTGTATGTCTTTGGAGTGTGGGAGGAAACCGAAGATCTCGGAGAAAACCCACGCAGGTCACGGGGAGAACGTACAAACTCCGTACAGACGGTGCCCGTAGTCAGGATCGAACCTGAGTCTCCGGTGCTGCATTCGCTGTAAGGCAGCAACTCTACTGCTGCGCCACCGTGCCGACCTTTAAGAGGAAGCTGAGGGCAAATGTTTCACACGGATGGAGGGTGGGTATATGGAATGAGGTGCCAGAGGAGGTAGTTGCCACAGGTACTATAACAACATTTAAAAGACATTTGGGCAGGTACATGTACGGGAAAGGTTTAGAAGAAAATGGGCCAAACGTGGGCAGGAAGGGCTAGTGCAGATGGGGCATCTTGGTCAGCATGGGCAAGTTGGGCTGAAGGGGTTGTTTCCATGCTGTATGACTCTATGCCTTGAGAATGGCCTTTCATGTTGAATATGGTACTGATGAGATTCAAGCAATGGCATTAGATGAGATTTCAGGATATTGTCTCAGTGAAAAAAAAGATCAAAGATTTGTTAATATATTTGGATGGATGCTTGAAAACAAATATATTTTCTAAAAATTGTGTTTCTGATCTATTTAATGGTACAGCACCTTGGGATATTTCAAAGGCGTTGCAGTCAGTTAAGAACTTTGGAAGTAAAACAAAACACTGCAGATACTGGAAATCTGATCTAAAATTGGAAAATGCTGCAAGTATCACATTATCAGAAAACCGGATCACATGTTTTGCAAAATTGATGTACCCTGATGTAAATCCCACTAGGTATAGTTTACTAGGTAGTGTGAGGTGGAGGACATTTGTCAATGGCCAATGCTTCCTCGAGGAGCCAAGGGCTTAATAAGAAGAAGAATAGTTTTGGGGTGAAGTTGTGAAATTGCAACAAGCATCTCTGTTCACACCTTGCGTCTGATGCTCATCTCATGACATCTGTCATTGTGTAATGTGAGTTTGAGCATTCCCAAAATAAACTGGAGTTCCCAGGCACTAAAAATGACTACTGTGTGACAATCATTTTTTTAAAAAACCACCGAGCACACCCAACTGAGGTTTATAGTCAGATGCTACCTAAAGGCCCACCCAATTTATAAGCAGACACCTCAAAGAGAGATTCAAAACCTCTGGAGACAGCCTATATTCCTCTCAAAGTGTTTAACAGTTATGCTCAGAATGGCATAGGGTATTTTATGGAGAACTTAACCTCAGAAGAAGCCCTTTAGTAGGAACAGGGTTTAGTCTCTTAATTTGAGGAAGGACATTCTTGCTATTGAGGGAGTGTAGCATTGGTTCACCAGGTTAATTCCCGGGATGGAGGGACTGATATATGATGAAAGAATGGGTCGACTGGGCTTGTATTCACTGGAATTTAGAAGGATAAGAGGGGATCTTATAGAAACATATAAAATTCTTAAGGGATTGCTCAGGCTAGATACAGGAAAAATGTTCCTGATGTTGGGGGAGTCCAGAACCAGGGGTCCCAATTTAGGACTGAGATGAGGAAAAACATTTTCACCCAGAGAGTGGTGAATCTGTGGAATTCTCTGCCGTAGAAGGCAGTGGAGGCCAATTCACTGGATGTTTTCAAGAGAGAGTTAGATATAGCTCTGAGGGCTAACGGAATCAAGGGATATGGGGAGAAAGCAGGAACGGGGTACTGATTTTCGTTGATCAGCCATGATCCTATTGAATGGCGGTGTTGGCTCGAAGGGCTCCTGCACCTATTTTCTATGTTTCTATGTTTCTCCTCCATCCCGAAGGAGCCTCCACTACTTACCAAGTGGCCTCCCTCTTTTACCCAGCACTGTTTTATGCCCTTTATGTGCATCAATGCCACATATCTTGCTGCAATCCTGGCACAGCAAAGCTTGTAAGAGCGTAAATCACCTTGGACACCAACCTCCTAATATCTGTGTTTAACTGCACAAGCAACATCAATACGTTTTTTGATTTACATTCTTATGCCTCTGATATTTTTACTTCCAGATCTGGGCCAAAGTGCTTGTACAAATCAAGGAAAGAAAATGCTTTTCTATGAAGACTGCTTTTTACAGACCTTTGTAAATTAGTTTGGAAAGAGAGCATAATGAATGGTCAAATTCAAACATGGTACACACTACATAGTTGTTGCTCCAATTTACAACTGTACTTGGCTATTAATTAACGCTTTAGGGTGGGTTCCATACCACTGGAAGAACTTTCATCATCTTTTCTGCACATTCCCACTGAGTTATAAAACATACACAGAACTCAGACTCTGAGCCAAATGTTCAAAAGCCAATTTTTCCCCCCAAAATTTATCTTATGTGGTGCCTGTCAGAATTGTGCCTTGTGGGCTTCAAAGCAGTGATGGATTTAAATGCCTGCACTGGAAGTTAAGATAATATCTTAAAGCATATTAGGTTTAGGTTTATTATTGTCAAATGAGGGACAGGTGGGACAAGTGTAAATGGGGGAAGTTGGTCGGCTTGGGCAAGTTGGGCCGAAGGGCCTGTTTCCATGCAGTATGGTTCTACGACTCTTTGTCCTGAGATACAGTGAAAAGATGTGTTTTGCACGCAATCCAATCAAATCAGCTAATATACATAAATAAAATCAAGCCAAACTCAAGAACCAAAAGTAGAGCAAAGGCAAAGATACAAAGTGAGGAATATTGTTCTCATCATTTTCACAGTTCCAGAGACAAAGTCTAATGTGTGCAATGAGGTCGAGCATTCCCTAGCTTATGGAAGGACCATTCAGATGTATGATAACGGAGGGGAAGAAGTTATTTCTGAGTCTGGTGGTGTGAGCTTTCAACTTTTTGTATCTTTGGCCTGATGGGAGAGGGGAGAAGGAACGACCTGGATGAAAAAAGGTCTGGGGTTATGTTGGTTGCTTTTCTGAGACAGCGTGAAGTGTAGGTGGAGTCAATGGTAGGAATTCTGGTCTATGTGATAGACTGGGCTTCATCCACAACTCTGCAATTTTGTGCGGTCTTGGGCAAGCTGTTTCCAAAACCAAGCTGTGATGCAACTTAACAAATTGCTTTCCATGTCATTGGATACTGCATCGGGTATGTGGATTTATCAAAACAAATATATGCAAAATAGGAATAATGAAAAAGTAATGCCATTAAAGGGTTTCCTTTCCAGGATACTGGCACCAATACTGGAATAGGAATGAAGAAAACTTATGTTAGACTCCGATTTATTGACATAGCTATGCCTTTAATACCATAATCACATACAAAATCATCTCCATACTCCTGGATCTAGGAGTCAGAATCCCCCCCCCCCCCCCTCGTTTTACCACTGGATCCTCAACTTTCTAAATGACAGACCACAATCATTGAGAATAGATAACAACACCTCCTCCACAATAACTCTTGATGTTGGTGCTCTTGATGCTATGCTCTCGATAATGAAACCATGTCTCTGAATACTTTAAAACAAAGTAAAAGGAGTTTTTGTTGGGGGGGGGGGGGGGGGCAGGGAGGTATTACAGAGTTGTTGGTTTTAGTGGTGGAAGGTGGGATGATGGTGCGATGGGTTTTTAAATGTTGGCCTGGATTTTCCTGTGTGATTTGTGATAAAGGCTTCTATATAGTACAGTCTCCTGTGGTGTAAATATGCTTGATTTTTGATGCATTTGTATCTGTGCAGTGTCAGGGGGTATGGGGAGAAGGCAGGAACGGGGTACTGATTGAGAATGATCAGCCATGATCACATTGAATGGCGGTGCTGGCTCGAAGGGCCGAATGGCCTACTCCTGCACCTATTGTCTATTGTCTACTAAGTTAGAAAGGTAGCACATAGACCGAAGGTACTACATGATCATACAGAATAAACAGTGTCAGATGTGATAGAGAGAAAACTGACTTTCCACAGTAGTGAAAAGAACATACAGCACAGACCCAGGCTGTTCAGCCCAAGAGGTCTATGCCAGTGTTAAAGCTCCTCTCAAGCCTCATTCCGTTTAACTCTCAGTATAACCTTCTGCTCCTTCTAACGTCTTTGTCTGGCTTCAGTTTGATTACATCTGTGTTATATTTTAAAAATAGAATTGATCTGCCCGAACCCAAGGCAGGTTCGGCTAATGCTTCTCATGTAATCTGCAACCAGCCCATTTATCACATTCACATGCCTTTTCTCAGAAGTTTGTCAGCAATGCAGCTCGCCCCATAGGACGAACCTATCATTGGGTTTTAATGCTTTTGGATCCAATGCACACTGAGGAAGATCATCTGCAACTAAAGACGTGTACAGAATTGTAATTCATCCAGGCAGAATCTACACCTCGCACGACCTTGTAATATGATTGCAGAAGCTGGAGGCAGTGTTCAGTTACTTTGATGTTCCATTGCTTCCGGACAGAGCTTTAAATATTAAAAAAATCTGACCACTTGAACTAGTTCAGGGGAATTTAATAGGCCAAGGTATGTATGGAATATGCTGCTCCTGCCACAAATGAATGCCTCTAAAAACGTTCACGATATCAATGTCACCTAGAACAAAGCAGCCCCTGATTGGCTTCATAGCTACCATCCTGAACATTCATCCCCTCCCCCTCTGTTATTCACAGACTGTGGTGTGCACTCTGCATGAGTAGACGTTATAACTAGAGTGGTTACTCTGCATGAATTAGTACAGCATTAAAATCTGCTACTCCTGACTGCTTTTATAGCTTTTGGAAGAAGGCCCTCCTTGACTGTGGAGTCTTGCAGCCATCATGAAATTGTTTGACATGATATTCTGCCGACTTCATGATCAAAGGAACTGCTGCTCTTGACATGTTTCCTGGATCTGTCTGTTATTGTTGGTGGGTCATAATGGTCAGAATCCATGCTTTGACCCTGTGAATAGTTCCTCTGCAAAAGGAAGCAGGTAATTCAATCAACATCTTCCCAACAATGTTCAACATTTTCATTGACGTGTACAAGGAGTGTAATGCCCAGGTAATTTAAACTCCATGTTAAGTCCCTGTTGGCTGCTTTTACGAAGGCAGGAAAATCACATTCTGCGGAGGAGCAGCATATCATTGGCAGCAGCTCCTGCTTTCCATGTTTAATTGTGCACGTGTAAATATTGGAAGCCGCTGTCAGTTTTACACAGTGTCAATGGCCATTGATTGAGATTGCCTTACATTCTGGGCTGATAAGTGTCTTATGGTTAGTGTTCATTCTTTCAGGGCAGATAATGTGCTGCTGGAACTATCAGGACTAAGTCTGAATAACTATGATCAGAGCAGAACAGATGCCATGTACAATCCATATGCATTGATGGGCATATAAAGGCATTGACTCTGCTGGCAAATCTTCATGGTCCTCTGTTTAAGGATTCAGCTGAACATACTTCGAGAGGCAGTGAAATATTATATTGTTGCAGGTTTGGAGTATAACCAATGCGAGTTACAGTGCCCTCCATAATGTTTAGGACAAAGACCCATCATTTATTTATTTGCCTCTGTACTCCACAATTTGGGATTTGTAATAGAAAAAAATCACATGTGGTTAAAGTGCACATTGTCAGATTTTAATAAAGGCCATTTTTATACATTTTGGTTTCATGATGACGAAATTCCGGCAGTTTATACATAGTCCCCCCATTTCAGGGCATCATAATGTTTGGAACACAGCAATATCATGTAAATGAAAGTAATCATGTTTAGTATTTCATTGCATATTCTTTGCATGCGATGACTGCTTGAAATCTGCGATTCATGGACATCACCAGTTGCTGGGTATCTTCTCTGGTGATGCTCTGCCAGGTCTGTATTGCAGCCATCTTTAGCTTATGCTTGTTTTGGGGGCTAGTCCCCTTCAGTTTTCTCTTCAGCATATAAAAAGTATGCTCAATTGGGTTTGGATCATGTGATTGACTTGGCCACTTAAGAATTGACCATTTTTTAGCTTTGAAAAACTTCTTCGTTGCTTTAGCAGTATGTTTGCAATCATTGTCTTGCTGTAGAATGAACCGTTGGCCAATGAGTTTTGAGGCATTTGTTTGAATTTGAGCAGATATGATGTGTCGATACACTTCAGAATTCATTATGCTACTATGCATCAGCAGTTGTATCATCAATGACGATAAGTGAGCCAGTACCTTCAGCAGCCACACATGCTCAGGCTATAACATCCCCACCACCGTGTTTCACAGATGAGGTGGTATGCTTTGGATCTTGGGCAGTTCCTTCGCTCCTCCAATACTTTGCTCGCCATCACTCTGATATACGTTAATCTTCGTCTCATCTGTCCACAAGATCTTTTTCCAGAACTGTGGTTGCTCTTTTAAGTACTTCCTGGCAAACTGTAATCTGGCCCACAGCGTAGTTCTCCAAGGGATGATCCACGCCTTCCCTTGGTCTGGCTTTTAACTCCTTTCACCTGTCCGTCACGTAACGAGGGGGCTGACCCGAGGAGTGGCCTGATCCACCACACCATCCTATTTTTGCGGTGGTTTGCATCTTGCAGTGTACCCTCTGTATTTCTGTTCATGATGTCTTCTGTGGACAGTAGTCATTGACAAATCCACACCTGTCCCCTGAAGACTGTTTCTGATCTGTCATAGAAACATAGAAACATAGAAAATAGGTGCAGGAGTAGGCCATTCGGCCCTTTGAGCCTGCACCGCCGTTCAATATGATCATGGCTGATCATCCAACTCAGTATCCTGTACCTGCCTTCTCTCCATACCCCCTGATCCCTTTAGCCACAAGGGCCACATCTAACTCCCTCTTAAATATAGCCAATGAACTGGCCTCAACTACCTTCTGTGGCAGAGAATTCCACAGATTCACCACTCTCTGTGTGAAAAAAAACGTTCTCATCTCGGTCCTAAAAGACTTCCCCCTTATCCTTAAACTGTGACCCCTTGTTCTGGACTTCCCCAACATCGGGAACAATCTTCCTGCATCTAGCCTGTCCAACCCCTTAAGAATTTTGTAAGTTTCTATAAGATCCCCCTTCAATCTTCTAAATTCCAGCGAGTACAAGCCGAGTCTATCCAGTCTTTCTTTATATGAAAGTCCTGCCATCCCAGGAATCAATCTGGTGAACCTTCTCTGTACTCCCTCTATGGCAAGAATGTCTTTCCTCAGATTAGGAGACCAAAACTGTACGCAATACTCCAGGTGTGGTCTCACCAATGCCCTGTACAATTGCAGAAGAACCTCCCTGCTCCTATACTCAAATCCTCTCGCTATGAATGCCAACATACCATTCGCTTTCTTCACTGCCTGCTGCACCTGCATGCCTACTTTCAATGACTGGTGTACCACGACACCCAGGTCTCGTTGCATCTCCCCTTCTCCTAATCGGCCACCATTCAGATAATAGTCTGCTTTCCTGTTCTTGCCACCAAAGTGGATAACCTCATATTTATCCACATTATACTGCATCTGCCATGCATTTGCCCACTCACCTAACCTATCCAAGTCACGTTGCAACCTCCTAGCATCCTCCTCACAGCTAACACTGCCCCCCAGCTTCGTGTCATCTGCAAACTTGGAGATGTTGCATTCAATTCCCTTGTCCAAATCATTAATATATATTGTAAATAGCTGGGGTCCCAGCACTGTGCCTTGCGGTACCCCACTAGTCACTGCAGAATTCTCTGCCTCAGAAGGCAGTGGAGGCCAATTCTCTCTATAATAAAGAAAAATCCCCAAACACCTGTCGGACAGGTGTTTGGGGATTTTTCTTTATTATAGAGAGAATTCTTCTGTCATCAGCTGTGGAGGACTTCCTTGGCCTGCCAGTCCCTTTGCGATTAGTAAGCTCACCAATAGACAATAGACAATAGGTGCAGGAGTAGGCCATTCGGCCCTTTGAGCCAGCACCACCATTCAATGTGATCATGGCTGATCATTCTCAATCAGTTCCTGCCTTCTCCCCATACCCCCTGACTCTGCTTTCTTTAAGAGCTCTATCTAGCTCTCTCTTGAAAGCATCCAGAGAATTGGCCTCCACTGCCTTCTGAGGCAGAGAATTCCACAGATTTACAATTCTCTGACTGAAAAAGATTTTCCTCATCTCTGTTCTAAATGGTCTACCCCTTATTCTTAAACTGTGGCCCCTGGTTCTCGACTCAACCGACATTGGGAACATGTTTCCTGCCTCTAACGTATCCAATCCCTTAATAGTCCCTTAATATTAAGGGATTGGATACGTTAGAGGCAGGAAACATGTTCCCAATGTCGGGGGAGACCAGAACCAGGGGCCACAGTTTAAGAATAAGGGGTAGACCATTTAGAACAGAGATGAGGAAAATCTTTTTCAGCCAGAGAGTTGTAAATCTGTGGAAAAAGAGAGCTCTCTTTCTTCTTAATGATGTTCCAAACAGTTGATATTGGTAAGCCTAAGGTTTGGCTGATGTCTCTAACAGTTCTATTCTTGTTTCTCAATCTCATAATGATTTCTTTGACTTTAATTGGCACAACGTTGGTCCTCGTGTTGATAAATAGCAATAAAAATTTCCAAGTGTGATGGAAAGACTGGAGGAAAGACTAGGTGCTGAGAGCTCTCTTATTCCTGCATCAAGGAGGCAATTAAACACACCTGAGCAAGTGAAGCATGTGAAGCCATGTGTTCCAAACATTCTGGTGCCCTGAAATGGGGGGACTATGTAAAAACACAGCTGTAATTTCTACATAGTAAAACCAAAATGTATAAAAATGGCCTTTATTAAAATCTGACAATGTGCACTTTAACCACATGTGATTTTTTTCTATTACAAATCTCAAATTGTGGAGTGCAGAGGCAAATAAATAAATGATGGGTCTTTGCTCCAAACATTATGGAGGGCACTGTACTAACCAATGAAATAGAGACAAGAGATGTTCTATTTAAAGGCCATGAATAATATGTGCAATCAGCAGGTACAATACTGCCCTTTCCTGCCAAAGAAAAGTCAATACTTTCAGGGCCTTTCTTGATGGGTAGGCAAGAACAAAGCTAATGTAACCAAGCACAGGACTCGATTCTGATAAATGTTGGAATCTAATGCTGCTAATACTACAGCAAGAAAGGTCAAGAAAAGGAAGAATATTGAAAAGAACAGCAAGGATAGTGATATATGAAAAGATAGAGGACATTAAATATAACATCCTGTCTCTAAAAATAACATCCTACCTCTCTCCTTGACTCTATCTTTAAATCTGCTCTGATATGCTCTATACTTCAAGAATAATGTTGAGGAGGATGATGGACTGTGTTGGGATTTATTGATTTAATATCCTGAGATTCCATTTCTTGCTCCCAAACGAGCTGGACTATGCATTTTAGCCTGTGCTGTGATATTCTATGCATGAATTCAAAAGCTGTTACTGATTCTACATTGGGAAGCATTTGTCTTAATTGATTGCCTTTGCAGAGCGTTCTTGAATGTTGGAAACTTACTGCAAAGGGAATCCTGTTCTCCAGTTCAAAGAAACATAGAAAATAGGTGCAGGAGGAGGCCATTTGGCCCTTCGAGCCAGCGCCCCCATTCAATATGATCATGGCTGATCATCCAAAATCAGTACCCCGTTCCTGCTTTATCCCCATGTCCCTTGATTTGTTTAGCTCTAAGAGCTAAATCTAACTCTCTCTTGAAAACATCCAGCGAATTTACCTCCACTGCCTTCTGTGGCAGAGAATTCCATAGATTTACAACTCTGGCTGAAAAAGTTTTTCCTCCTCTCAGTCCTAAATGGCCGACTCCTTATTCTTAGCATTGCATTTCCAAGCTCTGACACATTCTACAAATGTTCTATTTCTTAGAATCGTACAACACAAAAACAAAACTATCTACAAGCCCTTCGGCCCAACAATTCCCTGTCAACCGTCAACCACCCATTCACATTAATCCTACACATCAATCCCATTCTGTTCTCCTCGTAAATCTCCCCAGCTTCTACCATTGACCTACATACTAGGGTCAATTCGCAGTGGCCAACTAACCCACCAAACTGAATATCTTTGGCTTGTGGGATGAAACCAGAGCATTAGAAAGATATATTTGCAGTCATAAGGAGAATGTACAAATTTCACACTGACAGTACCCAAGTTGACGATCATTGGAGATGTGAGGCACCGGCTCTAAGATTGCAACAGTCGCCCCCTTCTTCCTCCTCTGATTGCAGTTTCTGCAGAGAAACAAATTGCAGAATTTCAGAAAATTTGTTGATGGAATTGTGATGGGTGAATTTGTTTATTAAAGCTAATATTTTTGTTTGCCTCAGGTATTTCGAGTTGCAGGAAGGTCGGTTCGAATACAACTCCTCAACATGTTGGAAGCTGCGTAATGAAATCATGGAGGTGAAGGTACTTTCCATGTGAGTCATTGTGACCTGGAAGGCAGAGGCACCATGGATTAGTATAGTGATTCAAATTAAGATAAGCTTAAATAAAAAGCCATGTGAATTGAAGTGATCAAATGCAATCTCTGGAATGGAGCAAACAAGAGTGATTAGCAAAGATGAAAGGAAGCACGAATGACTGGGCATCAACAGAAGCTCACAGGCTAAAGGCTAACCAAAGGGGCCATAGGTAACAGCACCAGGGGATCACTTAGACAAAAGGAGTGCCATCTTATTTTTCGAAGTAAGGAAAAGGCAGAAGTCAAAAACAAAAATTGCTTAATTAGTGAAAGCAAAATACCACAACATATGAAAGATATAAAAAGATCAGAAGTGGGAATATTCACTGGTGATTGTATAAAGTTTCATTCCATCTCCTCATAAAATGAAGCAGTCCATACTTGCATGCACAAGATCTAGGCAACACAGGGCAACACAGACTGGTTTGTGGCAATGAACATCCATGCCAATGACAATGCCCCAACACAAGAGAATCTAACCATCTCTATCACTTCCACCATCTAGAGTATGAGTCTATCACTGTGTCCCCACTGTCAACATCTGAGAGAGTCACCATTAATCAGAAGCTCATCTGGATCAGACAATGGGGACCTGGTGTGGGGGGGACGGTGGGAGAACAAAGGGGAACCCGGTGTGGGGGGGACTCTAGTTTAGAATCCTCTGCCCAGGGGATAAGTCTGTGTTCATTTGTTCATTTGTTCCGGTGAAGTCAGCCAACGGTTGCTTGTATTTTTCTTTTTGTTATCACTTTTAATTTCAAGTTTTTGTGTACTTTGTGTGTTGTGACTGTCGGCAGACCAATTTCCCTTCGGGGATGAATAAAGTTTTATCGTATCACCTACATAAGTCCTCTGACTCAAAGAGGAGCAGGTTGACAGCTGGGTATCCACTGACAAGTGACACCTTTTGACATCCCAAAGCCTTTTCACTTTCCATGAAACATAAGTCACTGTGTGATGGACCACTCTCCATTTTCATAATGACTGCGTCTCCAACAATACTAAAAGTGCTCCACATCATCCAGGATAAAGCACCTGTTTAATTACCTGCTAAACACTACCCTACACATTCAGTCTCTCCACCTCAACAAACCGCTGAGTGTTCTATTTACAAAATGCACACAGTTATTTGCCAAGGGTGCGTCCAAACCTAGGATTTGTACCAACCAAAAGGACATGGGTAACATGCTGGAAGCTGGAAAGGGTGCAGAGAAAATTTATGAGGATGTTGCCAGGATTTGAGGGCCTGAGCTACAGGGAGAGGTTGAGCAGGCTATGACTTCATTCCTTGGAGCACAGGAGGATAAGGTGTGATCTTATAGAAGTGTGCAAAATCATGAAAGGAATAGATCAAGTAGATGCACAGAATATCTTGCCCAGAGTATGGAAATCTACAACCAGAGGACATAGGTTTAAGTTGAGAGGGGAAAGGTTTAGGAACCTGAGGGATAAATGTTTTATACAAAGGGTGGTGGGTGCTTGGGACGAGGTGCTGGAGGAGGCAATTGAAGCAGGTACTATTTCAATGTTTAAGAAACAATTAGCCAGGTACATGAATAGGATAGGTTTCAACGGAAATGGGCCAAATGCAGGCAGGTGGAACTAGTGTAGATTGGACATGTTGGTCGATGTGGGCAAGTTGGGCCGAAGAGCCTGTTTTCCCACTGCATGACTCGAAGGCTCTGTGCTCATAGGAGCACCAGAACCTGCACTTCTAATGGTACATCATTCTGATGGAAGAGCATCACCTTCCTCTTCATAGTTGGGTTTAAATCCTGGAACTCCCAATGTAATAGTACCATCACCTGACCACAGTAGTTTGAGAAGGTGGCTCTTCACCACCATCTCAAGCTCAGTTAAGAACAGGCAATAAATACTGGCCTTGCCATTTGCTGCCTATGTCATGAAAAACGAGTAAACAAATAAAGGGGCTTGTTGGAGCACTTGCGGATAACGATTGAAGTGGACATTGAAACGATGCCTAAATTAAAGGTGAAAGTTTACCAGGTCCAGAATGCAGCCATTTCAAATACTAAAAGTGGTTGGAAAATAAACAGCAAAGACACTAAATATAAATGTGACCATAGAGCATGGGGCAGGACAGCACAGGAACAGATCCCAGCATGTCTGTGCTGACCATGATGCCAAAATAAATTGATGCCATCTACTGCACATGGTCCATAACCATCTCGTCCCTGCCTACTTGTGTGTCTGCCAAAATTTCTTTTAAACATTGCTATCATTACTGCTATCACCACCTCCCCTGGCAGCATGTTCCAGGTACTTGCCACTCATTGTATAACAAAAATCTACCTTGCAAACATCATAAAATATCGAAGAGTACAGCACTCCAGGCCCTTCCCTTCATCCCACAAAGTCTGTGCTGAACATGATGCCAAATTAAACAAAACTCTTCTGCCTGCATGTGATTCATATCCCCCCCATTTCCTACATAATCAAGTTCCTATCTGACAGCCTCTCAAATGCCACTATCATATCCGCCTCCACCACCACCTTGGCAGTACGTTTCAGGCACCTATCACTCTCTGTGTAAACAAATCTTTCCTGCACTTCTCCTTTAAAACTGCACCCCCCTCCCCCCTCCCATCCCAATCTATCTTGGAGCTAAGCCCTCTAGTATTTGACATTTCATTTCCAACACGGGGAGCGTTTCTGACTGCCTACCCTCTCTGTGCCTCTCACGCAGAACATAGAGCACCTCAGAACAGGAACAGGGCCTTCAGTCCACTATGTCTCTGCCGAACATGATGCCAAGGACAAATCTGCCTGCACATATCTCTAATCCATATCCCTCCATATTCATGTGCCTAAAAGCCTCCTAAATGCCATCATTGTATCTGCCTTCAACACCACCCCAGGCAGCGCTTTCCAGGCACGCTCCACTCTTTGTGTAAAGAAACTGCATGTCTCATTTAAACATTACCCCTCTCTCCTTAAATCTATGCCATATCGTCTTTAAATCATGGGTTTTGTCCGGGTGCTCCGGTTTCCTCCCACATTCCAAAGACGTGCAGGCCTGTAGGTTAATTGGCTTCTGTAAATTGTCCCTAGAGTGTAGGATAACCTAGTGTTGGTTTGTGCGGGCTCGCTATATCTCTAAACTAAACTGAACTAAACTAATTCAGTTAGATCTATAACATAACTTTAAGTAAAGCTATTTGTACTACATCCTTGTATACCTTTGATTATAAGCATTGTATCACGCTTCGATTTAAAATGAGTAACAAAACTATTTGTGTTCTAAATGTCTATTAGCCTCCACATGTGGAGGCATTTCTTCATCTTAGTCCTGAAATACCTGGCTCTAATCTTAAAGCTATTGCCACGATCATTCAGTGAGTAATTTCTAATCCCTAACCTCAAGTGGCAAAACAATTATTCCTCTTGTTCAGGTGGCTTCATTGGTATAGTGTGGATGCTTATTCAGACTAGGGACATGGTCACTTTGTTGAACCAGGCCTGAATAATGGAATGGAGGAAGAATTATGAATTGTAAATCATCGATATATCTCCAATGATGGATAACTTTTTTAATACTCCATTCATTTCACCAATTTGGACTTCTTATTTTAATTTTATTTTTCTCTATCTTTCCCTCTTTGAAAAAAAAAAAAAAAGTATAGAAATGTATAAGATATAATAATTTATTAATATGTACTTATGCTTAATAAAAATATTTATCAAAAAGAACCTCCAGGCAATCTGAAGAGTTAAATTGAAATCAAAGCTGAGGAAAACTTTGGGCCTAGTTTCTGGTTAGTATCTTTCTGTTGAAAAGGAGGGAAAGATTCACTTTGATGTAAGTTTATTTTACAGTATTGAAGAGCATAGATTCATGGCACTTATATCAACTTCATTAAATGTCATTTACTTGAATGGTTCTGACAATGAAGGGAACCTTTTGCCCACGGACCTCATCTAGTTCTTTGATCTTTTGTTCTGCAGGGTGAAGCAGTCTGAGCTGTTTGAGCGTTGGAAGACCCTGCAGTTGTGTAAATGGGAAAGGAACCAGAGTGCGACCAACATTTTTAAGTAAGTTGATAAGCAAGCAGGGAAGCTAAGGAAGGGGGGGGGGGGGGGGGGTGATAATAGAAGCTGGTGAAGATAGAGATAGTATGAAAGGAGCACGTCAGTGAATTTAGAAAAGGATGATATGAGAATTATAGATGGATAAAGAGAAGGGAGAGAGATTTTGAAAATAGTTTGAAAGATAGGGAAGATATAAAAAAGTTACAGAGTATGATTTCCATCAATGGAGGAAGATAAGTAGGACGGCACGGTGGCGCAGCGGTAGAGTTGCTGCCTTACAGTGCCAGAGACCCAGGTTCAATCCTGACCACGGATGCTCTCTTCACGGAGTTTGTACGTTCTCCCTGTGTCCGCACGGGTTTTCTCCGGGAGCTTCGGTTACCTCCCACATTCCAGAGATGGACAGGATTGTAGGTTAATTGGCTCTGGTAAAAAGTTGTAAATTCTCCCTAGTGTGTAGGAAAGCGCGAATGTCCGAGGATCGCTGGTCGGTGCAGACTCGGTGGGCTGAAGGCCCTGTTTCCATGCTGCATCTCTAAACAAAATAAAAACTAAATATACCTGAAGCCGCAGGAGTGAGAGGGATGGAGAGTAAAAGGGTTCGGCTCAGTAGGGGTTGAGAGGTACAGTCAACTGCACCTGGAATTCATAGGGCAACGTTACATAGAAAGAGAAACAAATTCAGGAAAGAGCCAAAGTGACGAAAGGCCTCCCTTTGTTGAATGTCAAATATGTTTTGTGCCAAGAGAAAGATTTGGCACACTGTGGTGAAGTAGTGGCCAAAGTTGTGGACCTCTGACAAAGATGTGAAGCAAGATGTGGCAATCTCCAAGGTATGGAGTTCTGATGTCACGTCCAGCACCAATAGTATCCTCAACCTGGTTACCTGTGATTAATTCCCACATTCGGCAAACCATGAAATGAAAGTGTGTAGAAAGGAACTGCAGATGCAGGTTTATACTGAAGATAGACACAAAGTGCTGGAATAACTCCGGGATCAGGTAGCATCTCTGGAGAAAAAGGATGGGTGACGTTACGGGCTGGGACTACATAGATATATAGATACATAAACAATAGGTGCAGGAGTAGGCCATTCGGCCCCTCGCGCCAGAACCGCCATTCAATGTGATCATGGCTGATCATCCACAATCAGTACCCCGTTCCTGCCTTCTCCCCATATCCGTTGATTCCGCTAGCCCGAAGAGCTCTATCTAACTCTCTTTTGAATGCATCCAGTGAATCAACCTCCACTGCCTTCTGAGGCAAAGAATTCCACAGATTCACAACTCTGTGTGTGAAAAAGGTTTTCCTCATCTCAGTTCTAAATGGCCTCCCCTTATTCTTAAACTGTGGCCCCTGGTTCTGGGCTCCCCTAACATTGGGAACATGTTTCCAGCATCTAGCATGTCCAATCCCTTAATAATTTTATATGTTTCTATAAGATCCCCTCTCATCCTTCTAAATTTCAGTGAATACAAGCCCAGTTATAGAAACATAGAAACATAGAAAATAGATGCAGGAGGAGGCCATTTGGCCATTCGAGCCAGCACCGCCATTCATTGTGATCATTGCTGATCATCTACAATCAGTAACCTGTGCCTGCCTTCTACCCATAGGGCCTACCTTCTAGCCACTAGAGCTCTATCTAACTCTCTTTTAAGGTCATCCAGTGAATTGGGCTCCACTGCCTTCTGTGGCAGAGAATTCCATAAATTCACAACTCTCTGGGTGAAAAAGTTTCTTCTCACCTCAGTTTTAAATGGCCTCCCCTTTATTCTTAGACTGTGCCCCTGGTTCTGGAATCCCCCAACATTGGGAACATTTTCCTGCATCTAGCTTGTCTAGTCCTTTTATAATTTTATACGTCTCTATAAGATCCCCTCTCATCCTTCTAAACTCCAGTCAATGCAAGCCTAGTTTTTCCAATCTTTCCTCATATGACAGTCCCTCCACCCCAGGGATTAACCTCGTGAACCTACGCTGCACTGCCTCAATAGCAAGGACGTCCTTCCTCAAATTAGGAGACCAAAACTGCAAATCTTCTTCAGACAGCAATCTGAAGAATCCTGGCCCAAAACGTCACCCATGCTTTTTCTCCAGAGATGCTGCCTGACCCGCTGAGTTACTCCAGCACCTTATGTCTATCTTTCATGAAAAGAAAGTGCAATTTTTTAGCTAATCTTTTAAAATATCTTACAGAACGCAAAGTAACAATTGGAATATGCATATACCATTGAGGTAAAGATCAAACAAACATGTTTTAAATATTGAAATACAAAACAAAAACTGCACATACTGAAATTCTGAAATAAAAAAGTGTTGGAAATACTCAGTTCTGATGAAAACTTGTTGACCTGAAACATTAATTCTGTTTCCCTCTCCCCAGATATGTCTGGCCTGATGAGTATTTCTAGCACCTTGTATTTTTGTTATACATCTATTATTTTAAAATCTATTGTATAGTCAAATAACTACACGTGAAAATGACACAAAATGCTGGAGTAATTCAGCGGGTCAGGCAGAGTCTCTGGAGGACGTGGTTAGGCAATGTTTCCAGTCCGGACCCTTCTTCAAACTGATGGTCGTAGGAATATCACAAGTCTCATAGTTTTTATGTAACACCTGCTAGTTTTGATTGCTGAGTGATATGCACATCTATGCATGCAGAGGGAAAACCTGTCACGGGCACCCATGCATATAACATGCAACAGTGATCGCAATCTGTTTGTAAAGTATTTTTGAGGCAGCAGTTGACATTGCAGACAGCAAACTAAGAAACAAAGAGCAATACGTATCAAATACTTGAAATAATTTATAGAATACAAAATAAAGATTGGAATAAATACACAAGTTTAAGGTGGAAGCAGAAATATCACAAACTTGTTTATTATTCAAACTATTATATATTGAAACATTTACTTGAGGGATTTTTAATCAAAATACATAAAGCTGTTTTTTAACATCTAGAGTCTTCTGTGTGATAATTATAGGCATAGATCATGATTAACTACTGACTCGAGAAATGTTTCCAGGCTATGTTACGACAAAAATAGTTTGTAAATCCTTGGAAATATTGTAAGTTAGCCAACAGTGATTAGGTGTGATTCTTGTTGAGAATGTTTATGCAACTTTGCAAGTACAATGAAGATGGACACAAAATGCTGGAGTAATTCAGCGGGACAAGCAGCATCTCCGGAGAGAAGGAGTGGGTGACATTTCGGGTCAAGACCTTTCTTCAGAGTTTAATGGTTGCTGCACAGAGCCGCACAGGGTACACTGATAGTGAAAAAATAAATGTTGAAAAGCAGGGGTGCAGTTCTGGAGATAGTGGTCATAAGGTCATAAGCAATAGGAGCGTAATTAGGCCATCTGTTGGGGGCGCCCAGAACTAGGGGGTCACAGTTTAAGAATAAGGGGTAGGCCATTTAGGATTGAAATGAAGAAAAACATTTTCACTGAGAGAGTTGTGAATCTGTGGAATTCTCTGCCACCGAAGGCAGTGGAGGCCAATTCACTGGATGTTTTCAAGAGAGAGTTAGATATAGCTCTTAGGGCTGGCGGAATCAAGGGATATGGGGAGAAAGCAGGAACGGGGTACTGATTTTGGATGATCAGCCGTGATCATATTGAATGGCAGTGCTGGCTCGAAGGCGCCTATTTTCTATGTTTCTATGACTCTAAGTCTACTCCTTCATTCAATCATGGCTGATCTATCTCTCCCTGCTAATCCCATTCTCCTGCCTTCTCCCCATAACCCCTGACACCCGTCCTAATCAAAGAGAGTTTGATATGACATAAATAAAATGGGCGGGGGAGAAAATTCAGTGCAAACCCAAAATTTCATCCTCACTTACCTTCGATTCTGCCTCCGAGACATCTTTCACAGTGTGGCAGTCAACTCTTTCCAGTCTGATGTGCTGAATTGCCCAGTTTGTGCCTCCATCTTCTTGCTTGATTCCTCAGATCTTACCTGACCCGATGCTGCAACGCGCCGGCATTTCTATTCACGACGCAGAAGAATACTCCCCAGGGCATCAAGCTGAAGTACGAGGTGGACAGCAGTGGCTTCCTCTTCATCAACGAAGATGTTTTTGAATTATTTCCAAAGGTAAGGCTGCCAGACTACGAGGCATGATGAGGGTTCAAAAGGCGATAGCTAATTCCATTTTAGAACTGCACGTGCTCCTTCCATTTTCAAATGTCTTGCTGCGAATTTGCTGTCGGAACTCAGTAATTGGGAAGTTGGAAGAAAGAATGTAAATCATTTGCAGCTTTATCATGAAGTAATGAAATTTAATATGAGTGAATCAGTAAAGGTCATTGAAATAAGTGGTAGAAATAAACTAATTAACTGGATGTGTTTTCGGATTGAGGGTATGGCAGGAAGTTGAGCAGGTGGATTCAGTCTGTCTCAAAGAGCGTCTGTTCAGTTTCTACTGATATGTTAAGAGCAAAAGGGTTGCTAGGGAAATAATAATAATAATAATAAGCATTTATTTTATATAGCGCCTTATCAGGTGCTCAAAGCGCTTTACATAAACAATCATAACATAAAAACAAACAGACAAACTATTCTAACGGAAAAGCGGCGAATAAACAACGCCAGCGTCCCCTCACGTCAGGGTCCGGCAGTAGACAACAAAAAGCACAGGACACACAGATACAATTTTTACACAAACAGCCATCACAGTGATTGCTCTAGGCACACCCTCACTGTGATGGAAGGCAAAGAAAAGTCTTATCTCCTCCTCATTCTTCTCCCGTGGTGCCACGAGGTGATCGAGGCTCCCAACTTTTTGAAGCCCCCACCGGGCGATGGAAAGTCCCAGGGCCGAGCCGAGCAGGCCGATGAAAGTCCTGAGCCCCCACTGGGCGATGGAAAGTCCCAGGGCCGAGCCGAGCAGGCCGATGAAAGTCCTGAGCCCCCACCGGACGATGGAAAGTGCTGCGGCCAGGCCACGCAGGGCGATGAAGGGCCTGCGAGCGGGTCGATCATACCTCGCGCTTCGGGGCGGTCGAAGCTGCTACGGCTGGAGCTCCCAAAAACCGGTCGCCAGCCAGGGACCTGCGAGCTCCCGATGTTGCGGTCTGCAGGGCCCACGGCCGAAGCCTCCGAGATGGTAAGTCCAGGCCCTGCGACCGGAGTCTTCAAGGTCGATCCCAGCTGGAGGCCGCCGACTCCACGATGTTAGGCCGTAGCACGAACGGAGATACGACACGGTAAAGGTCGCATCTCCGTTGAGGAGGAGATTAGAAAAAAGGTTTCCCCCACATACACAGAGTTAAAAATAGAACAAAACGCACATTAAACGATGACAATAGACAAAAAAACAAAAAAAAGACAGAGACTGCCGGTGAGCCGCAGCTGCAGAACACAGCCACGCCCCTTATTGTATAGTGTATAGAAAGGAAAGTGTATAGAAAGGAACTGCAGATGCTGATATATCCCTAAGATAGACACAAAGTGCTGGAGTAACTCTGGGTCAGGCAGAATCTCTGGAGAAAAAGGATGGGTTTCGTTTCGGATCATCAGACTGAAAGTAGAGGGGAGGGAACTGGAGGTAAGAAAAGACCTGTGAGCACATATATAGAAAGAAAGACAGAGGCACAGTTCTCAATATGTATCTGTATATTTATATGCATAAAGAAGACAAATGAGAGTTTGATTTTGACACTAGCTTTATATTATGATGACAGCAACCAACTTTGCCAAGTCCTTGTTTTTTCTGTTCATTCTGTGAGGTTTCCTCTTCATAGGAAATGCCATATTCACGCTCCCAGTTTAAAAAATGTGCAGTGATTGGGAATGGAGGAATCCTGAAGAACAGTAAGTGTGGCAATGAGATCGACTCCACGGATTTTGTATTCAGGTACGTTGGAGCAGTGCTTTTACAAGTGTTACTGCTGATTCTTTAAGAAATGCTTTCAAGGCACATTGTATGAATGACTTAAAATATCCATTCTGTCTACTGAAATGTAATGGAGTTCTTTGGATGTACCCTTTTACAGTTCCATCCATTGGTTTATTTTGCTGAAATATAGAATATCATATGGAGACCCTTATTAGAGATCCTCAGATGATCTTTAATCGGACTTTATCTTGTACTAAACGTTATTCCCTTTCTCCTGTACCTGTACAAGGTGGACGGCTTGATTGACAGTTCAGTCTGAAGAAGGGTCTCAACCCGAAACGTCACCCATTCCTTCTCCCCTAGATGCTGCCTGACCTGTTGAGTTACTCCAACATTTTGTGATACCTTTGATTTGTACCAGAGTCTGCAGTTATTTTCCTCTCGTATCAATATTCTTTCATCTATCTTTACTATGACAACACAGGCAGTTATAATATAGTGTAGGAGGGAACAGCAGATGCTGGTTTAAACTGAAGATAGACACAAAATGCTGCATCTCTGGAGAGAAGGAATGGGTGACGTTTCGGGTCAAGACCCTTCTGCAGTCTGAATATAGCTATATTTTTATATTTATATAAAATATAGTTAGGTATCACAAAAAGCTGGAGTAACTCAGCGGGTCAGGCAGCATCTCAGGAGAGAAGGAATGGGTGACGTATGGGGTCGAGACCCTTCTTCAGACTGATGTCAGGGGAGGGGGCAGGACAAAGAAAGGATGTAGTTGGAGTCAGGAAGACAGTGGGGAACTGGGAAGGGGGAGTGGAAAGAGAGGGACAAAGGAGCTATCTAAAGTTGCAGAAATCAATGTTCATACCGCTGGGGTGTAAGCTGCCCAAGCGAAATATGAACTGATGTTCCTCCAATTTGTGCTGGGCCTCGCTATGACAATGGAGGAGGCCCATGACAGAAAGGTCAGACTGGGAGTGGGAGGGGGAGTTGAAGTGCTGAGCCACCGGGAGATCAGGTTGGTTAAGGCGGACTGAGCGAAGATCTTGAGCGAAATGATCGCCGAGCCTGCGTTTGGTCTTGCCAATATAGAGAAGTTGACATCTGGAACAGTGGATACAATAGATGAGGTTGGAGGAGGTGCAGGTGAAGTTATATTTTTATAGATTCATTTGTGTGAAACAGTAACTTGGCTAATACAGCAAAACCTCTAGAAGGGATAGCAATGTCTGCTGCAACTCAAAGATACCCCCGCCCCCACCCCCAAAATGCACAGGATATGTTTTCTTAGTACCAAAAGATGGATGGGAGGCCAAGGATGCAGTTAGTTTATTCACTGGGTGATTACTTCACCATGTGGTGGAGAAAATATAGGAGTACAGTATAGATAAACTATTAGATTATAGATTTGCACTGACCCGATTCGCATTTATTTTTCCAACATTCAGTAAACCTCATTTCATCATTATCTTTGAGTGTTTGGGAGAAGTTTACATCAGTGTTCAATAATGTGTTCAATTTAAATCTTCTAGTGTTCATTCATTTCATTGCTGGCTTCTGTGTAGGTGTAATTTGCCACCAATCTCTGAGAAATACACCATGGACGTTGGACTGAAGACAGATATTGTGACAATAAATCCGAGCATTGTAACCGAGAGGTGGGTTAATACATTTTATCATTCATTCATGGTACATGTGTGGTGAAGTTGTATTGTGGTCCTACAACCTGCATGTGACCCCAACTTGCTTTTGGTGAATTGGCTTTAAACTGCAACTGGCAGGTTGCTGGATTGTTGTGCTGCAAATATAGGTGGGTTGATGAAGCATGCACAGTGTGGGTGGACCGTTCACGGATTGCTGCTGTTCTATTTCTGCTGGGCAGAAGCCCTGGAGGTTGGTTCTAGTGAAGTGAGAGTTTTGTTTTGCCTTTATGGACAGAGATAATCAAAGACCTCTTCCACCCCAGTCATTCCCTTTTCTCCCCCTCCTGTCAGGCAAAAGATTTAAAAGCTTGAAAAAAAATACCACCACACTCAGGAACAGCTTCTTCCCCTCTGTTATCAGTCTTCTGAATGGTCCTTCCATAAGCTAGGGTGTAGTCCCGATTGTCCAATCCACCTCGTTGCAGACAGTGGATTTTTTCTCTGGAACTATCATGATATCGCGTTGAAAAACTATATTTTGCACTCTGTTATTTTTCTCATTGCTCTACCTGTTATACTTGTGTATGCCTTGTTTGTATTCATTCATAGTAGAAACATAGAAAATAGGTGCAGGAGGAGGCCATTCGGCCCTTTGAGCCAGCACCGCCATTCATTGTGATCATGGCTGATCATCCACAATCAATAACCCGTGCCAGCCTTCTCCCCATATCCCTTGATTCCATTAGCCCCTAGAGCTCTATCTAACTCTCTCTTAAATCCATCCAGTGATTTGGCCTCCACTGCCCTCTGTGGCAGAGAATTACACAAATTCACAATTCTCTGGGTGAAAAAGTTCTGGACTCACCCAACATTGGGAACATTTTTCCTGCATCTAGCTTGTCCAGTCCTTTTATAATTTGATATGTTTCTATAAGATCCCCTATCATCCTTCTAAACTCCAGTGAATACAATAGTGTTATCTGATTTGAACAGATAGCACACAAACAAAAACTTTTCACGGTTTCATAATAACCATAACGATAATAAACAAATACCAATACTAGTTTAGTTTAGTTTAATTTAGTTTATAGATACTGCCCTTCGGCCCACCAAGTCTATGCCGACCAGCGATCCCCATACACTAGCACTATCTCACACACTTAAGGACAATTTACAATCTTTACCAAAGCCAATTAACCTACAAACCTGTACATCTTTGGAGTGTGGGAGGAAACTGGAGCACCGGGGAAAACCCACAACGTACAAACTCCATATAGACAACATCAATACTAATTCAAAGGCCACGCTAATAGCAAAGAGAATTAGATTCTGATGTCAACATCAGAGGTATGGGATATTGATTCTAGAAATACGATTCATTAACTCTCTCTAGTAATATAATGCTGTGAACATTGCCAGTACCCACTGGAATGATAAACTATCGCCATGGATACAGGTGGGACGGTTTTCAAAATACTGCCGTTGACAACACAGTATTCTGACATACCGAGATTATTGTTTGGGAAGATGGAAAAATAATGTTGGGAAATAAAATATGATGAAAAGTTTCCATTGTTGAAAAAATAACAGCCCTCAAAAAAGTTCTAAGATGACAATGTTTTTTGCCTTTAGATTCCAAAAGCTAGAAAAGTGGAGACGGCCATTCTATGAAGTCCTACAGAAGTATGAAAATGCTTCTGTGGTGATGCCAGCTTTCTACAATACCCGCAACACGGATGTTTCATTCAGAGTCAAGTATGTACTGGATGACTTTGAGTCCCAGCAATCCACGTTCTACTTCCATCCCCGCTATCTCGAGAATCTTTCCCGTTTCTGGATGAGACATGGGCTCAGAGCCAAACGCCTCAGTAGTGGTTTAATGCTGGTGACAGCTGCAATGGAGTTGTGTGAAGAGGTCCATCTCTATGGTTTCTGGTCGTTTCCCATGGACCCCTCAGGCTATTTCATCACCCACCATTACTATGACAATGTCAAACCTCGACCAGGTTTCCACAAGATGACTTCTGAGATCTTCAATTTTCTGCACATGCACAGCAAGGGGATTCTTCAGGTCCATACCGACGTTTGTAGCTGATGTTTGTTACCACAGAGAAAGATATGCCTATAAATTCTGATTATTTAGGTGGATATTCATTGAAAGGACTATCCTTTCACATTATTGGTTAGAGAAGTATGCAATAAGTAGACTAGTTGTGCTATCACTGTGATAAGAAAAACAAAGATATCCCCAATAAAACGTTGTCCTTTTCTATGATCATTGGTCAAAGGGGTGACCCAAGATTTTATGGAATGTGATTGTTTTTGTTGGTGGCATTTCCAGCTGTTTGAGTCTTATATAGATAGTAGACAATAGACAGTAGGTGTAGGAGTAGGCCATTCGGCCCTCCGAGCCAGCACAGCCATTCAATGTGATCATGGCTGATGTCTTCTATCAGTTCAAGGTGGAACTTTCCAAGATTTAGTATTGGCCATTGTAGATTTTCTTGTGGGTTTTAAAGGATTAATTAATTACTTAAATTTCCCCTAATTTTAAATAATTTGCCCGGCATAAGCTGGCAATTTCTTTCATAAGCCTCCCTCAAAACTCAAAGTGAATCATAAATTCATTGAAATCTACTTAACAGAAGAAAAATATTCGGCACATTCTGTCCACACTGTCCAAATGAAAACTTTTCACACTTCACAGCTCTTGGCATGTAGGTTAGAGTTATCGTCATAGAGTCACACAGCGTGGAAACAGACCTGTTTGCTCAACTGGCCCACACCGACCAACATGCCCCATCAACACTAGTTCCACCTGCCTGCATTTGGCCCATATCCCTCTAAACCTATCCTATCCATGTACCTGTCCAAATGGTTCATAAATGTTGTGATAGTACCTGGCTCAACTACCTCCTCTAGCAGATCATTCCATACATCTACCATCCTTTGTGTAAAAAAGATACCCCTCAGGTTCCTATTAAATCTTTCCCCCATCACCTTAAACCTACATCCTCTGGTTCTCGATTCCCCTACTCTGTACAAAAGACATTGTGCATTTGCTCTAACTATTCCTCTCATGATCTTGAACACCTCGATAAAATCCAAGGAATTAGGACCTAGCCCACTCAACCTTTCCCTATCGTTCAGGTCGTGGTAACATTTCTGCACCCTTTCCAGCTTAGGTTGTGGCATTTCACATGTTCATCCAGACATTAAATGTGATGATGTTCTGCACTGACTCACTTTAAATAATTGAGTTTCAGTTCCTCATTACTCTTTCAATGAACTTCTTTTTCTCTACTCCCTACCAATTCTCTTTCCAATCAACTTAAATCGATGGGCCTTGATCATTGATTGCTGAGCTAAGCAAAATTAGGGATTTCCTGTTCACTCTGTCCAAGGTACTGATAGTTTTATAAATGTCAGTTAAAGCAACACTGAAGAAATCACCTCTTCTTTGAGATGCCTTCTCCTCATAATAATATATTATAGGATATTCTTGCTATTGAGGGTGTGCAGCGTAGGTTTACTAGGTTAATTCCCGGAATGGCGGGACTGTCATATGTTGAAAGACTGGAGCGACTAGGCTTGTATACACTGGAATTTAGGATGAGAGGGGATCTTATCAGAACGTATAAGATTATTAAGGGGTTGGACACGTTAGAGGCAGGAAACATGTTCCCAATGTTGGGGGAGTCCAGAACCAGTGGCCACAGTTTAAGAATAACGGGTAGGCCATTTCGAACGGAGATGAGGAAAAACTTCTTCAGTCAGAGAGTTGTGAATCTGTGGAATTCTCTGCCTCAGAAGGCAGTGGAGGCCAATTCCCTGAATGCATTCAAGAGAGAGCTAGATAGAGCTCTTAAGGATAGTGGAGTCAGGGGGTATAGGGAGAAGGCAGGAACGGGGTACTGATTGAGAATGATCAGCCATGATCACATTGAATGCCGGTGCTGGCTCGAAGGGCCGAATGGCCTACTCCTGCACCTATTGTCTATTGTCTATGTTCCAGCCTCAGGATCATCCTTCTAAATCTGCTCTGCAGCCTCACACAGAAGAATTGGCATCCTTCAGAGGAACCCCTTGTTCTTAGTAAAATGCTTTGATCTGGAAATGGATTGTTCGAGAGATGAGTATAGATGGAGAGAATCAAAAAGAGTTAGTCTGTCATGACATGAAGGACCTTTCTTGCTTGGAATATGAATAAGAACTATTGGGCATGCCCTCAAAATTATCATTAAAGTTATTTAGTAATAATACTAAGCAATTGCCATTGGCAGAATGATGTCAAGCTGCAAGTTACAATTCCTTTATTATTCTGGTTAATAAGCTAAGAATCCTAATTAGATCCTGGTTGAAGCTGATTTTAATCAATGAGAAATATGATATTGTCGTGAGATATTCGAATGCTCTGTGAGGATGGGAATTGTTAATGGAGTGAGGTAGGATCACAGGTGCTGACAAGCCAAAACATTCTTCCACATTGTGCACTTGACTGTGCAGCTAACCCTTAATCTGGAAAGTTTACACCAAACACACAAAACAATATATGGCTATGTGAGTAAAACATAACAGTGCCTTTGACTAGTTTACCAGTAGTCAATAGTAGAATTTATGAGATGATACGCAGGCCAAACATGCTCACTGGAAATGCCACTAACACCAATGACTCTCCTACAGCCATTATAAGCTTAAAACAGCCATGAAAATAGAAAATAGAAAATACTGGAAATAAACAGATCAGGCAGCATCTCGAAAGAGAAACAGTTGACATTTCAGGTCAAAAATCTTTCAGGCTTACAGCATCTGCAGTTTTTTAATTTTCAATGCAATCAAAAAGCTCAATTCTTTATTCTGCCACTGTCCTGTAAAGCACAAGTTTATCGTTAAAGTGTCTGTTAAAAGATGTATAGCTCTTTTTTTGCATGGTGGTTACATTTATGTACTTTGTGCGCTATAAATTCATAGATCATCACTATTGATTAAAAAAAAATATTGGTTGAAGAGAGCTTTTCACCAGCAGGATCCTTTTAAAGAATACAAAATAAAATTGGGCCATCTGTATACTTATTGATGGCAGTCAGCTCTCCTTTTACTCTGGCACTTCAGGACAGATTCTCAACTGCAGCGTTTAGACTTCAGACTTTAGTGATACAGCATGGAAGCAGGCCCTTCGGCCCACCGAGTCCATGCCAACTGGCGATCACCCCGTACATTATCCTGCACACTAGGGACAATTTTACTGAAGCCAATTAACCTACAAACCTATTCATCTTTGGAGTGTGGGAGGATGGCGCCACCACCAGTGGCTGCCTCGCCAACAGTCTGCCTGTCCTTTCTTCTTTTTGTTATTTTTAGTATCTGTTAAAAGTATGTTTTAGTGTTCCTTGATTTGTTTTATGTGAGAGGTTGGGGGAAACTTTTTTTCAATCTCTTACCTCCACGGAGATGCAATTTTTTTCCGTATCGTCTCTCCGTCCCCGCTGCGGCCTCACATCGTGGAGTTGGTGGTCTTTCCTGGAGCTCCAAGCCGCGGGAGTCTGCGGGACTTTAACATAGCGGAGCTTGCGATCCCTTTGCCGGGGATCGAAGCTCCAACCGTGGGGCCTGTGGACTTCAACATCGTGGAGCCCGCGGCCTCTGGTAAGAAGAGGCCGACTCGGGAGCTCCATGAGCTCGGGAGAGAGTTTCAACTGCCCCAACGCGGGAGTTTTGATCACCCCGATGGGGGCTCCGATTGTCGGCTGCGGGGGCTTTGATGGCCCCGACTGCGGATGGTTTGACTGCCCAGACCGCGGGAGAACAAAGAGGAAGAAGATTCAACTTTATTGCCTTCCATCAGTGAGGAATGTGGAATCCACTGTTATGGATGTTTATGTTAACTTTTATGTGTCTTGTTGCTTTTCACGTAATATGGCTGTATGGTAACTCAAATTTCACTGTACCTTAATCGGTAGATGTGACAATAAACTGACCTTGACCATGAAACCTTGAAACCGAAGCACCTGGAGAAACCCACGAGGTCACAGGGAGAACGTACAAACTCCGTACAGATGGCACCCGTAGTCAGGATGGAACCTGGGTCTCTAGTGCTGTAAGGCAGCAACTCTACTGCTGAGTCACTGTAGTGTTTTCTCTATATCCCTTTGACCAACCCTAGATTTCTCTTTTACACATATCCTTGATCTATCCTGAATTCCCTTCTGCAATCTAATTTTAGTATTTTTGTTTGAGCAGATGCAACTAGGGATGGCAATGAACACTGGAGGGTTAGCCGAGCCTGTTTAAAATAAGTTCATAAATTATAGGAGCAGAATTAGACCATTCAGCCTATCACGTCTGCCCCACCATTCAATCAAGGCTGATCTATCGTTCCCTCTTAACCCTATTCTCCTGCCTTCTCCCCATAACCCCTGACACCCGTACTAATCACGAATCAATCAATCTTCACCTTAGAAAAATCCATTGACGGCTTCCACAGCCATCTGTGGCAATGAGTTCCACAGATTCACCACTCGCTGACTAAAGAAATTCCTCCTCATCTCCTTCCTAAAAAAGATTTTTAACAAAAATTATACCTAAGTGAGAGGGATCCACTTCAGAGATATTACCTGCCTCCATGAGTGTTATGAGGCACTGGCACAGAAGAGTAGTTGAGGCCAGCATAGATTAGCCATGATCATAATGGCCAGGCCCTAATCCTGCCCCTGTTTCCTTGTATTTCTGTGCACCTCTTGTTTCTATTGTCTCTTCCCCTCTCCCCTCCCCCACAAATGCAGCATCATTAACATTTTAAACACTCTATCCATTTTGCTTAACTTTTCTTTTTTTTTCTTTTTTGGCCTTCGAAGCTCTATCCTCTGTCATCCTCAAGTCATTGCTGCCTCATTGACTTAGAATAGTTTTTCAATGGTTCAATGGAACTTTTTGTCACATGTACCTAGATGCAGTGAAATTCCTTTTTTTGTGCACAGTTCAGTAAAAACTTACTAGACATAAGCACAATCATACTTAAGTACAAGAGTGTAGGAATAGTAGATTACACTGAAGTAGTGCACATGAGTCACCACTGGCTCCATTTTTTATAATTCAAGTCAAAAGTTGTTAAAAACTCACAATATTTCTAACAATCCACATCCTGCTGATCACCTCAGCAATGTCAATAACTTCACGCCAAGTTCACGACCCCTCTCCCCAGCGTTTTACCCTACATACCTTCACCCTCCCCATTTATTGCTCAACAGTAGAAGTGCTGCTGTCTCATCAGCACCTCTGGAGACTTCTCACATTCATGTCTGATCCCTACCCCAACCTATGAAGCACCAAGAGCTTTTGCTTTGTTTTGTTCAAAATGTTATCTAATTCAGACCACGGCTGTGAATGGTCCTTTTAGTGCAGGCTAATGAAGTTCAACTGCACAGGAGGTGTAAATGGTTAATCTACTCTTAGCCATATCTGGAATAAGAAGCCAGCATCAGGAAAGACAAAATTAACACTCCAGGACCCTATCCAGAAATGTGGTCTGACCCGAAGAGTTACTCCAGCACTTTGTGTCCTTTCGTGTATTAACCAGCATCTGCAGTTCCTTGTTTCGTCAATAAATTACACTACTAGATTGTCATAAAATGCCATCTGGTTCCCATTGCCACAGGTTTGATCTGTAGCGCTTCATCCTCGCAGATTTATCAGCACACCTCCGTTCAAGGTGACAATAAATGCTGGCCTTGCCAGAAGCAAACATATCTGTGAATGAATAGATATAACTGTTTATTACAGAGTGCTGTGTGACTTTGCTAAAGATGTCTGATTCCTTTCATGGTTACTGTGTTTATTTAGGAACAGATCATTCTGTGAGGCAGAGGCATTACTGGATCTCACCACAGTTCTTGGTACATTGCATATCAGGGAGACTTTGGCACATGATGATGTACCTTGTCAGGTCCAACTCACACCTTTCATGATTTGAATTTTAAGAGTGTGTAGTTTGGGAGAGACACCATTCCCTGATACATCGACCTTCTCTGCTGTTGGTGGGAAGTGTGTTCTCTTTAGTAAAATGTCTGGATCTTGGGCACGACTGATCTGATTTATGTCATTGTGATTCCCTTTGAATAGTTCTTAAAAATGGACATTTCAGAAAAATGATCCTGCTTGTGGGGCTCTCTTTTTCAGTGGAGGATAATATATTTAATACAGTCATAAAATAGACAACGGGAATTAGAAGAGCAAATGTGCCGGGAGATTGCAGACAGCTGCAGGTCAAATAAGGTTGTTGTTGTAGGGAATTTCAACTTTCCCAATATAGACTGGGAAAATCATAGCGTGAAGGGTTCAGATGGGGTGCAATTCCTCAAAAGTGTTCAGGAGAGTTTTCTTAAGCAGTATGTGGAGGCCCCCACACATGAGAGGGCAACGCTGGATCTAGTATTGGGAAATTGGGAAGGGCAAGTTAATGAAGTGTGTGTGGAGGAGCCTTTTGGGACAAGTGACCATAGTTTGATTAGGTTTAAGATAGTTATGAATCGTGACGGAGTGGGCCCACGTGTTAAAATGCAACTTTGAGGGTATGAGAGAAGGTCTCGCTCAAGTTGACTGGAGCAGGTTATTTGAGGGGAAAGGAACATCGGCCAAATGGGTTGTTTATAAAAGTGCACTGAAGAGAGCTCAGGATGTGTACGTCCCCGTTAGAAAGGAGAAGCAGGCAAACGTAAGGAAGCTTGGCTGACGAGGGAAATTGAGATGTTAGTCAAAAACAAGAAGGATGCATGGGACAGGTATAGGCAGCTGGGATCAAGTGCATCCCTGGAGGAGTTTCCGGAACTAAGGAGCAAACTGTAAAAGGAGATCAGAAGGGCAAAAATGGGCCAGGAGATAGCTCTGGCGGATAGCATTAAAAACAATCCCAAAAGATTTTATAAATACATAAGGGGGAAAAGGGTAATTATAGAGAGAGTGGGACCTCTCATGAATAAAAACAGGAGATGGGCAAGGTCCTCAATGATTATTTTTCCTCTGTATTTACCGAGGAGAAAGACAGAAGGATGGAGGAAATTGAAGCAGTCACTGGAAGTGTCATGAGAGCAGTCAGGGTTACGGTCGAAGGTAGACAAATCTCCAGGACCTGATCAGATATATCCAATGACATAGCGGGAAACTAGAGGAAATTGCGGGAGCCCTGGTTGAAATTTATGAGATGTCCTTAATTACAGGAGAGGTGCCAGAGGATTGGAGGGTGGCAAATGTTTTTGCCTCTTTTCAAGAAGGGCTGCAGGGAAAATGCTGGGAACTATAGGCCGGTAAGCTTAACATCTGTAGTTGGTAAGTTACTGGAGTGTATTCTGAGGGATAGGATATACAGGCATTTGGATGGGCAAGGGCTGATTAGGGACAGGACAGTAGCATGGTTTTGTACGTGGGAGGTCGTGTCTCACAAATCTGATTGATTTTTTTGAAAACGTGAGCAAAGAGGTTGATGAGTACAGAGCTGTAGATGTTGTGTACATGGACTTTAGGAAGGCATACATGGTAGGCTGCACTGGAAGGTTAGATTTCACGGGATCCAAGGAGAGATAACTGAATGGATAGCAAATTGGCCCCATGGAAGGAAGCAGAAGGTGATGGTGGAAGGTTGCTTCTGGCAGTGTGAACTGTGAGGAAGATGCTAGGAGGTTGCAGGGTGACTTGAACAGGTTGTGTGAGTGGGCAGATGCATGGCAGATGCAGTTTAATGTGGATAAATGTGAGGTTATCCACTTTGGTGGTAAGAATAGGAAGGCTGATTATTATCTGAATGGTGTCAAGTTAGGAAAAGGGGACGTACAACGAGATCTGGGTGTCCTAGCGCATCAGTCACTGAAAGGAAGCATGCAGGTACAGCAGGCAGTGAAGAAAGCCAATGGAATGTTAGCCTTCATAACAAGAGGAGTTGAGTATAGGAGCAAAGAGGTCCTTCTGCAGTTGTACAGGGCCCTAGTGAGACCGCACCTGGAGTACTGTGTGCAGTTCTGGTCTCCAAATTTGAGGAAGGATATTCTTGCTATTGAGGGCGTGCAGCGTAGGTTCACTAGGTTAATTCTCGGAATGGCGGGACTGTCGTATGTTGAAAGACTGGAGCGACTAGGCTTGTATACACTGGAATTTAGAAGGATGAGAGGGGATCTTATTGAAACATATAAGATTATTAAGGGACTGGACACGTTAGAGGCAGGAAACATGTTCCCAATGTTGGGGGAGTCCAGAACCAGGGGCCACAGTTTAAGAATAAGGGGTAGGCCATTTAGAACAGAGATGAGGAAAAACATTTTCAGTCAGAGAGTTGTAAATCTGTGGAATTCTCTGCCTCAGAAGGCAGTGGAGGCCAATTCTCTGGATGCTTTCAAGAGAGAGCTAGATAGAGCTAGATAGACTCTTAAAGTTAGTGGAGTCAGGGGGTATGGGGAGAAGGCAGGAACAGGGTACTGATTGAGAATGATCAGCCATGATCACATTGAATGGTGGTGCTGGCTCGAAGGGCTGAATGGCCTACTCCTGCACCTATTGTCTATTGTACGGTTCCTTGAAGGTCGAGTCGCAGGTAGATCAAGTGGTCAAAAAGGCTTTTGGCACTGTGGCCTTCATCAGTCAGAGTATTGAGTATAGAAGTTGGGAGATCATGTTGTAGTTGTATAAGACGTTGGTGAGACGGCATTTAGAGTATTGTGTTCATTTCTGGGCACCATGTTATAGGAAAGATACTGTCAAGCTTGAAAGGGTTCAAAAAAGATTTATGAGGATGTTGCCAGGACCAAAGGCTGTGAGCTATAGGGAGAGGTTGAGTAGGCCGGGTCTCTATTCCATGGAGTGCAGGAGGATGAGGGGAGATCTTTTAGAGGTATACAAAATCATGAGAGGATTAGTAAAAATAGTCTTTTGCCCAGAGTAGGGGAATCGAGGACCAGAGGACATAGGTTCATGGTGAAGGGGAAAAGATTTAATAGGAATCTGAGGGGTCACATTTTCATACAGAGGGTGGTGGGTGTATGGAACAAGCTGCCAGAGGAGGTAGTTGAGGCTGGAACTATCCCATCGTTTAAGAAACAGTTGGACAGGTACATGGATAGGACAGGTTTGGAGGGTTATGGACCAAGCACAGGCAAGTGGGACTAGTGTTGCTGAGACATGTTGGCCGGTGTGGGCAAGTTGGGCCAAAGGACCTGTTTCCACTCTGTATCTATGACTCTATGACTCTATATAAAAAGAAATGATGCAAAAAAATAAATGTGATCATTACATCGTATTTTTTCTTCTATTTATTGAATGTCAGAATGGACACAGGCTTCATACACCAGAATGGAACATGTTTTGCAAACAGGTAGACACAAAATGCTGGAGTAACTCAGCGAGTCAGGCAGCATCTCCGGAGAGAAGGAATGGGTGACATTTCTTATTGACCTAGCACACATTTTCAGTATCAGATCCAAATCAACACCTTGCTGGCATGTGAATATGAGCCAACAATTTTGGGAACAGCTGTTGTTTTTCATTCCTTTCCCCGACAGAGACACCCATTCCTTCAGTCTGAAGAAGGGTCTCCACCCAAAATGTCACCCATTCCTTCTCTCCAGAGATGCTGCCTGACCCGCTGAGTTACTCCAGCATTTTGTGTCTACTTTAAACCAGCATCTGCAGTTCTTTCCTACACATGTTTTGCAAACAGTTAGTCTAAATAGATTTTTCTTTACATAGCTCAGCAGTCCACTTGGGAGAAATCTGTAAAATGTGCCTCATTTCCTCCCAAGTAATCTAAAATGTATTAGTTTTTGTTTTTTTTGTTTTAGAGATACAGCGCGGATACAGGCCCTTTGGCCCACCGAGTCCGCGCCAACCAGTGATCCCCGCACATTAACACTATCCTGCACACGCTGGGGACAATTTACATTTATACCAAGCCAATTAACCTACAAACCTGCACATCTTTGGAGTGTGGGAGAAAACCGAAGATCTCGGAGAAAACCCACCCTGTTACGGGGAGAACATACAAACTCCGTAAAGACAGGACCCGTGGTTGAGATCGAACCCTGGTCTCTGGCTCTGCAAGTGCTGTAAGGCAGCAACTCTACCACTGCGCCACCATGCCACCCTGATTTTCACTATCAATTATCATTGTTATAATGTGGGTAAAACTTTCTCCATGTAAAAAGGTTTAGTTTTAGTTTAGTTTGTTATCGTCACATGTGCTGAGGTAAAGTGGTAAGCTTTTGTTGCATGGTATCCAGTCAAATAAAAGACTACATGACGACAATCAAGCCGTCCACAGTTTACAGATAAAGGATAATGGGTACAACATTTAGTGCAGGATAAAGATAATTCAAAGATCTCCAATGAGTTAGATGGGAGGTCAGGACCATGCTCTACATGGCGAGATGTACAATATACTCATCCTATGATCAGAGTTTGATTCCACTCCACTTACTTCACTTATACAGAACGCACACTTGAACTGGAAGATTCCCGTTATCCACAAGAACCAGCGTTCACAAAAATAAACCAATACATTTCTGGTGGTGAGGGTTATGGTAAAGGAAATGATGTAAAGGATACAGTAGCTAGTTTTTTGTATTACCATACACAAATTCATTAGGAATAGGAGTAGAATTAGACCATTCGGCCCACCAAGTCTACTCCGCCATTCAATTATGGTTGATCTATCTCTCCCTCCTAACCTCATTCTCCTGCCTTCTCCCCATAACCTCTGACACCTGTACTAATCAAGAATCTATCTATCTCTGCCTTAAAAATATCCACTGACGGCCTCCACAGCTTTCTGTGGCAAAGAATTCCTAAAAGAACGTGCTTTAATTCTGATCACTCCTCAGTCCTCTCGTTCAGATCCCTCCTCAGCAGCTCGGGTATTTCAGTTAATTAAATAAATCTGGGCCACAGTAACGCGGCTGACTATTGACCCTCTGTTGAAATGACTCAGCAAGCTGCACGATTCAAGGATAGTTGGTGCGGGGGAATAAATACTCACGTCACTAATGACATCCAATCCCCTGGAAGAATAACTGCAAAAGATACATTTTAGAGGAGGATGTACTTCTTGTGAGGTATATGTACTTTTCCTATCCCACTCTCAGGTATCGCTACTCACCATTTAACGAACTGTGCTGCTGCACCTTTTTCCCCCCTCTTGCTATCTGTCTCCTAATCTCTCCTCATCAGACATAGCACACATTTTCAGTATCAGATCCAAATCAACACCTTGCTGTGAATGTGAGCCAACAATTTTGGGAACAGCTGTTGTTTTTCATTCCTTTCCCCTGACAGAGACACATGGACCTTGGATAGACACAAAGTTACACAGCTAAGTTACTCCAGCAATTTGTGCCTCTCTTTGGTGTAAACCAGCAGTTCTTTGTTTCTACATGTTTCCATATGGACCTTGCTTGTTTGATCAGCCTCTCCGGACTTCTCTCCCTCTCGCAGGAAGTGCCTGAAAAGAATTCCTACCTGATGCATACTTTCATACTTCGACCTTCTTTGGCATTGTTTCCATTTTTATTACTATTAAACACACAAAGTACTTGTGCTGTAACACCAGGATAAGTACTCAACCAAGAAAACCAAGCCCAATGCCAAAACGGAATCTAAACTGCCCATACACACATGGTCAGAGAGTCATAGAGTGATGCAGTGTGGAAATAGGCCCTTTGGCCCAATTTGCCCACACTGGCCAACATGTCCCAGCTACACTAGTCCCACCTGCCAGTATTTGGTCCAAACCCCTCCAAACCTGTCCTATCCATATACCTGTCTAACCGGTTCTTAAATGTAGGGATAGTCCCATCCTCAACTACATCCTCTGGCAGCTTGTTTCATACATCCACCACCCTTTGTGTGATAAACTTCACCTATAACTTAACACAAACGATATAAGACAATAACTAACTTCATATTCAGTAATAAGCTATTTACATGTTGACAAACACACAAGAAAAATGTTTAACCAAGAAACCCAATCCAAATGTCACATGAGAATCTTAAATGCCTTTACACAGCTAGACAATGGGACAACAAACCCTGTAGGCATGTAGACGCCAGTATATCATTGGGTTTATCTAGTGGGCATCTCCCTTCACTGGTGTTTCATTGAATTAGGCCCATGACACCCGGGGAAGGCGCAACAGTTAGTTCTGGCATCCCAGAACCACCCCTCTCAATACCTGCTCTCACCACCTATGCTACCAGTATGTACTGCTAAGCTACTAACTGTGTATATACCTACTGAGTAACAGAAACTACAGACGATTGATTCATCACTCAAATTAATAGGGCTTGGATTGCTTTGCTGCCTTTCACCACTACAGGAAGTCCCTGTAGCCAGTTTTGAAATAAGATCAATTGTTGTTCAGGAAGTCACCTGGAGACCAGAGCAGTAGATACAAAAGCCTTTATCAATGTCAGTACCCTAACCAACAGGCTTTCAAGGGAGGTCAGGTAAGAGAATCTCCCCAAGAATCAAAATATATTGTATTTCACAGAATAATAATGCACAGCCCACAAAATGTGTGGATAGAGCCTGATGGTTGATTTAAAGAAGCTGTTCTTGAACTTGGAGGGAATAGTTTTCAATCTTACGTACTGTACCTTCTTCCCAATTGTAGCAGCGACCTGAGACTTGTTTGGGTCATTGATGATATTAGCTGCCTTCTGAGGCAACCTTTTGATGATGGGGCAGTCAGTATCCATGATGGAGCAGGCAATGACTACCGCTTTCTGCAGCCTCCTTCACTCTTGGGCATCAAGTTACCAAACCAGGTCGTAATGCATTCAATCGGCGTGTTCTTCCACCTGTAGAAATACAAGAGGGTATTCTGCAATATACCAGATCCTCTCAAACATCTGAGGAAATAGAGGCCTTGATGAGCTTTCTTTGTGAAATGAGGAGGGCAAGAGCTATAAGTTCTGCTGACACAGATAATTGGCATTGCTATTTCCCATTCAGGTGCAGATTAACACATGGCATTTCAGGATCAATGCCGAGGGATTCTACTCGGGTATATTACTCCCGCCTTGAAGGTGTGAATGTATCCTTCATTTCCACAAGTTGACATGGGCTTTGCAAAAAGCTGCTGACATACAACATCTGCCTCCATTGCACTGCATGTTAGCCTTCAGTAGTTCTGGAAACAAAAGTTTTAGAAAATTGTGAGATTTTTCCGAAACATTCCCTCCCAGAGAGTTAAGCAATGTTCCTTAATCTGCTGTAAAATGTCACGGGAAGACACACCTAAAAAATGAAATGAAATCTTCTTAGCGGATAAGATACACCCTCTAATTCAGCCAGCACTGTTCAAGAATTAAGCAGTCTTTAAATGACCTCTTGATGACCTTTTAAGCACAGATTAATTGTATGGAAACTTTAACAACCATCTCATAAAATTGCAATCCAAAATGAACAGCTTGTAAAACGTTAATCACCAGTTCCAACCATCTACACATAGCTACAAAACAGATGGTGTATAAAATTGTGAGGGGAATAGATAGGGCAAATGCACAGACTTTTTTTAATAGGCTAGTGGAATCAAGAACTCAAGGGCATAGGTTCAGGCTGAAAGAAGAAAGATTTAAAAGGAACCTGAGGAGCAACTTTTTCATACAGTGGGTCGTGGGTGTATGAAACAAGCTTCCAGAGGAAGTAGTTGAGGCAGGTACAATAACAACATTTAAAAGACATTTGGACAGGTATATGGATGGGAAACGATAAAGGGATATGGGCCAAACATAGGCAAATGGGACTAACTTAGATGAGGCATGGATGAGTCGGGCCTAAAGACATGTTTCCGTGTTGTATGACTCCATGACTCTATAATAATAATAATAATAATACATTACATTTGTATAGCACTTTTCTAGACACTCAAAGACGCTTTACATGGTAAATGAGACATTAAAATAAATAAATAAACGAACAGAAAAGGAAGAATGAGGTGAGGTGACGGTCAGTTGTTGAAGGCGGTGTTGAACAGGTGAGACTTCAGTGATGTTTTGAATGTGGTGAGTGAGGAGGAGTCTCTGATGGTTTGAGGTAGTGAGTTCCAGAGGGTGGGAGCAGCGATGGAGAAAGCCCTGTCCCCCCAGGATCTGAGTTTGGTCCGGGGGGGGGACGGGGGGACAGGAGGTTAGCAGCAGCAGAGCGGAGGGTGCGGGTGGGAGTGTGTCTGTGGAGGAGGTCAGTCAGGTAGGATGGGGCCAGGTTATGGAGGGCTTTGTAGGTCATGAGGAGGATTTTGTACTGGGTTCTCTGGGGGATGGGGAGCCAGTGGAGCTTGTAGAGGACGGGGGTGATATGGTCACCGGTCGGGGAGTGGGTGAGTAGACTCCATTACTCTATAACCCAAAGAAACGTGGTTGTGAAAGGAACACAACTGATAGCTTAATGTTTCGATGTTTCAGACATGATTGAGAGGGAGTTGTGCCATTAATCAGGAAGACTGTCACAGTGGCACTCAGAGAGGATATACTGAAGGGTTTATCCGCTGAGATGATATGGGTAGAGCTTAAAAATAAGAAAGGTGCAAGCACTCTATTGGGATTGTACTCTGTATGCCCCCAATAGCAATCGGAAGTTAAAAGGAACAGGTACTGTATGTGGACAAATCACAAAAAAATGTCAAAGCAACAAAGTTGTCTTAGTGGATGAGGTGTATCCAAGAAGGTTTCTTGAAACAGTATGTGGGTAGTCCAACCTGAGAAGGGAACATACTGGACCTTGTCTTGGAAAATGAGCCTGACCAGGTGACTGGTGTTTCAGTGGAAAAGCATTTTGGGGATAGTGATCACAACTCCGTAAGTTTTAAGATTTTTTGAATAGGGCGAAGGCTGGACCTTGCAGGTGTTTGTTGACTTCTAGGTCCAGGAGCTTGGAGCAGAATGTACCTTTTAGTCTGCCTTTCTGACCACTGTTATGCAGTGGACACTGTAATGGAGTCCTGAGCTGGTCCAGGCGAGAGCAATTTGTGAGCTGCATCCTTGGTCTCAGGTCAAAGAGCAGAGGGATGAAACTCCAGGATAAAGGCTAGGGGTGCCAAATATCTCATTCCCAAATACGGGACAAGTTGACGTCATCGCCCCACGCCACCTCACCCAGCCAGCAGCCACGTGCTCCCGCTCCACCAATGGCTGCTGCCCAGGCCGGGAGGCCGGTTGCTACGCAACCTCCGTTAGGCAGCGCCCGGGCCTCTGGACCTACACTGTCGGGAGCTAAAACGTCGAAAACGTCGAGTGTCGGGACGTAAACTGTCGGGGCTTACAGCGTCGGGGCCTTCAGTGTCGGGGCCTACAGTGCTTCCTGGGCCTAATACGGGACAAGGGCGGTTCCATATGGGGCAAACCAATTTAGCTCAAAATACGGGATGCCCTGGCTAATACAGGACAGTTGGCAACCCTAGGCGTGGCCCAGTTAGGACTGAAACTTCTTCATGCAGAAGATTGTTAAACTTTGTGGTTCACTACTGTCATTAAAAAAACATCTGGTTTACTGGTCTGAAGAAGGGTTCCGATCCTGAGACGTCCCCTATTCCTTTTCTCCAGAGTTTGCTGCCTGACCTGCTGAGTTATTCCAGGGTTTTGCCTGTCATCTGGTTTACTGTTGTCAGGGTGGAAATCTGGCCGACCCAGTCTTCCTGTGACAATTTAGAGACAATCAGGGATGGACAAGGCAATGAAAATCTCAACAAAACCAACTTATAATGCTAATCACTGAATTTAAAATGATTTAAAATCAATTTGAAGTAAATAAAGAATGCTTGAAACAGGAATCTCCTGGTTAAGAATCTCCTGGCTAAGCAGCGTCCATGGAAAGACAAATAAGCGTCAACCTTTCAGGTCAGAGAACCTTCATCAGTAATGTTCAGTACTTGCCATCATGTCCCCCCCCCCCCCCACCACCACCCAGTGAACTAACACACAGCGGTCGGAGGGTCACCACCTCAGGTTCCAGTCCTGCTTTGTGGACGGCCATCCAGTTTAGTGGTTTGTAATTAAATCAGAGGCGATCCATTCAATTTATCCACAACTATCTTCACTTCCTTAGCAACAAAGAATAACATATTAAAACAACAAACGAGCGGGGAGCTGGATTTCCGCGGGACAACCAACCAACAGGCTGCAACACCGACAATAAGGCAAGGATCACCGCGGCCAGTTCCCCCGAGGACTTTCTCTGCCCGCTTTGTTATATCTGTTTGTGTCAACTATTTACTGTTATAAATTGGATGAGCGGACTAGGGCTTCACTTCGACTCCAGTGTGAACGGTGATACAAAGGTGAGCTCTGACGACCAGCACGAGGGCTGCCTTCTGAATCCCACAATGTATTTATAATCACCCCGATCACCACTTTAACTTTAAGATGTGTTGAAGTCATCCATCCATCCATCCATCCATCCATCCATCCATCCATCCATCCATCCATCCATCCTCTCTCTCTCTGCACTTGTTTTAGGAGAGTGAGCTTTGCATTTGCCCAGCAGGTAGTTAGGAGCTAAGTGCCCACAATATCTGTGGGCTGTTATGGTGCTTTATATTTGGTTTTATATTTGCCAATTTTCTCGTGTCCCTCAATATTGGCAAATTGGCAGCATTCTCCAGTGGAGTGGTGTAGTCACACTTATGTGGGGCTCATTGTTGGTGAGAATTATATCATCACTTGTCTCAATTGACCAGGTGGAATCTCAATGGTCGGAGCTGTTATAGAGGATTTTCAAAACTAGATAGAGCTCTTAAGGATAGCGGAGTCAGGGGGTATGGGGAGAAGGCAGGAACGGGGTACTGATTGAGAATGATCAGCCATGATCACATTGAATGGCGGTGCTGGCTCAAAGGGCTGAATGGCCTCCTCCTGCACCTATTGTCTATTGTCTAAAACATGTTTGCTATCCTCCAGGTTATCTGACTGAGAGGGAAGATGTTGGTGAGAAGTGTCTACTTATGATGTTTCAGCTACCAAGTTTTTGTTCAGGGCAGGTTGATGGACCAGTCGACCTATTCTTGCCTTTCACTTTTAATTTGCTTGGATGACTCTAGGTTGCAGGATGGAAGGATGGATAAAGGATGGATTAAAGGATGGAAACCAACCAAACTGAACTGAAAGGCAGTAATGGACCGGGGCGATGAAGGGTCCTGACCCAAAATGTCACCCATCCATGTTCTCCAGAGATGCTGCCTGGTCTGCTGAGTTTGTGTCCTTCAGCCTCTCCATAAGTCGGGGAGTTCTCTGTCCCATCCACCATCCATCAGTGGTGTTCCTCCCTCTGCCACTTGTAATGTGGTGTTTGGGCAGATGGGGGTCAGTGAGTGGGAAACGCTGGGGCCGATCAGAGCAGTGAGGGGCAGAGTGGAGTGGAGCCTATGCAATGGCCCCGCTCTGACCCACCAGTGGGTGTTCAGCAGAGTCTCTGCGGAAATGGTTAAGAGTCGATTAGATGTACTGCTGGGTGTAGTAAACTCATTAAATTAAAACTGAAGAGAATCACCTTCCACCAACTCCACAATCTCCTACTGGAATTTCAGGGGCAGTAATGGATAGTAATTCCATTTCGCCAAACGCTTACGCTCGGTGCGCCAAGGCCTGCTGGATCTTCCGATTGCTAGTCATTTGACATCCCCTTCCCATTCCCATATTGACCTTTCTATCCTGGGCCTCCTCAGAATGCCTTGCCAGTGTGATGCCATGTGGAGATTGGAGGAACAGCACCTCATACTTCGCTTGGGTAGCTTCCAACCCAATGGTTTGAATATTGAATTCTCCAATTTTAGGTGACTAACCAAATCACTCCTCCCCCATTCTCTTCCTTGTGCCCCATCTGGATATGCACAATTTCTCCTACTATCCTGCCCCTGTTTCCTCTTCCCCCTATTCTCTTCCACCTATATCCCATCCTCTGGCCTCACATATCAGTCCTCTTCGCTCCTTGTATCTCAGCCTTTTGCCTTCTTTTCATTTCTGGCTTTTGTCCACCCATTTACCAATCAAACCTCCTTCACCTGTATCCACCTATCACTTGTCAGGCTTTTTTCCACCCCCCCCATCTCTTTTCTAGCTTTGTCCCCCCTACTACAATCCATCTGAAGAAGGGTGCTGACCCAAAACGCTACCTATTTGTACCTTCCAGATATGCTGCCTGTCCCACTGAGTTACCCCAGCACTTTGTGTCTTTTTTTGTAAATCAGAATCTGCAGTTCCTTGTGTCTAATGGATGGTGGTTTATTTGAAAATAATTAGCTTGACACAGCTCAGCTCCATTCTGTAGTCATGCCATAGACAATAAAATCCGTGGTCCATAAAAGTACCGAATTCTCAAATTCTTCAGTGAGGTTCCAAAGAACAATATTTTTTGCAGTGATCGTGAAAGATCTTTGATTTTTTTTCAATCTTTTGTCCAAAGACCAGGTGGCCCATGGATGTACATGGTTTCTATGGCAACCTTGTGTTTTATTTTTTTCTCTTATCTATGTTATATTTTTGTCTGGAATAAAGTGAAGAATATGAAAACATAAGATTTTATTTGGCCTCTTACACATGTTTTACCAATCTGTACGATGATGGCTAATGTTTTTCCTTAGTGCACCTCGACTTGGTGTACCTCGACTTTCAGAAAGCCTTCGACAAGGTCCCACATAGGAGATTAGTGGGCAAAATTAGAGCACATGGTATTGGGGGTAGGGTACTGACATGGATAGAAAATTGGTTGACAGACAGAAAGCAAAGAGTGGGGATAAATGGGTCCCTTTCGGAATGGCAGGCAGTGACCAGTGGCAAGGTTCGGTGCTGGGACCCCAGCTATTTACGATATACATTAATGACTTAGATGAAGGGATTAAAAGTACCATTAGCAAATTTGCAGATGATACTAAGCTGGGGGGTAGTGTGAATTGTGAGGAAGATGCAATAAGGTTGCAGGGTGACTTGGACAGGTTGTGTGAGTGGGCGGATACATGGCAGATGCAGTTTAATGTAGATAAGTGTGAGGTTATTCACTTTGGAAGTAAGAATAGAAAGGCAGATTATTATCTGAATGGTGTCAAGTTAGGAAGAGGGGATGTTCAACGAGATCTGGGTGTCCTAGTGCATCAGTCACTGAAAGGAAGCATGCAGGTACAGCAGGCAGTGAAGAAAGCCAATGTAATGTTGGCCTTTGTAACAAGAGGAGTTGAGTATAGGAGCAAAGAGGTCCTTCTACAGTTGTACCGGGCCCTGGTGAGACCGCACCTGGAGTACTGTGTGCAGTTTTGGTCTCCAAATTTGAGGAAGGATATTCTTGCTATTGAGGGCGTGCAGCGTAGGTTCACTAGGTTAATTCCCGGAATGGCGGGACTGTCGTATGTTGAAAGGCTGGAGCAATTAGGCTTGTATACACTGGGATTTAGAAGGATGAGGGGGGATCTTATTGAAACATATAAGATAATTAGGGGATTGGACACATTAGAGGCAGGAAACATGTTCCCAATGTTGGGGGAGTCCAGAACAAGGGGCCACAGTTTACGAGTAAGGGGTAGGCCATTTAGAACGGAGATGAGGAAGAACTTTTTTTAGTCAAAGAGTGGTGAAGGTGTGGAATTCTCTGCCTCAGAAGGCAGTGGAGGCCGGTTCGTTGGATGCTTTCAAGAGAGAGCTGGATAGAGCTCTTAAGGATAGCGGAGTCAGTGGGTATGGGGAGAAGGCAGGAACGGGGTACTGATTGAGAGTGATCAGCCATGATCGCATTGAATGGCGGTGCTGGCTCGAAGGGCTGAATGGCCTACTCCTGCACCTATTGTCTATTGTCTATTATTATGTGCCGAGGTAGCTTTGTTCTGCATACTATGCAATCAGATCAAATAATACCACACATAAAAATCAGATAATGCAATACATGAATATAATCAAGTCAAATTCAAGTACGACACAAAGTGCTGGTGTAACTCAGTGGGTCAGGCAGCATCTCAGGAGAGAAGGAATGTGTGATGTTTCGGGTCAAGACCCTTCTTCAGACTGAGAGCAAAGGAAAAGACACAGGGTGCAGATTATAGTTCTCAGCATTGCAGCATACCAGTTTTAGTTCTTTTTTAGTTTTTAGAGATACAGCGTGAAAACAGGCCTTCGGCCCACTGATTTGACACCGATTAACATGTCCCACCTACACTAGTCCCACCTGTCTGTGTTTGACTCATATCCCTCTAAATTTAGTAGAGGGATAGAAAGCTACTCAAAACTTCAAAGCCTACTTCTATTCCCTAGAGTTTGAGGCCCTCTGAGGGGACGCTGTAAACTGTTTATGTATGTCTTGTTAGGTTTGTGTCCTATTTATTGTATGTTCTTTTTTAGTACCTGCACTGATGTACAGCACTTGGTCAACGTGGGTTGTGTTTAAATGTGCTATACAAATAAATTGACTTGACTTGACTAAATTTATCCTATCCATGTATCTGTCTAAATGGTTCTTAAACATTGCGATTGGATCTGACTCAACTATCTCCTCTGGCAGCTCGTTCCATACACGTACCATCCTTTATGTAAAAAAAGTTACCGCTCAGGTTCCTATTAAATCTTTCCTCCCTCACCATAAACCTATGTCCTCTAGTTCTCGATTCCGCTACTCTGAGTAAGAGACTCAGTGTGTTAATGTGCAATAAAGGGAATTTATTTCAGTATATGCTATTTGGGGGAAAAGATATTGCACAGATCCAAATTGTTGCCAGCTACTTGCTGCTTTGTGATTATTTTGAATGACTTTTTTTCATTAAAAAAATCTTTGAAGAGCCAAACTATAGTCTAGCATTGCCATGACGTGGAGGAAATAAAAGAGAAGCGAAATGAGAAAGCGGTGACTTTGTAATGTCCGTCTGAAGGTTGAAAAGTTGGAAGGCAGTAGGGAAGGTCAAGGGGGTAAAGTAGTTGTAACCTTACTTCATTCACAGAAAGCTTAAGGCACTGCCACAGCCAACACTGTCAGCCTTCAGGAGATGGCGTGCACCAGAGAAAGAGGTGTGGGATCACATTTCAGTTTCAGACTAGGTATTGGCAACATAGCATCAACCAAGAAGCTGAGGGGGTGTTTCTTGTAACTCCAAGCAACCAGTCCTTTGAAAAGCTAACTAAGTCCTTGCAGCACCGGAGACCTGGGTTCGACCCTGACCACGGGTGCTGTCTGTATGGGGTTTGTACATTCTCCCCGTGACCACGTGGGTTTTCTCTGAGATCTTCGGTTTCCTCCCACACTCGCAAGACGTACAGGTATGTAGGTTAATTGGCATGGTGTATGTGTAAATTGTCCCTAGTGGGTGTACGACAGTGTTAATGTGTGGGGATCGCTGGTCGGTGCGGACTCGATGGGCCGAATGGCCTGTTTCGACGCAGTATCTCTAAACTAAACTAAACTATATCGTCAGATGGAAATACTTTGTAACTTTGTCGGCGCCCTTTATGTGGCGACTCTTTGCATACCTTGGGTATGCAAAACAAAGAATCTCACTGTGACTTGTCACATGTGACAATAAAGCATTCATTCATTCATTCATTCATTCATTCATTCATTCATTCATAATGCAAAGGAAGGAACTGCAGATGCTGGTTTATACCGAAGTTAGACACAAAGTGCTGGAGTAACTCAGCAGGTCAGGCAGCATCTTTGGAGGTAAAGGATGGGTGACGTTTGGGTCAGAACCCTTCTTCAGACTCCAGATAGAAAATAACCCCTGTTTAAAGAGTTAAGGAAACATAAATCACACCAACTTCTCCCAATAAATGCAGCCTGATTTCCTGAGAAAAATGCAGTGGGAAGAGAAGAGTTCTGCATGGGAAATCATGTCTCACAAAAGTGATTGATTTTTTTTGGAAAAGGTTACCAAGAAGATTGATTGGGTCAGTAGACATTTCTACATGGACTTTAGCAAGACCTTTGACAAGGTACCACATGGTAGCTGGGCTAGAAGGTTGAATCACATAAGATAAAGGGCAGGCCATCTAATTGGATACAAAATTTGCTTGAACGTAGGAGACGTAGGGTAGTGATAGAGGGTTGTTTTCAGGCTGGAGGCTTGTAATGAGTGGTGTACCAGGGGGATTGGTGCTGCGTCAACTCTCGTTCGTTATTTATATCAAATAATTTGGATGTGAATGTAGGGAGAATGACACTAAGATGGTTGCTATAGTGGACAGTGAAGAAGGGTATCTGTGATTACAATAGGATCCTGATCAACTGGGCCAGTGGGCTAAAGAAAGACTAAAATGAGATGTTGCATTTTGGAAAGAGATCAGGATAGGACTTACACATTAAATCATAGGGCTCTGGGGAATATTATAGAACAGAGACTGAAGAGGTACAAGTGCATAATTCCCTGTAAGTGGCACCACAGGTAGAAAGGGTGCTAATGAAGGCATTTGACATGCTTGCCTTCATCAGTCAGCATACTGAGTAAAGAAGTTGGGACATCATGTTACAGCTAGGATAGAGTGGATGTGGACAGGATGTTTCCAGTAGTGGGAGGGTCTAGGACCAGAGGCCATAGCCTCAGAATTAAAGGAAGCACTTTTAGAATGGAGACAAGGAGGAGGAATCCCTTCAGCCAGAGGTTGGTGAATTTGTGGAATTCATTGCCGTAGATGGCTGTGGAGGCCAAGCCATGGGGGTATTGATAGGTTCTTGATTAGTAAGGACATCAAAGGTTACAGGGAGAAGGCAGGAGAATGGGGTTGAAATGGGGGGAAATGGGGTTGAATGGGGGAAAAATAGATCAGCCATGATTTTGATTTGAGTGGACTCGATGGGCTGAATGGCCTAATTCTGCTCCTATGTCTTATGAACCTATGAGCTAACCAGGATGTTTGTAAGGCCACATGTCATGTCACCCAGCCATAGGCAGGTTGTCATTAAACTGGAAACACTGAAAAAATGATTTACGAGGACGTAAACGAAGCAGGTAAAATTACAACCTTTTTAAGAAGATACTTGGACAAATGAGAAAGATTTCGTGAATATGGGCTCGGCACAGGCAAGTGGGCCTAGCTGTTAGGCAACTTAGTCAACATGGACAAGTTGGGCCGAAGGGCCTGTTTCATGATGTGTAGCTCTGTCACTCTATTAACGATGTGTGTAAGATATCAATCATTTCCAGCTGGATGGTCGCAAAGCCTGATCCAGACAAGGGGAATTAACAAATCCGCTCCACTCCACCCTGATGCAGTGTTGTTGCAATATGTGGCCTTTCAGATCGATTGAGGTCTGGACGACAGATGATCCACAGGATGTTGTTACTGAGATTAAGCAGATTATTGAGTAGGTTCTTTATTAAACAACTAAGACATTCTTACAAAAGGAAGCCCCTGAGAGAGAAGATTTTCCCCACTTAATGTACATGCTCTAAATGTGTAAAATATCAGTTTGTTATTTTTTTATCGACCATTTTAATATAAGCATTAGTCCATTTAATTAAATTGGATTAGCACCTCCTTTAAAATGGTGATGTTGTTTAGTGGATAAGCACTAGGGACCAATGGCACATTAGATTAAAAACCTGATTATCTGGCATATAATTTGTTTATAACATTTCTCCACTCACCGCAGTTTTCTTGAGATTTTTTTCATTTTTTATTGGGAATGTTGTAGTTTCTGAATTGTCCATATTGTAAACAGTATCAGAAATATTGATGAACAATCGATATTGGTCAAGGCACCAAAGACAACTTCCTAAGTCCATTTCCAAACAGTGTTATGGGATAGAAGCAAAATGCTGGAGTAACTCAACTGGTCAGACAGCATCTCTGAAGGTCCCGACGTTTTGGGTCGGGACCTTTCTTATTACCCAACCTACTAAGTTACTCTAGCATTTTGTGTCTATCTTTGGTATAAACCAGCATCTGCAGTTCCTTTTTATTACAGTGTTAGGGGATATTTGATGACAACCTGAGAAGTAATCATATCATATCATATCATATATATACAGCCGGAAACCAAGTCCGTGCAGCCCAGCGATCCCCGTACATTAACACTATCCTACACCCACTAGGGACAATTTTTACATTTACCCAGCCAAAGATCTCGGCGAAAACCCACGCAGGTCACGGGGAGAACGTACAAACTCCTTACAGTGCAGCACCCGTAGTCAGGATCGAACCTAAGTCTCCGGCGCTGCATTCGCTGTAAAGCAGCAACTCTACCGCTGCGCTACCGTGCCGCCATCTGAAATCTGAAGGACAATACCTCCATCAGTGAGACTCCTTCAGCACTGCACTGGAGTGCTGCCTTAGAGGGTTATGCTCGAGAGTGGCACATAAACCAACAACCTCAGGGGACTCTACTACCCCTTAGATAGACACAAAATGCTGGAGTATCTCAGCAGGTCAGGCAGCATCTCTGGAGAAAAGGAATATGTGATGTTTTGGCTCTACTGGCCCTTGAGCCATTGTTAAAAACATATTAATGTTTCCTGTATTCAATGGCACATGTGCAATCACTGGTGTTGTGCTATATGAACAGCAATATGACAATGTGTAGTTTTAATGCACTAAGAACTAGTACCAATTTAATTATAAGTATTGTGGATTGTATCGGGGGAAACATCCCAGTTTTTTTTAAACAGTATTGTATGGAATTATTTGCATTTACCTGCATACAAATACCTTAGGAAGGCATCGACATTTTAGAAAATGGACACAAGGATGGCAATTTAATGTTTAAACTTCATGAGTTCATGGCCAAGAACGTGAGATTGAAACGATAGCAGCAATACTTGCACTTGGCCTTGACAATGAATGCAACCACTGACATTTCTCAGCAGGGTGCGCTGTTGAGTCTTTGCAGATCCAATGAATACAGATTCAGTGATTGGAAGTGGACTTTAACTTTTTACCCAGTTGTCTCTGTATAAATTAATGAAATTTATTCTTCTGGAAGGGATAGAATGAATTTTGAATTGCTCACTAATTAATAATTAGATGAGGATCGAATCACCCTCCTTTGCAGTCTTCTTCTTCTTCTTCTTCTTGTTAGGCCCCCTCGGTCATATCATATCATATCATATCATATATCTACAGCCGGAAACAGGCCTTTTCGGCCCTCCAAGTCCGTGCCGCCCAGTGATCCCCGTACATTAACACTATCCTACACCCACTAGGGACAATTTTTACATTTACCCAGCCAATTAACCTACATACCTGTATGGGTGATGCATCCTAGTTGGCTGCTTGCTCCACACCTCGGCTAGAGCAGCGTCGCTTGTGGCTGAAGAGACCAATGTGGGAGAGACTGTCTCTGTCGCAAAGGTAGTTGCGGTAGTTTTTAGTTTTAGAGATACAGAGTGGGAACAGGTTCTTCAGCCCGTCGACCGGCGACCACCTGTACACTAGTTCTATCCTACAGATGAAGGACAATTTAAAGAAACCAATTAACCTACAAACCCAGGCCAGGCGGAGGAGAGTGCCACAATCAGTGACGTTAGGCGACAACACATCCTCCACAATAATCCTCAATACAAGATTGCATTGTGGTAGGCCGGATCACGAACAATGATAAGACGGAGCACAGAAAGGAGATATAAAGCTTAGTAACATTGTGCCAGGACAACTACTTCTCTCTCAATGTTAGCAAGACTAAGGATCTAGTTATTGACTTCAGGAAAGACAGTGGAGTACATGTCCCAATCAGCATCAATGGTGCCAAAGTGAAAATGGTTGTGAGCTTCGAGTTTTAACGATCTAGGCTCGAAGGACCAAATGGCCTCCTCCTGCACCTATTTTCTATGTTTCTATGATCTGTCATGCCCCAACCATATTGAAGCGCTAACTAAGAAGGCACATTAACGTCTTTACTTCTTCAGGAGATTGAGGAAATTTGGCATGTCTTCAACAACTTTTACCAACTTCTACAGATGCACCATAGAAAGGATACTGTCAGGTTGGGATGCAGCACAGCTTAGTTTTGGATTTGCAATGCGAATTTATTGAATGGTGGAGTAGACTTGATGGGCTGAATGGCCTAATCTGCTTCTATCACATGATCTTATTATCCCAGATTAGGTTAAACCAGGGCAAATCCACACCTCAACAGCTAAAACTGGGGAAATCCACACCACAAAGCCAACACCATCTTTCTGGCCAGATCTGCTCAAAGTCAGAAGTGAGTGGTGCCTCTTACCAGTGACAATCAAATCTGGGCCACTGTATTTTGGGAGGAGATTTACGGTGTTCATTATGTATTAAATAAATAACTTTTGCTGGATTTTGCTATAAATTATGACAAATGCCCTGACCCTTGTTTCTCTTGATAGTTTGACATCTGACCTCACCTCTCCTCGTGATCAGGCTTGGCTTCTATACCCCAAACATGTTTTGTTTTAGTAAGGACAGGGAGCCTTGTTGCACATAAGCTTTGAGAAAACAAGTAGCAAAATGGGGAACTTTTCTTAAAGTAGATTATTAAGTAGCTGTGCTACTTTGAGTAGCAACAACATTAAATTTGTTCTGTGATACATCTTCCATTCAATTTCTTATAAAAACATATAAAATTCATAAAAGAATAGACAGGATAGATGCAGGAAAAATGTTCCCGATGTTGGGGGAGTCCAGAACCAGGGGTCACAGTTTAAGAATAAGGGATAGGCCATTTAGGACTGAGTTGAGGAAAAACTTTTTTACCCAGAGAGTTGTGAATCTGTGGAATTCACTGCCACAGGCGGCAGTGTAGGCCAATTCACTGGATGTATTCAAGAGAATAGACAATAGACAATAGGTGCAGGAGTAGGCCATTCAGCCCTTCGAGCCAGCACCGCCATTCAATGCGATCATGGCTGATCACTCTCAATCAGTACCCCGTTCCTGCCTTCTCCCCATACCCCCTCACTCCGCTATCCTTAAGAGCTCTATCCAGTTCTCTCGTGAAAGCATCCAACGAACTGGCCTCCACTGCCTTCTGAGGCAGAGAATTCCACACCTTCACCACTCTCTGACTGAAAAAGTTCTTCCTCATCTCCGTTCTAAATGGCCTACCCCTTATTCTTAAACTGTGGCCACTTGTTCTGGACTCCCCCAACATTGGGAACATGTTTCCTGCCTCTAATGTGTCCAATCCCCTAATTATCTTATATGTTTCAATAAGATCCCCCCTCATCCTTCTAATGGATGTATTCAAGAGAGAGAGTTAGATAGAGCTCTCAGGGCTAAAGGAATCAAGGGATATGGGGAGAAGGCAGGAATGGGGTACTGATTTTGGATGATCAGCTATGATCATATTGAATGGCGGTGCTGGCTCGAAGGGCTAAATGGTCTACTCCTGTACCTATTTTCTATGTTTCAATGTTTCTTCTTTATTTTCCAGGAGCAGAATACCAAAATGCCGACACAGGTCCAATATTACAACTCTTCGGCGGCTGTGACTGGAATCCTGCAGCCTCTGACCTCAGGATGTGGAATCCAGACCACCAGGCCAGTGGATCCCTACCCCATCAATGCTGTGGCTCGCATTCGCCCAGTGACAGGTACGATTCTCTGGTGTAATGCTAAACCTACCCACTGCCATTAAAATATCTAATTCTAATTCAATGAATTGATGAATGAATGAATGATACTTTATAATCACACAAGGTGTCAAAATTGGCAAACGGGTTTGAGATATTGCCCAAGGTTGTGCAATTTAAGTTAAAATTTTCCTCTCTAGCTTTATTCCCCGCTATCAAGTCAGCCTTGAAACTTCACACTCGGGTCCAATTCTCATCTATTCCCACTTGGCACTTGCAGTTCTGAAGTCCTGTAAATGCCATAGCTTCCAAAACTTAATTTCTACATACTTTCTCTTAGTCCTGATGTGGGGCCTTTAACCAAGCATCCATTCCCATCTTTAACCCACTAAGTTTGAGTCATAGAGTCATAGAATCTTACAGCATGGATATGGGCACTTTGGCCCAACGACCAAGCTACCCCATCTACACTAGTCTCTCGTTTGGCCCATTTCCCTCCCAACATTTCCTGTCCATGTACCTGTCCAAATGTGTTTTAAATGTGTTGTAGCATCTGCCTCAACTAGCTCCTCTGGCAGCTCATTCCGTATAAGCACCACCTTCTGTGTGACAAAGTTGCCACTCAGATTCCTATTAAATCTTTCTGCTCTCACCTTGAAGCTGTGTCCTCTGGTTCTTGATTCCCCTACTCTGGGTAAAAGACTCTTGTGCATCTACCTTATCTATTCCCCTCATGATCTTATACATCGCTATGTGATCACCCCTTAATCTCTTGCACTCCAAGGAAAAAAGTTCTAGCTTGTCCAACCTATAGCTCAGGTCCTCAAGTCCTGGCAGCATCCTCGTAAATCTTCTCTGCACTCTTTCCAGCTTAACAACATCTTTCCAGAGGATCTTGACCAAAACTGAACACAATACTCCAAATGTGGCCTCACAAATGTTCCTCCAACAGTTTGCATTCTACTTTCTTGTATTATTCCACTTATCCATCACCCCGAAGCCTTTCACTCTCTCCTACTTATTTCCGTTTAGAGTCAGAGAGCCATACAGCGTGGAAATAGGGCCTTTGGCCCACACCAACCAACATGTCCCATCTACACTCATCCCACCTGCTTGCATTTGGCCCACATCCCTCTAAACATATCCTATCCATGTACCTGTTCAAATGGTTTTTAAACGTTGTGATAGTACCTGGCTCAACTGCCTCATCCGGCAGTTCGTTCCATACCTACCACCCTTTGTTTAAAAAAAGTTTGTCCCTCAAGTTCCTATTAAATCTAACCCCCCCCCCACCTCACCTTAAACCTATGTCCTCTGGTTTTTGATACCCCTCCTCTGGGTAAAAGACTGTGCATTCCTCTCATTTTATGCTGTTTTTTTAATAAACAAAATTCAGTTTCTTTGCTTTAGATCACATAAGTCTATCCATAGTCCTGCACATTCTAACTGTGCAACTAGTGCTAGCTCTAAGTTCCACCCTGCAGCCAATGCTTCTCAAACCTGTCTAATGCCTTGTACTTCCTCCTTCTTGATGACAAGAATTTACAATCAATTTCAGTGTATCCCGGTACACGTGACAATAATAAACCAATACCATTTTAGTTATAGAGTCATAGAGTCTTACAGCGTAGAAACAGGCCCTTCAGCCCAACTAGCCCACACCGGCCAACATGTCGCATCCACACTAGTCCCACAAGCCTGCGTTTGCCCCATAGTCCTCTAAACCGGTCCAATCAATACCTGTCTAAATGTTTCATAAACGTTGCAATAGTACCTGCCTCAACTACCTCCTCGTTCCATATACTTACCACCCTTTGCATGAAAAGGTTATCCCCTCAGATTCTTATTAAATCATTCCCCCCTCACCTTAAACCTATGTCCTCTGGTTCTCGACTCCCCTACTCTGGGCAAGAGACTTCAAAGATCTTAAATATCTTTTCTAATATTTCTTATTATGTTCATTATCAAACTTTGCCTTATAATCCTCTGTGGATCTCCTTTCAAAATTGTATTGCATTAAAGACACCTTATAAATAGTAGTGGCAGCAGTTGTCATTTTCGCTGCAACTTAGCTTATCTGCTTTTGAATTCTATTCCTCTGGAAATTAACCCTAGTTCTTGGTTTGCTAAAACTTCTTACAATTTGTGAATCTGTATCCGAGACCCAAATGCTTCTCTATCCCATTTTGAATCCTGCTTTCCAAGGAGTCCTTTTTCCTTCTACCAAAATGTACCACTTCATACTTTCATGTTCCCATTTTGTATGTTTATCAGCATCATGTAATTAGTCAGAAAATTGTATTTACTCAGTGATGAATACCATTGCAAAGTAATCATTTAGTACCTCACCTCCACCCTGTAACCCTACGCATAAATTCCCTCTTTCACCTTTGAGTGGTCCTACCTTCTCCCTAGTTATTTTGATTAGTAGACGTGTCAGGGGTTATGGGGAGAAGACAGGAGAATGGGGTTAGAAGGACAAGATAGGTAAGAATTTCATTGTTCTGTTTTGGTACGCACAGAAATTAAACACTCTTTAGTCTTGTCAGGTCAGATGTGGATGTACTTTTCCAATAGGATTCCAATTCAGGAACATTTCTCCACCGAGAGATAAACCTGTGTGGAACGACCCCAGAAAAAAGAGTGAACTATGGACTGGCAGTTCAAAGAAGTACAAAGTGATCCTAAACCACAGGTCCACGGAGTCTGTCGTCAGTAGAAAAGCCCCGTTTGCTGGTGAGTAATGTTGGGGAATGTCCCTGGATCCTTCATTGAAGTAACGTCATAATAAATCATACATTCATTGACCCAGACATTGTCATGTTTACTGCACATCATTTACTGCACATGTTTACTTTCATTTCACTGCACATCGTGTATGTGTATGTGACAAATAAATTTGACTTGACTTCATTGACATTGGGGTGTACAGGAGGGCTCTGCATAATTCTGAACACAGGTCCACCTCCGGCACCCTTGGCTCCATAGTCTTGCCCGATTATCCATTTTGTGAACCAACAGAGATCATGGCATCCGAGAGGAGTCAAACGGTATTGGAACGGTCCGTCTAAGCCGCCGGGAGGCCGAGGTGCCGCAAAGTTGGCCTCGGTAGTCGGCAATGGGCATGGATCCGCTGGCTCCGGCTGGGCCGGGGTTCTGGAGCTCCAGCTGCAGGGGGCAAATTCGACCCACCGATCGGCAGTCCCGGCCGCGGAAGTCCCAATGAGCACCATCGTTTGCCGGAAAATTAGTGGTGGACCTTTACCTGCATTGGGGCTTCATATCATGATCTTGCCTGTTGGTTCCACGTCGACTTGGCTCTCATCCGGACGATTGTCATTTTTACGTGAGGAAATTAGATCTGATTTTCTGGAACAAGAATATGGCCATGGAAAATCTGTGGTCATCTTATATCAGATGTCAGCATTTAACGCAAATAGTTCTGTCAAGTATTTTGAAATGAAGACAGTTTAGTTAAGGTCACATGTACCGAAGAACAGCGAAAACTCATACAATTTCCAATCTTCTGCGTTTACAGCACGGATGTTAGATCCTGGCTACAGATACAAGGATAATCGGATGGGCAACTTCCCTCAGTACAACACGCTCAATGACCCACATCTTTTCAATTACTACGTGAAGAAGTTTGGAGTCGGAAAGCAGCCACGTTGTCTTTCTGTAAGCATATTTGTTGATCTAAATAATCATTTTTTAGTAAATAGCAGACAATATTGAAGCTGTGTGAGTTTCCTGGGAGTGACATCACAGGTAGATCAGGTGGTGAAGAAGGCATTTGGCATGATGCCCTTCATCAGTCAGGCCACTGAGTATTACTGTTGGGTTTTGTGGGAAGGAACTGCAGATGCTGGTTTACACAGAAGATTGACACAAAATGCTGGAGCAACTCAGCGGATTGGGCAGCATCTCTGGAGAAAAGGAATAGGTGGCGGAAGGGTCTCGACCCAAAACGTCACCTATTCTATTTCTCCAGAGATGCTGCCTGACCCGCTGAGTTACTCCAGCATTTTGCGTCTATCATCAGAGTTGGATTTGTTGTGTTGCTGTTGCACAAGGTGGTGGTGAGGCCACACACGGAGTATTGTTTCCGTTTTATCACCCAGCCATTGGAAAGACATCGTTATGCTGGAAAGGAGAATTATGAGACTGAGGGGTGATCTTATAGAGACACATAAAATCACGAGGGCATGGATAAGGTGAATGCACAGTCTTTTTTCACCATGGTAGGGAAATCAAAAGCTAGATGGCATAGGTTTAAGTTGAGAGGTTAAAGATTTGGAAGGGACCTGAGAGGCAATTACACAGGGGGGGGGGGGGGGTGATGAGTAAAGGACAAGCTGCTAGAGAAAGTGGTTGAGGCAAGTACAATAACAACATTTAAGAGACATTTGAACAGATGTGAAAGGTTTATAGAGGCATAGGCCAAACAAGGGCAAATGGGACTAGCGTAGATGAAAATCCTGGACAGCATGGACACGCTGGGTTGAGAGTTCTGTTTACATGCTGAATGGCACGATGGCTGCAGTGAGATGCCAGCAAGGCAGTTTCTGGTAAAATTATGAATGTAGGTTTCTATCCCACTACTGTTCTGGCTGCAATGATAATCATAGGATTGGGCAATGGTGGAGAGGGGCAATGGAGAGGGGCAGTAGTGGAGAGGGGCAGTGGAGAGGGGCAGTGGAAAGGGGCAGTGGTGAGGGGCAGTGGTGGAAAGGGGCAGTGGAGAGGGGCAGTGGTGGAGAGGGGCACTGGTGGAGAGGGGGAGTGGAGAGGGGGAGTGGTGGAGAGGGGCAGTGGTGGAGAGGGGCAGTGGTGGAGGGGGGCAGTGGTGGAGGGGGGCAGTGGTGGAGGGGGGCAGTGGTGGAGAGGGGCAGTGGTGGAGAGGGGCAGTGGTGGAGAGGGGCAGTGGTGGAGAGGGGCAGTGGTGGAGAGGGCAGTGGTGGAGAGGGGCAGTGGTGGAGAGAGGCAGTGGCGAGGGGCAGTGGTGGAGGGGGGCTGTGGTGGAGAGGGGCAGTGGTGGAGAGGGGCAGTGGTGGAGAGAGGCAGTGGCGAGGGGCAGTGGTGGAGGGAGGCAGTGGTGGAGGGGGGCTGTGGTGGAGAGGGGGCAGTGGTGGAGGGGGGCAGTGGTGGAGAGGGGCAGTGGTGGAGGGGGGCAGTGGTGGAGAGGGGCAGTAGTGGAGAGGGGCAGTAGTGGAGAGGGGCAATGGTGGAGAGGGGCAGTGGTGAAGAGGGGCAATGGTGGAGGGGGCAGTGGTGAAGAGGGGCAGTGGTGGAGGGGGGCAGTGGTGGGGAGGGGCAGTGGTGGAGAGGGGCAGTGGTGGAGAGGGGCAGTGGTGGAGAGGGGCAGTGGTGAGGGGCAATGGTGGAGAGAGGCAGTGGTGGAGAGGGGCAGTGGAGAGGGGCAGTGGTGGAGAGGGGCAATGGTGGAGTGGGGCAGTGGTGACTGCAAAATCAGTCCTTGTTTTCCTCCTGCTTAGCATCTGTAAGTCACTCAATAGCTGAAGCACATCGGAAGCTCTGCTCTGCACATTCAATGAAACCAAACCCAAGAACGATGCAGCAGATGTCTGGCTACGTCAGATGAATTGGCAGAGCCAATATTCGCACACTGTGTGTCCAGCAAACAGGAAATGTTCTGAATGCATTCAAGAGAGAGCTAGATAGAGCTCTTAAGGATAGCGGAGTCAGGGGTATGGGGAGAAGGCAGGAACTGGGTACTGATTGAGAATGATCAGCCATGATCACATTGAATGGCAGTGCTGGCTCGAAGGGCTGAATGGCCTCCTCCTGCACCTATTGTCTATTGTCTATTGAAATCCCAACTCTGAACCTTGCAACGAAGGTGAATAATCTCCCATCTGGGAACACCCAGGAAGAGCAGGAGTAACCTACCTGACTTCCCAGGTATACCTTGTCATTCAATATGATTGTGACTTATCTGTCCCCAGGCCTCAACCCCTCCTCTGTGCCAGTTCCACATTGTCCTCAATACCCCGATCTGTTATCTAATTGCTTTTTAAATATCTCCAGTATTCCAGCATTTACAATCCTCCAGGGGGTGAGAATTCTAGAGAGCTATCGTCCCCTTGAACAAGAAATTACTTTGTACTTCAGTTTTTAATGATTGTCTCCTTGTCTTACAACTATGTCCCCTCATTCACGACTCTCAAACCTGTGGAAGCTGTGCTTTTCTGTCATAGTTCCTATCAATCCAATATCTTCAGCCTATCAGAACATAAAATGCAAAGGATGCATGTTAGTTTGTTGTGCCATTCAGTAATATTATGGCTTATCTGATTCTGTATTCAACTTAATTTTCTGGACTGTTCCCATTAACACTTGATTCTGCTACAGTCTGAAACCAATCAGTAGAGCATTTATCCTCAGCATCCATCGCTCCCTGGAGCAGACGTCCAAAATATAGCATCCTTCTGAAAGGAGAAATATCTCCCCATCAGAGTTTTAAATGTGCAACCCTTTGTTCTGAGATAACGGCCCATTGTTGGAGACTTTCCAATGAATGGAAATAACTTCTCTGTGTTTACCCAGCCACATCCCTTCTGGATTATACCTGTTTCAATAAGGGCACTAAGATCACCTATGTTCTTTTTCACTCTTGAATGGTGGAAGTAGTGATGATATTGCCATTGGAAAACAGAATTGGAAGAGTGTCTGTAGAGTGCTACAAAAATATCAGGTGGATCTAACAGTGAACAAATGCAGATTGAAACAGGAAATTGAAACACAGCCAAATGAAAGATCAATTTTGATTTATAATTTCCATGTTTTCACCGTCTGGTAGCAATTCCTCAGCCTATTTTAAATGCATCCTGATTTTTGTCTATTAGCAAGGAGAGAAAGGGAAATGGAAATGAAACAATTGTAGGTAATATTAATGTAGTACCAACATTTCACGCATGTTTGTAAGCTGACACCAGAGTCATTTCCATTTTCTTCAATGTTTGGTAGAAATTCCTCAGCCTATTTTCAATGCCTCCTGATTTTTGTTTCCAAATGTCACCAGTCAAGTCAAGTCAAGTCAAGTCAAGTCAAGTCAAGTCAAGTCAATTTTATTTGTATAGCACATTTAAAAACAACCCACGTTGACCAAAGTGCTGTACATCTGATTAGGTACTAAGGAAAAAAAATGAAACATACAGTAGCACGCAAACAGTTCACAGCGCCTCCTCAATGAGCCTCAAACGCCAGGGAGTAGAAATAGGTTTTGAGCCTGGACTTAAAGGAGTCGATGGAGGGGGCAGTTCTGATGGGGAGAGGGATGCTGTTCCACAGTCTAGGAGCTGCAACCGCAAAAGCGCGGTCACCCCTGAGCTTAAGCCTAGACCGCGGGATAGTGAGTAGCCCCAAGTCGGCCGACTTGAGGGACCTGGAGTTAGAGAGGGGGGTTAGAAGATTTTTGATGTAGGGGGGGGGAGTGTCCATTTAGGGCTTTATACGTGAATAGGAGGAGCTTGAAGTTGATTCTGTACCGTACAGGGAGCCAGTGGAGAGAGGCCAGAATCGGGGTGATGTGGTCCCTTTTACGGGTACCCGTCAGGAGTCTCGCTGCGGCGTTTTGGACCAGTTGCAGGCGGGACAGGGAAGATTGGCTGATCCCAGTGTATAGGGAGTTGCAGTAGTCTAGGCGGGAGGAAATGAAAGCGTGAATGATTTTTTCTGTGTCGTCGAATTGGAGGAAAGGTTTGATTTTAGCTATGGTTCGAAGTTGGAAGAAGCTGGCTTTTACCACAGCGCTGACTTGCTTATCAAATTTTAATGCAGAGTCAAATATCATGCCGAGGTTTTTGACATGCGGTTTGACTAGGCAGGATAGACTTCCAAGACTGCCTGTTATCGATTTGATGGAGTCGGAAGGCCGAATAGGATGACCTCAGAGTTGCTCTCATTTAATTGGAAGAAGTTCTGTGCCATCCAACATTTTATGTCCTCAAGGCAGTGTAAGAGGCTGTTTAAATTTGACTGGTTGTTGGGTTTCAGGGGGAGGTAAAGCTGAGTGTCATCGGCATAGCAGTGGAAAGAAATGCCGTGCCTTTGAATGATTTGGCCAAGGGGGAGCATGTATAGAGAGAAGAGAATGGGGCCTAGGATGGAGCCTTGTGGAACTCCGCAGGAGAGGCTAGCTGGAGCAGAGGAATAACTGCCTATGTTGATGGCGAAACTCCTATCTTTGAGGTACAAAGCGAACCAGCTCAGGGCAGTGCCATCAATGCCAACCGCGTACCGGAGACGGTCAATAAGGATGGTGTGGTCCACTGTATCGAACGCTGCGCTGAGGTCGAGAAGGAGCAGGATTGCACAGTCGCCGGTGTCGATGGCGAGAAGCAGATCGTTGTGTACCTTCAACAAGGCAGACTCTGTGCTGTGGTGGGCTCTGAAACCTGACTGGAAACTTTCCAGGATGGTGTATTGGTGCAGGTAGGGCACTAATTGGTTTAGAATTGCCTTTTCAAGGACTTTTGACAGGAATGGCAGTTTGGAAATGGGTCTGTAGTTGCTAGGCAAGGTGGGGTCTAGGTTAGGTTTTTTCAGTAGGGTCACAATCCTCAATGTTTTACTGAATGTAAACTATCACTCAATTCTAACCTTGGCTATCACGAAAGCAAGGCCATCCTTGGAATATGGTATAGTGTTTCATTTCCTCCACCTCCAAAAATGCTTTGCTTAATGCTGAAGGAAATGTGCTCATGATGTTTCCAGAGTTTGACGTTTTCAGACTGATTTTCCATTTGATAAAGAAAGCAAGATGACTAAAATCTTTTATTTAAATACCCAGTCTTAGACTAATAGCTTCTTTAACTAGGGCCAACAGCACAGATCAAAATTATATCATTATTACAAAGTGACAAGCCACAGGCATGAATAGGAAGAAATTAATGCCTGGGGAATTGATGTAAAATATGGTAAGTTGTTGAGCTCGACAAAACTCCTTATGTTTAAGGATAAAAGAGAAATTTTCTAGTCTTCTGAATAAACGGATTGAAAATAATTCATCAAATGTATCCAAGGTGGTCGGTCTTATAGTTATGCATATCTTGACATTATGTTTTTATATCTTTTTGAGGCAATTTAATATGATGTGAATTAACTTTATATATAAAATTGATCCTTGTTTCAATGCGATATTCAGCGCTCGAGGAGCGCTCTGCTTCCACGATCATTGAGCTCCCGCTGTGACCTGTCGAGGACTGGATCCCTCGCTGACGGCAATGTTTTATACAAAGTGATGGTGAAAACGGGCGAGAAGAGGGATGCAGGGACTGATGCAAAGGTGAGGAAAATTCCCTACACGAACTGGGGTTAATAGAGTGATAGAGTCGTACAGTGTGGATACAGACCTCCTCTGTTGCAAACTCGTATTCTATTAGATGTTTACCTTAGTGACGTTTAGTTTGGATAGATGATACAAAGGGTGCTGCAGATAATTGAAAGAAGAGCTGGGTTTTGCCAACCAGGCTTTATCATCCAATCTCATCAAAAGCTTTAATATGATTTTTCCCCATGGAGAAAGTATTGCAACAGCTTTTGCAATGTAAGCAGTCAAAACGTAATGGCGCTTTACTGATAAATCACTTTGTTCAATGTCTGGATATGTAAGCCAGTGAGGATTGTGGGAGTCAGTGCACTCCATGTTGTGGGTAGAAAGTGGTTTACAAGGAGGGGTGCTAGAACATATCACCTCAGGAAAAGCCACCAGGGGCAACACTGTGGTGCAGCGATAGAGTTGCCGCCTTACCGCTCCAGAGATCCCGGATCGATCCTGACAACGCGTGCTTGTCTGTATGGAGTTAGAACATTCTCTCTGTGAGGGTGCATGTTTTTTTTCCGGATGCTCCAGTTTCCTCCCACATTGTAAACACGTGCAGGTTTGTATGTTTATTGGCTTATTGTTCATTGGCACAGTGGCTCAGTGGTAGAGTTCCTGCTAAAAACCTGGGTTCGATCCACACTACGGGTGATGTCTGTACAGAGTTTGTACGTTCACCCTGTGACCACGTGGTTTTTCTCCGGGTACTCTGGTTTCCTCCCACGTCCCAATGATGTGCGGGTTTGTAGGTGAATTGGCTCCAACTAAAAACTTGGATTTTAGCAGAATATCAAACCGTAAACATTAATATTTTGCTGAATACAAAAATAATTTCCATGGCGTGGTTATGGCAGTACGTGCGCACTTGCCTTTTCCCCAGACCTCCGTTCGTTGTTTTTGACCTTGGGCATTTGTGCTGCCAATACCAATATAATTTTTAGCATATTAAAGTAAACGGGGGGACGTACAACGGGATCTGGGTGTCCTAGTGCATCAGTCACTGAAAGGAAGCATGCAGGTACAGCAGGTAGTGAAGAAAGCCAATGGAATGTTGGCCTTGATAACGAGGAGTTGAGTATAGGAGCAAAGAGGTCCTTCTGCAGTTGTACAGGGCCCTAGTGAGTCCGCACCTGGAGTACCGTGTGCAGTTTTGGTCTCCAAATGTGAGGAAGGATATTCTTGCTATTGAGGGCGTGCAGCGTAGGTTTACTAGGTTAATTCCCGGAATGGCCAGACTATCATATGTTTCATATTTTCATATTATTTCATATTTCAGATACAGCGCGGAAACAGGTCTTTTCGGCCCACCAAGTCCGTGCCGCCAGCGATCCCCGCACACTAACACTATTAACACTATCCTACACACACTAGGGACAATTTTTACATTTACCCAGTCAATTAACCTACATACCTGTACTTCTTTGGAGTGTGGGAGGAAACCGAAGATCTCGGAGAAAACCCACGCAGGTCACGGGGAGAACGTACAAACCCCTTACAGTACAGCACCCGTAGTCAGGATCGAACCTGAGTATGTTGAAAGACTGGAGCGACTAGGCTTGTATACACTGGAATTTAGAAGGATGAGAAGAGATTTTATCGAAACGTATAAGATTATTAAGGGGTTGGACACGTTAGAGGCAGGAAACATGTTCCCAATGTTGGGGGAGTCCAGAACAAGGGGCCACAGTTTAAGAATAAGGGGTAGGCCATTTAGAACTGAGATGAGGAAAAACTTTTTCAGTCAGAGAGTTGTGAATCTGTGGAATTCTCTGCCTCAGAAGGCAGTGGAGGCCAATTATCTGAATGCATTCAAGATAGAGCTCTTAAGGATAGCGGAGTCAGGGGTATGGGGAGAAGGCAGGAACGGGGTTCTGATTGAGAATGATCAGCCATGATCACATTGAATGGCGGTGCTGGCTCGAAGGGCCGAATGGCCTCCTCCTGCACCTATTGTCTATTGTCTATTCTCTATTGAAAGGAAATGGAGGAATTTGAAACCTAATGCCGATTTGTCATCATGCTCCAGTAAAAAGACAAATCCATCCCATGGGGTTTTTTTTTGTGGTGCGATTGTTTGGAGAGGAAACGTGAGTCATATTATCCCTTGCTAATGCTTAAATAAATAAGTCATTCTTAATTATAAACATAATCAGTACATCAGGCAGCAATTGTGGAGAGAGAAACAGCAATAGTGTTTCAAATCGGTCTCCTTCCAGCAACTTTCTGCTGATCGATCATTAACCTAAATCATTATTCCTATGTCTATCTTCACAGACGCTGCCTGGCCTGCATTTTCTATTTTATTTCTGATTTCCAACATTTTCCTTTTGATTCTGAACATTTACAATTTATAATGTATCCTGAGTCGTAGAACTCTTTGCATTTTTGTGGTTTTTCACCCCTTCTTTGAATGTTTATTTGCTGTTATAGTTAACCTATTATCTGCTATTTAATTCAGATTTTTTGAATAAATTATGAAACTTCATAGAGTTTTAAAACTAGTTTGAAAATAACAGCATTATATGTGTAAAAATATTACAAATCTTCATTAACATTGTTCCAAGAAGGGCTTTGTTTACCTCATGATGGATAATAAAAAAGCAGGTTCACTAAAGGAAGAGCTTACAAACAAATCAGGCATTCCCTTGAACCCTACCTATTCAATTCTTGCCTGGACCACATCACTCTAAAAACCTTTTTTGCTGCCATCTTCATATCTTTATCCAGAACTTTTTCTCAGGTATAACTCCACTGAAGCCTGACCTCTCCTAAACTTAAATCAGACCTGACTTGCTCAAATCCGATTTGACTTCTCCAATGCTGACTGTGGAACTGATATTTTCAAGGCTGCGTTCAGACTTAATTTCTAAATGATTCCTGTTATGGCCGAGAGCTTTAGGGCTTCCTTAGTTTTTTTAATTTCCCCAGGTTTATTAATTCATGTTTGTTTGCTTCTTGTCTTTTTGAAGATGATCATTTGTAAAGACTAGAAAAGGTTCTTCCAGATTTGTAACCTCTGTGCTTTCTTCTGGACTCTGTGGTGGTGTGACAGATGAATGCATCATTTCTGAGACCTTATCAAAAGGTTCACTGTGTTGTGCGGTGTCTATAATTATCTTCTGATGTTTGGAGGCTGTAGGTTTGAACTCTGTCAGGGTTTCTTGCTGTCCACCCTCCTCACAGCTATACTGAGTTGGATTTGCTGCAGGAATTTCTTGAGGCTTGGCATCCGCATGTCTTTCGAAAGTTCTGTAATCTTCCTGTTGATTCAAAGTTGGTTTCTCATAGTCATGTCCAGCTCTGAATGTTAAAGAATGCTCCTGACTTGTCTCTGGAAAGTCTCCAGGTTTGATTCCCACTGCATTTTCATAGTGATGGGCTTCAATAAAGCTATGTAGGGTTGACCCTCTCAGATCTTCTCTTGAATTTACCTCTGAGGGATTCTTAAGGCATTTTCTTCTTTCAGCACCAAGGCGTATTCTTATCAGGTTGCCTCTGCACCCCTCATGCGTGACTGATACATTTGCATTCTTTAGATCAGGTTTGACTGTATGGGCACTCTCCTGATGACTGCTTGTAACAAGGCCTTTCAGATCTGCCTTCTTCACTTCTTCTTCAGAACTCCTCTGAGCTGCGACTGCAGGAAGTCCACAATCAGCGCCAAATGCAACAGCGCTCCCTGGTGATGAGTCTGCATTATGTCCACCATTGGGAAAGAGTGGCTCAGGGCCCCTCTGAAGCTTGACATTCGTGGGGCACTCACGGAGACTGGTCTCTGAGGAAACTTCCCCTGGAGCTGGGTTATTTAAAGGAATATAGTTGAGCAAGATACCTGTGCCATTTTCACTGAGACTGACATCCACACGATTCTCTTGCTTTGACAGTTCTGAACCACTTCCATACTCAGCAGTCGCACGATTTCCCTGAGGTGTTTCAACTACGGAACTAGTTTGTTGTTTGTTTACCACAATGCCATAGATGTGTTGCAGTTCACCAGAATTGCTTGGGTATTTAACTGCTTCAGGGTTCACTTCTGAAAGATTTCCCTGGACTTCCCCGACTGGCAGACTGCTTGGATTTGGCTGTCTTTGCTCCACACTTTCTGTAGGTTCGACATCAATGGGATTATCCAAATTTGATGCCCTTTCACCTTCTCTCGTGGCTGTTTCTGATCTGTATGTAGCAACGCTCCCTTGATGACTGAATGCACTAGGACTGTTCAGATTTGACTTTGTTGTTTCTTTACAAGGGCTCCAGGGACTTCCAGTGGCCATAGTGGAAGGGCAGCTCGGTAATGAGCCAGCGTTAATACTGCCTTCAGACTTGGGAGGCACTGGGTATTCCTGATCGTTTGGAGGATTTACATTGTGCCTTATTTGTGTGTGACTTGTCTGATGTCCTTCTGCTGCTGAAATGCTCCTTGGCTCCATGTCAGAGTGACTCTCATTAAGGCCAAGATTTGCACGATTTGATATTTCTGACACATCTCCAGGAGCAACACCTGAAAAATTCCCCTGGGATTGTTCAAACACTGGATAATCCCCTTGGTCATCTTCTCCAGTACCATGCTCGTTGGACTTGCTCAGCTGTACTCTGGAGTTCCCATAGAATCCAAACTCTTCAGAAGGAGACCACTGATAATTACCTTCACCAAGATTATCGATATCTAGCGTTCTCACACCTGTACTCCCCTTGGCCTTGACATGTATATCATGATCTTCTCCGACAGCTGGCTCTGGTCTAGTTGTAACAACATTCCCCTCAAGGTGGACCATTCCAGTATTCTCCTGATTTGAATTTTTCACATTTCCATCAGCGCTCCGCAGAGGTGAGGCTGCTTCAAGACTACTTTCGGACACCATTGTAAAAGAACCCCCATGTAGGGAGTTTACTTGAGGACGACCCTCATGCCTGAGAATCATGGAACCCTGTTGAGCATTGAATGTAGTAGAACTGTCATTTTGTCTGATCTCGGTTTCACTCTTTTGAGTAGTATTTGCTGCAGGAGAGGGTTCGGGCTTGACATTCACCTGATTCACGTGGATGTTGACATTTACAAATTGATGCGGCTTTGACGTCTCAGAATCATTTCCAGATGGGAGCTGCGTGGGATTCTCCTGATGTGGTTCCTTGGCAGGAATTTCACTCTGTCTCCTTTCCACAATACTTTGGAGGTTTGACTCGCACATCAAGTCCTTAGAATTCCCATGGGGTATAACTGCTGTAAGAGCTTCTTCTGAAATGACTTCCAAAGGACTCCACTGGTACATTCTGGTGCCAGGACTGTTAAATGCGAGGGTTCTCGAGGCAGTGTTCCCTTTAGGTAAAATGTCAGGAGGACTACCCATATTTGATGTTGGATCTTCTCTACTACGTGTTTCTGGACTGAGTATATCAGCACATTCCTGATGAATCATTTCAATCAGACTCTTCAGATTTTGATACTTAATTTCTTCATCAGAGGTCCATGAAGGCGAGTCTTCATCAAGACTTGCTTTAGAAGCTGTTGCAGAAGGGCTCCCTGGTACTGACCTTGCTTTGGGCCCAACGTCAGTGTTGAGAGAACCAGGAACTACCTGAGGGATGAATTTTAAGGGATCTTCGCTGAGTTCAGTGCGACTCCTTTCGGGTGTGCTCTCTCCACGATCATCTTCGCGTTCCTTATCTACCTGGGTACGTTTCAGGTTGACCACTTCACGAAGAGTCATTCGAGTACCTGGGTCATCTACAGATATACCCTCTGGATTCTCACAATCCGTCTCCACTACAAAAACCTTTCCTTGTCTACTCTGTGAAATACCATGGAGGTTTTGCTGTTCATCACAATTCTCCTGGTGTTTAATTGTGTTTAGACCCTCTTCAGCATTAACTTCCAGAGGTCTCCCCTCACATATTCTTGCTACCGGACTATTATGATTCAAATTTATTGTCCTCTCAGGTGAAGTAACTGTAGGAATTGCCCTATTTGATGTCAGATTTTTGACAGTAGTTGCTTCTGACCTTAATCTCCCAACACATTCCTCACCATTGACCACTCCAGCGGTACTCAGATTAGATTTCTTCATTTCCCCATCAAGGCTACACTGGGGTGTGAATGCACTAGGGCCACGATGATAATCAGTTGTGGAATGCATCCCTGATAATGAAGCTGCATTAAGACTACATTCAGGAATGAGTACCGGAGGATCCATTTGAAGCTTGAATGTTGTGAGACTCGCGTCGGCCTCTGTGCAGACCCTCTGAGGTGCATTTGCCACAGGAGCAGGTTTAGATTTGTTGTGTGTTTGACTCGCATTGAAGCCAACATTGTCAGGGAGCACTGGCGAGTTTTCTCCAGATGTAACCGTTGTAGTATTTCCCTGAGGCTTTAAAGTGAAAACCTCTTCTTCAACACCCTGGGCACTTTGCTGCTCACCAGAATTCCCACAGTATTTACCTGTCTTAGGGCTTTCTTCTAGGTTGACTTGTAATGGACTCTCCTGGAATTGTCTTACTTCGGGACAGTTAGGACTTTGCACTTTCAGACTGCTACTTCCCTTAATTGCGATCTCTGCAGAACTGTCTAAATTTAACGGCCTCTTATCTTCACCTGCCGATGTTTCTGGTCTGATTGTAACAATGCTCTCCTGACTAACTGCTCTTGGACTACTCAACTTTGCTATTATGGTTGCTTCAGAGGAGTTGCTCTCGGGTGAGACTACTCCAGAACTTCTTTCAGAGTCCACCGCTGAGGGACTGCGTGGCGATAAGCTTGCTATAGGACTGTCTCCAGATGTCATGATGGGATAGTCTTGATGCTTGAACTTTGTAGCACTCTTGTAGAGTTTAACCACGACGTACAGATTTTCAGCAGCCATGTTGACATCCAGATGTCTCCCCTGATCACTACTTGCAGCAGGACTACTAAAAGACACGTCTTCCGGGCCTTCCTCTGTGCTCTCATGGTGTGTGGTTGAGTCAAAGCTTCCCTGATGAGACTCCATTTTGCCATCAGTAAAAGCCTGCAATTCTCCTCGAGAATCTTCAGCTCTGACTGCAACATTACAGGCCCGAAGAGTGACAGGTAAAGGGCTGTTAAGATGTGATTCACTTGGACATTTACTGTGATTAATGGGAGGTGAGGTTGGTACAGCGTTTTCTTGTGGTTGAACTTCAATAAAGTCCCTTTTTTGATCGACCTCCGCAGCCTGTGCATTTTCCTTTTCATCCTCTTCTAATAGATTATATTCGTGGGAACCGTCTTTCACTGTGTTAGCCAACTTTGATGCTTTAAAGTCTTCAGAGCTTTCCTTGTTGCTGGATATGCTTTTAGAACTGGCTTCCACTTTGTTTTCATGTGGCATGTCAGTTGCAGATTTAATGGGGCTTGATATATGGCTTTCCTCAGGATATTGGCACTGCTTATCTTCAGTAGTTGTGTGGTAAAGTCCAGGATTTGTAGGATCCCTCTTGGTTTCCACTACCAAGCTTTCTTCAGAGATCTTTTCCTGGGTCATTGACTTGGTTTTATCGTCACAATCCTGCAGTGAAAGACTGGCTGTTGACCCTCCATTCTTAGGACCTGGATTTGGTTCAAACAATATGCTATTCCCATTCATTTTGGCTAGAGAGCTTCCTTTGGTACTTGCTTCTAATGAACTGGAGGGAAGAATGACTGTAAGGGAAATGTTGATAGTTGTTTTTTTGCCTTCTTCAGGATTGCCTGCAGTACTGGTTGAAGCTCTGCTCACCACACATCCACCTTGGGATTTGACTTCCACACAATTCCCATGGAGTCGAGCCAGCAAATTGGCTTCATCACTCTTCATTTCTCTTGCACACTCAAGTGTTGTGCCAATCGCAGCACTCTTCTGAGGTTCATCTTTTATAAGATTTTCTTCAGGATTCATTTCCATGGAGAGGCCATGGCATTTTATTGCTTCACAATTTCCATTGACAGCAGAAGAATTTTCAATGGCATGGAAAAAGCTTCCAATCTTTGCAGGGCCAAGTACCTTTGGATTATCCTGACATGTTTCATTGACGTTTTGAACATCTACTGGATCCCTTTCGGGTATGGACTTTGTGGCATTCCCCCTAGGTCGGCCAGCTGTTGGATCAACACATGGCTTGATCTCCATAGGACTCCCAAAAGATCTCCTCACTGGATGATTATAAGGGGTGGGATAATTCGGGTGAACACCAAAACTGTCTTCACATTTTACTGTGGTCAGAGTATCAAGGGGACCGACTGCCACGGGCCTTTCATAAGCCGTAAGTTGTGAAACAGTTGCAACAGGCCTTTGGGATTTGAAGTTGGCAGGACTGTCCAACTCTACATGTTTCAGGTCCTCCCTGTAACTGATGTACGGTTTGAACATGGGTGGATTCCCATGGATGGGCGTCGTCAAAGGGCTAGTGTAACTTGTCATTGGCAGGCTAGCTTCCGCAATGGCGTGGTGTCTGGCTATGGCAAGACGGTCTTCAAAACTTAAGTTCAAATAACTACTTGAAGCTCCAGCCCCAATAGGACTCCATGGAAAGTGTGATGCTGTGGAATTATCCCAGTTTGGAATCCTTGGATCTGGTCCTGGGGAATTGTTGAATTGTCGAATTGGGGCAGGACAGCCATGAGGCCTGAATGGTAATGGACCAGTGCAACCTCCCACCAATGCAGGAGTCTCAAATTGTCTGATCGATAATGGACTAGTAACAGTTTGGGCATGGAAGTTTAAGCTTTCCACGTCATACATTGGATTCCAATGATAACCCAAGCCTACTGGAGTCTCTGGAGTTACAATTAATGCAGGATTTGTTATTTTCATGGAACTGTAGGTGGGATATTCTTGGCTTGTGGATGCTTGTCTTTGGGGCGTCATTGAAACAAATTGTGCTTCATTCCTGAATTCTAAAGGATTCGCATGAAATCTGACATCTGCAGGAATATTCATACTTGGCATGTTTAGGTCTTCTATTTCAGGGTACCTACAGGGCCTGACTCCCATCAGGCTTGTTTTGGGTATGATGTTTGCAAAGTTAGTTTCATGTTCTCCAGCTACAGTCCCATTGTAAAGTTGACTTTCCATGGTATTCCAATGGGGCTCAGTCCTTATAAAACGTGCTTGGCATGTTCCCATCTCACGAGGATACTTATTTATATCATTCAAGACCATTTGTGGACTGCCTCTTGTTGCTGCCAGAGAGCCACAAAAGGGGTTTGCAGTCGGAAGACTGCACTGATTTAACATCCGCACGTCATTCTGCAGATAATTTTGTGGATTAACTGCCACAGGAGGCTGCCATGATGCATGCGCTTCAGAATTAACATTTATTGGGCTCTTCGATAGTTTATCCTCTGAAGGGCTTATTGCCTTTGATGGCAACAGGTCCTCAATGTACCTTGGAAATGGCACATCCGATAAAGAACTACTGAAGGATCTCACCATTAGGGGGCTATTCATTGTTGACTTATTTAGGTTAGTTTCAAAATTGACTGGAGACCAATCTGTTCCGTAAAAGCCCTGAGCTCCACCTGCTCCAAGATTCCATTCAGGATTCACGGCCGGAGATACCCGAGGTGTATTGACTACAAAAGCACTGCATATGTTTGTTTTTCTCACGTCATCACTCGGAAGCATTCTAGACCTGGCTGTAAATTCAGTTTCCCCTGGCCCAACAGATGTATGAAGATTGAGATTTGACATCCTCAGATCCTCAGGACCCCTATGGTATCCAACCCTGGCCATACCACTCCCAGCTCTGATCGACACTGGACTCATTTCGGATGTGACCGTGTTATAATCTTTCTGCCATTCATTTCTCCCATAACCCTTCATTGCCAAAGGGCTTTCAATGGTTGAGATCATGAAGATGTCTGTAGAGTTTTCTGCACTTCTATTCATCGATGAATCCATGGAGGGCCTTCCTGCTAAAATGATCTCTTCAGTTTGGATCTTCAGTGGAAGATCTGAAGATGGCATCTTTACTATGTCATCAGGACTCCAATGGAGCCCAACCCTAGGACTGCTGCGAGATGTATAACCTATTGGATCCCTCTCAGACTCTAGATGTGCTGCACTGCCATGGGACTTGCCTTCTGTATGACTTCCATGGGGGCTTATTTGTATTGAACCTCCAAGGAACTTAGTTTCCATTGAAATTTCATTTGGCCAAGTTTCCATTGATTTTCCAGGGAGTCTCATTTCTATTGGACTTCCGGGCTGTTTTGTTTCCAATAAACCCCCAAGAGATGAGTTTCCAAGTGGCCTTGTTTCTATTGGACTTCCATGCCGTGTTGTTTCTATGGAGGTTCCTTGGTGACTAACTTCTCCGGGCATCTTGTTGAGGCTGAATTCCATTTGTTCCCAATTGAGGCCGGTTTGCATTTTATCACCATGGGGACTAATTTCCATTTGACTTTCATAGGACATGATTTCTTCAGGATTTCTTTCATTGTTTCTCACCTCTGCAGGATTCACCGCTGCAGGTCTTTGCAAATTTGAAATCTTCGGGTACGTTTCATGACTTCCATTAGGTTTAGCTCCAGCAAGAATGTCCAGATTTGACTCCATGAGAACACTTTTTGAGTACCCCAGCTGGGATTTGCAAATATTCACAGAAGCATTTTGACTAATGGGATCCCTCTTCTTCTATGATACTTCCATGACAATTGCAGTAACCTTTAGGTCTAGAACAGCCTTAAAGATGGGCCTTGTTTCCTGTGTGAGTCCCATACAGAGAGGTTTCTTCAGCTTTTCTCAAATACATTAATTTTGGTCTTTCACATGATTTCAGCGTTGCTTTATGTTGAATTTGCAACTGCAAACTCACTTAGATGAAAACTTTTTTGCTTTTTACCAGGCAAGTCCACCCTTTTCTAGCTCCTCCCCCAGTTCAATTGTGACAAGTGTGAGAACTGTTGCCATGGTTACGCAACAATGAAAACTTCTAGCTCTGAGCAGCATCATATCATATCATATCATATATATACAGCCGGAAACAGGCCTTTTCGGCCCTCCAAGTCCGTGCCGCCCAGCGATCCCCGTACATTAACACTATCCTCTGGATAGGAAACTCAGTACCGAGTAAATCTTTGGAGAGAAATAGCTAAACAATGGCAATTGACCATTAGAGGAGTTACATTCTAGGCAGTGTCTGTAATGTGCCCCATCTAACAATCAAATTAGTTTTTTCGTAAGTAGATGGAACTAGGCATGTAATTTTTCAGACAGACCGACATTATCAGCTAGAGTGTGGTCCTGACCTCCCTTCTACCTCATTGGAGACCTATGAACTATCTTTAATCAGACTTTATCAGACTATATCGGACTTTAACCTGCACTAAATGTTGTAATCTTTATCCTTTATCTGTGAACTGTGGACGGCTTGATTGTAATCATGTGTCATCTTTTCTTTAAACCGATAGAATACAAACCAAAACTTTTCACTGTACATCAGTACACATAACAATAATAAACTAAACTAATCTTTAAAAAACCCAGTGAGAGTACTACAAACTAATGTTAACTTGGTAAAATGGAAACCATAAAATTATCCAAGTGATGGCATTTTTCAGGCCTTGGAGATGTTAACTCTTGTTTTTCACAGGCCCAACCAGACCACCACCCTGGTTTAATGGTGGCCAGGCCTATCATGAGAACACTCCTTTCCTGTGGGAGACAACACCACTTACATCCATCCAGAAGAGCAGACAGATCATCACTTTGCAGTTTTATCTGCCCTGCACTGGATTATTCATTTAATTTTCATATTTGTCCCTTGGAAGGGATTAAAATACACAACCCCCTGACTCAGTGCCAATCCAAGGCTGGTAGAGCGTAGAACAGTATAGCAGAGCAACATGCCCTTCGGCCCACAATGTCCATATGGAACATGATGCCAGATTAAACCAATCTGCTCTGCCTACATGTGATCCATATACTTCATTTGCCTGCATATCCATGCGCCCATCTACAAGCCTCTTAACTTTCACTAATGTAACTGCCTCCACCACCTCCCAACAGTGCATTCCTGGCATGCATCACTCTCTGTGTAACAAAACCTGTCCAACACATTTCCTTTAAACTTTGCCACTTTCACCTTAAAACCACGCCCTATTGTCCTTGACATTTTCACTTTGGGTGAAAACCTGTCTGCCTACCCTATCTATGCCTCTCTTAATTTTAATACACTTCTATCACATTTCCCCTCAACATCTGATGTTCCAGAGAAAACTATCCAACTTTCTCCAATCTCTACTTATCGGTAATTCCCTCGAATCCAGGCAACTTTCAGGTAAACCTCTTCTGCACCCTCTCCAAAGCTTTCATATCCTTCCTGTAATGGGGCTACCAGAACTTTGCATAATATTCCAAATGCAGCCTAACCAAAGTCTCATAAAGCTGCAACATGACTTCCTGGCTCGTATGCCAATGTCCCAGCACATTGTATACCAGTGCAAGGCATTTCCCAATGTCTTGAATCCATCCCACTTGTGGTATTGGATGGGTACATCTTGAAACTCTCCATCCCTTCAACTGTGCTCTGCAGCAGCCACTCCAGTACATTAGGTGTGTGGACCGGACTTTGGACATTTTGTAAACGCCGCCAAAATATGGCGACTCAGGAGCGTGTGATCTATGCAAAAGGAATCTCACTGTGCAGTGCACACGTGACAATAAAGCATCACTGGACCATTGAACCATTGATCCCTTGGGGTGCAAGAGGATGCGGGGTGATCTTATAGAGGTATATAAGATCACGAGGAAAATAGATAGGGGAGATGCACAAAGTCTTTTACCCAGAGTAGGAGAAGCAAAAACTCAATGACATTAATTTAAGGTGAGACGGGAAAGATTTAATAGGTACCTGAAGGGCAACTTATTGAGAGGGTGATGGGTATATGGAATGAGCTGCCAGATGAGGTAGTAGATGCAGATACTAAAACAACATTTAAAAGACATTTGAGCAGGTACATGGGTAGGAAAGGTTTAGAGGGATATGGGCCAAACGCAGGCAGGTGGACTAGTGTAGATAGGGCTCCTTGGTCGGCATGGGCATGTTGGGCCAAAAGGCTTGCTTCCATGCTGTGTGAATATGGAACTGCTCCTACCCCCTGCGCCCCTGAAATTGTACTACTTACCTACATAGTCACGGCAATTTATGATGTTCAATTAAACTACCAATGTATGTATGGGATGTGGGATGAAACCGGAGCTTCCGAAGGAAACCCAGGCGTTCTCAGGGAGAACGGACAAATCCCACACACAATACTGGGGGGCAGCATTAAAGTTGGGTGCTGGGGCTGTTGGCTGTGTCCCTGTCCTGCTGTGCCATCCCTGGTTGGGATGGTGGCAGTTCAGGTAAACCTGGCTTTGTAACATTACATTAACACAAATTTCTGAAGTTGAACTAACCTGGAAACCATGGTGTGGAACAGGAGCCCAAACCTGGGTGAAAGCAATGATGTTAATAGAAGAAAATGTAAATAACTTTGACAATAAAGGTGATTGCACTTGAGTTTGAACACTGCATCATGGGTACTGACCTCCCCACCATCAAAGGGATTTACAGGAGTTGCTACTCGAAAAGGCAGCCAACATCATCAGAGACCCACACCACCCTGGCCACACACTCATTTTACTCCTCCCATCACGAAGAAGTTAAAAAAGCCTGAAAACTGTAATGTCCAGGTTCTGGAACAGCTTCTTCCCCACAGACATCAGGCTATTAAAGGCTCTAACCTCCAAATAATCTCTGGAGGTTATGTGGAGGATATGTATTTACTGAACTTTTTTTTGTGCATATAATATTGTTTAAAAGTTTACATATTTTGTTGTGCTGCCGCAATAAGAATTTCATTGTTCTGTTTGGGACCTATGACAATAAAACACACAATAGACAATAGGTGCAGGAGTAGGCCATTCGGCCCTTCGAGTCAGCACCGCCATTCAATGTGATCATGGCTGATCATTCTCAATCAGTACCCCGTTCCTGCCTTCTCCCCATACCCCCTGACTCCACTATCCTTAAGAGCTCTATCTAGCTCTCTCTTGAATGCATTCAGAGAATTGGCCTCCACTGCCTTCTGAGGCAGAGAATTCCACAGATTCACAACTCTCTGACTGAAGAAGTTTTTCCTCATCTCCGTTCGAAATGGCCTACCCGTTATTCTTAAACTGTGGCCCCTGGTTCTGGAGTCCCCCAACATTGGGAACATGTTTCCTGCCTCTAACGTGTCCAACCCCTTAATAATCTTATACGTTTTGATAAGATCCCCTCGACTCCTGAATAGATTGTAACTACACATTGTATATCTGATCGGTCTGGATACGATGCATAACAAAGCTTTTCACTGTACCTCGGTACATGTGATAATAATAAATCAAAACCTAAATCAAATCTGATGGCAGAGGATGGTACAATTTTTTTCTCATATGAAGGGTCTGGGGGAGTTAGATGGGAGGGGAGCTAATAATTTTGCAGTCCAATCTAACCTTGACCCATTTATCCAGGTAAGAGTTTACTTACATGCAGGAGGCACTCCTGACAGGAATCACACATCGAGGGAGAGTACAGATCTAGGAATGAGATGGAAAAAATAATTCATCATTGATTGCTGTTGTGCAAAGATATTGGCTGCCGGTTGCCCTCACTTTTATATTTAACTCTTTTTACCTCAGTAAAATTGCTTAGTTTCCAGACCTGATCATCGAGTGACCATGTTTCAACAATGTCACATTTGAAGGTGGGAATGATAGTAAATCATGTGTCATCTTTATCAGGTTTTCCTGCAAATGAAAGGATCACGAGGAAAAATGAACAAAAGGCGCCTATGGAAGAATTCCCTGTCAAAAAATACTGACAGGCCTAAATCATTCTGCTTCAACAAAGGATCATCACACATGTTTAAGATCTGTGGACCAGACATTGGGGAACTCCAGAACATCACATTGGAGGTAACTGTGCAAAAAGTACTTTAATCTGACATTTGTTAACTAAATAGTTATGATCTGTCATATCTGCATTTTATCCTAGAGCAGGTCAATAATTAGGCTCATTTCCATGCTGTTTCCTGATAATCTTGCATTTGCTTTTTTTGATTCCCATTTCAATTGCATTTATTTCTAACAATCTGTAAGGCAATGCATTCCAAACAGCAACAGCACGGTGCAAAACTGGTTTCCCCATGTTGCCTTTGTTTTTTATGCAGTCAATTTAAATGTAACTCCTTTGGACAGGTTGTGTGAGTGGGCGGATACATGGCAGATGCAGTTTAATGTAGATAAGTGTGAGGTTATTCACTTTGGAAGTAAGAATAGAAAGGCAGATTATTATCTGAATGGTGTCAAGTTAGGAGGAGGGGGAGTTCAACGAGATCTGGGTGTCCTAGTGCATCAGTCAATGAAAGGAAGCATGCAGGTTCAGCAGGCAGTGAAGAAAGCCAATGGAATGTTGGCCTTCGTAACAAGAGGAGTTGAGTATAGGAGCAAGGAGGTCCTTCTACAGTTGTACCGGGCCCTGGTGAGACCGCACCTGGAGTACTGTGTGCAGTTTTGGTCTCCAAATTTGAGGAAGGATATTCTTGCTATGGAGGGCGTGCAGCGTAGGTTCACTAGATTAATTCCCGGAATGGCGGGACTGTCGTATGTTGAAAGGCTGGAGCGATTGGGCTTGTATACACTGGAATTTAGAAGGATGAGGGGGGATCTTATTGAAACATATAAGATAATTAGGGGATTGGACACATTAGAGGCAGATAACATGTTCCCAATGTTGGGGGAGTCCAGAACAAGGGGCCACAGTTTGAGAATAAGGGGTAGGCCATTTAGAACGGAGATGAGGAAGAACTTTTTCAGTCAGAGGGTGGTGAAGGTGTGGAATTCTCTGCCTCAGAAGGCAGTGGGGGCCAGTTCGTTGGATGCTTTCAAGAGAGAGCTGGATAGAGCTCTTGAGGATAGCGGAGTGAGGGGGTATGGGGAGAAGGCAGGAACGGGGTACTGATTGATAGTGATCAGCCATGATCGCATTGAATGGCGGTGCTGGCTCGAAGGGCTGAATGGCCTACTCCTGCACCTATTGTCTATTGTCTATTGTCCTTTGGTTTTGGTTTCCTTCTGGAAACATTTTCCTCTCACCAATAGGCTGCCTACCCCGCCTGTCTCCAGCATTTTGTGTCTAACTTAAGTGACAGGTGAATTGAATTGAATTGAATTATGTATTATGAATGAATGAATGAATGAATGAATTGATACTTTATTGTCACATGTGACAAGTCACAGTGAAGTACTTTGGTTCCAAACCCAAGGTATGCAAATAGTTGCCCATAAAGGGCGCTTACAAAGTTACAAATTCCTCCCCCCCCGCGTCAGTTCCCCCTTTGTTCTTCCCCCCACCCTCACAGTGGTCCCCCCCACGCCGTGTCCTCCATTGTCCATTGTTCTTCCCCCTCCATCGCCGTGGTCCCACCACACCAGGTCCTCCTTTATTCCTTCCCTCGGCAGTGGTGTCGTCACTCCCACGTGTCCAACCTCGTCCGTCGGCGCCATCTTCGACCGCCGCTCCGACCTCACCTCTAACGCTGTCGGGTCCTCTCCAGACGCCTCCCTGGCGTCGACCCAGGCCGTAGACATGGGCTCCGTCAACCCATGCCCCAGCTGGAGGCTCCACCTCCGCCTCGCGAGGTTCCAGCTCGGTGAATCCAGGTAAGGAGTGGTCGATGGGCAGAGTACACATCAATCGGTCTATTTCTTGTCGACAAGATATAATGAGTGATGTGCCATAGGGATTGGTGATGCAAGCACAAGTTTTTACAATTTATATATAAATGACTTGGATGAAGACGCCAAAGATCTGGTTGCTAATTTGCTGATAAGGCAAAGATAGGCAGGAAAATAAATTATGAAGAGAATATAAGGAGATTAAAAAAACAATCCAGTTAATCCAGCATATTGTGCAAAATGTGGGATATTGTGAAATTAGCATGAAAAAGCACAAAGCATTTTATCTGAATAGTAAGAACTCTGAGATGCAGAAGGACTGGGTGTAAGTGTATGATTCACAAAGGCTTATCAGCAGAGACAGCAAATAATTGGTAAAGCTAACAAAATACGTTTGCAGGGAGTAACTAAGTTTGAAGGATGGCACAGTGGAGAAGCGGTAGAGTTGCTACCTTACAGCACCAGGCATTGGGTTCTATCCTGACCATGGGTGCTGTCTGTACGGAGTTTGTGCATTCTCCCTGTGACCCCGTGAGTTTGATGGGTATATGGAATGTGAGGGTGTTGGGTATATGGAATGTGAGGGTGTTGGGTATATGGAATGTGCTGCCAGAGGCAGTAGTTGAGGCAGGTATTATAACAGCATTGAAAAGGCACTCAAACACCTGTTTGCAAAGGAAGGGTTGAGAGAGAGATATGGGCCAAGTGCAGGCAAATGGGGCTAGTTTAGATGGGGCACATTGGTTGGCATGGACGAGTTAGACAAAGGGCCAGTGTTTGTGCTGTATGACTCATTGACTCTATCTGAGCTTTTCTTGAGGATCCCTAAAGAACAGTACGCCATGAGAAGCCTGAACTCAACCTTCCTTCTGTTTCCCCTCTTCTGGGTCCTTTAGTTTAGGACAACTGCAACATGCAACTGGCCCATAATACCACAAACAGGCCACATAGGTTTCTGCCCAATTTTATGGAGATCAAGCCAGGTTCTGGTTTTGACACAGGCCTGCTATCAGAGGATTAATCTCCGCACTATTTTGGCCCCCAATTCAATCTTCTGCCTTGGCATCCAGTGTGAAGATTTCAGAAGCTTTTCAATGCTTCTGTTGAGGTAGTTGAGGCCAGTTCATTGGCTATATTTAAGAGGGAGTTAGATGTGGCCCTTGTGGCTCAAGGGATCAGGGGGTATGGAGAGAAGGCAGGTACAGGTTACTGAGCTGGATGATCAGCCATGATCATATTGAATGGTGGTGCAAGCTCGAAGGGCCGAATGGCCTACTCCTGCACCTATTTTCTATGTTTCTATGCCTTGACCAGATGACCATTTCGCTATTTTACACATCACACTAAATGCAGTTCGGTCTTCACATCCCCAAATCCCCTTCTTTGAGAAGGAACCTCTGACAATATGAGCAGGATGTTTCCTTAGAATTCTTTCCTTTACAAGCAATGAAGCACATTTTAATATCCTAAACTATTGACCACATTCAAACTATGGGACTGTTCTATCATTTGCCACTCTATATGCTGCTAATTGTCAGCATCAGTGGACGAGAACCTCTAGATACTTGGAACTATTCTGAATGAATATGACTCTTCTCCTCGTGTAGGAAAATAACTGCAGATGCTGGTACAAATCGAAGGTATCACAAAATGCTGGAATAACTCAGCGGGTCAGGCAGCATCTCAGGAGGGAAGGAATGGGTGATGTTTCAGGTTGAGACCCTTCTTCAGACTTTTCTCCTTACCATTTCAGCATTGTAGTTACTTTGTACCATTTATTTGCACTGGTATTAACTCCAAGGGTATTTTTGCCTTCTCTTATCATCTCCTCAGCACGATGGTCTGGAAAAGCGACAGGCATGGTACATTGAACAAGTTTCCATCACAAACACAGCTCGGAACAAGTCCTGGAATATTTCCTGCAGGACCTGGCTGTCCCTGTTTCACACAGATTGCCAACTAAGTCGTACATTCAGTCCCATCACTGGGAGACGCAATGAATATTCTGGTGAGTAGGAGACGGTAAGTTGGTATATTAGACAAGGATCTGAGGGTATCGTTCAGTTTATAAACCTTCTGCTTTCTCACTCCCTGTCCAAGGAATAGTCCTTTTGATTTTAATTTCCTAGCATGATGCTAGAAGAAAGTAGTATCATCTTCAGAAGTCTCTCCATGCCTTTACACAACTGTGCTGTGCTCTTATTTTTTTGAAATGTAATGAACAGAGGTGTACATGTGGTGTGAAAGATTTGAGTGTTATGACAAGACGGTGACATTTTCCCAATGCCATGTGCACGTCACCTCTGAATGAATGAAAACTATTGCATTGAGCTTTTTGGAAAAGTAGCTCCTCTTTGTCAAGTTTTGAAGTTTAATTTTTACTTTGATCTGACAAGTTAATTGTAACTGGGACGTGTCAAGATGCCAATCTGAAGGCAAAGTACAGTTCTGGCATAAGCATAAAGTACTTCAATCCTTCTTGACAAGCGCGATATAGTCCTATAAAAGAATAGCAACAATGAGTCTCCTCTCAGTACTTGGAACTAGAGAGCTCGTAGAGCAAGGGTATTTGTGTGAGCAACTCTTCAAACTTGACAGCTGGAATTGAGCCACGGAGATCCAAGGGACTGTCAATTAGTTTCTCAGCAAAAATAGAATCCACCTGAATCTTTTATTAATATAGAAATGGATACCCGCAGGCCCGTACACAGGTTAAGTAGTGGTATAATTAAACTGATGATGAGACCATAAAATAACAAGGAATACTTCCAACTAAGTGATGCTTTGGGTGTTTCTTTTACTACCACAGCATTGTTCTTCCACAAGTTGGACACTTACTGCCCTCTGCAAACAGTTGACACATTCTAAGCCAACTGCAGCTAATCAACCTCATGGAGGTGTGAATGTAGCCTGTGAACATTGCATCATGGACAAACCTTATCCTGTCATCAACAGATAACCATTCACGTATACTTTCCAGAGGAACTGCTCCACAGTCCCCCTTATTAACATTTGCACCAGCCTCTCTATGCAACCCGGCAGGAATAATTGCCACTTCAACTGGACCCGCTTTTATAAACCTAAAGAAAACGGAATTGAAAGCCATCACTGCAGAATTAACTCTCAGTAGTCATCTGATGACATTTTTGAGGGATCCATTGCTGGATTCTACATACATCCACACGGACAGACGCATGAAGTACTACGCCTACACACACATAAAATGCAAAGATACATGTGAGAAAGAGGAGGACAGGGATGGAGGACAAGAGAGAAAGAAAACAGTACTTTCACGAGTTCTCAGAAGAGTCATTTTAAATACAATGGTTCCGACCTGATTGTCTACGAACCTTTTGGCTGATTCAAAGTAAAATCTGGAGTGCTCACTGCTTTCTCTATATTATTTTGATCTCCGCTGATTTTCCAGGCATCAGTGAACCAGGATTCAGTTTGAATGTGAAACCACTCCTTGACTTGTGAGACCTGGTGTTGGGGCCGCAGTCCCACTCTCATCAATTCCCTGCCGTGTCACGTTGCTCTGGGCTGGGCTGGGCTTGCTATCACCTGGAGGAAAAAGAAAACTCTTGACCTTTACCTAGACAGTAAGTGCAGGGAGGTGCAGTAGTCAAAGTGGAAAGAGAAGTACAAGGCTTTTTATAAGGCAAAAGAAGAATGTTTCATTTAAAACAAAGGTTTGGAAAAGTCAGACTTCGGCGCTAGTGTGGTGCCAACATCTGAAAGACATGGAGAAGAAGAAAACTGGTGAGATGTTTAAATTATTTAATTTCATTTAGCCATTGATTTTAAGTTGCAAGTTGGTCCTTGCTGAGGTAAAGTAAGGTGAAGATTGAGCTATTTATTGAGACCTCATTTGATATGTTTTTATAACATGGAAAACAAGCAGCGTCTGAAGTCTGCAGATTGGTTAGCAGTTGTGTTGAAGAATTATAGTAGGTTAACATTTTAGATTTAATTGAGAAGGTATTGTGTCCAAACTGTTTACCCATACCACTGACAATGTCTCTTCTGCAGCAAACATGCCACTGGGTATGCGGTCTGATTTGAGTGTGCTTTACATTTCAATCCAATGCAAAATTATTTTTGACACGAATAGCATCTTTTGCAAATTTTGAGCACTGTGAATTCTCTTGAGGTGAAATCATTTGTTGAAAAGTGCACTGCAAAATAGCAGGAGCAATGAACTGCGGAAACCAGTCAAGCGTATTGCAATTCAAACTGCATTGCAATTTGCAGTTGGAAATTTCAACCGGGCTTTTCTCCTTTGCAACAAACAAATATTGCTTGTGCATGAGAGCAATTCATGAGGGGAATAATGGGGTTTATCCTCCTTCTGTAGCACAACAATACCAGAAAACACTACAACCCTTGCAATGTGTTGCAAGCAGGGAATAATATTTGTCAGGGTGAGTGGAGCTGCATTTAGATTTCTAGTTCTCCAAATGCTGCTGTGAAGTTATTCAGAGTGCCTATGGCTGAAAACATGGAATTAGCAACTGTGAACTGCAAAACCGGTGAATTAGAAATTACTGAGCTGCATATTGTTTGAGTGGCTCTCTGCTTGTGAATCAGAGGGGCGTAATGTTTGCACAGGTACCAGTGCAGTGTATTTATGAAGTGCTCTGATGCTGACTTCAATCATCGTAGCAGAATTCAGACTGTTGGTCAAATAGGCCTGCATTTGAACGCCAATCTGCTAAAGTGCTGACCACTGGAAATTAGACATTGTAGCAAAACCTTCTTGATCAGCACGAGTCCTGAACCAGGGGCCACAGTCTAAGAATAAAGGGGAGGCCATTTAAAACTGAGGTGAGAAGAAACTTTTTCACCCAGAGAGTTGTGAATTTGTGGAATTCTCTGCCACAGAAGGCAGTGGAGGCCAATTCACTGGATGAATTTAAAAGAGAGTTAGATAGAGCTCTAGGGGCTAGTGGAATCAAGGGATATGGGGAGAAGGCAGGCACAGGTTATTGATTGTGGGTGATCAGCCATGATCACAATGAATGGCGGTGCTGGCTCAAAAGGCCAAATGGCCTCCTCCAGCACCTATTTTCTATGTTTCTCTGAGTCCAAAGATAATGTCATTTAAAATGGTGCTGTGCCCTTTATCCATTATCTGTGCACTGTAGATGGCTTGATTGCATTCATGTATAGTCTTTGAGTGGATAACACATAAACAAAAGCTTTTCACTGTACCTCGGTACACGTGACAATAATAAACTAAGCACGGTGGCGCAGCGGTAGAGTTGCTGCCTTATAGCAAATGCAGCGCCGGAGACTCAGGTTCGATCCTGACAACGGGCGCTGTCTGTACGGAGTTTGTACGTTCTCCCCGTGACCTGCGTGGGTTTTCTCCGAGATCTTCGGTTTCCTCCCACACTCCAAAGACGTACAGGTTTGTAGGTTAATTGGCTGGGCAAATGTAAAAATTGTCCCTAGTGTGTGTAGGATAGTGTTAATGTGCAGGGATCGCTGGGCGGCGCGGACCCGGTGGGCCGAAGGGCCTGTTTCTGCGCTGTATCTCTAAAATCTAAAAAAAATAAAAAATCTAAATCTTTCCCACTCACCTTAAAACTATGTCCTCTGGTTCTTGATTTCCCTATTCTCACATGATCTTATACACCTCTTTAAGATGACCCCTCATCCCCCTGTGCAGCAAGGAATCAAGTCCTAGATTGTCCATCCTTTCACTATAGGTCAGGCCTTAGAAAGGAAGTTCCAGAAGTTAGGTGTTGGAAGGAACTACAGATGTTGGTTTAAATCGAAGATAGACACAAAAAGCTGGAGTAACTCAATGAGTTGTCTCAGTATCTCTGGAGAAAAGGAATAGGCGACGTTTCAGGTCGGGACCCTTCTTCAGACTAAGAGTCAGGGGAAAGGGAAACGAGAGATATAGACAGTGATGTAGTGAGATATAGAACAAATTAATGAAAGATATGCAAAAAAAGTAACGATGATAGAGGAAACAGGCCATGGTTAGCTGCATACTTGGTGAGAACGAGTATAGACAATGAGACTCAACAAGACGACGTTGAAGCTGGTACAATTTGGGTGGGGGAGGGATGGAGAGAGAGGGAATGCAAGGGTTTCTTGGTTAAAATATTTGTCAACCGGGAGATCGCGTAGGCCAAAGCGGACTGAGCATAGGTGTTCAGTGAGATCAAGTGTAGATGGCAATCGGTTCACTGAACACTTACGCTCAGTCCGCCTAGGCCTACGCGATCTCCCGGTTGCCAAACAGTTTCACTCCCTTTCCCTTTCCCATACTGACCTTTCTGTCCTGAGCCTCCTCCACTGTCAGAATGAGGCCACACACAAATCGGAGGAACAGCACCCCATATTTTGCTTGGGCAGCTTACGACACAGCGGTATGAAATTTGATTTCTCTAATTTCAAATAACTCCTGCATTTCTTCCCTCCACCCTAGTCATCCTACTAACTGCACTGTTTGCATCCTTGCATCCCTGTCGTTAGCACATCCATTATGGACTTTACCCTTCCTGAGGACATTTGTTGCCGCCCCTGTTTTGTTCTGGCCTTCACTATCTTTCTGTCTGAAGAAGGTTTTTGACCCAAAGCGTCACCTATTCCTTTTCTCCAAAGATTTACTGCCTGATCCGATGAATCTGATTACTCCAGCATTTTGTGTCTATCTTCCAAGTGTGTTCTCCAGCACGCCAGATGTTCTGGTATATGCAGCAAACGGGCGTATGGAGTTATAAACCAATTACCTCAGCATAAAAGGCAGGTAAATGGAATTAGTGTAGAAGGTACAACTAGTGGTAGGATGTGGTAAGGGAAGGAGCCTGTTTCTGCAATGTACAGCTCTATGACTCTATGACTCTTAGGACTTCATGGCCTGCATTATAAAGAGAAGTTGGGCAGGCTAGGACTTTATTCCTTGGAGTGCAGGATGCCAAGGGGTGATCTTATCGAGGTGTAGGCTGCCATATTCAAACTGTCTATTTAATTGCAGACTTCCCTATCATTTACTCTGAGACATGGATACTGTTCACAGATGAAAGGCTGATTAATTCTGTCTCAAAATACAGTGATTGTTCTTTATCATCTTTGCCATCTTCTCATTAAAGTGAATCAATTTAAAACCCTGCTTCACTGTCAGGTCTCGGCATTTTCACTGAGGTTGTTGTAGAAGGGATGTTAATTGTAATTCAGGCTGGTAGCTATTCACAGTGGTGAGATCTGTGTGGTCTTGTCTTTTTAAGTGACTGTAGTGAAGCTCCAGTGGCAGAGGTATTGAACGTGGCCCCAACAAATACAGACTATATAGATGGTAGGATATATTCATGGCCTGTACTGATCTTGGTCAGAGTGCTAAAGTTGTCAGAGCAACAGCCCTGAGCTAGGGAGGAAAAAGATCAGTCAGCATTTCTGATCCTGGCCACTCCATCCCTGCCAGCTCCATCTAATGATGTTAAGCTTTAACTGCCTACTGTCCTGGCTCCGGGATAATTGCCAAGGCAAGTCAATAGCTAACATTAACATTTCTGAAACTACAAAACCAATGTCATCTATATACTAAAACTCTCGTTTGTTATCTTGTTTGTGACTGAACTTCAGCCAAAACGGCACACGATAGCGTGACAAGTTTAGGCCCACCTTACTCACCATTGTCACTTTAGTGATAATGCAAGTGGTTTTATTGAAATCGGTGTTATATTTTTTAAGTTATTCACATTTTAAAGTTTAAAAGGAGGGGAGGAGGAGGGGAGGAGGGAGGGAGGGGGGAGTGGGGGAGAAGGGGGAGGGGGGGTTGAGGAGAGAGGGGAGGGGGAGGACAGGGTGCTGCACCAATGCAGGAGAGGTTTGGGCCCAACGGGTCCACTTGGTCTAGTATCAAATAAAGTTGGTCAAGGTTTTCCAAATGAATTTGCACCCAGTGTCAAGATCAGGAGTTTCATTATTCACAAATAGTACTGGGCAAGGTCTTACTGGATTTTCCATCTCTGTGAATGGGAATTCACTTCCTTTTCACTTCAACTCTAAACTTATGCACAAAATTTATGCTCCCACTTTTTAAGAAAGGAGGGAGAGAGAAAACAGGAAAGTATAGACCAGTTAGTCTTACATCAGTGATGGGGAAGATGCTGGAGTCAATTATAAAAGACGAAATTGCGGAGCATTTGGATAGTAGTAACAGGTTCGTTCCGAGTCAGCATGGATTTACGAAGGGGAAATCATGCTTGACTAATCTTCTGGAATTCTTTGAGGATGTAACTAGGAAAATTGACTGGAGAGAGCCGGTGGATGTGGTGTACCTCGACTCTCAGAAAGCCTTCGACAAGGTTCCACATAGGAGATTAGTGGGCAAAATTAGAGCACATGGTATTGGAGGTAGGGTACTGACATGGATAGAAAATTGGTTGACAGACAGAAAGCAAAGAGTGGGAATAAATGGGTCCCTTTCAGAATGGCAGGCAATAACTAGTGGGGTACCGCAAGACTCGGTGCTGGGACCGCAGCTATTTACAATATACATTAATGACTTGGATGAAGGGATTAAAAGTACCATTAGCAAATTTGCAGATGATACAAAGCTGGGTGGTAATGTGAACTGTGAGGAAGATGCTATGAGGTTGCAGGGTGACTTGGACAGGTTGTGTGAGTGGGCGGATGCATGGCAGATGCAGTTTAATGTGGATAAGTGCGAGGTTATCCACTTTGGTGGTAAGAATAGGAAAGCAGAGTATTATCTGAATGGTGTCAAGTTAGGAAAAGGGGACGTACAACGAGATCTGGGTGTCCTAGTGCATCAGTCACTGAAAGGAAGCATGCAGGTACAGCAGGCAGTGAAGAAAGCCAATGGCCTTGATAACAAGAGGAGTTGAGTATAGGAGCAAAGAGGTCCTTCTGCAGTTGTACAGGGCCCTAGTGAGACTGCACCTGGAGTACTGTGTGCAGTTTTGGTCTCCAAATTTGAGGAAGGATATTCTTGCTATTGAGGGCGTGCAGCATAGGTTTACTAGGTTAATTCCCGGAATGGCGGGACTGTCATATGTTGAAAGACTGGAGCGACCAGGCTTGTATACACTGGAATTTAGAAGGATGAGAGGGGATCTTATCGAAACGTATAGGATTATTAAGGGGTTGGACACGTTAGAGGTAGGAAACATGTTCCCAATGTTGGGGGAGTCCAGAATAAGGGGCCACAGTTTAAGAATAAGGGGTAGGCCATTTAGAACGGAGCTGAGGAAAAACTTTTTCAGTCAGAGAGTTGTGAATCTGTGGAATTCTCAGCCTCAGAAGGCAGTGGAGGCTGATTCTCTGAATGCATTCAAGAGTGAGCTAGATAAAGCTCTTAAGGATAGCGGAGTCAGGGGGTATGGGGAGAAGGCAGGAACGGGGTAATGATTGAGAATGATCAGCCATGATCACATTGAATGGCGGTGCTGGCTCGAAGGGCCGAATGGCCTACTCCTGCACCTATTGTCTATTGTCTAAAAGACATCAAAGGGGCATCATGCGCTCCACTGATTCTGGACCAATAGGTGCAGCACGGTGGCGCAGCGGTAGAGCTACTGCCTTACAGTGCAAGAGACCTGGGTTCAATCCTGACCATGGGTGCTGTCTGCATAGAATTTGTACGTTCTCACCAAGATCTTCCGTTTCCTCCCACAGTCCAAAGACGTAAAGGTTGGTAAGTTAATTGGCTTGGGATAAATGTAAAATTATCCTTAGTGCGTCACGTAGGGTAGTGTTAATGTGCAGGAATCGCTGGTCGGTGTAAACTCGATGGGGCGAAGAGGCTGTTTCCGTGCTGTATCTCTAATTTAAACAAAACTAAATAGTTTTATTTAAGGAGACAAAGAAACAAAGAAAATGATGGAGAAAGAAAAAAATAAAATTGTAGTCAAACTATTTGTAGAAAGCAAAGAAACAAGAGGGAAAGATGTATTCTTTATGCAGTTCTGGTTGCCCTGTCAAAAGGAGGATGTCCCCAGAGTATGGGAGATTACAGCTCGTCGGCATAGGTTTAAGGTGAGAGGGGAAAGATTTCAAAGAGATTTAAATCTTAATAGAAACCGCAACTCCATCAGTCTAGAAATCACCATTCCCACCACAGATACTTCCTAACCTCGTGAGTTCGTCCAGCATTTAGTTTTTTGCTCAAGATTCCAGCAGTCTCATATGTCTCCAGTTTGAATGAGTGAATACTTTATTGTCACATGTGACAAGCCACAGTGAAATTCTTTGCTTGCATATCCAAGGTATGCAAATAGTCGCCACATAAAGGGCGCTTCCAAAGTTATAAAGTACCCCCCCCCATGCCAGGTCCCCCTTTGTTCTTTCCCCCCTCACCTTCTGTCAGGGCAGTCCCCCCATGCTGGGTCCCCATTGTCCATTGTTCTACCCCCCCACCTCACGGCGGTCCGCCCATGCTGGGTCCCCATTGTCCATTGTTCTACCCCCCCACCTCACGGCGGTCCCCCCATGCTGGGTCCCCATCGTCCATTGTTCTACCCCCCCACCTCACGGCGGTCAGCCCACGCTGGGTCCCCATTGTCCATTGTTCTACCCCCCCCACCTCACGGCGGTCCGCCCATGCTGGGTCCCCATTGCTCTTCGCCCTCCCTCACAGTGGTCCCCCCACGTCGGATCTTCCTTTGTTCCTTCCCCCAGCAGACGTGTGCTCACTTACACATGTCCGTCTTCGTCAGTCGGTCGGTGCCATCATCGACCGCCGCACCGATCTCTCCACTATCATTGCCAGGTCCTCTCTGGATGCCTCCGTGGAGCCAGCCAAGGCCCCAGCCGTGGGCCCCGCAGACCCAGGCCCCAGCCGTGGGCCCCGCAGACCCAGGACCCAGCCGCGGGCCCCGCAGACCCAGGACCCAGCCGCGGGCCCCGCAGACCCAGGCCTCAGCCGCGGGGTCCCAGACCCAGGCCCCAGCTGCAGGCTCTGCAGACCCAGGCCCCAGCCGCGGGCCCCGCAGACCCCAGCCGCGGGCCCCGAAAACCCAGGCCCCAGCTGCGGGCTCCGTAGACCCAGGCCCCAGCCCCGGGCTCCCAGACCCAGGCCCCAGCCACGGGCTCCATAGACCCAGGCTCCCAGATCCGGGCCCCAGCCGTGGGCTCCCAGACCCAGGCCCCAGCCACGGGCTCCATAGACCCAGGCTCCCAGACCCAGGCCCCAGCCACGGGCTCCATAGACCCAGGCTCCCAGACCCAGGCCCCAGCCACGGGCTCCATAGACCCAGGCTCCCAGACCCAGGCCCCAGCCGCGGGCTCCCAGACCCAGGCCCCAGCCGCGGGCTCCATAGACCCAGGCTCCCAGACCCAGGCCCCAGCCGCGGGCTCCCAGACCCAGGCCCCAGCCGCGGGCTCCCAGACCCAGGCCCCAGCCTCGGGCTCCCAGACCCAGGCCCCAGCCGCGGGCTCCCAGACCCAGGCCCCAGCCGCGGGCTCCCAGACCCAGGCCCCAGCCGCGGGCTCCCAGACCCAGGCCCCAGCCGCGGGCTCCCAGACCCAGGCCCCAGCCGCGGGCTCCCAGACCCAGGCCCCAGCCGCGGGCTCCCAGACCCAGGCCCCAGCCGCGGGCTCCCAGACCCAGGCCCCAGCCGCGGGCTCCCAGACCCAGGCCCCAGCCGCGGGCTCCCAGACCCAGGCCCCAGCCGCGGGCTCCCAGACCCAGGCCCCAGCCGCGGGCTCCCAGACCCAGGCCCCAGCCGCGGGCTCCCAGACCCAGGCCCCAGCCGCGGGCTCCCAGACCCAGGCCCCAGCCGCGGGCTCCCAGACCCAGGCCCCAGCCGCGGGCTCCCAGACCCAGGCCCCAGCCGCGGGCTCCCAGACCCAGGGGGCCGTTGGCCGCCGGCTCCCAGACCCAGGGGGCCGTTGGCCGCCGGCTCCCAGACCCAGGGGGCCGTTGGCCGCCGGCTTCGTCGACTGAATTTTACAAGAACTAATCTGTTATGAGCCAGTTGTAATTACACCACACAAAACACAGCAAATAGCTCTGAATGCTCATTCTATTTACCAGCAGTCCACCATGAACACTGCATCTACCATCTACAAATTTTGATTCAGCTCTTACTCCAAGTACTACTCCAAATTCCTTAACCTAACATTCGGGGCAAAGGCAGCAGACGTATGGGGATATCACCACCTGCTGGTTGCCTTCCAAGTCACAATATCCTGACCTGGAATTGAATAACCATTGCGTTTATTTCCTGACACTTCGTACACTCTGGGAGCATTCCTATCACAAAACCTACAGCGGTTCAGTACCAACTGCTTAAGAACAACTGCGATGCTCAATAAATGCTGATCTTGCCATCGATATTCACATCCCAGGAGTGAAGAATAAAAAGGAAAATACTGGAAATGAGATTGTTTCAGGTTGACGACATTTCATTATAGACAATAGACAATAGGTGCAGGAGGAGGCCATTCAGCCCTTCGAGCCAGCACCGCCATTCAACGTGATCATGGCTGATCATTCTCAATCAGTACCCCGTTCCTGCCTTCTCCCCATACCCCCTGACTCCGCTATCCCTAAGAGCTCTATCTAGCTCTCTCTTGAATGTATTCAGAGAATTGGCCTCCACTGCCCAGGCAGAGAATTCCACAGATTCACAACTCTCTGACTAAAAAAGTTTTTCCTCATCTCTGTTCTAAATGGCCTACCCCTTATTCTTAAACTGTGGCCCCTGGTTCTGGACTCCCCCAACATTGGGAACATGTTTCCTGCCTCTAACATGTCCAACCCCTTAATAATCTTATACGTTTCGATAAGATCCCCTCTCATCCTTCTAAATTCCAGTGTATACAAACCTAGTCGCTCCAGTCTTTCAACATATGACAGTCCCGCCATTCCGGGAATTAACCTAGTAAACCTACGCTGCACGCCCTCAATAGCAAGAATATCCTTCCTTAAATTTGGAGACCAAAACTGCACACAGTACTCTAGGTGCGGTCTCACTAGGGCCCTGTACAACTGCAGAAGGATTAGAATCTCATAACTTTCATTAGCAAGGTGTGTTTGTCTAGACAACTATATACTAGGGCCAACCAGTAGTTGAACAATAACTCTTACATAATGCACCCACAGATGCCAAGAAGGAACTGCGCATTCAGATCAACAAATTCATTCATAAACTAATGCATTCTCTGGTTACAAGCCAAACCTTGCTGAACTTCACTGCAGTGTAACTCAACCTGTCTAAATGAGGCACCTGACCGGCAAGCTAAAATGTATTGCAAGGAACTGCAGATTAGTTTAGTTCAGAGATACAGCGTGGAGACAGGTCCTTCGGTCCACCGAGTCCGTGCCAACCAGTGATCCTCATGCACTGACAATATCGTACATACACTAGGGACAATTTACAATTTTATCAAGCCAAATAGCTGACAAACCTGTACGTCTTTGGAGTGTGGGTGAAAACCGAAGCTCCCAGATAAAACTCACGCAGGTCACGGGGAGAACGTACAAACTCTGTACAGTCAGCACCCATAGTCAGGATCTCTGGCACTGTAAGGCAGCAACTCTACTGCAGCGCCACCGTGCCACCCCTTATGGTTTACACCGAAGATAGACACAAACTGCTGGAGTAACTCAGCAGGTCAGGCAGTATCTCTGCAGAAAAGGAATAGGAAACGTTTCGGATCAGAACCCGTCATCAATCTTGAGTTTGAAGAAGGGTTCCTTTTCTTCAGAGATGCTGCCTGACCCGCTGAGTTAATCCTGCAGTCTGTGTCTACCAGCTAAAATCATCTTTAATGGCAGAATAAATTATAATTGTTTGCGAAAAGAAAAGCCTGCTTACACGTTATGGGCAAGTTACGTTTGCCTCAAATATGATTGTTGTTTGCGTTTGCTCTCTCTCCATCATATGCCATATATATAAAATAATCATTGACGCACATCATTTGCACATTGTGATCACTAATGAGAATGGCTTATAACCTAATACGATACGCACTGTCTTATAGAAACATAGGAAAGAGGAGCAGGAGTAGGCCATTCGGCCCTTCGAGCCAGCACTGCCATTCTATATGATCATGGCTGATCATCCAAAATTAGTTCCTCGTTCCTGCTTTCTCCCCATATCCCTTGATTCCGTTAACCCTGAGAGCTAAATCTAACTCTCTCTTGAAAACAATGAGTTAGCCTCCATTGTCTTCTGTGGCAGAGAATTCCACAGATTCACAACTCTCTGGGTGAAAAGGTTTTCCCTCATCTCAGTCCTAAATAGCCTATCCCTTATTGTTAAACTGTGACCCCTAGTTCTGGACTCCCCCCAACATCGGGAACATTTTTCCTGCATCTAGCCTGTCCAATCCCTTAAGAATCCTATATGTTGCTATGTTTTATATGTTTCTATGAGATCCTTTCTCATCCTTCGATATTCCAGTGAATATAACCTAGTCGAATATGAACGATAAAAAAGAGTATTAGAACACAGTCAGTACCCCTCACACACAAAATTGAAGTTATGAGTAAACCCACATGGACCTTTTTAGACAAAACAGAGTTTAAGGAACACTAATTCCATATTTATGAAAGCAGGTTAACCCAACGTGGAAGAACAAGGTCATCATAGCACAATGGTCCAGGAATAAGATTGAAGTGAAAAACCAAAGTACATAGTTCAACTTATACAAAGTCCAGGGTCGATCAGTTTCAGTTCAGTTTCAGTTTCAGATTAGTTTATTGTCATGTGTACCGAGGTACAGTGACAAGCTTTTTGTTGCGTGCTAACCAGTCAGCAGAAAGACAATACATGATTTCAATCAATCCATTTACAGTGCATAGATACACGATAAGGGAATAACGTTTAGTGCAAGGTAAAGCCAGCAAAGTCTGATCAAGGAAAGTCCGAGGGTCATCAAAGAGGTATATAGTAGTTCAGCACTGCTCTCTGGTTGTGGTAGGATGATTCAGTTGCCTGATAAGAGCTGGGAAGAAACTGTCCATGAATCTGGAGGTGTGCGTTTTCACACCTATAACTTTTGCCTGATGAGAGAGGGGAGAAGAGGGAGTTGCCTGGATGTGACTCATCCTGGATTATGTTGCTGTCCTTGCCAAGGCAGCATGAGGTATATATGGAGTCAATAGAAGGGAAGTTGGTTTGTGTGATGGCCTGGGTTGCATCAACAATTCACTGCAGATCATTGCTGAGGTTGGGATGTTGTTAGAGGTGTGCAGTGTCGTTCAAGAGCCTGATAGTTGCAGGGAAGAAGCTTGTCTTGATTGTGGAGATAACAGGTTATCAGGCTCCTGAATCTTCTTTCCGGTGGCAGCAGTGAGATAAGAGCATGGCCAGGGTCTTCAATGATTTTTGCCTGCTTTCTTGAGGTAATGCTTTCTGTGGATCCCTGTAATGGTGGGGAGGTCAATACCCATGATGGACCTGGCAATGGTCACCACTATGCTCTTGGGCATTTGAGATAACAAACTAACAAGTGATCATGACTTTAACTTAAATGGGATTGGTACAAGGCAGATGATGCTCCTGGTGAAAGAGTCTGGCTCTTTTTACTGTGGGACATCTTCTTTCCTTCCATTTAAATCTTGTAATAAAGTGCTTAAGTCCACGCTAAGATACAACGCATCATTTTATTGAAGCACTTACATCATAGGACCTGCAGTACATTACAGCTCCGAGCTGCTACATCCAGGGCCGTCTTAACGCATGGGCCTGATGGGCACTTGCCCGGGGCCCCACGAGCATTGGGGCCCCATGCTGATCTGTGTATGTTAAGTGACTTGCAATAAATAAATACTACTTTTAAAATGTAGGTTCAATAAGTGCTTTTTTCGCAACATTTTCCATCCCTAAGTGCTTCTCACAGCGATCTGTAAGTGCTTTTTGCAACAATGTAGCACCCTAAGTCCATCGCTAAGTGCTTTTCGGTAAGTGCTTTTCGCCAGCACGACAGGGGGGGGGGGGGGGGCTGGTAGGGAAAGGGGGGTGGGGGAGAGTAACGGTAGGGGCCCCAGTACACTGCTTTGCCCGGGGGCCCATAATGCTGTAAAAACGGCCCTGGCTACATCTACTGCCTGACGTAGGCAAGTTCTTAATATTATAAAGCACATACTAGGCGGGACTACTACTAACAAGCACTACGATTGGCTGGCATGCAATAGCCCATCTACATCTCTTCTTGTAGAAATAAAGAAACGACGGTAGCTTAAGCAATGAAAAACAAAAATGTGAAGAATATACTAGCAAAGTTACACAAAATCGCCATATCTAACGGGTGGCCTACAAACCCGTCCGGCCCTCGTGCGGTAAGAGATGCCTCACCTCCTTTCACGGGAGAACAAGGGGAGGAGAGTGGGGAAGCAACAGGCGACTTGACAGGACTAGTGGGAGATGACATGGGCGCGCCAGGCACCGACCGACGATTGGCTGGCATGCAATAGCCCATCGACAAATCTAGTAAGATGTCTTTGGGAAGAAAAGTCAGCACTGCTGGAAGTTCAAGTGTCATTGAGTCTTAGAGTCATAGAGTGATACAGTGTGGAAACAAGCCCTTCGGCCCAACTTGCCCACACTAGCCAACATGATCCGACTACACTAGTCCCACCTCCCTGCATTTGGTCCATATCCCTCCAAACCTGTCCTATCCATGTGAACAGTCACTGGCACAGTTTATGGACTACAAGTGGAGTTAGGATAGCAGAGATGGTGATAGGGGAAAGCAAAGAAAGATAATGAGAAGGAAATCACTTGTGTTCCCAGCTGGAGCACTTCACTTCCTCCTGAAGGATCTTACCAAACGTGTAACTGTTGGCCTATTCTGGCTAACCAGCTACTGCTCGTGCAGTTACACAAATGGTTTTGGCACCATATGGGCTTCTTCATGGGCTCAATGAAAATAATGCCACAGTGTCAGCTGAGTCAAGAGATAGACTTTTTATTTTAATTAGGCTTCTGTTGGACTATATATTTTATAAGGCCAGCGAAGATAAAATGTTGAAGATAGCAAGGGCTTACTGAAGGGTCCCGACCCGAAACATCATCCATCCTTTTTCTCAAGAGATGCTGCCTGACCATCTGAGTTACTCCAGCACTTTGTGTCTATCTTCTACCCGCTAAACCAGCATCTGCAGTTCCTTTCTACATGAAGATAAAATGTTGCTGAGTGCCGGTAAGTTGATTTGCCGGCAAGAAGAAATTAAAATCACCCCCAACATGTCCGAAAAAGGAGACACCTCATCTCGTGTTCAACAAATAAAGTGATATCCTCATCTGCTGCCAAATAAGCAGTGTTGCAGGACTTAACTAGTCCAGTGGTGCTGTGGTAGAAAATAGGCAATGTGATGTAACAAAGACAATCCAGTTAATGATATCCCTCACACGCTTCTATAACTTGGCATAGAATTTGTTCAAATTGACATACTGTTCAGCTTTCCAAGTATAATATTTAATCTGTGTTAACATGCAATTTACTGAGTGCAGCCCAGTCATTGTTTACTCCATGTACAGAGGTGGTTGGAGATCTCAGGTATTGCTTAGACATTCCCCCATCTGTAAGGTGATGCCAGTACCATAAATAATGGAGAGAGCTAAAGCCTGATGATAGGGTTGGTGCTTCTGGTCTCTTTTTACACTCTGCTTTCTCTTCTGATCACATGACCCCTTTCAGAGTAGTATTTTTTCATGAGAGCTGTGCAGCTATGCGGGAGAGAACAGAAAGCGACTTGTTGTATGAATGTGACAAGGAGGATAAAGGGTAGGAAAGAAAATCAAAAATGACACCAACATGAAAGACAAGAAGAAAAAATCAAAGGAGCATTTAGACGATGATTTGGAGGAAGAAGACGTAGTGGACAAGAGGAAGAAAAAGAAATCTTCATCAAGAGAAGAGTCAAATAAAAGGTCCAAGTCAAAAGGTTCAGTTGAAGATGATGATGATGATGATGATGCAGAAAAACATAGGAAGCAGAAGAAAAAAGGGAAAAAATCCAAGAAGGGCTCTGATGATGATAGTGGTGGTGAAAAAAAAGAAAAGAAAAAAGATAAAGGGAAAGGAGAGAAGACAAAAGGCAAAAAGTCCAAGAAAGCATATAACTATCAAGAAATCTATGAACAAGAACTATTGAACTACCGCACAGAGGCATCAGATGATGGAGAGGATCCATACCACAGGAAGAAAGGTCACTATAACACCAATCTCTTATTAGCTCTGTTTATTTATCTCAATGTCTTCTATCTCCAAATTTGCTCAAGATACCGTGTGCGATTTTCTATAGGATATTACCCCGCTTTTTAATTAAACTAATTTTGGGAGGAAAGGGAAATATATACAATCATACCCCAAGTCTGAAAGATCCTGTATATGAATGAAGTGTTCGATCGAAAACATTCCTGTGACCTCCACTTTCATGTACGCACATTCGTTCTCAGATATCTGGCAGCTGCAATTTTTTAAAAGTGTAGACCTCTCTTATTTCCATGTCATTTGAATCACATCGACTGTCTTTTTAAGCCACTTCAGACTTCAAGCCACACTTCAGATCCTCATATGAAATGGAGGACTAAATACGCTATTTTATGTACATCAAAAGATCAAATAAGCATAGTCAGGAGGAAAGAGTGGTGCAGACTTAGTTGCACATAATTTTCATGTCCTCGTGCATTTTCAGAAATGTTCAAGTGCTACAATAAATTCTGATACTCTGTTTTCTGTGGGTAGTAAGTCTAAAATATTGCTTTCCATAAGGTATGGCATGTAATTAATACACTTGCTGTCGATAATACATTGCTCTCTGTCAGTGTGGATTCCATTTCACAGGTCTTCACCAATTATAGATTCTAATGTTTTTCTCTGAACATAGATGTAATGCAGCAATTTATGTATAGAAATGCTCTGTGACTATAGATTCCAATACAGAGAATATAATTTCTGATCTAGTGTACCTTGTATGGATCATATCGTACTCATTATGAACAATAAATTCATTTTGTGTACCTAATGAAATTTAATTCCAAAGCACAAGCATAGATCCCATGAGTAAGAATCCTAATATAGCATCCTTTATGAGCATAGTTTTGTTTCTCAATTGCTGATTCTTGTAGTGCTTTGTGAGTGTAGTCTTATTAATATTGCTCATGTATCAATTCTAATGTAACTTTCTGTACAGTTGCAGATTCTAGTATTGCTTATCACGGTTATTTATTCGCATACAGTTTCACAGATCTCAACAGTATTTTATCGGAGTGTAGATTCTAGACTAATGTTCTGCATGGATACAGATGGCAGTCCATTAGCCGTGGGGAGGGGGCAGAGGGGCTGGTGGAGTGTGGTCTGTAGAGGGAGCAGTAGAATGCAATCAAGAACTACCACGGAGCACATTGTCTAAAATGTGGATTTTTTGGTCATTTTTGAAGGGTGAGGATTTGAGAGGCAGGCCCGAAAAACATTGGAGATTCAGATTTAGAGGCAGGCCCGAAAAACATTGGAGATTCAGATTTAGAGGCAGAAAGAGCATTTGGAAGGATTTCAGTGGCGGTGAGGGTGAGAGAAATGATTAAGGGATTATGTTACATAGGCAGAAACAAGCAGACTTAGTGATGGATTGAATATGTGTTCAAAGCTCAAGTCTGCGTTGAACGCAGCATCAGGTTTTCACGGCCTGCTTCAGTCTGAATGAGGGGCCAGGTAATCAGTGCCAATGAATTGTCTGAAGTGGGCACGGGAAACTACAGCATTTACATCTTAATATGAACCTGAGGGAATTGTGAGGCAGAGATCAGACATGATTGAATGGCGGAGTAGACTCGATGGGTCGAATGGCCTAATTCTACTCCTATAACTTGTGAACTTGTGATTAATAGTAATCACTGAAGATAGACACAAAATGCTGGAGTAACTCAGCGGGACAAGCAGCATCTCTGGAGAGCAGGAATGGGTGACGTTTCAGGTCGAGACCCTTTTTCGGATGCTGCCTGTCCCACTGAATTACTCCAGCATTTTGTGTCTATCTTCAATGTAAACCAGCATCTGCAGTTCCTTCCTAATGTTGCGTGATTAGTCTTGCGCAAGCTCTAATGATCTGGAGATACAAGTTCAAAGTGATGCGCCTGCCAAAGAGGCACTCCAATGCCTCTTCATCCTCAGGAGACAGGAAATTCAGCATGTCTCCAATGACTCTTACAAATTTCTACAGTTACACCATAGAAAGCTTACTGTTGGGTTGCATTGCGCCTTGGTTTGGGAACAGCTCTGCCCAAGACCGCAAGAAATTCCAGAGAGTTGTACGTATAGCCCATCACACAGTCCAGACTTCCCACCATTGATTCCATCTACACTTGGAAATGCAGCCAACATAATTAAAGACTTGTCCCACCCTGGTCATTCTTTATTCTCCCTTCACCCATCCGGCAGAAGGTAGAGAAGCTTGAAAGTGAACACAATAGACAATAGACAATAGGTGCAGGAGGAGGCCATTCGGCCCTTCGAGCCAGCACCGCCATTCAATGTGATCATGGCTGATCATTCTCAATCAGTACCCCGTTCCTGCCTTCTCTCCATACCCCCTGACTCCGCTATCCTTAAGACTCAGGAACAGCTTCTTCCCCTCTTTTATCAGGCTCCTGAGCGGTCCTTCCATAAGTTAGGGTAGTGTCCGATTCACCTCTTCCCCATTGATGACATTGGACTTAGTCGATAGAGCTGATGTCCTACAATGCTGAGAACTATAGTCTGCACTCTATATCTTCCCCATTTCTCTATCTATTGTACTTGATTTTGACTTGATTGTATTCATGTATGGTATATTTCATCTGTTTGGATGGCATGTAAAACAAATCTTTTCACTGTCTGAAGAAGGGTCTCGACCCGAAACGTCACCCATTCCTTCTCTCCCGAGATGCTGCCTGACCTGCTGAGTTACTCCAGCATTTTGTGAATAAATCTTTTCACTGTACTTTGGCACACGTGCCAACAATAGACGTAGACCTAAATTCGACGACAGCACCTGGGAAATTCAATTTGATTACTTTAACAATTCCACAAAAGGAGAGCACAAATTAGTAATAATGACCCTGAAAAGATTGACTATTGCAAATTCAAAACCCAAAAACGACATTGTAAATTTGAGATAAAGGCAAAAAATGCTGAAAATATCCATCATCTGTGGAGGGAGAAACATAGTTAAAGGTTCAGGTCGATAACCTTACATCTGGACTGGCATATCAGAACTTTTGCCAAAAGTTACATGGATAGGACAAGTTTACATGGATAGACCAGGTTTACATGGATAGGACAGGTTTACAGGGATAGACCAGGTTTACACGGATAGGACAGGTTTACATGGATAGACCAAGTTTACACGGACAGGCCAGGTTTACAGGGATAGGACAGGTTTACACGGATAGGCCAGATTTACACGGATAGGCCAGGTTTTTCAGGGATAGGACAGGTTTGGAGGGATATGGGCCAAACGTGGGCAGGTGGGACTAGTGTATCTGGGACATGTTGGCCGATGTGGGCAAGTTGGGCCAAAGGGCCTATTGCCACGCTGTATCACTATATGACTCTAAAACTCATTTCATACACATGTTTTTTGAAGAAGTGACTCCACCACCTGTAACGCACCTAGTCTGTTTGTATATGCAGAGCCACCGAAATGTGATTCTTCTAAAGCCAGTCATTGAAGGCAGCCCACTGCCTTCTCAAAGGAAATTAGGGGTTAGATGCTGCCTGGGCTGCTGAGTTACTCCAGCATTTTGTGTCCATCTTCGATTTAAGCCAGCATTTGCAGTACCTTCCTACACATTTCATCAGGATGTTACCTGAGCTTGTGGGCTTAAGTTGTAGGGTGAGGTTGGATAGGTTGTGGCTCTTATTTTTTTTTGAGCGTAGGTGGCCTGAGTTGTACAAGAACATGATGGACATGGATAAAGTGGGTGCTTCCAGTCATTTTCCCAGGGTAGAACATTCTAAAATTAGAGGGCATAGGTTTAAGGTATTGGGGGAGATATTCTCGAGAGATCGCAGGGGCAGCTTTTTCACTCATATGATTGACTATATCTGGAATGGGCTGCCAGAGGAATCTGGAGAAATGGGTGCAATTATTACATCTAAAATATTCGGACAGATATATGGATAGGATGGGTTTAGAGGGCCACAGCCAAATGGAGGCAGATGGAACCAGCCCAATGTGCCAAATTGGTCTGCATGGGCATGGTAGACCAGAGAGCCTGTTTCTGTGCAGCACAGTTCTATGACTCTATGATAACATGTGCTGACAGATGAGATTAGTTTATCTTGGTATAGTGTTTGGCACAGGCATTGTGGGCAAAGGGCCTTGCTGCATTGTACTGTTGTATGTTCTATGTTCATATCAAATCTGGGTGGCATACTGGTGCCACAAGGGATTCCTCTGGGTGCTTTCATTTCCTGCCACAGCCCAAAGATGTGTAGGTGGGTAGGTTATTGAGATTTGACGGGGAATTGACACTTGATTGAAGATGAATGGCAGAATCTGGAGAAAGTCGCTGGGAATGTGGGGAGAATAAAATGGAACTAAGTTGGATTAGATTAAATGAGGAATTAGACTAAATCAGTCTGAAGAAGGGTGCCAACCTGAAACGTTGCCTATCCATGTTCTCCAGGGATACTACTTGACCTGCTGAATTACTCCAGCATTTGATGTCTTTCCTGAGACTAAATGGGTTTGTGATAGTGGGAAAAGATCAGATGGGTTGAATGACTATATGACTAGCAATGGGTAGACCTTCTCAGTAAAGTATTTGGTCGAGCCCCTGATTCCCCCCCCTCCCCCTCCCCCCACACCCATTAGGAAATTGCCTTACAACGCCAATGGTCCACGCCATTGAAAGTCACGATTTTGACCATCCGAACTATTCTTAATAGGTGGAGGAAAGGAATATAAAACAAAAGGGATAGGATAGGAGATCTGAGGAGTAGGTTATACAGGCATTTGGATGGACAAGGGCTGATTAGGGATAGTCAGCATGGTTTTGTACGTGGGAGGTCGTGTCTCACAAATCTAATTGATTTTTTGACGACGTGACCAAAAAGTTCAATGAGGGCAGATCTGTAGATGTTGTGTACATGGATTTCAGTAAGTCATTCATCAAGGTTCCGCATTGTAGGCTGCTCTGATCGCATGGGATCCAAGGAGAGATAACATGGATAGGACAGGTTTGGAGGTTTGGAGGGATATGGACCAAATGCAGGCAGGTAGGACTAGTGTAGCTGGGACATGTTGGCCAGTGTGGGCAAGTTGGGCCGAAGGGCCTGTTTTCACACTGTGTCACTCTATGACCTTATGACTCCAAAAACCACCCAGCTGACAATTTGGATGCTTGTCGTCATTTAATTATCTCCAAGCAGCACTAGTAATGAGAGTCTAATAACAACAGGAGTCTAAAATAGTGTCATTTAATTAAAAGAAAAGAGCATTGTGTTCCACTCATCGCATCTCAAAGCGCTTCACGGTGAAGTGTAGTATTTAGTGGTCGGAATGTTCTTTGCACGGTGTCCCTGAAGAGGATTTGAATTTCACATTGTCGCCAAATGATGTGAAGGCTTGTCAGGCAGCCAGTAATTTGCCTATACAAGAAATTGTATGTTGCCAGGTCTGGTTTAGAGATGGGGAAACGTCTGTGCCTTCTGTTTTTGAGTTATATAAGATGGATTTGAAGTTAATCTCGGGGCAGGGTGCAACATTATCAGAGCTCCCCAGTGACATTCCACCAGCTGACTGTCAATATATGTTCAGCCTTTTCAAAGTTGAGTTCGAGTTTGGTTTATTGTGATGTGTATCATTGATGAATACCATTGCAAAGTAATCATTTAGTATTTCACCTCCACCCTGTAACCCCCACGCATAAATTCCCTCTTTTATCTTTGAGTGGCCCTACCCTCTCCTTTCATGATTTTAATATGTGTATAAAATGCTTGGGGATTCTCTTTAATCGGAATAGAGTTGAGTTCAGTTTAATGTCATGTGTACCGAGCTACAGTGAAAAGCTTCCAACTTTAGATAGTTCCTCTGTCCCTCCCTTCCCCTCCTCCTTCCCAGATCTCCCTCTATCTTCCCGTCTCCACCTATATCCTTCCTTTGTCCCGCCCCCCTGACATCAGTCTGAAGAAGGGTCTCGACCCGAAACGTCACCCATTCCTTCTCTCCCGAGATGCTGCCTGACCTGCTGAGTTACTCCAGCATTTTGTGAATAAATACAGTGAAAAGCTTTTGTTGTATGCTAATCAGTCAGCAGAAAGGCAATACATAACTACAAACGAGTCATCCACAGCGTATAGGTGAATAACGTGAATAATGTTTAGTGCATGATAATGTCCAGTAAAGTCTGATCAAAGATAATCTGAGGGTCTCCAATGAGGTAGATAGTAGTTCAGGCCTGCCCTCTAGTTGTGGATAGGATAGTTCAGTACCCTGATAGCAGCTGGGAAGAATCTGGAGCTGCGCATTTTCACACTTCTATACCTTTGCCTGATGCCCAAAAATGCCAAAAAGTTTCCCTGGAGAAACACTCGATCCTGGAGGAGATGGCTTACCTTTAGAAGTTTGCCTTCTCTGAAATCCTTTCAGGATATTTTCAGGTCTACAAAATTATGAGAGGAATAGATTGGGTAGATACACAGAGTCTGCTGCCCAGAGTAGTGGAAACGAGAACCAGAGGGCATAGGTTTAAGGTGACGGGGGAAAGATTTAATAGGAACCTGAGGGGTAACATTTTTACACAAATAGTAGTGGGTGTATGGAAGGAGCTGCCAGAGGAGGTCGTTGAGACAGGTACTATCTCAACATTTAGAGAGGTACATGGATAGGACAGGTTTAGAGGGATATGGGCCAAATGAAGGCAGATGGGACTAGTGTAGATGGGACATGTTGGTCGGTGTGTGGGCAAGTTGGGCTGAAGGGCCTGTTTACACACTGTATGGCTCTATGACTCCATGACTCGTATTGAACTTACATACCTGACCGAGTGAGAGCTCTCAACTTTATGTCTCATTGTCCGCACGGTTGAGATGGATTTCTCTATCGCAACGACATGTTTCCCCCACCCCCATCAAACCCACCTCACCACAGTAACCCAGTTGCTGTGAGTTGGAGGCCAGTCCCTGTACTTAGCTTCAGACTGATGGAAATCCTGCCCTGCCACATGTCCAATTTTAGATGCAGCACCTTTCTGACACTTCCTTAATTGTTCCAATGTTCCTGTTGCCCTTCACTCTGCAGTTTACGAAGTAGTGACCGTGACTGGCGATGTCCGAGGCGCTGGAACCGATGCCAATGTTTTTGTGACTCTCTTTGGCGAGTTTGGGATTACACCAAAAGTGCACTTGACCAGCAAGTAAGTGAACTGCATTTACAGAGTTCAGGGCTGTGAAAGGGTCTTCCTGGTTTGCTCAAGGCAGTAACTTAGCTTTCCCCAGTGAGGCAAATGGGAGGATATCATCAGAGTTACTCAGGGCTAAATCTTGTTAGTGAGTGAACAAAAACTTACTCCTTCTTTATAACAGCCATTTTCTTTGCCATTGGTAACATGTTCTTCTTGCAAAACTTGAGGGGAAAATTTGAAAGAATTCAGCCGGTTGATAGCTTAAATAGAGATAAACTGTATCCATTAGTGGTCTGTTCACGAACAAGGGAATATGGATTTAAAGTGGTGGATAAATGACAAGGAAGGGTGTGGGGATGTAAGGTTTATCTTTTAAATGCAAACAATGGTTTTGATCCATCATTGAATGTAAGTGTGGGGGAAACACAGAGTTATAAAGGTCTACAGGGAAAGAGCGGGGAAAATTGACTGATGAGATCTACGGACTGAATGTTCTCCTGCAGTGCTGTAATGATTCTATAATTTTATAACGAAATAAACCCCATGCTTTGTTTCCTTTAGTATATTGGATGTGGTATATCATGGTAAAATATATTTTGGATTGCAAATGAAAAGAATACTCTTATGATATAACAATGATATCAGATGACATTTTATTACTTGAAGAAAGTCATTTTCTTTCATCTTCATTTATATTGCAAACTCTTTATTTTTCTTGTAGTACTCATAATATTTTAAAGGCTTATTGACCCACGGAAACAGTTGTATGGGTTGCTTCAGGTTGGCAGGGTGACTAAAACCCTCCATCAACAAGGATTAACAAACTCATCAGGAAGGCTGGCTCCATCCTGGGGGCGGTGTTGGATTCATGGGAGGTGGTCTTGGAGGGGAGGATGCTCCTCAAACTGCGGAGCATCTTGGACAATACAGCTCACCCCCCTCCATGACACACTGGTCAACCTGAGGAGCACCTTCAGCAACAGACTGGTTCCACCAAGATGCAGTACAGAACGTCACAGGAGATCCTTCTTTCCTGTGGCTGTCAAACTGTACAACTCCTCCCCCTTCTGTGTGGGGTAGACTGACTTCCCCCCCCCTCCCTCCCCTATCTTTGCACACCCCCAATCCTTTCCACTCATCACATTAAATTTCATGTTTCACGTATCTTGTGTTTTATGACTGTTGGCAGATCAATTCCCCTCCTGGGATAAATAAAGTTCTATCGTATCGTATCAAAAGAATGCCAGTTATCAGGATGGGTAGTTCCCACAGGCAGCAGTTAAACAACCATTAAACTCTGACTTTACTGAAACCCAGTGGAGGAAAATTCAAGCCTACAAATAAAGCTCCCTTTATTTTAACTTTCCAGTTTCTTCTACAATATTTCAGCCAGAAAATGTGACATAACCAAGGCAAAGGAAAGCTGCTGGATATGTTGAAAAGGGATCCAGATAGTTTGAAATTTTATCACATCAAGGGTGCATAAATAGTGTATATTTTGTGTTGTTACTAGAATATAATGTATAGGGTAAAACTTATACTTTGTATATAGGAAAGTGACTATTTAATATATACAGTGATTATGGAATATACAATGTATTTTGATGACTTATTTGACCATGATCTTAACACTTCTATTTATCCATTTCTACAGCACAGAGAAGAGGTATCCACACATTTTAGGTTAACAAATAAAAGGAGAGAGATACTGAGTTTGACTGCTTGAATGTGCTTGTGTTGGCTTGAAGAAAATACATGAAATTCTAGACCTGTTTTGCTATGTTTTGCCTTTTGAGGTGAAATGCGAAACGATTTCTTGCTGCAGAACTCAACTTACTCCATCTATCAACTCACGCATGAACACGTGCACGTAATAGAGTCATAGAGTCATATAGCAATACAACACGGAAACAGGCCCTTCAGCACAACTTGTTCATGCCAACAAAGCTGCCCCATCTGCACTGGTCCCACCTGCTTGCATTTGGCCCACATCCCTCTAAACCTTTCCTATCCACAAACCTGTTCAAATGTTTTTTAAACGTAGTTATAATATCTGCTTCAAGTACCCACTCTAGCTGTTCGTTCCATACACCCACCACTCTGTGTGAAAAACTTGCCCCTCAGATTCCTATTAAATCTTTCCCCTCTCACCTTAAACCTATGTCCTCAAGTTATTGATTCTTCAACTCTGGGTAAAAGCCTCTGTGCATCTATTCTTTCTATTCCCCCCATGATCTTATTCACCTCTATAAGATCTCCCCTCATCCTCCTGCATTCCAAAGAATGAAGTCCTCGATTGCCCAACCACCTCATAAATCTTCTCTACCCTCCTCTCAGCTTAACATCTTTGCAGGGTGACAAAAACCGAACACAGTACTCCAAATGTAGCTTCACCAACGCTTTGTACAACTGTAACATAACATACCAACCTCTATACTCAATACCCTGTTGTATCTTTTGATAATTTTCCCCATTATCCACAACCGGGGAGAGAATCCAGAAATCGGAAGTGCAAAGGGTCTTGGGAGTGCTGGTGCAGAATTTCCAAAAAGATAATCTGCAAGTCGAATCAGTAGTAAAGAAAGCAAAATCAATGCTAGCATTTATTTCAATAGGGCTTGTATACAAAAACAGGGATGTAATTCTGAAGCTCTATAAGGCGCTGGTAAGGCCGCATTTGGAATATTGTGAGCAATTATGGGCACCGTATCTGAGGAAGGATCTGCTGGCTCTGGAGAGGGTCCAGAGGAGGTTTACGAGAATTATCTCAGGAATGAGTAGGTTAACACATGATGAGCCATTGTCGGCAATGGACCTGTACTCGCTGGAGTTTAGAGGAATGGGGGAACATCTCATTGAAACATATGGAATAGTGAAAGGCTTGGATAGAGTGGATGTGGAGAGGATGTTTCCACTAGTGGGAGAGTCTCGAACTAGAGGTCATAGCCTCAGAATTAAAGGACGTTCTTTTAGGAAGGAGATGATATATTTATTTAGTCAGAGGGTGGTGAATCTGTGGAATCCTTTGTCACAGGAGGTTGTGGAGGCCAAGTCAATGGATATTTTTAAGGCAGAGATAGATAGATTCTTGATTGGAACAGCTGCCAGAGGTTATGGGGAGAAGGCAGGAGAATGGGGTGAGGAGGGAGAGATAGATCAGCCATGATAGTAATGGCGGAGTAGACTTGATGGGCCGAATGGCCTAATTCTACTCCTATCACTTATGACCTTATGATCTTCTGACAACTCTACAACTTTCCTGTCATATGCAAACTTTCTTGAATCTCATGCCGACTACAGCTCCCACCCCCATTATGGCACACACCTGCCAACATCGACGTTATCTCCAAAAGGACAAATAAGTGCTGGAGTCACTCAGCTGGTCAGGCAGCATCTCTGGGGAACTTGAATAGGTGACGTTTTGGGCCAGGATACTTCTTCAGTCTGAAGAAGAGTCTCAACGCGAAAATTCACCCATCCCTGTTCTCCAGAGATGCTGCCTGAGCCACTGAGTTCCTCCAGCACTTTGTGTCCTTTTGCATAAACCAGCATCTGGTTCTACATTTTGATTTTACCCCCACTGGCTCCAAGTGGCATTCTTGTTAACATCAATTAAATGATGAAGGGATTCAATCCATTAAACACCAAAGTTTCTGAAAGGTCTTCCCTTCTATTCTGTATCCACATGAACCCCAACATTTACTGAACTGAAACCAGCTCTCTCTATAACAACTTCACACCCTATCTACTTCTGCCTCCTTCAGCATATAACCAGTTTGATCCTTTTTTTGGAAATTATTCCGTCCTCATAATATTTGAACACTCAACCTATGTGAACTGACCAGATGAATGTCCTGCTGCCAGGCCTCAGCCAAGGTACTCGAGGCACCAACCAGTGTAAAACAAGGAGACATCTAATTGACTTTACATAGATTTGCCTCTTTGCAGTAAACTTGTTAAAAGCTGCACCTCAGAATTATATTGCTGCGTGGAACAATGCACTCTGAACCTATTGCCACCGGCTGAAATTTTCCACACTTTATCTATTTGGTTTCCTCCACTTGGTCTATGTTTCTCTCCTCAACAAGTACCCTTCACAAGTGATCAACCTTCACCTCAGAGTCTCAACAGTAAAAGTCATAAGATGTTCGGATCTGCCGCTATACACAGCATAATTATCTTGTCATCCCTGTTTCCAGCAAGGTTAACTTGATCAGAACCATCCTTTAGCACTGGATATTATGTTTAAGTTCGACAAACCATAGCAAAAAGGATAGAATATCATGTATCTTCATCTGTAACAGGATCGCGCAGTAATGTTGGCTATTTGAGCTATAAGAAAACACATGAGATTCCAGACCTTCTTATCATGAGCTGTTAAAGAATCAGTGGCTTCTTTGTTTAATGTGATGCCATTCTATTATGAACCATCTGTTCTTTATAATTGAATTCTATGTACTACATTCTGACAATTTCATTACAGCCAGGAGGTTGGTAATTAGATCCCTAGATACTGAGGTAATATACAGATGCATAGCAAAGAATTCTTTCCACGCAGGTGCACTGAGGCATTTTAGATTTACCAACAGGAATAAGAAAGTCCCGTTGATCGAATAACTAGAGCAGCTACACATTTTGTTTAACCTGTGCAAACTGTCATTCAGGGCCACGTGCATTTATTTTACTGTCTATTGCAAAGGCATTGTTGAAAAGGAAATTATTCCTTCCCTTGAGTCTCTGCCTCTGGTCTCCATGGGCATTCGTACTTCTGGAACCTCTGCAAATGCAAGGATGGATGGATGCACCAGGGAACTGCTTTAGTTTAGTTTAGTTTAGAGATACAGCGTGGAAACAGGCCCTTCGGCCCAACGAGTCAGTGCCGACTGGCGATCCACGCACACTTGCACTATTCGACATACGCTAAGGACAGTTTACAATTATACCAAGCCAAATAACCTACAAACCTGTACGTCTTTGGAGTGTGGGCGGAAACAGGAGATACCAGATAAAACTCATGCAGGTCACGGGGAGAACATACAAACTCTGTACAGACAGCATCCATAGTCAGGATCAAACCCAGGTCTTTGGCGCTGTATGGCAGCGATTTAACCCACAAATCGTGGAATGGTTCAATTTACTCCCTAATGGGCTGACACACTTTCAAACATTTCTACAACATGGAAACAGGCCCTTCAACCCACCGAGTCTATGAAGGCTATCAAACACCCACCTACATTCACACAACATGATACCCACTCTTACTCCTCCAAACAGCATATCCAACCACGTAAAGCCATGATAAGAGGATAGAAAATGACGTATGGAATATTCTAGAGATAGAAAATTCTCCTCTCTTTTCTCCGAATGTTCCAGGTTTTGCTTTTGAGAAAATGCATGATGTTTTAGACGGATTTGTCAGGATTTGGTTGGTGTTTGGACGAAGAAGCTGAGGTTGGAAGCCCAGTGCGATATCTGGCAGCCACCATATCTGATAAAAACGATGAAACATCATGAATCTTCTGTGGTTCTTACAGTCATTGCCAGTGCCTATTTTTTTTTTTCTCTCAGCCACTTGGAGGAAAAAGAATACATGCAATTTTACATCGATTGATCATGCATATCTTCTGAGCAACCCTATAAGCGAATCAGGAGATGTAGACCATGATAAATGGGATAAAATGACATGTATTTTTCTTTTTTTAAGTGTTCAAATGATCAATAAATAACAGTTTGAAAACAAAACCCACATTTGGGGCATAATCCAGGCAGGTAAGTGTTCCTGGCAAAATCTCCTACCAGGTTTGCATGTAGTAAAGATCATAAGCTTGAAAAATAATATATCAATTATCCTCACAGCTGCTTAGAATTGCAAAGATAAAAGTCAAATGACAACCAATATTAATAATAAATTATAATTGTATGCAAAAACAGGCTTGAAATATAACCTAGCTGAATAGTTTTAGACGAGTTAAAGATTTAGATATTAATCAAGTAAAGAAAGATAATTATTTCTATCCCTTTGAATGTTGTTTGTTGAATTATGATTGATTAGCTTGAGGAATCTAATGTTAATTTTTTTACAATAGTATTCATTGCCTCAAGATTCTATCAGAGGGACGAAATAGAGAGAGGAAATAGTGAAATAGAGACTAATTGTGAAATGCCTGGATAGAGTGAACGTGGAGAGGATGTTTCCACTTGTGGGAGAATCTAGGACAAGAGGCCACAGCCTCAGAATAAAAGGACCTACCTTTAGAAAGAAGTTGAAGAGGAATTTCTTTAGTCAGAGGGTGGTGAATCTGTGGAATTCATCGCCACAGAGGGCTGTGGAGCTCATCAATTGATATTTTTAAGGCAGAGATTTACAGATTCATAATTAGTAAAGGTGTCAAGGGTTATGGGGAGAAAGTAGGAGAATGGGGTTGAGAGAGAGAGATAGAACAGCCATGATTGAATGGCAGAGTAGACTTTATGGGCCAAATGGCCTAATTCTGCAAATAGGACCTATGAACTTATGAAATGGCCTTGCTTTAGCTGACCCAAGAGTGCTTGTCACTGGTATTTCATGATAACTTCTTTACAAACTCATCATGGGAAATGACAACCAATTCACCCCTCTGGTCAATTCAACCAGGTTGTTCCATTGAAGTAAAATGAAGGTAAAACGTTGAAGAGACATGGGCTTTCATTTGGTGGAGCTATTGGCGCAAACATTAGTCACCTACAGTCACAGTTACAGTACTAAACCATACACGTCTTGCCTTTGGGAATGCTGACAAACACTAAAAATATTTGGATTGCCCTTTTTACCAAACAAAAGCAGACACGGGAAAGGGAAAAAAACAATAGAACCCAAAGGCAAAATCTTGCCTTCTGCAGCTTGATTTGCTCGTGGCAAAAGTCTTCAAAAAACTAATTTTGCCATTTTGTAAAATAGAGGAAAGAAGAAAGGGGAACTGCCAACTGTTCTCGGGCAAATACGGGCCATTAAATTCCTTACCTTCTTACCTTTGGTGAAGTCTGAAGAAGGGTCTCGACCCGAAACGTCACCCATTCCTTCTCTTCTGAGATGCTGCCTGACCTGCTGAGTTACTCCAGTATTTTGTGAATAAATACCTTCGATTTGTACCAGCATCTGCAGTTATTTTCTTATACTACCTTTGGTGAAAATCATCGATGTCCTAATGTTTCTGTCCAATTGCAATTCCCCAGCTTACTTTTATAAAATTAATCTCAAAAGCAGAATTAACCAGGAGGCAGAAGCCTGCCAAGTGAAGTGAAACCAAGGAAAAGTTGTTAATCTAGGGCATAACAGAAGGGAATTATTGTGAAAATGTCCTGCAGTCTGAAATTATTGTTGCTGCTTCCAGCAGCTGAATACTTTGCTAGACGTTGCTTTGTTATAAACTTTACCACAATAACTAGTCGTTAAATACGTGTTAAAAGAGTAGATCAAGGTCTTTAATGTGAGCGTATTAATCATGCACTCACTAATATCGCCAGTGGACATATATTGTTTTAACCCTAACAGATTTCATTCGCTTCATTTTATTGGGAATATTAAATTTGAAGAATGGAATTTTCTGAAAGTAACAATGCATGATAGGAAATTGTATTCATTTTTGCATAGGATTTTTGGAGTGAATTTCAAAAGATTGCCTTAGTAACTTGCTTTTATAAGCTGGGTTTAATGAATGCATCATTCTTGGGGGTAACAGGAAATACAGCCAAGGATTGCATTCACTTTGGTAAAGAATGCATGATTTCTCAGGTTTACACCCTGGTTACAAAACCAAGTATCAGATTTCTGTTGCATTAATTGAATTTGCCTTTTCACCTGATCTGTGCATTGCAGAAGTAGAACGGCCTTTGAAAAGAACAAAACTGATGTTTTTCGGGTCAAAACGAACAATGTCGGCCCACTGAAGAAAGTAAGGTATTAACATGTCCCTACGCTACTTTGATTTATTTTTCATGTCAAATTACAAATGACATTTAAATAGGTGCTTTGAAGACAGAGAAGAATTACAGAGGATCTTGATCAGCTGGGGATGGGTGCTAAAGAATGGTTAATGGACTTTAATTCAAATAAGCGTGAGGTGTCTGGTGAGGCCCCACTTAGCGTTTTGATCGCCCTCTATAGGAAGGATGCCATTAAGCTGCAACGGGTGCAGAGAAGATTTACAAGGATATTGCCAGGACTTTAGCGCCTGACCTACAGGGAGAGATTGGGCAGGCTAGGACCTTATTCCTTGAAGCACAGGAGGCCGGTGGATGATCTTACAGAGATGTATAAAATCATGAGGAGAAGAGATCGGGTGAATACACAGGGTTTTTTTTCCCCAGGGTAGGGAAATCAAGAACTAGAGATCAAAGTTTAAGATGAGGGAGGAACAAGTTAATAGGAACCTGAGGGGCAAGTTTTTCACTCGGAGGATGGTAGGTATCGGGAACAAGCTGACAGAGGAAGCAGCTGAGACATGTTCAGGAACAACATTTGAAAGACATTTGGACAGGTTGTTGGATAGAAAGGTTTTCAAGGCAAATGAGCCAAACACAGGCAAATTGGACTAGCATAGATAGAGCATCTTGGTTAGTATGGACTTATTGGGCCGTGGCCTGTTTCCATACTGAATGACGTTATGACTCTAAATGATTGGGGGAATTAAATGTAAATTGTCCCTAGTGTGTGTAGGATAGTGTTAATATGCGGGGATTGCTGGTCGGTGCGGACTCAGTGGGCCGCAGGGCCTGTTTCTGCGCTGCATCTCTAAAGTAAACTAAACATCTCACTATGGAGAGAAAGGACAATTTATTTTACAGGCAAGAAGTACCTTACAGTTTTTGCAACGTTTCTTCAGGGTCTCGACCCGAAACGTCACCCATTCCTTCTCTCCTGAGATGCTGCCTGACCCGCTGAGTTACTCCAGCATTTTGTGCCTACCGTCAATAGAATTATTTGATAATTATATAAATACTGCTTAAGAGAGCAAAATCCATCTCCCACTCACTTTGTCATTGGATCGCTTACAATGTGTGTGAAGACACCATCTTGTGCAAATGATGACAACTTTGACGATGCAGCATTCCCTGAGTATTACTCTCAGATGTCAGCTGCAATTAATTGTCCAAGTGACCAGATTAATGTTTGAATCATTTCTTGCTATTGAGGGCGTGCAGCGTAGGTTTACTAGGTTAATTCCCGGAATGGCGGGACTATCATATGTTGAAAGACTGGAGCGACTAGGCTTGTATACACTGGAATTTAGAAGGATGAGAGGAGATCTTATCGAAACGTATAAGATTATTAAGGGGTTGGACACGTTAGAGGCAGGAAACATGTTCCCAATGTTGGGGGAGTCCAGAACCAGGGGCCACAGTTTAAGAATAAGGGGTAGGCCATTTAGAACTGAGATGAGGAAAAACTTTTTCAGTCAGAGTGTTGTGAATCTGTGGAATTCTCTGCTTCAGAAGGCAGTGGAGGCCAATTCTCTGAATGCATTCAAGAGAGAGCTGGATAGAGCTCTTAAGGATAGCGGAGTCAGGGGGTATGGGGAGAAGGCAGGAATGGGGTACTGATTGAGAATGATCAGCCATGATCACATTGAATGGCGGAGCTGGCTCGAAGGGCCGAATGGCCTCCTCCTGCACCTATTGTCTATTGTCTATTGTCTATTGTCCTGGGCTGCAGCTACAGTATATGGCTTGATAATAAAATCTATACCACTAGGGAAATATTGCATATAATTCCAAGTGCTGATCAGTATCTGGGGATATGTTTTTGAGGAATATTTAGATAGACGTTGACAAGGTCAGAATTAATTGAGGTATCAGAAGGTGAAAAACACATAGAGGAATGGACCCAAGCTGGAAACAATTAGTTCTATTTGCAGTGAGAAATACCACCCACAAAAGTGTATCTGCCTTGATGATGCCATTTTGTTCCAGTTGTCTCTCACTCAGAGGCTTGCGTGGTTTGTTCTCCCTTTCTCCGCACAACAGGATCGAACACGACAATACGGGAATGAGTGCCAGCTGGTTTTTGGATCGGCTTGTGATCACAGACATGAACCGCCCTCACCTCCGCTACTACTTCCCCTGTAACCAATGGCTCAGCAAAGAAGAGGCAGATGGACTATTTGTGCGTGATCTACTAGGGAGTATGAACCCAATGGATGTACCTAAATGTAAGCCACATTGGTATTGATTCATTGTGTGCTGAAAGACAGTGAAAAATATGTTTGCATGCTGTCCGTTCAAATCATACCGTACATAGGTGCAATCAATCTTTACACAAGCACACCACGTAATGTGAAGTGAAAATTACCCGAATATGGTGTTACAGCATTATGGTATTATATTTACAGAGAGGCATTGGTCTGCAATCTGAGAGTCACAGAGTGATACAGTGTAGAAACAGGCCCTTCGGCCCAACTTGCCCACACCAGCCAACATGTCCCAGCTACACTAGTCCCACCTGCCCATGTTTGGTCCATATCCCTCCAAACCTTTCCTATCCATGTACCTGTCTAACTGTTTCTTAAATGTTGGGATAGCCCCAGCCTCAACTACCTCCTCTGGCAGCTTGTTCCCTACACCCACCACCCTTTGTGTGAAAAAGTTACTCCTCAGATTCCTATTAAATCTTTTCCCCTTCACATTAAACCTATGTCCTCTGGTCCTTGATTCACCTACTCCGGGCAAGAGACTCTGTGGATCTACCCGATCTATTCCTCTCATGACTTTATACACTTTGACATTACAAATTCATTGCTTGTAAAAATGATTCATTATCCACTGAAATTTCTAAGAGTGTTTGCGGACAAGGGATTACATTTGAATCCCACAGAAAAGAGACAGGGGAAAACAACGCAAAATAGAGGAAATAAAGAGAAGGGAAGGAGGAAAGGAGGGCGTGCAGCGTAGGTTCACTAGATTAATTCCCGGAATGGCGGGACTGTCGTATGTTGAAAGGCTGGAGCGATTGGGCTTGTATACACTGGAATTTAGAAGGATGAGGGGGGATCTTATTGAAACATATAAGATAATTAGGGGATTGGACACATTAGAGGCAGATAACATGTTCCCAATGTTGGGGGAGTCCAGAACAAGGGGCCACAGTTTGAGAATAAGGGGTAGGCCATTTAGAACGGAGATGAGGAAGAACTTTTTCAGTCAGAGGGTGGTGAAGGTGTGGAATTCTCTGCCTCAGAAGGCAGTGGAGGCCAGTTCGTTGGATGCTTTCAAGAGAGAGCTGGATAGAGCTCTTAAGGATAGCGGAGTGAGGGGGTATGGGGAGAAGGCAGGAACGGGGTACTGATTGATAGTGATCAGCCATGATCGCATTGAATGGCGGTGCTGGCTCGAAGGGCTGAATGGCCTACTCCTGCACCTATTGTCTATTGTCTATTGTAAATACACTGATATAATTTGGACATTGTAGGGTGTGTAATGTAAAAGAGCATCAAATGTTAACACCTTTTCTCTCTTCTTCCTCAGTAAACAAATACATAGTGAGTGTCTTTACGGGTGATGTCAAAGGCAGTGGCACTGATGCTGATGTCTTTATTAACATTTTTGGTGAAAATGGAGATACAGGTAATTGTTTCTTTATTTTCCAACCAATTTGCCTCACTTGTAACAGTGAAGAAGGATTGAAGAATCAAAAAAACTGCTGGGGTTGGAAATCTGGGTTATTATTTCAGGTCAATGCCCGTTCATATTTTATCATTTAGTTTTATCATTTATTTTCTTATTTCCTTATGTCATAGAGGTTGGGCATTTGGCCTATGAAGTCTCCGCTGGCTCCCAAAAAAATCCACTTAATCCCTTTTCCCTACCTATTTCGCTGCAATCTATTCCCATCTCACATCCCCAACAACTTCCCCTGATTCTCCTGCCATATCCCAACATCACCAGAATATCTTCAACCTGAATCTTAAACTCATAGAAACAAGGAACAGCACATTCTGGTTAATACACCAAAGGACCAAAGTGCTGGAGTAACTGAGTAGGTCAGGCAGCATCTCTGCACCTGTTTATTGTACCTTGGTACACATGACAATAAACGAAACCAGACTAAACTAGAGATGTTCTCCAGAGATGCTACATGGGCTGCTGAGTTACTCCAGCACTTTGTGTCTTTTTCTGTATCTTTCTGAATCTTTTTTCTGAATCATTAACTCTTTCAGTTAAAATTTCAGGTTGAAACTTGAAACTGTGGAGAGAACAGACACTGCCTGTTCAGTGGAATATTTTAAGCATTTTCTGTATATATTAATGGGAAGTAGGAGGACAGGTGGCTACTGACCCCGCCATCCACATCAGTCTAACATAAAGATTACACACATGCTTAACTTTTTAATGATAAAAGCAATGAAAGAATATTCATTTTCCTGTGATCCCACCAATTTGATACTGAAAATGTAATTTCCCTTTGGACCCCGCTGAGCAAATGTAAATCACACTGTTGATCCTCATAGTGTTTAAACTAACTACAGGATTGGTTTATTATTGTCACGTGTACCAAAATACAGTGAAAAACATTGTTTTGCGTCCTAACAAGGCAAATCATACTGTCGGTAGACATAAAATGCTGGAGTAACTCAACGGGTCGGGCAGTATATCGGGAGAGAAGGAATGGGTGACGTATCGGGTCGAGACCCTTCAAGGGTCTGACCTGCTGAGTTACTCCAGCATTTTGTGTCGACCTTCGATTTAAACCAGCATCTGCAGTTCTTTCCCACAAATCATACTGTATGTGAGTTCAACCAAACCATTCACGAATGCAACAGGTAGTGTAAAAGAAAACCCAAGACCTGCATTGAGGTAGGTTGGGAGATCAGGGATACATCCTTAGCTTATAAGAGATCCATTCAAGACACTGATAACAGCTGGCAGGAAGTTGTTCTTGAATCTGGTGATACGTGCTTTCAAGCTTTTATATCTTTTTCTCAATGGGAGAGGGGAGAGGAGAGAATGATCCTGATTTCAAGTGACCTCTCGTAATTTTGTTCGGATTAAAGGAGGTGCCGGACCACCTGTTGCCAGAAAATGGGTGGTGGACCTGTATCTCTGTTTAAGAGCATCAGGTGATTAAAATGCTCATTATGATGGTCAAAGTATCCATGATGGGAAAATAGTGATCCTCCCTAACTGGTCTCTGGAATCTGTGACTAGAGGTGTGTCTGAGAAAAAAAGGATTTTTAAAACCAATTTGTGCAACTTGTATGAAGATAAAGAACAAATGAGCTGGAGCTGGCTGTAATGATCTGGGTTGCTGGGAGTGGCCATTTGCTTGATTCCTGTGGATAAGAACTCAAGAAAACAGTAGCACGAGTAGGCCATTTCGCCCTTCAAGCCTGCCCCATCTTTCAATATGATGATGTCTGATCTATGTAGAAACAAGGAACTGCAGATGCTGGTTTACACAAATGGATACAAATTGCTGGAATAACTCAGCAGGTCAGACAGCATCTCTGGAGAACATGGATGGTTCGTTGGAGAACAAGAGGGGGGACCTCATTGAAACACATTGAATAGTGGAAGGCTTGGATAGAGTGAATGTAGAGAGGATGTTTCCACTTGTGGGAGAGTCTAGGACTAGAGGTCATAGCCTCAGAATTAAAGGACATTCCTTTAGGAAGGAGATGAGAAGAATTTCTTTAGTCAGAGAGTGATAAATCTGTGGAATTCCTTGTCACAGAAGGCTGTGGAGGCCGTCAATGGATATTTTTAAAGCAGATTTAGATAAATTCTTGATTAGTATGGGTGTCAGGGGTTTCTGGGGAGAGGGCAGGAGAATGGAGGGGGAGATAGATCAGCCATGAGTCATAGAGTCATAGAGTGATACAGTGTGGAAACAGGCCCTTTGGCCCAACTCGCCCACACCGGCCAACAATGTCCAAGCTACACTAGCCCCACTTGCCTGCGCTTAGTCCATATACTGCCAAATCTGTCCTATCCATGTACCTATCTAATTGTTTCTTAAATGATGGGATAGTCCCAGCCTCAACTACCTCCTCTGACAGCTTGTTCCAAACACCCACCACCCTTTGTGTGCAAAAGTTACCCCTCCGATTCCTATTAAATCTTTTCCCCTTCACCTTAAATTATGTCCTCTGGTCATTGATTCCCCCACTCGGGTCAAAAGACTCTGTGCAACTACCCGATCTATTCCTCTCATGATTTTGTATACCTCTCTCTATAAGATCTCCCCTCATCCTCCTGCGCTCCATGGAATAGAGACCCAGCCTACTCAACCTCTCCCTATAGCTCACACCATGGTGGAGTAGACTTGATGGGCCGAATGGCCTAATTCTGCTCCTATCACTTATGACCCTATGACTTTATGGTTAACATTTTGGGTCAAGTCCCTTCTACAGATAGTCTGATCCATACTGGCCTCCTCTTCTGTACCTTTTCCCCATTACCTCACTTCCTTGACCTTTCAAATATTAATCTATGTCCACATTAAGTATATCAGTTTCAGTTTAGTTTATTGTCATGTGTACCAATAGACAATAGACAATAAACAATAGGTGCAGGAGTAGGCCATTCGGTCCTTCGAGCCAGCACCATCATTCAATGTGATCATGGCTGATCATTCACAATCAGTACCCCGTTCCTGCCTTCTCCCCATACCCCCTGACTCCACTATCTTTAAGAGCTCTATCTATCTCTCTCTTGAAAGCATCCAGAGAATTGGCCTCCACTGCCTTCTGAGGCAGAGAATTCCACAGATTTACAACTCTCTGACTGAAGTACAGTGGAAAACATTTGTTGCGTGTTATCCCGTCAGTGGAAAGACAATACATGATTACAATCGAGGTGTTTACAGTGTATAGATACATGATAAGGGAATGGCGTTTAGTGCAAGGTAAAGCCAGCAAAGTACTATCAAGGATATTCCGAGGGTCACCAATGAGGTAGGCAGTAGTTGTATATCAGTCACTGAAAGGAAGCATGCAGGTACAGCAGGCAGTGAAGAAAGCCAATGGATGTTGGGCTTCATAACAAGAGGAGTTGAGTATAGGAGCAAAGAGGTCCTTCTGCAGTTGTACAGGGCCCTGGTGAGACCGCACCTGGAGTACTGTGTGCAGTTTTGGTCTCCAAATTTGAGGAAGGATATTCTTGCTATTGAGGGCGTGCAGCGTAGGTTTACTAGGTTAATTCCCGGAATGGTGGGACTGTCATATGTTGAAAGACTGGAGCGACTAGGCTTGTATACACTGGAATTTAGAAGGATGAGAGGGGATCGTATCGAAACGTATAAGATTATTAAGGGATTGGACACGTTAGAGGCAGGTAACATGTTCCCAATGTTGGGGGAGTCCAGAACCAGGGGCCACCGTTTAAGAATAAAGGGTAGGGCATTTAGAACGGAGATGAGGAAAAACTTTTTCAGTCAGAGAGTTGTGAATCTGTGGAATTCTATGCCTCAGAAGGCAGTGGAGGCCAATTCCCTGAATGCATTCAAGAGAGAGCTAGATAGAGCTCTTAAGGATAGCGGTCAGGGGGTATGGGGAGAAGGCAGGAACGGGGTACTGATTGAGAATGATCAGCCATGATCTCATTGAATGGCGGTGCTGGCTCGAAGGGCCGAATGGCCTACCCCAGCACCTATTGTCTATTGTATATTGTCTATTGTATATGTTATGATCGGGCCTGCACCACCCTTGGATGTAGAGAATTCCAGAAAGTAACTACTCTCTGAAGAAGAAGATTAGAGGAGAAAATACTTGGCAAGCGATGCTGCTTCACAAGTTTGGTATTGCTGTGCTGGTGTCTGTCTGATGGCAGGATTGGTGACAGCAGCTCATTGTAAACCAGTAAAGAAAAGAAGCTGAAATGCAGCGGTGTGCTGTGTGAGGGGCAGCAACATCCCCAGGTATCAGTGAAGCATTGAAAACCCTTAGGGGGCACAGGAGGGTAGATGCAACGATTGAATGGCGGAGTAGACGATGGGCCAAATGGCCTGATTCTGCTCCAAGAACGTATGAGCTTATGTTGTGATGTAGTCACTTAGAGGATGAGTTATAAAAGGGGAGCCACAAGAGACTGCAGATGCTGGAATCTTGAATGAAAAAACAAACTACAGGGGCTGCCTGACCTGTTGAGTTCCACCAACAATTAGTTTTTTACTCGTATAAGAGAGCTTAATTGCAAATCAGGGGTCCAGTCATTTAAAACAGAGGTGCATAGATATGTACTATTACAGGGGACAGGGGTCTCAAAGAGTTGTGAAAGCTACCAGTGGGATATTTACAAAGGAGGTAAGGTGGATGGGTAAACATTGGCAAGTTAAGAGCATTGAGGAGGGGCGGACGCCAGGGATAAATCGGCCATGAATATACTGGGGAGGGCTTGAGGGGCCGACTCCTGGTCCTATGTTCTTGTGTTCCTACGATGCACATATTTAAATGGAGCACATTATATGGTTTTAGAGGGGACTAATAAAGTCCCCTCCAAAAACAGTCAGATACAAATGCCAGCATCCACCTTGGGCGGCACGGTGGCGCAGCGGTAGAGTTGCTGCCTTACAGCGAATGCAGCGCCGGAGGCTCAGGTTCGATCCTGACTACAGGCGCCGTCTGTACGGAGTTTGTACGTTCTCCCCGTGACCTGCGTGGGTTTTCTCCGAGATCTTCGGTTTCCTCCCACACTCCAAAGATGTACGGGTATGTAGGTTAATTGACTGGGTAAATGTTTTTTAAAAATTGTCGCTAGTGTGTGTAGGATAGTGTTAATGTGCGGGGATCGCTGGGCGGCGCGGACTCGGTGGGCCGAAGGGCCTGTTTACGCGCTGTATCTCTAAATCTAAATCTAAAAAATGTCAGAAATGTAGATGAATACAACAAACTGTGACAAAGTCGATTATAGGTGCACCAGGGTTTGCATTAGTAAATCTTTCATTTTAAGTTTGGTTTTCTTTAGGGGAGAGACGACTCGACAATGACAAAGACAACTTTGAACGAGGAAATGAAGACAAATTCACAATCGATTCACCGAACCTAGGACGTTTGAAAAAAATTACAATTGGCCACAATGGCAAAGGTTCATCAGCTGGGTGGTTCCTGGACAAGGTACCTCAAGTTCCATGCAGAGTCAAAGGACCAAAACACACAAAAATGGTTTCATTTATTTTCTCTTTCTTGCTGTGACGTTTGACCTATACATTGTCGTTAGTATGGCCAATCACTCCAATGGATATTTATATTTCAATGGCCATTTATTCTCACGTATGCAATTAAACATTACACAGTGACATTCATTCTGCATATATGGCCATGTTTGGCGCCATTTCATCAAGTTCACTGTTTGTATATTTCTTGTGAGCTTAACTTCACAATCCATTTTCTCTTTCTTACTACTCACTACTTATCCTTTGATGCTATCAACTATTTTCTCCAACTAACCTATCACTAATTTTGCAATGATAAGTGTCTTTCCTTTCAACTTGATGCCATCTGTAACCATAAATGTATTCTTATCTTCCCCTCAGAGCCTTGATTTATCAATGGAATATATCTTTGTTATATATGAAATATATCCTTAAATATCTTCCTCTACTTATCTACCATTCTACCTTTTAATCAATCTTCTTCATCCACCTTAACCAACTCTGCTTTCCTATCTTTATAATTATTGAATTTTAAGTCACCAGTTACAGATCTATGTTGCTCACTTTCAAATGGAATAGGACTTCTCAGTGGCTCAGCTGTGGAGCTGCTGCCTTACAATGCCAGAGACCCGGGTTCAATCCTGACTATGGGTGCGGTCTGTGCAGAGTTTGTACGTCCTCCCTATGACCACGTGGGTTTTCTTTGGGTGCTCCGGTTTCCTCCCACAATCCAAAGCCATACAGATTTGTAGGTTAATTGGCTTTGGTAAAAATGTAAATGGTCCCTAGTGTGTAGGATAGTGCAAGTGTACAGGGTGATCACAGGATGGCGTGGATTTTGTGGGTCGAAGGGCCTGTTTCCATGCTATACCTCGATAAAGTACTAACCAAAATTCTATCATGTCAGGATCACTCTTCCCCCCAAAAATATTTTCAAGTGGACACTTAATTGATTAAAAAACATTACACATGACTTTATTAACTCTGGCTGCCTTCACCAGTTTGATTTGCTAGAAGTGAAGTGTAAAGTGTAAATGAAGTGTAAAGTGTAAATGAAGTGTAAAGTTACTCATGATACTTGAAAGGTTGAAAAGAATTGCCTCCAGTTTACTCATTCCTGGGATTTCTTGTTATTTTTTAAAATCTCTGTCCAAACTGATTCTACATCCTGATTTTATGAGAAAGACTAGATTAAAACAGTAATAAAGATGTATTGGTGGCTTTGTGAAGCTCCAGTGCTTCAGCAAGGTGGCATGTTGTCATATGGCATCTCCCCTTCTGAGGACCCATCCCAGAATGTCTTCTATATTTGATTAGTACGGGTGTCAGAGCTTATGGGGAGAAGGCAGGAGAATGGGGTTAGGAGGGGGAGATAGGTCAGCCATGATTGAATGGGGAAGTAGACTTAAGGTCATAAGGTAATATCATAAGGAATAGGAGTAGAATTAGGCCATTCGGCCCATCAAGTCTATTCCGCCATTCAATCATGGCTGATTTATCTCCCCCTCCTAACCCCATTCTCCTGCCTTCTCCCCAGAACGTCTGACACCTGTACTAATCAATAATCTAACTCTCTCTGCCTTAAAATTATCCACTGACTTCGCCTCCACAGCCTTCTGTGGCAAGAATTCCACAGATTCACCACCCTCTGACTAAAGAAATTTCTCCACATCTCCTTCCTAAAAGAACGTCCTTTACATCTGAGGCTATGACCTCTAGTCCTAGACTCTCGTACTAGTGGAAACATCCACTCCACATCCACTCGATCCAAGCCTTTCATTATTCTGTACGTTTCAATGAGGTCCTCCCTTATTCTTCTAAACTCCAGCGAGTACAGGCCCAGTGCCGACAAACGCTCTTCATAGGTTTACCTACTCATTTCTGGGATCATTCTTGTAACCCTTCTCTGGACCCTTTCCATTGCCAGCACGTCCTTCAAAGAATTCCAGCAAATTTGTCAAGCAAGACCTCCCCTTCACAAAGCCATGCTGACTTTGGCCTATTTTATTGAGAACTTTTAAGTACTCCGTAATCTCATCCTGAATAATGGCCTCTAAAATCTTACCAACCACCGATGTCAGACTAACCGTCCTAGAGTTCCCACTATTCTGCCTTGCTCCCTGTGGGGTAATATTGGCAATTTTCCAATCATCTGGGAACACTCCTGACTCTAGTGATTCCTAAAATATCACTATCAATGCCTCCGCAACCTCTCTAAAGCCACCTCTTTCAGAACCCTTGGGTGCAGTCCATCCAGTCCAGGTGACATCCACCTTCAGCCCTTTCAGCTTCCCAAGCACCCTCTCCCTAGTATTAGCCAAATGGCCTAATTCTACTCCTGTCACTTATGTCCTTGTAATCTTACATGGGATATGGGATGACATTTAGTTGCACTGTCAAAACATAAGACTTTACTTTACTTTAGAGATACAGCACGGAAACGGGCCCTTCATGCCACCGAGTCCGCGCCGACCGGCGATCACCCTGTACACTAGCCCTATCTTACACACTCGGGACAATTTACAATTTTACCAAAGCCAATTAGCCTACAAAACCGTATGTCTTTGGAGTGTGGGAGGAAACCAGAGCACCCAGAGAAAACCCATGCGGTCACAGAGAGAACGTAGTAACTCCATACAAACTGCACCCGTAGTCAGGATGGAACCCAGGCCTCTGGCGCTGTAAGGCAGCAACACTATTGCTGTGCCTCTGTGCCACCCAAAGCTCCTGCTTGGAGATTTCTTGTAGTTTTCGCACATCTGAGTAATGATAGGGAATTTCAATAAACAGTCTGTGCGATGTAACTGAGCCATTGGGATTTTGGCTTCAATTTTCCAGGTGATTATAGATGACATTGGAAACAAAATAGTGACAGACTTTCCAGTCAACCGTTGGTTTGCAATGGATGAAGATGATGGTAAAATTCAACGTGACATTTTGGTCGGAGGAAGTCAAACAACTGGTAAGATCAGAAATGCGGTTCACTTGTAACACTCCTTACATTAAAGCGTTTCATTGTAAGGTTTAATAACTTTTGGTTTTCTGAGGACTCGGGGAGGAATTTAATGTTTCAACGGTTCCCTTATTATCATGTGCACCAAGGTACAGTGAAATTCTTTGTTTACAGATCAGAAGATTATTGCCATACATAAGTACAATAAATACCTAATACATAGAAACAGTCCACTGAGTCTATATGCAATAGTCGTCAGGGTTTGGCACTATTTCACAGTCCCAACCACAGCTTGCCATAAAGTCCTTTTGTAGCTGCCACCTACATCCGGTCACCCCTCTCCTTGTCGTTCTTCTCCCAATGAGAAAGTTCTCATCAACCTTCGTGCCCCGAAGCTGCCTCCTGCAGTAGAACTTAAGGACATAGAAGGTAAAACTCCCGGTCCTTCCCACCGGCCCTTTGTCCAGCACCTGCCGACATCGCCGAATCCCTCCACCTCCTCTCCGGTTCCCAGTCTTCGGGGGACCGGCAGGGTCTGGGTACGGCAGCTTCCCTCCTCCAGTTCCATGGTGAGCGAGCCAGGCCTGTTGTCGGGCTAGGCGTGGGAAGGAACTGCAGATGCTGGTTTAAACCGAAGATAAACACATAAAGCTGGAGTAACTCGGCGGGACAGGCAGCATCTCTGGAGAGAAGGAATGGGTGACCTTTCGGGTCTGAAGAAGGGGCTTGACCCGAAAGGTCACCCATTCCTTCTCTCCAGAGATGCTGCCTGACCAGCTGAGTTACTCCAGCTTTTTGTGTCAATCTGCTGTTGGGGTATGTCCATGGCTTGCTGGGACCTCCCGGGCCGCCTCCCGCAGTCGACCTTAAGGGCGCAGAAGGTAAAACTCAGGTGTCAGAGGTTATGGGGAGAAGGCAGGAGAATGGGGTTAAGAGGGAAAGATAGATCAGCCATGATTGAATGGCGGAATAGACTTGATAAGCTGGGTGGCCTAATTCTACTGTTATCACTTATGACCTTATGACCTATAGGCAAGGACAACCAATATCACGGGGATAGGATTCTTCTGGGAAACGCACCTCAGTGGGTGGGTGGTAATGTCTTCATATGATCTAATGCTGTTGTAACCCTTCATGACATTCTGTCTCGGATAGTGAATGGTCACTGAAAATTTAAAAACTGCAGATGCTGGAAATCTGAAATAAAAAGCATATAAACTGAAAACACTCAGCTAGTCCAGAAGTAACTATGAAAAGAGGATAGACACAAAAAGCTGGAATAACTCAGCGGGTCAGGCAGCATCTCTGGAGAAAAGGAATAGGTGACGTTATATGTGATGCATTGATCCTACCCCATTTTCATGTTGTCCTCATCTGATTTTACAGGAATCGTTTACAATGTTTCAGTTATAACCGGAAATATCAGAGGAGCTGGAACCAACTCCAAAGTGCATATCATTCTACATGGATCCAAGGGTCTCAAAAACAGTGGAAAAATCTTCCTCGAAGGAGGCCACTTTGAACGTGCTTTAATTGACATATTTAACGTGGAGATTGCTGCCCTCCTCAGCCCTCTCAGTCGGGTCACCATTGGCCATGATAACTGCGGAGTCAGTTCAGGGTGGTTCTGTGAGAAGGCAAGTAATAGAACATGTCAAAGAAACCAGTGAAACCATTGAAACCATTGATGTCTAAGAATGCTAATCAGATAGTTAGAGGGGAACATAAATTCTTCAAGTCTTTCAGGTATAAAAAATAAATTCAGTACAACTGATAAAGAAAATAAATTCACTTCCAGATCTCACATGAAGACTAATTCAATTCTATTCAATAATCATAAACCTTGTGGTCCAGGGACTAGCAATGTGTTTCAAAATCTAATCATCCTTGCACTTGGTTTCTAATTGTGCATTTTTGCACTAATGCCCTTTTTTGGCAGTCTTTTTCTTTTCACTGTCTTGTACAATTTAAGTGTAATTCACACATAAATTATGTTTTTGTGCTTTTATCTGTCGCTATGTGCCTTCGATGGAAGGTTTTTTACTTTAGTTTAGTTTATTGTCACGTGTTCAGTGAAAAGCTTTTGTTGTGCGTGCTAAACAGTCAGCGGAAAGACAATACATGATTACAATCGAGCCATCCACCGTGCACAGATACATGATAAGGGAATAACTTTTAGTGAAAGATAGAGCCGGTAAAGTCCGATCAAAGATACTCCAAAGGTCTCCAAATGAGGTGGATAGTAGTTCGCCACTGCTCTCTGGTCGTGTTAGGATGGTTCCGTTGTCTGATAACAGCTGGGAAGAAACTGTCCCTGAATCTGGAGGTGTGCGTTTTCACACTTCGATACCTTTTGCCTGATGGGAGAGGGGTGAAGAGGGAGTGGCCAGGGTGCAACTCGTCCTTGATTATGCTGCCGAGGCAGCGTGAGATATAGATATACCTCACTGTACCTGTTGTTGACTTGACTTGAACTTAACTTGAGGCGGCACTGTGGCATAACAGTAGAGCTACTGCCCTGGGTTTTCTCTGAGATCTTCGGTTTCCTCCCACACTCCAAAGACGTACAGGTGTGTAGGTTAATTGGCTTGGTATAAATGCAAATTATCCCTAGTGTGTGTAGGATAGTGTTAGTGTGCGCATATCACTGGTTAGTGCGGACTCGGTGGGCTGAAGGACCTGTATCCGCGTTGCATCTCTAAACTAAAGAAAACTAAAAACGTATTGGGTTTCTATTTGATCTCCACAGGTGATTGTTTACTGCCCATTCACCGGCATTGAACAGACATTTCCCTGCCGGAAGTGGCTGGATGAGGATGAAGGGGATGGACTCATTGAGCGTGAACTCTACGAAATGGTTTCACTACGGCAAAAGAAACAAAAAAGTACGTGTGCGCTTAACTTCTAATTAAAGCTACACTGTTGTATTCCGTGAATTTCCAAGGGAATCAACATTGACTTTACTATAATCCAAAGTCTGATTTTGCAAGTCGGCCTTAATGCATGGTTTGATTACTGATTATTATAAAGAGAAAATGGCCGTGAAAGTCAAGACTAGGGCAGGAATGACTGTCACAGTGAATGACACAGCCCTGGGGAGTGTTGTAGAGCAGAAGCATCTCAGAGCATGGGTACATAGTAAGGAAGGCTTTTGGTACATTGGCCTTCATCAGTCAGGGTATTGAGTATAGAAGTTGGTTTGGACACAAAATGCTGGACTGAAGTCTGAAGAAGGGTCTCGACCTGAAACGTCACCCATTCCTTCTCTCCAGAGATGCTGCCTGTCCCGCTGAGTTAGTCCAACATTTTGCGTCGATCTTCGGTCTAAACCAGTATCTGCAGTTCCTTCCTACACATGGAAGTTGGAATGTTATGTTACAGTGGTGCAGATGTTGGTGAGTTTGGAGTGTTGTGTTGAAGTTTGATTACCCTGCTATGGGAAAGATGTTGCTAGGTCATTTGACAGGAACAAACAAACATACAAGAGTTTTTGTATAAAGATTTTATTTGCTGCTGAGCTGCTAAAGATAACCCCCCTTAAAAACTCCCCCAAACCTCCCCTGCATTAACTGAAATTGAGTTAAGGTTGTTTTAAAGAACCCCACTCACCCACTCGATCCCCCCTCCACCAACTTTATCTCCCCCCTTCTCACTCACGCACTCCATCCCCCCTCCACCCCCTTAATCCCCCCTCCCTTCACCTGATCAATACCTATCTCTTTTTAACATCATGCCAAGAGGGAGGAAGACCTCCGAGGTCATGCAGACCTCCGAACCCTTCCGAATTTGGCAGAAAGCTTCCGCCTTCTTATTTCATTTCCGCCATTCCGATTTTGCCTCACATTTTTCCGGAAAACACATGCTTGACACTTGCCCCACCGCTTGCCCCACCGCTCGCCCCACCCTGCCTCGACACGCCTCTTGCCTGGCCTCGCCGCTCGCCCAGCGTGGCCAGTTCGGGCCGTGCCTCCGCGTTCACCGGGCCTCCCCTTGCCGCTACGCTCACCAGACCGGGCCTCAAAGCTGCTCGCTGGGCCTTGCCTCGCCTCGCCGGGCCTCGCCTCGCCACCCGCCAGGCCTCTCCGCTCACCGGGCCTCACCTCGGCTCGCTGGGCCTCGCCGAGCCTCACCTCGCCGCTCGCCGGGCCTCACCTCGCCTCGACACTCGCCGGGCCTCACCTCGCCGCTCGGCCAGCGTGGCCAGTTCGGGCCGGGCCTCCGCGTTCACCGGGCCTCTCCTTGCAGCTACGCTCACCAGACCGGGCCTCAAAGCTCGCCGGGCCTTGATTCACCTCGCTGCTCGCTGGGCCTTGCCCTCGCCTCGCCAGGCCTCGCCTCGCCACCCGCCAGGCCTCTCCGCTCACCGGGCCTCACCTCGGCTCGCTGGGCCTCGACGGGCCTCACCTCGCCTCGCCACTCGCCGGGCCTCACCTCGCCTCGACACTCGCCGGGCCTCGCCTCGCCGCTCGCAGTGCTTCGCCTTGCCGCTCGCCGGGACTCGCCTCGCCACTCGCTGGGCCTCGCCTCATCGCTCGCAGTGCTTCGCCTCGCCACTCGCTGGGCCTCGCCTCGCCGCTCGCCAGAACTCGCAGCCTGGCCGCCTCGCCGCTCCCCGGACCTTGCCTCGCCTCGCCGCTCCCCGGGCCTCGTCTTGCCGCTCCGCGGGCCTCACCTCACCTCACCGCCCGCCGGTCCTCGCCTCACTTCACCACCCGCCTCGCCGCCCGCTGGGCCGTTATAATTTGCTGCTGAAGAACACTGGAGCAAGTATGTCTTCAAGGAAATTAGGTATGAGCAGTTTTAAATGAAACTTTCTTCATAACTTAGTCATACATTTTATGACCATTGTTCTTTTATTCAATACCAAGAGAATTGGGATGTGAACGGAAAAAACAAAATAGAAAAAACAAAAACAAAACAATTTTTTCTTTGTTGTAAAAAGTATTTCTGTTCAATAACCTTTCTATAAATACCAGAATATACTCATGATAGGCCTGACATTGTACATGTAGTCCAAGAACTACAGACTGTTGGAAATAATAGTCGTTTTTCACACATGAACGTAGCACAACGCGTATGTGCATTTGGCGTGCGTACTCTTTTTTGCTGAAAAGTTGCATTACGTGCCATATTATGAATTTGATGTAAAATTCTGAATTTTGGACATCAAAATTATGAATTTGTAAAACCAAATGTTGGGAGGTCTGTTCATGAACCATACTGCGACCACATCTCTCCATGTTGGAAGAATGGAAGATGCAGAAAGAGATTCCCGAAGCCGTTTATCGAAAGCACAAGGTGTGGAGATGAGTCACATCCTCTGTACAGGAGACGATCTCCGGATATGGGAGAATTTCAGGGACATCAAGAAGGACACCGGGATCAACCTATCACTTCTGAATGGGTGGTGCCCTGTAATGCTCAACTCTTGAAGTTGTTCAAATGTCACATCAACGTTGAGATATGCTCCTCTGTAAAGTCGGTCAAATACGTGTTCAAGTACACCTTGAAGGGGAGTGATCAAGCAGTTTTTGGAGTTAACAGGGATGACAAAATTGCACAGTACTTTACTGGCCGATACATTTGTCCATCGGAAGCAGTGCGATCAATCCTTGGATTTCCAACTCATGAGAGACGCCCCGCTGTCATTCGACTCCAGGTACATCTACCACAAGAACAACAAGTCGTCATCAGAGTCGAAGCTGGTCGGCTGGTGAGAAATGAGGATATCACGGGGACAACTTTAACTGAATTCATGGAATTGTGTTCTCGAGATCAATTTGCAAGAACACTGTATTACGCTGATGTATCCCGACTTTACACATGGAACAATAAGAAATGGCAAAGAAGGAAGGTTGGGAAGATAGTGGAAGATCTTCCATGTATTTTTGAAGCCAACGTTCTGGGACGGGTGTATACCGTTTCTCCAAGATGTGACCTCTACTACTTGAGACTGCTTCTCCATCACGTAAAAGGGCCAGTATCCTTCGATTCATCGAGGACGCATGACGGACATATTCTTCCTTCCTTCAAAGACGTCTGCATAGAAAGAGGTTTGTTGCAAACGGCCATTGGCAACAGACGATGGAAGATGCTGAGCGGACAAGACTCCCCAAAGCAATGAGAGATTTGTTTGTTTTGCTGACGATTGCTGAGATCAACACTTCTCGACAATTACGGGATCGCTTCAAGAATTCAATGTCTGAAGGTTACCTTCAAAGAGAATGGAGAACAATCGATGATCCAAATATCATGATTGATGAGAGGCATCATGATCAGGCTCTGTTGTATATTCAAGACAAGCTTGTGAATTACAACAAGACACTGGGATACTTTCATGTGCCACTACCAAGACATGGAAGGATGAACCTTGATGATGACAATCCAGAATTGCTGAGTGAATTGCAGTACAATTGACCTGAAACACAGTGATTTGTTGAAGAGAAAGAGCCTCTACTGAATGCTGAGCAAAGAGCAGTGTATGACCATGTGTGCAGCTGCTTGGAAAGGAATGTTCCTCCAATGTTTTTAATTGATACACCAGCAGCAATGGGCAAAACAATTCTCACCAATTTGATCCTCTCCAAAGTTCGAGGTCAAGTTGATGTTGCTTTTGCTGTAGCATCCTCTGGTATAGCAGCTACATTGATGCCTGGTGGAAGAACTGCACATTCTCGATTCAAGATACCCTTCGAAGTGACCGATAATACAATGTGCAACATTGAGAAGAACTCCAACATGGTTCATTTGATCAGGAGTGTGAGACTGATTGTTTGGAATGAGTGCCCGATGATTAGAAGAGAGAGCTTTGAAGCAGTGGACAGAACTCTTCGAGATCTATGCAAAAAGAACGATGAGCCTTTTGGCAGCATTCTTACCATTTGTTTTGGCGATTTTCGACAATTCCTTCCTGTGGTGAAAAGGGGAAATGATGCTGATGTTGAAAATTCCTGCATCAAGAAATCCTATTAACGTTCAAATTGTTATAGTTTGTTATTCACATTTTAAACTTTAATAAATCCCTTTTCCACTTGCTGTGCCCGTCAGCCGCCCATGCGCAGTAATACCTCCATGTTCCACGTCACAATGGAAACCCGATGGGCAGGAATGGCGGCGCCACCGGAGAGCCCCTATGAATGGAGGGGGGGGGTAAAGGGGCATGGAGTGGGTGACTGGGGGGTGGGAGGGGGAGGGGGAGAGTGGGTGGGGAAGAAGGGGGGTTGAGGGGATGGAGTGAGGGAGGGGAGGGGAGGGTGCTAGACCAATGCAGAAAAAACCCACCATTTTAAAGAAAAATTGTGACTTTCATTGAGATTTATTTTTAAAAAAATTTAAAGCCATTTATTTTAAAGAAAAAAGTGTGATTTTCCCACATCACAATGGCAACCCAATGAGTTGTGGGCCCAACGGGTCCACTTGGTCTAGTATCTAAACTAAACTAAACTAAAGTTAGTTTTATGTTTCAGAAAAGATGGGGAGGGAAAGATAGTTTTGACAAGAAGAATATCTATGCTCAGCAGTGGCGTTCTTCAATAACATCCACCAAGGTCCATTTTATGAAGGGTGTCATTCTTTACATAGCCTCACCCAACATCTGCTCAGATGTCACAGAACACATTAATAAAGTGCTCTCTCTTTTTTAAACTAGAGCATCCGTGGTCACTTTGGATCTGGACAAGTGACATTAAGAGTGCGGGAACTGATGCCAATGTTTTCCTCCAGCTCTATGGTGCCAAAGGGAAGTCAAATGAGATGTGCTTGGACAACAACTCGGACAACTTTGAAACTGGTCAAACAGATAAGTTTATGGTGGGTGGATTGAGCTGGTGAAAGTCTTCGACGATTCATTTAGACTTTGGAGATACAGCGCAGAAACCGGTCCACACTGACATGCCATCACCCCCATACAGTAGCACTATCCTACACACTTGGGACAATTTACAATTTTTACCAAAGCCAATTAACCTACAAACCAGTGTGTCTTTGGAGTGTGGGAGGAAACCGGAGCACCCAGAGAATAACCGTATGGTCACAGGGAGAGTGTGCAAACTCCGTACAGACAGCACCCGTAGTCGGGATCGAACCCGGGTCTCTGGCGCTGTAAGGCAGCAACTCTACCGCTGCGTCACTCTGCTCCCAGTGGCCTTCCTATTAAAACTCCCCAGTAATCTCGACAAGTTTATGAACCCAAGTGCAGTATTGAGTTTATCAGTACTTCAGATTACAGCATTAGCTGTCTCATGTGTCTCCTCTTACGTTTATCATTGATGGATATTTTTCTGTCCCATTTCTCTACAGCGTTATTGAAAATAGGTTACATGTCGAAATCCTCCCGTTTCAACAACTAATTCTATTCACACTACGCTTCCCCTGATTTGGCAATTAAATATTAACCCACTCTAGTGGGTAACCCATACTAGTTCTAACTTATTCCACTACATTATCCCACCTTCTCATCCACTCCCTACACAGTAGGGGCACTTTAAAGAAGCCAATAAACCTACAAACCCACACATCTTTGGGATGTGGGTGTGAGCTGGAACGCCCCGAAGGAAACCCACACGGTTGCAGGGGGAACATAAGGTCATAAGGAATAGTAGAATTAGGCCATTCCGCCCATCAAGTCTACTCCGCCATTCAATCATGGCTGATCTATCTCCCCCTCCTAACCCCATTCTCCTGCCTTCTCCCCATAGCTTCTGACACCTGAACATGCAAACTCCACGCAGACACCACCCAAGTAATCAAACTCAGGTCTCTGGAGCTGTGTAGCAGCAGCTCTACCAGCTGCCCCACTGTGCCGTCCCCTGAAGTTTATCCTCAGTGAGGCTATTGAGTCAAAATTAGGTTAATCAGGAAATTGCATTGTAAAATTTGTCACGTGAGTTACTGATACAGGACTTGCGGTTCACTGATCATTACCCATTTACTTCACGTGTCTCTTGCCTCTTGCAGATCGAACTCCCAGACCTGGGGACTTTTTACAAACTTAGAATCTGGCATGAGAAACGCCATCCTTTTGCTGGTTGGCATTTGAACAAAGTAAGTCGTCAACAAAGGGAAGTATGAACATCAGAATATTGAGACCCTCCAACAATCTACTCTTTTATTTCTTTTTTTTTTAAAGTTTATTTTATTGTCACATAGAAAAATAGAAAGGGGTACTGATTGAGAATGATCACCCATGATCACATTGAATGGCGGTGCTGGCTCGAAGGGCCGAATGGCCTCCTCCTATACCTATTGTCTATTGTCTAAAATAGGTGCAGGAGTAGGCCATTCGGCCCTTCGAGCCAGCACCGCCCTTCAATATGATCATGGGTGATCATCCAAAATCAGTACCCCGTTCCTGCTTTTTCCCCATATATCCCTTGATTCCTTTAGCCCTAAGAGCTAAATCTAACTCTCTCTTGAAAACGTGTACCCAGATACAGTGTAATGCTTTTGTTGTGAGCTAACCAAGCAATCGAAAGACAATTCTTGAAGGAATACATGAAGAAAGAATTGAAAAAGAATTACAATTCTTAAAGAATTATGGCCATCAGAGAAATATTCAAACAATTTAAGTTAACAATTAAATTAATTCAGAAAATGTAAGTGACTTGAAATATACCCATCAGAACCAATCGACTTCAGTGAAATGAATGGGTCGTGGAACTGGGACTGGGTCAGTCGCAAAATTTCCCAAAGTATTTGCTGGGAAACCTCAGGAAATTGGTCTTCCACAACTATATACCAACACCTGAGGGAGGCAGTTCAGAAAAGTTGAGAACTTTGTTAGGGGTTATGGGGAGAAAGCAGCAGAATGGGGTTGAGAGAAAAAGATAGATCGGCCATGATTGAATGGCGGAGTAGTCTTGATGGGCCAAATGGCCTAATTCTGCTCCTGTAATTTATGAACTTATGAACTGTGTCTTCGTGACCCTTGGAAATGAATCGGATTATTAGTCTGGCTGTCCTTGCAAAAAGGATTGGGCAACTCTGGATCAGGCCAACAAGTTGCATCAGGGTGCATTCCTAGTCTCACCTGTACTATCAGTTCTGCATATGGTGTGGAAACAGGAGCTTCCCAATATGAAGGGATATCCTGAGACTAAATCACACAGTAATCATTCTGTTCCATATCCTGAATGAAGTGTTATCCAACTGCTCAGGTCTATTTCATTATTCAAGCTCTGTTTGAGGTTCCCCTGTGCCTCAGACACATGCATCCACCACTACTCTCGAGACTCTGGTAGGTCATTTTTCTTGGGCAATTAAGAATCATCCACATCAATCAGTCTCAAGTCACAAGCAGGCATTCAGGTAGGTTTGCTGGTAGTTTTATAGTCACCTTTCTCATTTCAAATCAATTTATTAACTGAATTAAAGTCCAAAGTTCTTGTGGTAGGATTTGAATTTGTATTCCTTGATCAACCTGTCGAGTACTCCATGGTACCTTGCTGTTTCGTTCAGTTTAGTTTAGAGATACAGCGCGGAAACAGGCCCTTCCTGCCCACCAAGTCCACGCTGACCAGTGATCCCCGCACACTAACACTATCCTACCCACTCTACGGACAATTTACAATTATACCAAACCTATAAACCTGTATGTCTTTGGAGTGTGGGAGGAAACCGGAGCACCCGGAGAAAACACATGGGGTCACAGGGAGAACGTACAAACTCTGTACAGGCAGCTCCCGTTGCCAGGATCGAACCCGGGTCTCTGGCACTGAATGGCAGCAACTCTACCGCTGCATCACCGTGCCGCACAGGTTCTTGCCCAAAGGAATGGGCTCGGTGTCCAAGTTCCAACTGTGTGTGCCTTTGATTTTTCTCACTGCAGGTGACTTTAATGAAATCACTGACGAAGGAGAAGTATAATTTCAAATGTGGTCGGTGGTTGGACATCAATGAGGATGATAATGAGATCTTACGGGAGATGCCTGCTGATGGAGACCTGGTAGATGAAATCCAGCGCTGTGAGTGCCCTTTTGTTTCCGATATCCTGTTGGAGTTGCCTTGTTCTCTGGATCCACAGGCCAGGATGGTCAACACAGGCCACTGGCAGTGGTATTCTCAGACTCTTGCCCCTAACCTCCCCAATATTCATTCTAGCCCATCTGAGGGAGCAGTGCTTTTCTCTTCCAAACTAAAAGCTGCTCAGTTTATCAAGAAGGCATAAACCGAGATGCAGAGACAAGAAAGTACAGATGCTGTAATCTGGAGCAAAAGAAAGAGCACTGCTAGAGATAATCAACAGGTCAATAGACAATAGACAATAGGTGCAGGAGTAGGCCATTCAGCTCTTCGAGCCAGCACCGCCATTCCATGCGATCATGGCTGATCACTCTCAATCAGTACCCCGTTCCTGCCTTCTCCCCATACCCCCTCACTCCGCTATCCTTAAGAGCTCTATCCAGCTCTCTCTTGAAAGCATCCAACGAACTGGCCTCCACTGCCTTCTGAGGCAGAGAATTCCACACCTTCACCACTCTCTGACTGAAAAAGTTCTTCCTCATCTCCGTTCTAAATGGCCTACCCCTTATTCTTAAACTGTGGCCCCTTGTTCTGGACTCCCCCAACATTGGGAACATGTTTCCTGCCTCTAATGTGTCCAATCCCCTAATTATCTTATATGTTTCAATAAGATCCCCCCTCATCCTTCTAAATTCCAGTGTATACAAGCCTAATTGCTCCAGCCTTTATATACGACAGTCCCGCCATTCCGGGAATTAACCTAGTGAACCTACGCTGCACGCCCTCAATAGCAAGAATATCCTTCCTCAAATTTGGAGACCAAAACTGCACACAGTACTCCAGGTGCGGTCTCACCAGGGCCCGGTACAATTGTAGAAGGACCTCTTTGCCCCTATACTCAACTCCTCTTGTTACGAAGGCCAACATTCCATTGGCAGCATCAGTGGAGGGAAATGGGCAGTCAACGCTTCGGGTCGACACCCTTCATCGACAACACACATAGAACACAGAAAGGTACAGCACAGGAATAGGCCCTTCAGCTCACAATGTCTGTGCTAAATTTGATGGCAAGATTAACTAATGTCACCTGCCTGCACGGGCTCCATATCCATACATTCCATACATTCCCAGCATATCTATGTATCTATCTAAAAGCCTCGTAAACCTCAGACTGAAAAAGAGGAGAGGAAGCAGCCAGCATAAAGAAGTGGGCTGAGAGAGGTGGAACACAGGTAGCAAGCGATAGGTGGTAACCCCAATGAGGTGGTGTTGATTGATAGATAAGGGAAGGGTGGACATAATGACTGAAGTTGGGAGGTGACAAGTGGAGAACGAAAGGCTACAGATTCTGGCATGTGATAAGTAAGGTAGGGAACAACGGAGGCAGGGGAGGGGAGGGGAGGGAGGGGAGGGGAGGGGTGAGCAGCTGGGGGGAGGGGAGGGGTGAGTAGCTGGGAGAGGGGAGGGGTGAGCAGCTGGGGGAGGGGAGGGGTGAGCAGCTGGGGGCAGGGGAGGGGAGGGGTGAACAGCTAGGGGCAGGGGAGGGGAGGGGTGAACAGCTAGGGGCAGGGGAGGGGAGGGGTGAGCAGCTGGGGGTGGGGGTAAGGGGTGAGCAGCTGGGGGAGGGGAGGAGAGGGGTGAGCAGCTGGGGCAGGGGAGGGGAGGGTGAGGCAGGGGAGGGAGGGCAGAGCAGCTGGGGAAGGGGAATCCAATGGAGACAATGGCTCCAAAAGCATCTCCATCCTCTACACGGCACACCCTGGCACCTGAGTGCTTAAGAAAAAGTGGAAGCATTTTCAATAAGTGCCAAATAGATGATCTAGGTGACTTCCTCCGAAGACTCCTACCATCACAGAAGCAGTCTCCAGCTAATTTGGTTCACTGCAAATGATATCAACAAATGGCAGAGAGCATTGGATACAACAGAGGCTGGGAAACTAGGCAACATCCCATTTGTAACACTGAAAGCCTGCACACCAGAACCAACTGCACATCTACCTGAGCTATTCCAGTACAGTTACAACTCTAGCTTTTACCAGCTACCTCATCAAGGACTTTCCTTCCATCATCAAATCAGAAATGGTGTTGCTCCCTGTTGATTGCACAAAGTGCAATCCTATTGCCAACTTCTCAACAAATATAGCACTCCAAAGACGTACAGGTATGTAGGTTAATTGGCTGGGTAAATGTAAAAATTGTCCCTAGTGGGTGTAGGATAGTGTTAATGTACGGGGATCGCTGGGCGGCACGGACTTGGTGGGCCGAAAAGGCCTGTTTCCGGCTGTATATATATGATATGATATGATGCCTGCAACATGATCTGGACAACATTCAGGCATGGGCTGATAAATAAGATTTGTGCCACAAACTGCCTATCAATGATTATCTCCAAAAAGAGAGACTCTAATCATCTGCCCGTGACCTATAATGACATGAACATCAGCAGGTTCCCCCACCATTAATATCCTGGGGATCACCATGACTAGAAACTCAATAACCCCACGGACCACCAACGAAACACCATGGTTATCATAGTCATTGGAAGTGAATGTTGGCTATGATGTATAAAGGGGTTCCATTTTCCTCATCACCCAGTGTTGACTCCTTCTCCCATCTCCACCAGTCCCCCAGATGGCCTTCTACCCACTTTAGACTTTGTTATTTCAAACTGTACCCTTACATATCTCTAGTTTCTCTCTCCCCTGACTCTCAGTCTGAAGAAGAGTCGTGACCCGAAACATCACCCATTCATTCTCTCCAGATATTCTGCCTGTCCCACTGAGTTACTCCAGCATGTTGTGTCTACCATAGTTACAAAGCAGGTCGGAGACGGGGATTACTGCAGTGAATGGTTCACCTCGTAACATTCCAAAGATCTTTCCACCGTCTACAGGGGAAAAGTCAGGGACATAATGGAAAGCCTCTCATTTTAATTCTGTGCCATCAACTCTCAGCATTCTGGACTAAACAATCCATTTCATGGGTATGCTATGACCCACAGAAACATTTCTGACACCACCCTCGTACTGTGCCTGCTGTACAAACCATCTACAAAGCCCAGTGGTATGCCATAGTGAGGTCCACCGGAAATTGGAGGAACAGCACCTCATATTTCGCCTGGGCAGTTTGCAGCCCAGTGGTATAAACATCGACTTCTCCAACTTTAGATAGTTCCTCTGTCCCTCTCTTCCCCTCCTCCTTCCCAGATCTCCCTCTATCTTCCTGTCTCCACCTATATCCTTACTTTGTCCCGTCCCTCTGACATCAGTCTGAAGAAGGGTCTCGACCCGAAATGTCACCCATTCCTTCTTTCGTGAGATGCTGCCTGACCTGCTGAGTTACTCCAGCATTTTGTGAATAAATACCTTCGATTTGTACCAGCATCTGCAGTTATTTTCTTATACAGCCTCTTCAGCAGTGTATCTTCCCAGTACGCAGCCAAGGAAATGAATGGCTTCCACTTTCTGCAAACCAAATGTTGAGGTCCGAAACTCATAGCACAGCACCTGGGGTGTTGAACAGGTGGTGGGGTCCAGCCTGAGGGAAGATGATCAGCAATTGTGATTGTAGACGGTGAGAGGCAGGAGATCAAGATGATAGAAGGTGAGAGAAGGGGGCAGCCCAGCCACGATGAGTTAGTGCTTTCCTTAAGGAAGACCTACCTGAGGCAAACTGAGCAGCTGAATCTGTGGCCTTGGATCGGCTTGGACAACTTGCCTCTAAGTAGTAACATCGGAGGCCTGTCAAGTTCTGAGACTGACCTGCATGAGTGACCTGCTCCATCTGTGGATCACATGTGTGAGTTATAGAAGTGGCATCGAATGCCGTTGTGCATCACTGGACTCTTCCCTGCATAATCACATCGGACACATCGCTGTACCAGAAGGAGGGCCCCATAGCAGAAGCATCCAAGTCGCGGGGCTGGAAACTGGAAGTGTCCTGAGCTAATACCATCATCTATTGTACAAGTGATGGCTCCCACTGATTGTCGCCGGAAGCTTGCGTCCTTCTCAGGACAGATGATGACAGTGGTGTAACATTCGATGGACACGAAAGAAGAATCAGAAGGAGACTCATAGACTTTGTAGAACTTGCTGTTGTACAATATTTTCCTTTATAATTTTTTTTAGTGGGAATTAAATCAGACATCAGATGGAAACAGCGCATCGCACAATCAGGGCAAGGTACCCTGCACTCCTTGTTTGAGATGAAGTTGAGCCAGTGATCTTGTGATTGGGCGATCGATGTACAGCATGGACTTGGTGGGCTGAAGAGTCTGTTTTTCATGCTGTAACTCTAAACCAAACCAAACGAAAGATTAGGCTACCTAGACCTCAACGACAATCCCTGCCTATCTTATCTCTGATTCGAAAGTCAGGGTGAGATTAACATCCCTGATAATTATGATGTTCTCTGTGTGTTCTTGCAGTGGTGAAGTATCGAATTATCATCTGCACTGGCACAGTCAGTGGCAGTGGAACCGATGCCAATGTCTTCATTTGCCTGATAGGCTTACAGGGAGACACAGGAGACCGGGTGATGTATGACAGCAAGAATAATGTCAATAAATTTGAGAAAGGCAACGTAAGTACAATATGGCGGGTCTGTCATATGTTGAAAGACTGGAGCGGCTAGGCTTGTATACACTGGAATTTAGAAGGATGAGAGGGGATCTTATCGAAACATATAAGATTATTAAGAGGTTGGACACGTTAGAGGCAGGAAACATGTTCCCAATGTTGGGGGAGTCCAGAACCAGGGGCCACAGTTTAAGAATAAGGGGTAGGCCATTTAGAACGGAGATGAGGAAAAACTTTTTCAGTCAGAGAGTTGTAAATCTGTGGAATTCTCTGCCTCAGAAGGCAGTGGAGGCCAGTTCTCTGAATGCATTCAAGAGAGAGCTAGATAGGATAACGGAGTCAAGGGGTATGGGGAGAAGGCAGGAACGGGGTACTGATTGGGAACGATCAGCCATGATGACATTGAATGGTGGTGCTGGCTCGACGGGCCAAATGGCCTACTCCTGCATCTATTGTCTATTGTCTATTGTCTAATATATGCAATCATACCAGCACGTTGCTGTACTAACCTATTCAGCCCGCATGTAACCTGCTTATTCGATATGATCCGACCTTGAATCACCCAGTCTTAATTATTGTGCACCAATTACCCTGCCTGATTAGCCTAGATATTCCTGAGTCATATCGCAGTTCCACATGGATCAGCTGGCATTTTCCTGCACTGGTGCAGAGGGATGGCACAGTGGCGCAGCAATAGAATTGCTGCCAGAGACCCAGATTTGATCCTGACTATGGGTGCTGTCTGTATGGAGTTTGTACGTTCTCCCCGTAACCTGCGTGGCTTTTCTCCGGAGCTCCGGTTTCCTCTCACATTCCAAAGACATACAGGTTTGTGGGCTAATTGGCTTGGTAGAAATATAAATTGTCCCCAGTGTATGTAAGGTAGTGTTAGTGTGCGGGGATCGCTGGTTGGTGTGGGCCAGAGGGCCTATTTCGGCACTGAGTCTCGAAACCAAACTAAACTAAACTGGTGCCAAGCTCGGAACTCCTCTGCAAGAGTTCACTAATGAAGAGGTTCCAAATGTCCTGAGAGGTGCTTTATAGACAAATGTCCTGAGAGGTGCTTTATAGACAATAGACAATAGGTGCAGGAGGAGGCCGTTTGGCCCTTCGAGCCAGCACCACCATTCAATGTGATCATGGCTGATCATTCTCAATCAGTACCTCGTTCCTGCCTTCTCCCCGTACCCCACGACTCTGCTATCTTTAAGAGCTCTATCTAGCTCTCTCTTGAATGCATTCAGAGAACTGGCCTCCACTGCCTTCTGAGGCAGGGAATTCCACAGATTTACAATTCTCTGACTGAAAAAGTTTTTCCTCATCTCCGTTCTAAATGGCCTACCCCTTATTGGAGGGATCACTCTGATGTTAGTGACTCCATGCATTTATCTTGCATTTCTACAGTGTCTCCAGCGTCAACTTACTGCAAATTCCAGATGTGTAATCTGACTGTTGAATCTGTCAATTCCATTTATTTCAATGAAGAGTAATGGCTACACGGGATACAGAACATGGAACAGGAGTAGGCCCTTTGGCCCACAATGTCCATGCCAAGTTAAACTAGTATCCTCTGCCTGTACATGATCTATACCCCCTCCGTGTGCCTATCTAAAAGGACATTGATATTTTGATTAAAGCTAACTTTTATAATTTTAAGTGTTTTAAATATTTATCAAGATCATAAATATTTTTTTAAAGTTGGATTAAATAAATAATGTGATCAATGTTAAATAGTTCAACAGTTCAACAGTTCAACAGAGCTTTATTTGTCATTCGGTACCAAGGTACCGAACGAAACTACATAGCAGTCACACACAAAAAAGAACACAAGACACATGACCCCAACACAAACGTCCATCACAGTGACTCCAAACACCCCCTCACTGTGATGGAGGCAACAAAACTTCCACTCTCTTCCCCACGCCCACGGACAGACAGCTCGTCCCCGACCGACCCGCACAGTCCCCACAAGGGGATGGAAGTCCCCGCGGCCGAGTCGCACCGGGCGCTGAGACGTCTCGCGGCCGAACCGGGCGATGGAAGGCCCCGCGACCGAGCCGTGCGCAGCTAAGTCCCGCGGCCAAGCCGCACCGGGCGATGTTAGGCCCCGCGGCCCAGGCACTGTTAAGTCCAGCGGCCGAGCCGCACCAGCGATGTTAGGCCCCGCGGCCGAGCCGCACCAGGCACTGTTAAGTCCAGCGGCCGAGCCGCACCAGCGATGTTAGGCCCCGCGGCCGAGCCGCACCGGGCGATGGAAGGCCCCGCGGCCAAGCCGCACCGGGCACTGTTAAGTCCAGCGGCCGAGCTGCGCCGGGCGATGTTAAGTCCAGCGGCCGAGCCGCACCGGGCTATGGAAGGCCCCGCGGCCGAGCCGCACCCTGCGCCGTGAGGAAGAGACCTAAAAGAGAAAGGTTTCCCCCACCCACACCACCACCCCCCCCACCCACACCACCGCCCCCCACACATACACAACCAAAAAACAAAAAAAAACATCCCAACACCGACACTCAACAAAAAAAAAAGGAAAAAAGATGAACAGACTGCTAGCGAGCCGCAGCCGTTAGGCGCCACCACTTCCGATGGCTTTAGATGGTTTTAGATGGTTCTGAATGACAGAGACACAGAAATTCCCATTGTTTGGTATATTTAGATTTAGATTTTTAGATTTAGAGATACAGCACGGAATCAGGCCCTTCGGCCCACCGAGTCCGCGCCGCCCAACGATCCCCGCACATTAACACTATCCTACACCCACTAGGGACAATTTTTACAATTTACCCAGTCAATTAACCTACATACCTGTACGTCTTTGGAGTGTGAGAGGAAACCGAAGATCTCGGAGAAAACCCACGCAGGTCACGGGGAGAACGTACAAACTCCGTACAGATGGCGCCCGTAGTCAGGATCGAACCTGAGTCTCCGGCGCTGCATTCGCTGTAAGGCAGCAACTCTACCGCTGCGCCACCGTGCTGCCCGTTTGACAGTCGGGTTAAGCATAGGAACAAGACAAAACAAACTGTCAAGGCCGGACGGTGGTGCAGCGGTAGAGCTGCTGCCTCACAGCACCAGAGACCCGGGTTCAATCCTGATCATGGGTGCTGACTGCATGGAGTTTGTACATTTGCCTTGTGACCGTGTGGGTTTTTCTCCAAGTGCTCTGGTTTCCTCCCACACGTACAGGTTTGTAGGTTAATTGGCTTTGGTAAAATTGTAAATTGTCCCCAGTGTGTAGGATAGCTAGTGTAAGGGGTGATCACTGGTCGGACCAGAGCTGGTAGGCCGAAGGACCTATGTCTGCACTGAATCTCTAAAGGCTGTTACAGAGGAAGGATCAGCACAGTGCGGGAACTTGTTGACCAGGTCATGGTGGCAGGACAGGCAGCATATCCCGCGACCATGGGTAGGTGACGTTTCGTGTCAAGATTTTCTTCAGACTGCTTTAACCCTGGGCTATGTGTAGAAAGGAACTGCAGATGCTGGTGTATGCTGAAGATAGACACAAAGTGCTGGAGGCAGCCGCTCTGGAGAAAAAGGACGGGGTGATGTTTTCGGTCGGGACTGAAGAGTCACCCATCCTTTTTCTCCCCAGTTGCTGCCCGACCCGCTGAGTTACCCCAGCACTTTGTGTCTATCTTAACCCTGAGTTAGCCAGTCTCAATGATTGCACCTTGACTGCCTTGTCTAAACATAAGAACTGCCAACAAACGGTCAACCTGTGCTCCCTCTATCCAGGCGGATGAGTTTGTCATTGAGGCAGTAAATTTGAAGAAAGTGATGAGGGTGAGGATAGGACACGATGGGAGAGGCGGGAGCTGTGGCTGGTTCCTGGACAAGGTGATCGTGAAGGAGGAAGGAGCTCCGGAAAATCAAGCCGTGGAATTCCCATGTTACAGGTTATAACTTTTCACTGATGATCGAGGATCATCATGTTCGATAACATCACGTTCGATTTAACCAATGTGTTTCCATGAATAAGTTCATATGTTCATAAGTAATAGGAGCAGAATTAAGCCATTCGGCCCATCAAGTCAACTCCGCCATTTGCTGATCAATCTCTCCCTCTTAAGCCCATTCTGCTGCCTTCCCCCCATAACCCCCGACACCCGCGCTAATCAATAAGTACGTGTTCACTCATCTCTATCTTTATGGGTGGTCACAGTGGCGCAGCGGCAGAGTTGCTGCCTTACAGCGAATGCAGCGCCGGACACCCGGGTTCGATCCCGACCACGGGTGCTGTCTGTACGGAATTTGTTCGTTCTCCCTCCGAAATCTTTGGTTTCCTCCCACACTCCAAAGACGTACAGGTTTGTAGGTTAATTGGTTTGGTAAATGTAAAAATTGTCCCTAGTGGGTGTAGGATAGTGCTAATGTGAGGGGATCGCTGATCGGCGCGGACCCGGTGGGCCGAAGGGCCGGTTTCCGTGCTGTATCTCTAAACTATAAACTAAATTAAACTCTGCAGGGATGTGTGTGCGTGTGTGTATGGGGGGGGGGGGTGAGGGGGGGGGGGAGATGGGGGACAGGGGGCAAGAGGAAAATGCATGAGCAATAAGTAAGGTAAAAAAACATTCATTGTTTTGTTCATGCACCACCAGGTGGCTGGATAAGAGTGAGGATGATGGTCAAATTGTGCGTGAGCTGGTTCCATCAGGAGATGCACAGATGCTGAAAAGTAAGTAAGGATTTGTATGAATTTTTGCAGGAGGAACGCAAATCTAAATTAAAAGAACTCTAATCGTATGAGCAAGGAACCTACATTTAAAGGAATGGTGTGATTATTAAGTCAGCATTTTATTAAAGAGATAGTGCCACCTTGGTGGGGAGTTTTTATTCAATGAAGCATGCAGTGGTTCCCAAAAGTGCCACCTCATTGAGAAATCTGAATGTGCAAGCTGATAAGTTGAGCTCGGAGCTACATGACCCACAGACCATAAGGCAAAAAGACATAGGAGCAGAATTACACCCTTTGGCCCATCAAATCCCCTCTGCCATTCGATCATGGCTGATCTATTTTTCCCCTCCAAAACTAATCTTCCTGCCTTCTCCCCATAATATTTGACACCCTTACTATTCAAGAACCTATCAATCTCCACTTTAAAAATACCCAAAGATTTGGCCTCCGCAGCCATTAGTGCCAATGAATTCCACAAATTCACCAGCCTCTGGCTAAAGAGATTCCTCCAAATTTCATTCATTCAATTTGAAATTGAATTCCAATTTTCATCTTCATTCCAAAGGTAAGTCCTTTTATTCTGAGCCTGTGCCCTCTGTGGTTCTAGAATCTCCCACTACAGGAAACATCCTCTCCACATCCACTCTTTCTAGGCCTTTCAATGAGAACTCCCCTCTTTCTAAACTCGTGCGAGTACAGGTCTGGGTAGACACAACCAATGTATGCTGCCAGGCTATGCAACATTTGTGAAGCAAATGTGCCTTTCTGATCTTTCTTCTCTAACCACAGCTCAAGTGCATGGTACCTACTCACTCTGCCCGACTATATGTTCACGGAGAAAGGAAACGTCAATATCACCACTGGACTGATGTTCAACAACAATCTACCAAGAATGGGCAGATCACAGTTCAATGTTAGGGATAGACACACAAAGTAACTCAGCGGGGCAGGCAGCATCTCTGGAGAGAAGGAATGGGCGACGTTTTGGGTCGAGACCCTTCTTCAGCCTGGTGGACACCCAATGTTGGGATATAACTTCAAGTCAGCCGACTTGAAGCCGATCAAACTCCTGGTCAGAACGCTAGATTTTAAGGAGTGTAGTGAGAGAGTAAGGAGGCTGAGAGGTTGTGGCTGCTGAAAACATGGCAGAGAAGTGAAAACTGGAGACGAACAGAAGATTAGAATTGGTGGAATGCAGAAAGGGAGAGCCAAGGTAGTAGAGGGAATCAATATTGGATGCAAAGAATGAAGAAACTGGCAGCTGATGGAACAGTAGCCCATGCAGACGGCAATGTGGTGGAAGGCGATCAATTTGGTGATCAAGGAAAAGGAATCAGAAGCTCGGCACAGGGTTAAAGGATGATGAGATTCCATCTCCCCGGTTCATGACTGTGACCAGGGCAGTCGGCAACTATTATAATTAATCTTTCCAATATTTAATCTGAATGGTCACAGATTTCCACTTGCAGTTTCAAGTTCAAACAAAGAGAATCTTGGCCATGCAGTCTTTGTTCATCTTTGAGCTGGTGTCAGGAGCTTATCGAGCATTTGAGATGAATCAGTAGTAAGGAAGGCAAATGCAATACTAGCATTAATTTTGAGTGGATTAGAAGATGAAAACAAGGATGTGATGCTGAGACTTTATTAGGCTCTGGTCAGACCGCATTTGGAGTATTTTGGGCCCCATATCTGAGGAAGGATGTGCTAGCACTGGAGAGGGTCCAGAGGAGGTTTACGAGAATAATCCCAGGAATGATTGGGTTAACATATGATGAGCGTTTGACAGCACTAGGCCTGTACTCACTGGAGTTTAGAAAGATAAGGGGGGGGACCTCAATGAAACTTACCAAATAGTGAAAGGCCTAGATAGAGTGGATGTGGAGAGGGTTTTCACTCGTGGGAGAGTCTAGGACCAGAGGTCATAGTCTCAAAATAAAAGGACGTACCTTTAGAAAGGAGATGAGGAAGAATTTCTTTAGTCAGAGGGTGGTGAATCTGTGGAATTCATTGCCCCAGAAGGCTGCGGAGGCCAAGTCAATGAATAATTTTAAGGTTGAGGTTGATAAACTCTTGATTAGTAAAGGTGTCAGGGGTTATGGGGAGAAGGCAGGAGAAAGGAGTTGTGAGAGAAAGATAGATCAGCCATGATTGAATGGCAGAGTAGACTTGATGGACCGAATGGCCTAATTCTGCTCCTATAATTAATGGACTGTAACATGAGGTTGGGAGAAAGTCAATGTCAGTCTTTATTTCTCTACAAACCTGGGGAGCTGTGAGTGATCTTTCATTAAGTACTCCTCCTGTGGTGAACATTTCAGATATCCGGTACCATGTCATGGTGAAGACAGGGAATGTGTCTGGAGCCAGCAGCGATTCTAAAGTTCACATCAAACTGTATGGAGAGAAGGGAGACACTAGCAAACAGTCACTGGTCACCTCTGACAACGACTTGGGAAATTACTTTGAACAAGGGCAGGTGGATGTCTTCATCATTGACACAATGAATATCGGAACAGTAAGTATATCTTAGTGCAGTGAGCTAAGGTTCACCTGCACCTCCTCCAACCTCATCTATTGCATCTGCTGCTCCAGATGTCAACTTATTTACATCGGCGAAACCAAGTGCAGGCTCGGCGATCGCTTCGCTCAACACCTGTGCTCGGTCCGCGTTGGCCAAACTGATCTCCCGGTGGCCGAGCACTTCAACTCCCCCTCCCATTCCCAGTCTGACCTTTCTGTCATGGGCCTCCTCCAGTGCCATAGTGAGACCCACCGGAAATTGGAGGAACAGCACCTCATATTTCGCCTGGGCAGCTTGCAGCCCAGTGGTATGAACATCGACTTCTCCAACTTTAGATAGTTCCTCTGTCCCTCTCTTCCCCTCCTTCCCAGATCTCCCTCTATCTTCCTGTCTCCACCTACATCCTTCCTTTGTCCCGCCCCCCTGACATCAGTCTGAAGAAGGGTCTCGACCCAGAAACGTCACCCATTCCTTCTCTCCTGAGATGCTGCCTGACCTGCTGAGTTACTCCAGCATTTTGTGAATAATGTATAATCAAAATATATCCATTGAACATCAAAGTTATATCCATGATCTCTAGTCTCTTCTACCTCTTCAGGTAGAAGTCAATTACTCTGTGGAAGTCCTCCTTTAAATTATCGTTGGCTTTGTCAGTGAACAAGTGCTCAGTCAATTGTACAAGATATTTCACCCCGCTGTGATAACACAACCACCAAAATATTTATTTGAGCGGAGTTAATATGGTGGACAAGTCCTTTGATGTGCAAGTTCATGATGTGTTTGATTGATGAGAATTTCTAGTCTTTGTCTTAAAAACACACCATAAGAAGTTAACGATCCAACAATGACAATACTTAACTATCAAACGTTCCTCCTCATCTATGGATTCACAGAAAGCAATGAACGGAAGTTAGAAACAAAAAGGATCGAATGACTTCAATTTTTTTTTAGCCTTTCAACTCCCAAGGGTAATTTTAATTCTGGGCAGTTGCAATTGAATTGCAGTCAAAAGAAAAAAACTCGCTCAAAAAAATATATTAGTCCATAACTATGCACATGGAAAAACAAGTCCATGGTTGTGCAAGGAATAGTCCGTAATGTGCTGTTGCTGAGAGATGATTAGGGCTCTGCAAGTCGGTTCAAGAACTTGATAGTTGTTGGAAAGTATCTGTTTCTGAATCCGGTGCTATTGGATTTGAAGGAATGAATGAATGAACGAATGAAGGAATACTTTATTGTCACATGTGATGAGTCAAAGTGAAATTCTCTGTTTTGCATACCCAAGGAATGTAAAGAGACCACATAAATGGCGCTGACAAAGTTACAAATTATCCCACGCCAGGTCCTCCTTTGTCCCGCCCCCTTCCACCCCCCTCCCCCACGCCAGGTCCTCCTTTGTCCCGCCCCCTTCCACCCCCCTCCCCCACGCCAGGTCCTCCTTTGTCCTTCCCCCTTCCACCCCCCTCCCCCACGCCAGGTCCTCCTTTGTTCTGCCCCCCCCTCCCCCACTTCATCCATCTGTACCTCCTGCCTGGCGGTAGCAGCAATAAAACAGCTTGGCATAGATGAAGGGTATCCTTGACGACGCTGTCTTTCTGAGGCAGCACCTCATGTAGATGATTAAGATGGTGGGGAGGGTCATAGACTCATACAGCATGGAAACAGGCCCTTCAGCACAACTTGCCCACTCCGACCAACATGTACCATCTACACTAGTCCAGCCTGCCTGCGTTTGGCCCATATTCCTCTAAACCTGTCCTGGCCACGTACCTGTCTATGACCATGACCATGATGGACCAGGCTGAGTCCACTACTCTCTGCAGCTTCTTGCATTCTTGTGCATTGGAATTGCCATACCAGGCCATGATACAACCAGTCAAGATACTTTCTATATATATTGGTATATACATTGGTACATTTCTAATTACGTTACTAGTAATTAACATACACAAGCATACACCAGTATTTCTACCAGGATTGAGAATTCCTAATGCATATAAAAAACATTTTGAACAAGTATATTCTTTAGACTTTGTGTAGAGTTTACACCTTCTCCAAATGACTGTGTGGGTTTTCTCCAGGTGCTCCAGTTTCCTCCCACATCCTAAAAATGTGTAGGTTGATAGAGTAATTTTCATTGTGGATTGTCCCTAATATGTAGATAAGTGGTAGACTCTGGGATGTGGGTGGGGAGATGATGGAAATAATAAAGTGGGTTGAGGTAAGATTAATGTAAAGATGGGTAGTTGATGGTTGGTGTGGTCTCTGTGCCTGTTCCGTGCTGTACTGCTCTCTGACTCCATGAAATAATAACACACCTCATGTTAACATTGCCAGGATCAGTGCATGGTGACCAAACCTCAATCTCTCTACTTTTTGCACTTGAATCTGTGTAAAGTTGTTCCAAGAATTGATATTTTAACATCTTCTTCTCCCTAGCTGAAACGTCTGCTGATCGGTCATGACAACGTCGGTCTGCGAGCTGGCTGGTTCCTGGACAATGTTCGGATTAGGGTCCCAGCACACGGGAAGGAATACATGTTCCCTGCTCATCGATGGCTGTGCAAGGACGAGTCGGATGGCAAGACTGAGATTGAAATATATCCCAGTGAGATCACAGAGATTGAGAAACGTAAGCACACAAACTAAGTAAGGCTTTGAAATGAAGATTCTCACCTAGGTTGTCTTCAAAGAAAATATCTGAAGATCCATGGTCATAGAGTCATATTGTGATACAGTGTGGAAACAGGCCCTTCAGCCCAACTAGCCAACACTGGCCTACAATGTCCCAGCTACACTAGTTCCACCTGCCTGTGTTTGGTCCATATCCCTCCAAATCTGTCCTATCGCTGGTGGCGCAGCGGTAGAGTTGCTGCTTTACAGTGAATGCAGCGCCGGAGACTCAGGTTCGATCCTGACTACTGGCGACGTCTGTATGGAGTTTGTACGTTCGCCCCGTGACCTGCGTGGGTTTTCTCCGAGATCTTCGGTTTCCTCCCACACTCCAAAGACGTACAGGTATGTAGGTTAATTGGCTGGGCAAATGTAAAAATTGTCCCTAGTGGGTGTAGGATAGTGTTAATGTGCGGGGATGGCTGGGCGGCGCGGACCCGGTGGGCCGAAGGGCCTGTTTCCGCGCTGTATCTCTAAATCTAAATCTAAATCTAAATCTAATCCATGTATCTGTCTAACTGTTTCTTGCAGTAAACGCTGGGATAGTTCCTGCCTCTACTATCTCATCTGGCTGCTTGTTCCATACACCCACCACCCTTTGTGTAAAAAAGTTACCCTCTCAGATTCATATTAAAATGTTTCCCCTTCATCTGAAACCTATGTCCTCTGGTCGTCGATTCGCTTACTCTGGACAAGAGATTCTGTGCATCTACCCGATCTATTCCTCTCATGATTTTATACACTTCTTTCAGATCACCCCTCATCCTCTTGCACTCCAGGGAATAGAGTCCCGGCCTATTCAACCTCTCGCTGTAGCTCAGACCCTCCAGCCCTGGCAACGTCCTTGCAAATCTTCTCTGTATCCTATATAAAGACAACATTTTTCCTAAAACATGGTGCCCACAACTAAACACAATACACTAAATGCGGCCTCACCAACATCTTATACAACTGCAACATGACCTCGCAACCTCTATACTTCTATGGTATTCCTCTTTCCACTTTATTTGTGTTTGTAACAATTTAATATGGCTCCATGCACACAAAGGGTGGAGGATATATGGAACAAGCTGCAGAAGAAAGTAGTCGAGGCAGGTACAATTACAACATTTGGACAGGTACATGGAGAGGAAAAGTTCAGAGGGATAGGGTTCAAATGCAAGCAAATGGACCAGCTTAGATGGGGCACCTTGGTCAGCTTGGCGAGTTGTGTTGAAAGGCCTGTTTCCATGCTGTATCCTGAGCCCAGAACCAGGGGCCACAGTCTTAGAATAAAGGGGAGGCCATTTAAAACTGAGGTGAGAAGGAACTTTTTCACCCAGAGAGTTGTGAATTTGTGGAATTCTCTGCCACAGAGGGCAGTGGAAGCTGATTGTGGATGATCAGCCATGATCACAATGAATGGCGGTATTTATTCACAAAATGAAGAAGGGTCTCGACCCGAAACGTCACCCATTCCTTCTCTCCTGAGATGCTGCCTGACCTGCTGAGGTACTCCAGCATTTTGTGAATAAATACCTTCGATTTGTACCAGCATCTGCAGTTATTTTCTTACACAATGAATGGTGGTGCTGGCTCGAAGGGCTGAATGGCCTCCTCCTGCACCTATTTTCTATGTTTCTATGACTCTGTCACTCCAAGCACTCGGACCCCACCACTTCCAACAGTGTTAAACAAACTGACCTCTTGCTTAACATCCCAAAATCCCATTGGTCCTAATCTTTCCACAGAGTGAATCTACTACACTTTCTTCTCTTCCTCGTATTGCATAAAAATGATGAATAATTTAACTGTCTCCAGTTCAAATCATTCTTCCTTGAGAGCTTTAAACTATGGCAACTTCACAATTGTGTCAATTATCTATAAAGCTTTAAAAACCTTTTATCAGCACCATCAAATGCCATATTTAATTACAGTAGCTATGTTTAATTCACCATTGATGATTCATCACATTAAAGGTAGTGGTGTCTTTCATCCGAGGTTTTCATAAAAATCACATGAGCCTTAAGTACTCAAAGAGGCTTATTCTACCTGCTCCTGTTTCAAAGTGCTCCTCTCCGAGATACTGGAAAACCAATAGCAAAGATACATCATAAAACAAAAGAAAAGCTAACAGTATGTCAAACGGTCATAAGTGAGAGGAGCAGAATTGGGCCATTCGGCCCATCAAGTCTACTCCGCCATTCAATCATGGTTGATCTATCTCTCCCTCCTAACTCCATTCTCCTGTCTTCTCCCCATAACCCCTGACAACTGTACTAATCAAGAATATATAAAAATAAGGCAGAGAGTGTGGGATGTTTCTCTTCTGAGGAGACAGACAGACCTTGTGTGATTTACAATGAGAATTGTTACCTTGCACAGAGAGCAGCTGATCACATGGTGCAATTTTAAAAACAGTAACCATCATTAAAACCAATGTTGTGTCACAGTGGCGCAGCTGGTAGAGCTGCTGCCTCACAGCGCCACAGACCCAGGTTCGATCCTGACTTTGGGTGTGTAGGAAAATAACTGCAGATGCTGGTACAAATCGAAGGTATAACAAAATGCTGGAGTACCTCAGCAGGTCAGGCAGCATCTATGAGAGAAGGAATGGGTGACGTTTCGGGTCGAGACCCTTCTTCAGACTGATGTCAGGGGGGCGGGACAAAGAAAGGATATAGGTGGAGACAGGAAGATAGAGGGAGAACTGGGAAGGGGGAGGGTAAGAGAGGGACAGAGGAACTATCTAAAGTTAGAGAAGTCAATGTTCATACCGCTGGGCTGCAAGCTGCCCAAGCAAAATATGAGGTGCTGTTCCTCCAATTTCCGGTGGGCCTCACTATGGCACTGGAGGAGGCCCATGACAGAAAGGTCAGACTGGGAGTGGAAGGGGGAGTTGAAGTGCTCAGCCGCCGGGAGATCAGGTTGGTTAAGGCGGACTGAGCGAAGGTATTGAGTGAAACGATCGCCAAGCCTGCGTTTGGTCTCGCCTTTGGTCTGATTTTGGGTGCTGTCTGTGTGTAGTTTGCACGTTCTCCTTGTGACTATGTGGGTTTCCTCCGTGTTTTCCAGTTTCCTCCCATATCCCAAAGACGTGCGGGTTTGTAGGTTAATTGCCCTCTGTAAATGGTCCCCAATGTGTAGGAAGTGTATATGAAAGCGGGATAACATAGAACTAATGTGAATGGCTGATCAATGGTCATTGTCGACTCAGTGGGTCACAAGGCCTGTTTCTCTGCTGTATTTCTAAACTAAACTAAACTAAACTAGACTGAAGGACTCACGTGTTACGCATCATTTCCCAAATTCCTGACGCGATTACATCCACTACGATCTAAACAACTCCAGAAATGCCCTCTGCTATCCCTCACAAGGATATTCATAGAAACATAGAAAAATAGGTGCAGGAGTAGGCCACTCAGCCCCTCGAGCCAGCACCGCCATTCAATATGATCGTGGCTGATCAACTAAGGGGTAGGCCATTTAGAACTGAGATGAGGAAAAACTTTTTCAGTCAGAGAATTGTGAATCTGTGGAATTCTCTGCCTCAGAAGGCAGTGGAGGCCAATTCTCTGAATGCATTCAAGAGAGCTGGATAGAGCTCTTAAGGATAGCAGAGTCAGGGGGTATGGGGAGAAGGCAGGAACGGGGTACTGATTGAGAATGATCAGCCATGATCACATTGAATGGCGGTGCTGGCTCGAAGGGCCGAATGGCCTCCTCCTGCACTTATTGTCTATTGTCTATTGTATCCCGTTTCTGCTTTTTCCCCATATCCCTTGATTCCTTTAACCCTAAGAGCTAAATCTAACCCTCTCTTGAAAGAGTTGTGAATTTGTGGAATTCTCTGCCACAGAAGACAGTGGAGGCCAATTCAATGGATGAATTTAAAAGAGAGATAGATAGAGCTCTAGGAGCTAGTGGAATCAAGGGATATGGGGAGAAGGCAGGCACAGGTTACTGATTGTGGATGATCAGCCATCACAATGAATGGTGGTGCTGGCTCGAAGGGCCAAATGGCCTCCTCCTGCACCTATGTTTCTATGAAAACACCAGTGAATTGGCCTCCACTGCCTTCTGTGGCAGAGAATTCCACAGATTCACAACTCTCTGGGTGAAAAAGTTTTTCCTCATCTCAGTCCTAAATGACCTACCCCTTATTCTTAAACTGTGACCCCTAGTTCTGGACTCCCCCAACATCAGGGAAACAGCTATTGGGAAACAGTTGGTGGAATGGGATTGTTCTGAGAGCCAGCATTATCACGATGGGGCAAATTGGCATCTATAATGTCATGTGAAAATATGAGGGAAAATGAATGAGAAAATTGTGGTGCAGCGACATCAGTGGATTTACCCCCTTGTGCGCACATTATTAAGGGCTGTCTTGCCATGCACTCTTTAGTCCAATTCGGTATGGACCATTGGTGTGTCTTATTCCAATTCACTTGTGTCTTTGGCCAGTGATCAACTATGAAGTGGAGGTATGCACAGGTGATGTCACTGGAGCCGGCACTGATGCTAAAGTCTTCATCCAGATATACGGAAAATCAGGAAAAACGGAAGTAATCCGCCTCCATAGCCGCTCGAACAACTTTGTCCGAGGAGAAACAGAAATGTTTAAGGTAGGCTTGGATACAGACAAGGCCAAAGGACAGTTACTGGAGGAGTTGTTTCGAGTGGGGAGGAAAGTGTGGATATTAAGTCAAGCAGGACGAGGACCTGGGACTTGAAGCTAATTTCCATCAAAATGTTATTGCTGCACGCTCTTCCTATTCCGGAGGAGTGAGCAGCTGGGAATAGAGATGGTATTGGACGCACTACTATACAGTTTATATCATTCAGAAGTAGTGCCTTAAATCTTCCCAAACCTGTTTGTGGGAAGCCTAATGAGTCACGCATGTGAAGCCTAAGTCATATGTAACATCATGAGACACGCATGTCACATGCATATCATAGAACCATAGAATGGTAACAGAAAAAAATGTTAACTGCCTTATGTCCATGCTGGTTCCTTGCATGAATAGTGCAAATTATTGCTATCCCAACTCCCTCCCATAGCCCTATATTTCTTCTTCTTTCAGATATTGATCTAATTCCCTCCCATAAAGCCGTAACCAAATCCACCTCCATTGTTCAAATGATACATTTCCAATGCTAACCTTTGGGTGTGAAGAAACATTTTACCCTCCCTCCCTCCCCCTCCCCTCCTCCCCCTCCCTTCCTCCCCCTCCCCTCCTCCCTCCACACCTCCCTCCTCCCTCCCTCCCCTCCTCCCGGTTACAATGGAAACCCTACGAGGACGGGCCCAACGGGGAAAGAAGGGTACTGGGAAAAGGGGAGGTCCCCCTCCCTCCCCCTCCCTCCCCTCCCCCCTCCCCCCCTTCCCCCCTCACCTCCCCCCCTCCCTCCCCCTCACCCCTCCCCCCCTTCCCACCTCCCCTCCCCCTCCCCTCCCCCCCTCCCTCCCCCTCCCCATCCCCCTCCACACCTCCCTCCTCCCTCCCTCCCCCTTTCCTCCCCCCCACTCCCCTCCCGGTTACAATGGAAACCCTACGAGGACGGGCCCAACGGGCACACTTGTGCTAGTTATAAATAAAAATAAAGATAAGGATAATTGTCATTTACTGTGTTTTTCCTTTACTGTTACTGTTGACTGGTCTGTTGACTGGTCTGCTGGGAGTAACGCTGGTTGTGCAGTCTCACAGCAGCGGGAAGGAAGGACCTCCCAATCTCGTTGTACCCCTGGGTACAATGACAATAAAGATATATTGTATTGTATTGTATTGTATTGTATCTCTCCTTCACACACTTGGGGTGAAGGAGTCTGTCACTGAAGGAGCTACTCAGTGCAGTGAGTGTCCTGCATGGGGTGGGAGTCGTTGTCCAGCAGCGATGTTTTCTTTGCCATCATCCTCCTCTCTCCCACCGCCTGTACTGAGTCGAGGGGGCAACCCAGGACAGAGATGGCCTTCCTGATCAGCTTGTCAAGTCTCTTCCCCTCTGCCGCTGAGATGCTGCTGCTCCAGCAGACCACTCCATAGAAAATGGCTGATGCCACCACAGTGTTGTAGAAGGTCCTTAGGAGTGCCCCCTGCACTCCAAAGGACCTGAGTCTCCTCAGCAGATAAAGTCTGCTCTGGCCCTTTTTGTACAGTGCATTGATATTTTTGGTCCAGTCAAGTTTATTGTTAAGCTAAACACCCAGGTACTTATAAGAGTCCACCCTCCCGATATCCATTCCCTGGATGTTCACCGGTGTCGGGGGGACGTGGCTGTGCCTGCAGAAATCCACCACCATCTCCCTGGTATTCCCCGCGTTGATCCGGAGGCGGTTATGCTGGCACCAGTCCACAAACTCCTTGATCAGTTCTCTGTACGCCCTGTCATCGTCGCCTGTGATGAGGCCGACGATGGCAAAGTCGTAAGAGAACTTCTGTAGGTAGCTGTTTGCTGAGCTGTGCCTGAAGTCCGCGGTGTACAGGGTGAACAGGAAAGGATATTTGATAAGGTGCCACAACAAAGGTTACTGAGCAAGATCAGAGCACAGGGTATGATACAATAATCACAGATAGGGGATTTCACCCAACAGGGTGAGAATTCATGGTTCATTTTGGAGTTGGCAATTTGTAAACCGTGGCTGTCACAGGAATCAGTGCTGTGTGTAATGTCCTCTGTTGTTGTGGCTGGCACAATTAATATACGCCCGACATCTTGTAAGAAGATTTTATTAATGATCCTTCACCAGGAAACTTCTAGAAGGTCACCTGACCTCAGTCACAAGGCACAAGCCCATTGGCCAGCTTCTGCTCTTGGCCTCAAGGGGGCACTGGCATTTATATTACATATACATCACACTGTGGACAGATCATTTGTCAACAATTTATATTAATAACTTGCATTGAGGGGTCAATTGTACTGTAGCCAAAAATGTTGATGATCAGTTTAGTTTAGTTTATTGTTGTCATGTATACTGAGATACAGGGGAAAGCTTTTCTTTGTTGGCAGCAGAAAGACTATATATGATTACAATCAAGCCATCCATAATGTAGACACAGGATAAAGGGGATAAAGTTTAGTGCAAGATAAAGTCCACTAAATTCTAATTAAAAAACCGTCCGATGGTCTCCAATGAGGTAGATAGTAGGTTAGGACTGCTCTCTAGTTGGTGATAGGATGGTTCAATTGTCTGATAACAGCTGGGAAGAAACTGTCCCTGAATTTGGAGGTGTATGTTTTCACACTTCTGTACCTCTTGCCTGATGGGTGAGGGGAGAAGAGGGAGTGTCCAGGGTGAGATTCATACTTGATTATGCTGCTGGACTTGCCGAGGCAGCGTGAAGTGAAGTCGGAGTCAATGGAAGGGAGGTTGGCTTGCGTGATGGTCTGGGCTGCATCCACAATTCTCTGCAATTTCTTGCGGACTTGGATGGAGCTGTTCCCAAACCATGCTGTGATGCGTCTGGTTAAAATGCTTTATACGGCACATCTTTAGAAGTTGGTTGGGATTGTTGGGGACATACTGAACCTCCTAAGCCTTCTGAGGAAGTAGAGGTGTTGGTGTGCTTTCTTGGCCGTTGCCAAGAAATGGCTGGTCCAGTACAAGCTGCTGGTGATATTTGCTCTTAGCATTCAACCCTCCCCACTTCAATAACATCAATGTATACCGCTATGGGTATGTGTACCGCTTCGCATTCCCGCAGTCGATCAAAGTCTCCTTTGTCTTGCTGACATAGAGGGAGCAGTTGTTGTCTTGGCACCAGGTTATGAAGTCCTCAGTCTCCTTCCGATACTCCATCTCGTCAATATTTGATATCCGTCCCACTTTCTATGCCTGTGGAGTGAACAGCTCAGTAAATGTACTCTCTCCCACTTTCTCCACAGTTTCATCTGCGATCAGCCAGCAGTTGAAGCTGGATACATTTCCTGCAAGTGCCATCATCAGGGACAATGGCAACGCCCGCAATCTCCAACATCCTGCTGGAGGAGCACACCCATTCACTAGCCTCCACACCTTTTCTGATTGCTCCCCTTGACTCTGCACCCCTTGTCGCTATTTCTTGTGCCTGCGCACTGTTGTAAAACGGTTGTTTCTCATGTGCGTAGATCGAAGCCCTGGATGTTGGCGGACTGGTCAAACTCCGCATCGGCCACGATGGGTCCGGCTTGGCTCCGGGCTGGTTCCTGGATTCGGTCAAAATCAGTCGTCTGAGCGTCAGGACCGTGGAAGATGACAAAAAGAAGAAGATGAAGAAGAAGAAGAAGAATGCTCAGGAGGACGTTGATGCCAGGCAGGAGGAAATGGTGGAGACCTACACCTTCAACTGTCAGCGCTGGCTGGCCAGCGATGAGGGAGACCGGCAGCTGGTGGTGGAGTTCCTTCCTGAAGAAGCCGATGGCCTTGAAGGTGGGTAGAAATTTGGGCACTTTGTCACTGCTTAGTAATTCCACTGGGAGAACCATGGAGCAGAAGGCTCTCCATTTGCGCTGTAGAATAGACTTCATGGGTCTATTAATGCAGGCAAGTAGGATGAACATAGATGGGCATGGTGGTCGACATAATCACGGTGGACCAGAGGGCCTGTTTCTGTGATGCACACACAACACCATGCCTGTAATGATATGACTGGAATCATGGAGATGATACAAGCTTTGAGATGTCGGGTCACAATTGCATTGTAGCCAGAGCCAGGAGTGCAGCCTGCCGCTAGCTGCAACTGTCCCATGGGCAGGCAGTCCATCCAGATCCCATAGTCTCCCTCTCCAGACCTGTTGGAAAACTACTGAATCCCCCTCTCTCTGTTTGCCTGTCCGTCTTTATCCTCTTTCTGTAAGGTGACAAGCTCAATGGCCAGTGACTTTGCACTCACGCTTAGCAGTTTCCCGACACACAGATGAAGCCAAAACTGCCTTTCCATTTGGATCAACATTTCCCAAGTTAATTCAATTTTATAACTCCCATTTTGTCAGCCAAAGAAAATAAAAATGAAAATGAAAACGAATTTTCATTTTTATTTTCTTTGGCTGACAAAATGGGAGTTATAAAATTGAATTAACTTGGGAAATGTTCCCAAGTTACCCTTCCTCTCTGGAGATTCCCAGAGACCCTTCCTCTCTGGAGATTAAAATAACTTATTCTCTCTCTTTGTCCTGCCCCATCACTCTTTTCCAGCTTTCTCTCCCCTCCCCTCCCACCCCACCCCCCACCCCCCCCCCCGCCTACTCTAATTAGTCTGAAGAAGGATTCTGATCCAAAACCTCGCCTGTCCATTTACTCCAAAGATGCCACCTGACCAATTGAATTCCTCCAGCACTTTTGGGTTTTGCTCAAGATTCAAGTATCTGAAGGCGTCTTGTCTCCCCTCCTTATTTTCCCTCTTTCTTAGTTGTACGAAGGTTCTCTCATCTGACACATTGAGTCTGTTTCTCTCACCACAGATGATGCCCGACCTGCTGAGCGTTTCCAACATTTTCTGTTTCTATTATTGTGTGTCAGTGATCTTGACAGATTTTGCTTCAAAGTCTTTCCATTTGCAGAGAACACCTACATGGTTCATGTGTTTACTGGGCACGTCATGGGTGCGGGAACAGATGCCAATGTCTTTGTTAACATTTACGGTGAGACAACAGACACAGGAGAACGACACCTCAAGAAGTCAAACCACCTCAACAAATTTGAAAAAGGACAGGTAGAAATCAATCGCGGAGTAGAAATGATTGTCTTATTGTCTTTCAATAATTTTATTCAAGAGAGAGCTAGATAGAGCTCTTAAGGATAGCGGAGTCAGGGGGTATGGGGAGAAGGCAGGAATGGGGTACTGATTGAGAATGATCAGCCATGATCACATTGAATGGCGGTGCTGGCTCGAAGGGCCGAATGGCCTCCTCCTGCACCTATTGTCTATTGTCTATCGTTAATGCTCATTCTGACATTAAGACAATGGACAAGCAAGGCTCCAGGTTAGGTTCAAGTCAATTCAGCATTAGCTGAGTTAACCAAGATGGACAGATTTGGTTACTTAACTTCCTTGTGATGAGTTCTACCAGCCAGTATCCGTCACCAGTTGTATATGTTGTTGAGTGAGTATTCATTTGACTGTTTACTGCAACACTCTCTCGATCTCCAACTGATAGAACAGTGCAACACAGGAACAGCGTTCCAGTATTTCGTTTGGATAGCTTACGGTACACAATTTGCACCTCATCAATCCTCTCGCTTCACAATTTGCAACTCTCTAATCCTTTTATCTCACATTTTGTGTGTGTTCATCTCTGGCCTGTTGAGGCAGCGCAGCAGTAGAGTTGCTGCCTTTCAGCGCCAGAAACCTGGGTTCCGTGGATGTTCGCCGGTGCTCTGGTTTCTTCCCACATTCCAAAGACGTAATGGATTGTGGGTTAATTGACCTGTGAATTGCCCCAAGTGTGTAGCATGTGAAACTGGGATAACATAGAACTAGTGTATGGGTGATCATTGGTTGGCATGGACCCGGTGGGCCGAAGGGCCTGTTTCCACGCTGTATCTCTAAATATCTGCCTATCAAAACTCCCCACTCACCTGAGTTCGCTTATGACCAGCCATGATTTGTCCTACCGTTGTAATCTTCTAGCTCTCTTTCTCCCCACCCCTGCAAACAGTCTGAGAAAGAGCCCTGACCTGAAACGTCACCTATCCATATTCTCCAGATCTGCTGTCTGACCCATTGAGTTTCTCCAGCATTTTGTGTCTTTCCTTGGTAAACCAGCATCTGCTGTTCCTTGTTTCTACACAGGAACAGGCTCTTTGCTCCACAATGACCGCCAACTTAGGCAAATCACCATGAGGGCGTTGCTATCTGCGGATTTGTCATGGAGTAGATCAGCTGATGCTTCTTCACCTGTCAAAGTATAGGCTATTTAAATTTCCGAACATAGGTCAACACCTAGAATTGGTCCCATCCTTAAGGCTTTATTTCATTCCCGCTGTCAACAGGGTTTTCAAGATTTGCTGACCATTGTGAGTAAACTAGCCTTTGAGCAGACAGACAGCTGCAGTCATTTTGTTCAGCACCGCATCCTAATGTCCTAGCAATATGTTCGATTGTATAAAATGTATGCAAAAAGATCATAAACATAGAAATATAGAAACATAGAAAATAGATGCAAGAGTAGGCCATTCGGCCCTTCGAGCCAGCACCGCCATTCAATATGATCATGGTTGATCATTCCAAAATCAGTATCCCGTTCCTGCTTTCACCCCATAAAAATGGACATGCTCTCATATTTTCTATATCTTTTACACTGTAAAAGTTGACCATTCAGTCCATATCAACCCTGAGAGCATCCCCTCAATCACATTCCCCCCCATTTATTTTTCTGCAACCTATTCTTTACCATAAACCCATCACACTCCCCCTAATTCTCCTATTATTCAGTTATTTTAAGGGGAAATTCATGGTAGACAAATAACTTATCGGCTCATCTTCATAACTTGGGCATCCAGAAAAATCTGTGTGTTCACAGGGAAAGCATGTAAACTCCACAGAGGCAGCATCCAAGGTCAGGATTGAACCCACATCTCTGGAGCTGTGCAGCAGCAGCACTAACTGATGCTCTGCTCTACCAAGTGTGGCTGGTTGGCTGGTGGTGAGGAGGAAGTGGCAGTCTTTTATTGATACTCTGCAGTGGAGGAGTCCCTTTATTCTTTGCTCTGTTCTTTCTCCTTTTTCTCTCATTCTCAATTCAATTTTTAAACGGCCTGTGTTTAGTTTGAGTTTAGTTCAGTTTATTGTCACGTGTACTGAGGTACAGTGAAAAGCTTTTGTTGTGTGCTGAAGACAATACATGATTACAATCGAACCATTCACCGTGTACAGTTACATGATAAAGAGAATAATAATATGATTAACGTTTAGTGCAAGATAAAGTCCAGCAAAGTCCGATCGAAGATAGTCTGAAGTTCTCCAATGAGGTAGACAGTAGCTTAGGACTGCACTCTAGTTGTTGGCAGGTTGGTTCAGTTGCCTGATAACAGCTGGGAAGAAACTGTCCCTGAATCTGGAGGAGTGGGGTTTCCCACTTTTATAACTTTTGCCAGATGGGAGAGGGAAGAAGAGGGAGTGGCTGGGGTGCGACTTGTCCTTGATTATGCTGGTGGCCATCTGCCAACTCTTTGTCTGAGCTATTGCTAATCCAGGTTCCTAATGTTTTCTTCAAATCCTACAACTGTGGTTTGTTTCTGAATGTAGGAAGATATATTTTTGGTCAATGCCATTGATCTGGGAACATTAAAGAAACTCCGTATTCGACATGATAATGCAGGAGGGTATGCCTCCTGGTTTCTGGACCGAGTGGAAATTGTCGATGAGAAGGATGACATCACGTGAGTATTAATTGTCTTCAAATGAGAGGAATTATAGATTTTATATTCAACCAGAAGGTTTTCTCAATTTCGCAAGTTAAACACCAAACAAATTACATTCTTCTGTTGCATTTTGCAAGTTACGCGCAGAGCAACATATTATTTATTTGCTAGATTCTTTTGAAAATCTACGCAAATACTTGTTTTAAAAATCATTGCAGAGAAAATGACCAGATGAAGAATTTCCTCATTAAGAAGAGGGAATGCTGTGAATAGGAACCTGACATAGGAACAAAGTTAACTCCTCAAAGGTCACCCATCTGAAATATTAACACTCTCTCTCTCACCAATCACAAAATCACCATCACACAAACCAACCTCCCTTTCATTGACACCATACTTCACACTCAGTCAAGTGAATGAGCGATCTAGGATCTAGGAGTACAGGTGCATGGTTCCTTGAAGGTCGAGTCGCAGGTTGATAAGGTGGTCAAAAAGGCTTTTGGCACTTTGGCCTTATTCAGTCAGTGTATTGAGTGTAAAAGATGGGAGGTCATGTTGCAGTTGTATAAGACGTTGGTGAGACAGCATTTAGAATATTGTGTTCAGTTCTGGGCACCATGTTATAGGAAAGATATTGTCAAGCTTGAAAGTGCTCAGAAAAGAATTATGAGGATGTTGCCAGGATTAGAGGGTGTGAGCTATAGGGAGAGGTTGAGTAGGCTGGGTCTCTATTCCATGGAGCGTAGGAGGATGAGGGGAGATCTTATAGAGGTATACAAAATCATGAGAGGAATAGATCGGGTAGATGGACAGAGTCTTTTACCCAGAGTAGGGGAATCGAGGACCAGAGGACCAGAGGTTCAAGGTGAAGGGGAAAAGATTTAATAGGAATCCGAGGGGTAACTTCTTCACACAGAGGTTGGAGGGTGTATGGAACAAGCTGCCAGAGGAGGTCATTGAGGCTGGGACTATCCCTTTGTTTAAGAAACAGTTTGACAGGTATGTGTAAAGGATAAGTTTGGAGGGATATGGACCAAGCGCAGGCAGGTGGGACTAGGGTAGCTGGGGCATTGTTGGCCGGTGTGGGCGAGTTGGGCCGAAGGGCCTGTTTCCACACTGTATCAGTCTATGACTCTATGACTCTCTGAGACACAGTCTGCTTTGTACAAAACAATTCTTAATTAGCCCATCTCATCCAAATGGGAGTAAATCCTATCTTGAAGAATTCTCTCCAGTAGTTTCCCTGCCACTGACGTGAGGGGCACCAGCATATGGAGGGTGCCAACTCTGGATTCTTGCTTATTCCTTTCTTAAACAAAGGAACAATATTTTCCACTCGCCAGTCCTGGCTCCAGGTTCTTGTCTGTGGCTAGAGAAGAAACAAAGATCCTTGTCAAAACCCTGCAATCTCCTCTCTTGCATCCCTCAATAACCTGGGATAGATCCTATCTTGGCCTGGGCAATTATATGCCTTAAGATATGCCTTCAAGAGCCTCAGCACCACCTCCTTCTCGATTTCAAACTGCCCTAGCATATCTGTATTCTCCACTTGGATCTCACTGTCCTCCAAGTCCTTCTCCTTGGTGAATACAGATGCAAGGTGCTCATTTAGAATCTCATCTGCATCCTTCATCTCCAAGCATAGATTCTCTCCTCCCCTTATCTTTTTTATTCCCCAACATCCAGACCATTATCATTCCCCAACATTCAAAACAATCTTAAAACTTATGGAGTTACGTTCATTATTTCCAAATTCTTCTTTCACTGCAAGACCAGTCACCTGGTTAGGCTTGTTTCCCAATAAGCACCTTGTTTCCAATAAGCATCTTAAAATCAAATGGCATGTTGGCCTTCATTGCGAGAGGATTTGAGTTTAGGTGCAAGGAGGTCCTATTGCAGTTGTATAGGGCCCTGGTGAGACCACACCTGGAGTATTGTGTGTGATTTTGGCCTCCTAATTTGAGGAAGGACATTATTGCTATTGAGGGAGTGCAGCGTAGGGTCACCAGGTTAATCCTGGGATGGTGGGACTGACATATGATGGAAGAATGGGTCGACTGGGCTTGTATTCACTGGAATTTAGAAGGATGAGAGGGGATATTGTAGAAACATATAAAATTCTTAAAGGATTGGACAGGCTAGATGCAGGAAAAATGTTCCCAATGTTGGGGGAGTCCAGAACCAGGGGTCACAGTTTAAGAATAAGGGGTAGGCCATTTAGGACTGAGATGAGGAAACATTTTTTCATCCGGAGAGTTGTGAATCTGTGGAATTCTCTGCCACAGAAGGCAGTGGAGGCCAAGTCACTGGATGTTTTCAAGAGAGAGTTAGATTTAGCTCTTAGGGTTGAAGGAATCAAGGGATACGGGGACAAACCAGGAATGTGGTACTGATTTTAGTTGATCAGCCATGATCATATTGAATGGCATTGCTGCCTCGAGGGGCCGAATGACCGACTCTTGCACCTATTTTTCTATGTAATACAAGTTCGAGTATAGTCTCTCATCAAGTTGGTCTATCCACGTACCATTTAAGGATAGACACAAAGTGCTGGAGTACCTCAACAGGTCAGGCAGCATCTTTGGAGAAAAAGGATGGGTGACATTTCGGGACGGGACCCTTTTTCAGACTGAAAGTAGGGGGTGGGGGTGTGAAGAGCTGGTGACTAGAAAAGACCACAACCTATCAGGGACGGCCACAATCAACCTCAGGCAGGGTGGTGCCTGTTAGAACCATTGTTGGTCAGGGAAGGTATGATCTCAAGAAGGAAACAGTGTGGGGAACTGTGGAACTGGTAAAACAACTAGGGAGGATGTATGGGGCAAGGCAGAGGGGGGAGGGGAGGGGTGTGTAAGGAGAAGTTACTTAAAATCTATTACATAAAATATTTATTTCATTTATTTGATATATTGAATGGCGCACATTTGCTTTAAATTGCTTACAACCCAGTGGTATAAACATTGAATTCTCTAATTTTAAGTAACTTCTCGGTTGAAGAAGAGCCTGCCCTGAATTGTCACCCATCCTTTTTCTCCAGGACTCAGAGCCTGGCCTGCTGAGTTACTCCAGCACTTTGTGTCTGTCTCTGGTATAAACCAGCATCTGCAGTTCTTCGTCCATACCATTTAAAGAAACCTTCTTGGGTGCACCTAACAAATCATGAATAGCCAATATTCATTATAGCCTGAATCAAACTACCAGAGAGCCTTGGCAATAAAATAAAACACAATTACTGAACTTTGTGACATCTTTTGTAAAGGTTAAAGGGAATGATGCATTATTATGAACTTCCTTTCCAGTGGACACGTTTATTTCAAGGTGTTGAGAAGGTGGAAAGGCATTATCAAAAGAAAGTGGATCTCAAAGATGCTTTGCTCTTACGTACAATTTACTGTTCTCTTTTACCAGGTACTTCTTCCCTTGTGAACGATGGTTGGCTGTTGACGAGGATGATGGCCAGATTGCCAGAGAACTCGTTCCTGTGGACGAGGCATTCCTTAAAAGCAATATGGACACAGATGTACAGTCTCAGGCAACGCTTGGCTTGGAACAAAAAGGTGCAAAACGTCGCTGAAAGAACCATCTCTTCGTCCAGACCCATGATGTGTTAGTGTTATGAATACCCACTATTGGCACATTGTGGCAGCTCAGCAAATACCCCTTACCTGTTCTACAGACTTGTGTCTTACTCTGGTGCCATCCCCTTTACCCCAGAACATTTCAATCCGTAATCAAGGCTGAGGCTGAGGAAGTTTTGCCGTCAGATGCATATTTCAGATTAGTTGTAAAACTGATATTAAGAAACAATAAAGCACTCTTTGATGCAAGAATAGGAGAAGTAAACAGACAGATTGATATTCTATTCTACAGTTAAAGCCCTTTTGCCCAACTTGCCCATTCTGACCAAGATGCCCAATCTATGCTAGTCCAACCTGCCTGCGTTTGACCCATATCCCTCTAAACCTCTCCTATCCATGTACCTGTCCAAATGCCTTTAAAATATTGTTACACTATCTGACTCAACTATCTCCTCTGGCAGCTTGTTCCATATACCCACCATCTTCTGTGTGAAAAAGTAACCCCTCGGGTTCTTATCTTTCCTCTCTCACCTTTCTTGTCTTATAGTTCTTGATTCCCTTATTCTGGGTAAAAGACTGTGCATTCACCTATCTGTTCCCTTCATGGTCTTACACACCTTTATATGATTACCTCTCAGCCTCCTGTGCTCCAAGGAATAAAGTTACACACTGACACCCAGGCTTGCATTCAAAATATACCAAAGTCTGAGATAAACACAAAATGCCAGAGTAACTCAGCAGGACAGGCAGCATCTCTGGATAGAAGGAATGGGCGACGTTTCAGACCTGAAGAAGGGTCTCAACCCGAAACGTCACACATGCCTTCTCTCCAGAGATGCTGCCTGTCCCGCTGAGTTACTCCGGCATTTTGTGTCTATCTTCGGTTTAAACCAGCATCTGTAGTTCCTTCCTATACCAATGCCTGGTTGATTTCAGTTAATGTTTCTCCCAATGTGGCACTTTCCAAAAATAACCAATGTATAAATGTTCCCAACAGCCCAGTCCACCACCTACAATGTGAGGATAAAAACTGGTGAGAAAAAGAATGCGGGAACAGACGCCAATGTGTTCATTATCCTGTTCGGTGAGAAGGATGACACGGGTAAGAAGGCTTCTCACGTCATAATTTAACAATCAAGATTGTTCGTAAAAACCCATTGTGTTGTACCAGCGGCGTAAACTGCTAGGTAGAATGAGGAGCAGGAAAGAGCGAGAGGTCTCTCCCATCTAGAGGGCGTGCTCGTACACATTGCAGGGGCAGCTGAAGAGTAGCACCAGCAAGAGATTGATAGTCAATAGTCAATCAATAGTCAATAGTCATTTATTTGTCACATACACATAAATGTGCAGTGAAATGAAAAATTACCCGCAGTTCAACAATAAGACCAATAAGAATAATCAATAAAAATGCAATAACACATACAATCATAAACCAACAACAAACAAAAGAAACATCCATCACAGTGAGTCTCCACTGTGATGGAAGGCCAGAATGTCTTTTCTCTTCCCTGCCGTCTTCTACACAACACCCTCCCACCTTATCGCTCAGGTCAACAAGGTGAGATAAGAGGAAGAAGTTGAAAAGAGGGCTATTATATATTGAATAAAAGAGAATACATTCTCTTCAAATAGGAAGTAAATGTAAAAAACAATAGATAGACACAAATTGCTGGAGTAACTCAGCGGGTCAGGCGGCATCTCTGGAGAAAAGGAAATAACTTTTACAGCAAACAATAAATGTTTTAGTTAATTATTCCCAGTGTTTTATTACTTTCACAGCTAGAATTTTTAGGTTAGATTAGTTTATTGTTGTCACATGTACTGCGTTAGCTCTTGTTTGCGTGCTATCAAGTCAAAGAAAAGACTATACCCGTACATGATTATAATCAAGCCGTCCACAGTGCGCAGTTAAAGGATAAAGGGTACAACATGTAGTGCAAAGATAAAGTTCGATTCAAGATAGTTCAAAGGTCTCCAATGTGGCAGATGGGAGGTCAGGACCGCATTATTGTTTTTACACTAATTAATAGAGGTGAAAGTTTAGTCTTTGATTATTGCCCTGTGGTCACTGTGCAGGTGGAGCATGGATCACCCTGGGAAGTAGATCGGTAGAAAAGAAACGAGAGGGTATTGCCATCTTTGTGCTAATGCTGCCAGCAATTCATCGGTCTCATGAAATAGATCTTACACTTCTGAAACCTCCTCTTATCCTGCAACTTTCATTAACTTCACTTATTTGAACTGTTTTAGTCATAGAGTCATCGAGTGATACAGTGTGGAAACAGGCCCTTCGGCCCAACTCGCCCACACCGGCCAACATGTCCCAGCTCCACTAGTCCCACTTGCCTGCGCTTGGTCCATATCCCTCCAAACCTGTCCTATCCATGTACCTGTCTAACTATTTAGTAAATGATTGGATAGTCGCATCCTCAACTACCGCCTCTGGCAGCTTGTTCCATAAACCCACCACCCATTGTGTGAAAAAGTTACCCCTCGGATTCCTATTAAACCCTTTCCCCTTCACCTTGAACCTATGTCTTCTGGTCCTTGATTCCCCTGCTCTGGGCAAAAGACTCTGTGCATCTACCCGATCTAATCTTCTCATGATTTTGTACACCTCTGTAAGATCACCCCTCATCCTCCTGCACTCCATGGAATAGAGACCCAGCCTACTCAACCTCTCCCTATAGCTCACACCCTCTAGTCCTGGCAACATCCTAGTAAATCTTTTCTGAACCCTTTCAAGCTTGACAATACCTTTCCTATAACATGGTGCCCAGAACTGAACACAATATTCTAAATGCGGTCTCACCAACGTTTTATACAATTGCATCATGACCTCCCAATGAAATTCATGCCTTGCTGGAATTTGAACTGCCTGTCTGTGGGTTATTCGGCCAGACTGCAGATTGCTACACAAATACATGGAAGTACATCCAGGGATTATTTTTAACATCAACCTTTTTTTTTTCTAGGAATTGTTAATCTCAAGGCATCAAAAAATAATAAAAATAAATTTGAAAAAGGAAATATTGATGAGTTTACTATAGAGGCCGTGGACATTGGAGCACTGAAAAAACTCCAAATAGGACATGATAACTATGGTAAGCCCCTCCCTACAGGTCTCAAAATACAGGAACTTTTCACGGAGACTGAGCGGAACTGAGAATAGCAGCAAAGAGGTCCTTCTGCAGTTGTACAGGGCCCTAGTGAGACCGCACCTGGAGTACTGTGTGCAGTTTTGGTCTCCAAATTTGAGGAAGGATATTCTTGCTATTGAGGGCGTGCAGCGTAGGTTTACTAGGTTAATTCCCGGAATGGCGGGACTGTCATATGTTGAAAGACTGGAGCGACTTGGCTTGTATACACTGGAATTTAGAAGGATGAGAGGAGATCTTATTGAAACGTATAAGATTATTAAGGGGTTGGACACGTTAAAGGCAGGAAACATGTTCCCAATGTTGGGGGAGTCCAGAACAAGGGGCCACAGTTTAAGAATAAGGGGTAGGCCATTTAGAACTGAGATGAGGAAAAACTTTTTCAGTCAGAGAGTTGTGAATCTGTGGAATTCTCTGCCTCAGAAGGCAGTGGAGGCCAATTCTCTGAATGCATTCAAGAGAGAGCTAGATAGAGCTCTTAAGGATAGCGGAGTCAGGGGGTATGGGGAGAAGGCAGGAACGGGGTACTGATTGAGAATGATCAGCCATGATCACATTGAATGACGGTGCTGGCTCGAAGGGTCGAATGGCCTACTCCTGCACCTATTGTCTATTGTCTATTGAGAACATATAGAAACATAAATGCTAAATTGGACATTAATCTGAATTCACAAGGTCCATGGAACCCTTCCCTTTCCACATCCTGCATCCAATGTATCTCCTCAGGAGGACAAAGAATTTAATCTCTCAAGGGCAAATTCTGCACAAAAGTTCTTTGCAAAAGACTCATGAAAGTGGTGAAACAGCATTCGAGTTAGAGTGTATCTTGGTTAAGATGAGTGTAGTTCCAATGAGATGGAATCTGCCTTGGACCTGTCTCAGCAGTAGACATATTGCAGTGGATCTAGGCTGTCTGGGAAGCTGAAGTTGATGTGCGTCATGACCAGCCTCCTGAAGCACTTCATGTGGTCAGTGTCAGAGCCACTGGACAGTCATCATTTAGGCATGTAACCCTGCTTTCCTATGGCAAAAGGAATGGACAGAGGTTAGAGATGTCCACAAATACTCCTTCCCAGAGGATTTGCGCAGGTTTTGAGGACATAGGCAGGGACTCCGACCAGGCTTTAGTCGCTTTCTGGGAGTTCACTCAGTGGCCCAGTCAATGGGAGCAACACCTACGGCACTAGATTTTTGCCCCTTCTGTATGTAAAATGCTTTTCTTCACTAGTTTTTGGATCTAACATCGCAGAGTGTTTTTTGTATTGCTTTTCCCTGATTGCTCTTCAGCTGGACCATTCAAGGGATGTTTTAGATTCAACCGTGGGGATGGGTCTTAAGTCACATACAAATCAAATCGTATAAGGACACATATTTCCTCTACTGAAGAGCTTTGGTGAACCAGACAGGTTTTTATGATTAACGTTAGACTGGAGAAGCTGAGATTCTTCTTCTTGGTGGCAAGAACTTTGTGTAAGATTGTGACTGGTTAAGATGGAGTAAATTGACAGAAAATGTTCTCATAAGTGGACAGTTCAGGGAGTAAGAGGCACAGATTTAAAATTGTGGTCAAAAGATACAAGACAGATGTGAGGAAGAAGCTTTTCTGCACAGATAGTTGTCCTGATCTGGACCTCAGTTGCTGTAGGAATGGTTAAAATACAATCGGTCAGGGCTTTCAAAAGGAATTGGATAGTGACTTAAGGGAAAATAATGTTCAGGGCTAGAGAAACACCTGGGAGTGGAATACATTGGATTATCTGCTGGGAGCCAGAATAAATCCTCTGTGTTGCAACAATGCTGTGCTAACAAACAGAAGCATTTCTTGTTGCCCTCTTAGAGACAAATTCAAGTTGTTTCAAACAACTTGATCAAGCAGTTGATCAAGTCTCCTTTCAAACAAGAATATAAGCGCTCAGACATAAACGTGTAATGATGAAAGATCTGTGAAATTTCCATTTGATTTGCAAAGTGAAGCAGGACCTCAACTAACATTACTTTCTCCTTTACCGTTATTTGCAAATTACATTCCAGCAGCACCAGTTCCTAGTATTGTTGCTTCTGGTCCGTATCTTACCCCACAGTTGCTCCCTGAGCCTACTTTTACTTCTCAAGTCAGTTTTTCTTGATGTATAGTTGAATGCAATTCCAATGTCAGCACCAACTCCTTTGTTGTGATATGTACTTTCAGGAGGGTGCGCTGGCTGGTTCTTAGACTGGGTGGAAATCAATGCTCCATCCCTTGGACAATTACTACGCTTCCCATGTGGACGTTGGTTGGATAAAGCTGAGGATGATGGATCCATAGTACGAAACCTTTTCCCTGCAGACTTACAGACCAAGGACTATGTTCCATGTACGTTATACCCTGCTGCTTAAATTAACAGGAGTTGCAGTTCAAGTTGTAATCTATCTGAGCTACTGGGAAGAAAATGTCTATAAAATGTTACGCACCCTTAAGATTCTACACTATGAAGATAAATGGGAAGATTTGCCTCCTGGGATCTCACTGTTATAGAAAGTTAACCTCATCACGGGGATCACAAAGCACTCATAGAAACAAAGAAGTGCATATGCTGGTTCATACCACAGATAGACACAAAGTGATGGAGTAACACAGCTTATTCTTCCTCTGTCGTATGTCTTTTAGACCCGCAGCTCCGTTGAGGCGAGCCAGGCCAACGAGTCATCGTCCAGGTCAATCAGGCCTCGTTCACCATTCTGTGGCCGGTATTTGGGGCAACTTGTGACTATGTGCTCCACTGTCTGTGTTGGGTCCCCACACTCGCAGTAGGCACTGTCCACGAGGCCCCACCACTTCATCGCTACTCCATAACACAGCTGGTCAGGCAGAATCCATGGAGAAAAAGGATGGGAGATGTTCCCGGTCGGAACCTTTCTTTAGATTTCACAAAGCACACAGTTTTCTATTTGCCTTAATTAAAAAAATTCTTCAGTTCCCATTTTGGGTTTCAGCTTTTTTCTCAGAATATATTCATCAACCAGGTTCTCACTGGTTTGCACATACAGGACTATATGGGCTCTGAGCTCACACAACTCCACCATGTGGTCGAACAAGAGATCAGCATCATACCCCCTGGGATTTTAAGGATGGAAATGCTTTTCACTTGCTGGACGTACAAACTTGAGCAGACAACATTCTTCAGACTGAAAGTGTTTAGAGTCATACAGTGTGGAGATAGGCCCTTTGGCCCAACTTGCCCACACTGGCCAACATGTCCTATCTACACTAGTCCCACCAGGCCCATATCCTTCTAAACCTGTTCTATCCATGTACCTGTCTAAATGTTTCTTAAACTTTGCGATAGTCCTGCCTCAATTACCTCCTCCGGCAGCTCGTTCCATACGCCCACCACCATTTGTGTGAAAAAATTACCTCTCAGGTTCCTATTAAATCTTTTCCCCTTCACCTTAAACCAATGTCCTCTGGTTCTCGATTCTCCTACTCTAGGCAAGAGGCTCTATGCGTCTACCTGATCTATTCTTCCCATCATTTTGTACACCTAACTTTTTATTGCTTTTATTGCTGTTTTTTTGCATTTTAAATAGGATCTTGACTTTGAGTGTCCGAACTGGAGTTTCTGCCTTGGAAGTGGAGACTTGGGAAGGGTCTGCACTAATATCTGAAACACACTCAGTCCATTTATAGGCAGAACTATGTGAAAGGCAGACACCCTGGCCTGACGAGTCAGAGCCTCCCATCATTTAAATAAATGGCTAGAATCATACTTAAGGCAGACTGCTCCTCACGTACACATCCCCTCACTCCACCTCTGCCTCCACCATGGCAATCCTGCAATTGCATCTTGCAGCTGCATTGCTCCGTGAGGCATTGCTGCCGTGACTCTCCCACAATGTAATGTAATCTGTGAACAGAGACTGGGTCTCGGGTGGTGGAACGTGAGACCTCCATCCATCCACCACCCTCATGGCTTTCTGACAGTACGGGATATAAGTGGCCTTTTAGTTTAGTTTAGAGATACAGAAACGGGCCCTTTGTCCCGCTGAGTCTGTGCCGACCAGCGATCTCCACACACTAACACTGTCCTGCACACTAAGGACATTTAACCTACAAACCTGTATGTCTTTGCACTGTGGGGGGAAACCGCAGAACTCGGAGAAAACCCACACAGGTCGCGGGGAGAACGTACAAACTCTGTACAGACAAGCACCTGTAGACAGGATTGAACCTTGGTCTCTGGGACTGTAAGGCAGCAACTCTACCGCTGCCACCAATAAATACCTCTGACGATCAGAAAGTGAAACCAATTCATTAAAGCAAACTTAAAAGAATTCAAAAAGATGATTAAAAATAGAAGACACGTAGCTGTGACTGGCATAAAGCTAAGTGGCCAATACATTGTCTATTTGCCCATGATGGTATGGAATCACTACGGACAAGTCCAAAGGTGATTGAGAGTTCAGATGTGCCGACACCTGACCTCCAGCAACTAGGTTCTTCCCTGCTGCAGTGGTTTGAACAACACCCTGAGCCCCAGGCAGAATGCTGCTTCTTTAATGACAAGAACAGCACAACCCACTGTAAAACCTACTCACCAAGACAGGAAGCTCAGAGGTAACACTAACAAAGTAAGCACATTTAGACAGGAACATGGATAGGAAAGGTTTAGAGGGATATAGGCCCAAGACGGGCAAATAGGACTAGCTCTGACAGACACCTTGGTTGCCATGGACGGGTAGGGCTGAAGGGCCTGTTTTCATGCTATGTAACTCTATGGGTTTTTAAAAATAATATTGCCAGTGAAATATATAGTACATTCTATCACCTGGAACCCCTCTCTATAAGAAATAGCTTAAAAATATTGGAACAGCGATAGGCAGTTTACACCCTTGAACTCAGGTGACCGACCGTACACTATTTCTGCTTTTGTCACACCCACTTTAAAAAGTTGGTGTCAAAGCATGATGTTCCACCCTTGCAAAGAAGAGCAGGTAGGAAAATAGTTACTCCAAGTCTTAATAACTTCAGAAGCCAGTGAAGCTATTGAAGGCAGCTCTGGTCTTGCTGGAAGTTGCGCGTAATATCTGTGTTAAGCAAAGGAGCTGAAGCTATGCTTGTCCATGTTGCTGTTCCAGTTGTTCCATACGAGATCACTGTCCGTACCTCTGACGTCCACGGAGCAGGGACCGACGCTGATGTCTTCATCGTCCTTTATGGGAGAGATGGTGTCTGCACCCACCAGAAGTCTCTGTGTGTCAACAAACGAGAGCGAAAGATGTACTTTAAGAGGAACGCCATCAATAAGTTCATCACAGAGGTGTGCAAATATCGCTTTAAGTTGAATTAATACAACTGTGTCGTTTCACAAGAAACTGGGAAGATATTAAACATCGAGATGGTGAAGTAGCCAATCAGGTTACACTGTGATCAAGGGTCTCTTGCCCAGGGTAGGGGAATCGAGGACCAGAGGCCATAGGTTCAAGGTGAAGGGGAAGAGATTTAATAGGAATCCGAGGGATAACTTTTTCATACAACGGGTGGTGGGTTTATGGAACATGCTGCCAGAGGAGGTAGCTGAGGCTGGGACTATCCCATAGTTTAAGAAACAGTTAGACAGGTACATGGATAGGACAAGTTTGGAGGGATATGGACCACGCGCAGGCAGTTGGGACTAGTGTAGCTGGAACATGTTGGCTGGTGTGGGCAAGTTGGCCTGAAGGGCCTGTTTCCACACTGTATCCAGGTTACTGATTGTGGATGATCAGCCATGATCACAATGAACGGCGGTGCAAATGGCCTCCTCCTGCACCTATTTTGTATGTATCTATGTATCACTTTATGACTCATCAGCCAGTCTACTTGGCGTCTATGATGCACTTCAAAAGACACAAAGTGCTGGAGTAACTCAGCGGGTCAGGCAGCATCACTGGAGAATATGGATAGGTGAAGTTTCGGGTCAGGGTACTTCAGAAGGGTCCCAACCCAATACATCACCTATCCATGTCCTCCAGTGATGCTGCCGAGTTGAGCAAGTTGATGCTCCTGTTGAGTTACTCCAGCACTTTGTCTCTTTTTTGGTAAACTGCAGTTTTGTAATCCGCAGTTGTTTGTGTCTCCATGATGCACTTCAATGCTATTTAATTTAATTCAAAACTGGGGGATAAAACTACCTGCCATCAGGGAACGTAGACTAAAGGGTCACTGAGTAGAAACCACTTTAATCCCGATTACAAATTCAGCAGCACCTGTGGTCCAAGGCAGAAAGTGCAACCATATTGCCCTGCCAGGTATTTCAGGTGAGTGCATGGCAGAAACCAGGAAGTCAGGAATGAAAGGTCCAGTCACCATAGATACATAGATACATAGACATAGGTCAGGAGTAGGCCATTCGGCCCTTCGAGCCAGCACCGCTATTTAATGTGATCATGGCTGTTCATCCACAATCAGTACCCCATTCCTGCCTTCTCCCCATACCCCTTGAGGCAGAGAATTCCACCAATTCACAACTCTCTGAGTGAAAAAGGTTTTCCTCATCTCAGTTCTAAATGGCCTACCCTTTATTCTTAAACTGTGGCCCCTGGTTCTGGACTCCCCCAACATCGGGAACATGTTTCCTGCATCTAGCATGTACAATTCCTTAATAATTTTATATGTTTCTATAAGATCCCCTCTCATCCTTCTAAATTCCAGATCATTTTCTGCCTTCCCATTCTTGCCACCAGTGGATAATCTCACATTTATCCACATTATACTGCATCTGCCATACATCTGCCCACTCACACAACCTGTCCAAGTCACCCTGCATCCTCATAGCATCCTCTTCACAGTTCACACTGCCACCCAGCTTTGTGTCATCTGCAAAATTGCTAATGTTACTTTTAATTCCTTCATCCAAGTCATTAATGTATATTGTAAATAGCTGCGGTCCCAGCACCGAGCCTTGCGGTACCCCACTAGTCACTGCCTGCCATTCTGAAAGGGACCCGTTAATCCCTACTCTTTGTTTCCTGTTTGGCAACCAATTTTCTATCCATGTCAATACCCTACCTCCCAATACCATGTGCTCTAATTTTGCCCACTAATCTCCTGTGTTGGACCTTATCAGAAGCTTTCTGAAAGTCCAGGTACACTACATCCACTGGCTCTCCCTTGTCCATTTTACTTGTTAAGGACTGTGATAAGGAATACTTTCATCACCAAGACGGTGGTAAACCTGTGAATTCTCTACTGGAGAAAGCAATGGAAGAAGAGTGTGGCGGCTCAATTGTGTTCATTCTAAACATTGGCCGGAAGATTTATGAATATTCTGAATCTCAGTTTATGTGGATAAGGTCATAAGGAAGAGGAGTAGAATTAGGCTATTCGGCCCATCAAGGATAGTGCTGAAAAATGGTGCCAAGGTATAAATCAGCCTTGATGCTGATGAATGGCAAGACAGGTGTGAGGGAGTGGATAATCTGCTCCAGATCCTATTTTATATATATGCTTATGTGACCTGCCAGATGTATAAAGGGTGATTTCACAAGGTAGTGCTGCAGTCGCATCATGATTAAATTATGGGGCTGGTTAACCTGATTGAATTATTGGAACAAATATAAAATTGCTCAGAACATTCAGCGGGCCAGTTAATGGGCCCAGTCAGATGGTGATTACGCTCGCAGCCTTGCCATTAGCAGCACATTGCATGGATCAAAAACCTTCATCTAATCCAAATCCAACTCCTACCATTACATTAACCCTCTAGTTTCCACTCGAAGGTATTTATTCACAAAATGCTGGAGTAACTCAGCAGGTCAGGCAGCATCTCAAGAGAGACGGAATGGGTGACGTTTCGGGTCGAGACCCTTCTTCAGACTCTAGTTTCCACTAGTAGGAGATGCTTATTTCTCTCTCAACAACTGATGTAAGGCAAACAAAACAAAACTGAACTACCAACACTTTTACAAGCAATTCATTTTTTTAAGTCCTGTGACCAAATTTAGAAGATCACAACCGTTTCAATACCTTCCACATCGAACAGTTCACAGCACTGTAGATGCCAGTGATGAATTTATTAGTGGATGTGATGGAAAGACTACAGCTGTTTAATGTTTGATGGGAATTTTCCCGCTCAACTCCGACTAACTGGGAAGCTTGATGTAATGAATAAGCTGGAAGTGCCATGTGATGAAAGGTGGTTAAACTCAAGCAATATGTCTGTGTCTATGCACAGTGAAAGGCCTGGATTGAGTGAATGTGGAGAGCATGCTTCCATTAGTGGCAGAGCCTAGTACAGAGACCATAGGCTCAGAATAAAAGGACATACCGTTAGAAAGGAGCTGAGGGGGAATTTCTTTAATCAGAGTGTGATGAATCTGTGGAATTCATTGCCACAGAAAGCTGTGGAGACCAAGTCAATGGATATTTTTAAGGTGGAGATTGACTGATTAGTACGGTGTCAGGGGTTATGGAGAGAAGACAGTAGAATGGGGGTGAGGGGGAAAGATGGATCAGCCATGATTGAATGGCGGGTAGAATTGATGGGCCAAATGGCTTAATTCTGCTGCAATGATTTATGAACTTATGAACCCATTTGATCTTGCCCTCTAAGAGATGTTCTCAGTTTCAGTTCAGTTTAATTAATTGTCACGTGTACCAAGGTACAGTGAAAAGCTTTTGTTGCGTGCTAACCAGTCAGCAGAAAGACAATACATGATTACAGTCGATCCATTTACAGTGTATAGATACATGATAAGAGAATAACGTTTAGTGCAAGGTAAAGCCAGCAAAGTCCGATCAAGGATAGTCTGAGGGTCATCAAAGAGGTAGATAATAGTTCAGCACTGCTCTCTGGTTGTGGTAGGATGATTCAGTTGCCTGATAACAGCTGGGAAGAAACTGTCCCTGGATCTGGTCTATCTTTTCACCCTCTGCTACTGAAAAGCCGTTTTTGTTTCCTTCCAGGATTTGATGGAGAGTCCGAGACCTGAAATGTTAATGCTTCTCTTTCACAAATGCTGCCTGTCTTGCATCGAGTATTTTCTGTTTTTAAGTCTGCTGGCTGTTTCCCATTTAAGCCTAGCCTGTATGTGATTACAAGTCCACAGCAATGTAATGACCATCTGAAACCTACACAATTCAGAGGGAATCAGAGACAGGCAACAAACGCCAATAATTCACGGACATTGGCAAAAATGTGGGGACGATTAACCTTTTGGAATCTGGATTACAGTTTGATCAAATTCTTCATGCGTGCTCTTAGAGGGCAAGGCCCTTTGAATGGAAGATAGACACAAAAAGCTGGAGTAACTCAGCGGGCCAGAGCGCATCTCTGGAGAAAAAGAATAGGTGATGTTTCTGGTCGAGACCGAACATGTTCCCTATTCCTTTTCTCCGGAGATGCTGTCTGACCCGCATAGTTACTCCAGATTTTTGTGTCTATCTTCGGTTTGAACCCACATCTGCAGTTCCTTCCTACATCCTTTGAATGGATCAGTGTTTTGGCATCAGTAGTAGCCCAGCAATGAATCAGTCGACCACTGGATGTGAAACAAGGTGGAGGGAGCTTTACCTGTGCCTGGATTTGTAATAATCCATATCAAATTGCTTAATGTTAGCAAGCTGCCAAAACCTAAACTGCAGTGTCTCTGACTCTGATAACCTTTGTGATTAACTCTTAAAGGAACGTGTAAGGCAAAAATTGTAACAATGTCCTTTTCCTTTTAGTTGGAGGATGTTGGAGAGTGCGTCGAGAAGATTCGCATTGGACATGATGGTCGTGGCATCAGCTCTGGATGGCACTTGGACAGTGTGGAGATCCGCCGACTGCTTTCAAAGGGGAAGGTCAGATTTGTCACAGATATTGACTTGAATTCTGACTTTCTAAGTAGGTCCCAGGGAGTCCGAAGAAGGGTCTCGACCCAAAACGTCACCCATTCCTTATATCCAGAAATGCTGCCTGTCCTGCTGAGTTACTCCAACATTTTGTGTCTCTCTTTGGTGCAAAACCAACATCTGCAGTTCCTTCCCTCTAATTTCCTCTCCTGTTGCACCATTTAACATTGTTTGTGCAAAATCCCTTTGCCTATTAGATTAATTAGTCTCTAACTTTTCCTAACTGTGCGTTTCACAGCATTTATAACCGGGCTTCTTGAATGACCTTCACTCAGATAACGTGCAAGGGAATTCTACCAACACTATACGGTGGCGCAGCGGTAGTATAGCTGCCTTACTGCTCCAGAGACCCGGGTTCGATCCTGACTATGGATGCTGTCTGTATGGAGATTGTACGTTCTCCCTGTGACCTATGAGGGTTTCCTCCAACACTCCAAAGACGTACAGGCTTATAGGCTAATTGGCTTGGTAAAATTGTAAATTGTCCCTGGTGCGTGTAGGATAATGCTAGTGTGCGGGGATCGCTGGTCAGCGCGGACCCAATGGGCCGAAGGGCCTGTTTCCACGTTTTATCCCTAAGCTAAACCAAACTAAATTATAAGGCAAGCATTCCTTGAGGAGATGAAAACCCCAGAATTGTTTTGTAACGAAGGGCTTCAACAACATGCAAATCAGCCATAAAGTCATCAGGATAATTTGTTCTCACTGATATATTGATTCACACATTGTTAAATTGTCTAATTAATTCCCTAATTTTTTTTGCTCCGCCTAATCTCACCCGACTCCACCATCTCACCTCGATAAATGAGCTGACTAGCAACCGGCTCAATTATGGCTCCTACTTCAAACAATTGGAGATGCACAAAATCTGTTAATTAGTTTAGTTTATTTGTGTTCATAAGTGATAAGACCAGAATTCGGCTATTCAGCCCATCAAGTCTACTCCGCCATTCAATCATGGCTGATTTATCTTTCACCCTTAACTCCATTCTCCTGCCTTCTCCCCATAACCCCTGACCACCTGTACTAATCAAGAATTTATCTATCTCTGCCTTAAAAATTGTCTTTATTCAATATTATTATTTTACATTATATTATTTTATTTTATTATCAGTGACATTATTGTCATGTTTACCGAGGTACAGTGAAGAGCTTTTGTTGCATGCTGACCGGGGCAGTACCTTCAATCCCTGAGGTGACCATGCTTGGTCTCTAGTTGGTTCACCTTTGCTGGGAGTGGGGAGTGAATGCGGGGACTTGATGTATAACACCAAGGTGGTGCCTGCCAGTGCTTGGCTGCCTGTGCTAACATTAGAACACTCAACAACACAATTTCATAATGTCATAAAGTCATATGTGATAGACACATAGAAACATAGAAAATAGGTGCAGGAGAAGGCAATTTGGCCCTTTGAGCCAGCACCGCATTACACTGCATCTTCAATATGATCATGGCTGATTATCCAAAATCAGTACCCCATTCCAGCTTTTTCCCCCATATCCCTTGATTCCCTTAGCCCTAAGAGCTAAATCTAACTCTCTCTTGAAAACATCCAGTGAATTGGCCTCCACTGCCTTCTGTGGCAGAGAATTCCACAGATTCGCAACTCTCTGGGTGGAAATGTTTTTCCTCATCTCAGGCCTAAATGGCCTACTCCTTATTCTTAAATTGTGACCCCTCTCGTTACTCCCCCAACATCGGGAACATTTTTCATGCATCTACCCTGTCCAATCCTCTAAGAATTTAATATATTTCTATAAGATCCCCTCTCATCCTTCTAAATTCCAACAAATACAAGCCCAATCGACCCATTATTTCATCACATAGTATGTCAGTCCCGCCACCCCGGGAATTAACCTGGTGAACCTACGCTGCACTGCCTCAATAGCGATAATGTCCTTCCGCAAATTAGGAGACCAAAATTGCACACAATACTCCAGGTGCGGCTCACCAGGGCCCTGTACAACTGCAGTAGGACCTCCTTGCTCCGCAACTCAAATCCTCTCGCAATGAAGCACAACATGCCATTGGCTTTCTTCACTGCCTGCTGTACCTGCATGCTTACTTTCAGTGACTGATGTATAAGCACACCCAGGTCTCGTTGCACCTCCCCTTCTTGTAATCTGACACCGTTCAGATACTAATCTGCCTTTCTGGTCTTGCCACCAAAGTGGATAACCTCACATTTATCCACATTATACTGCATCTGCCATGCTTCTGCCCACTCACCCAACCGATCCAAGTCACCCTGCAACCTCATAGCATCCTCCTCGCAGCTCACACTGTCACCCAGCTTTGAGTCATCTGCAAACTTAGAGTTGTTACATTTAAATCCCTCGTTTAAATCGTTAATAATTATATATCGTAAACAACTGGGGTCCCAGCACCGAGCCTTGCGGCACCCCACTGCCTGCCATTCTGAAAAGGACCCATTAATTCCTATTCTTTGCTTCCTGTCTGCCAACCAGTTCTCTATCCATGTCAATACCCTACCCCCAATACTATGTGCTCCAATTTTGCACAATAATCTATTTGATAGGAGTAGAATTAGGCCATTCGGCCCATCAAGTCTACTCTGCCATTCAATCATGGCTGATCTATCCCTCCCTCCTAACCCCATTCTCCTGCCTTCTCCCCATATCCTCTGACATCTGTACTAAACAAGAATCTATCTATCTTAAAAATATTCACTGATTTGGCTTCCACAGCCTTCTGTGGCAAAGAATTCCACAGATTCACCACCCTCTGACTAAATAAATTTCTCCTCATCTCCTTCCTAAAAGAACATCCTTTAATTCTGAGGCTATGACCTCTAGTCCTAGACTCTCCCACTAGTGGAAACATTCTCTCTCCATCAACTCTATCCAAGCCTTTCACTATTCTGTATGTTTCAATGAGGTCCCCCCTCATTCTTCTAAACTCCTACGAGTATAGGCCCAGTGCTGACAAAGGCTCATCATAGGTTAACTTACTCATTCATGGGATCATTCTTGTATTTCCTTGACCAAATGAGAAGTTCATCATGTGTAGGAAAGAACTGCAGATGCTGGTTTAAATCGAAGGTAGACACAAAAAGCTGGAGTAACTCAGCGAGACGGGCAGCTTTCCTGGAGAGAAGGAATGGGTGACGTTTCGGATCGAGAAGGATCTTCCGAAGAAGTGTGCCTGTTACGTTGAGAAATTCATCATATTGGTGGAGGGTGCGTCATTCTCTGTGTCTTCAATTGGTGGACTTTATCAAAGGGCTGCCAGGCAGATTAACCCGGTGACCTTGATCCTTGAACACAGATCACGCTTAAGAGTTTTCAGATCAGGCTAATGGATAAAAAGATGTTGGAGTTTCTGCTTGGATGATAGGAATCACTTACTCGTTCTCTGGGTAGCACAACGCCTAGAGTCCTACAGTCATACAGTGTGTTAACAGGCCCTTCGACCCAAATTGCCTATGCTAACCAACATGCCCCATTTACACTAGTCCCATCTGCCAACATTTGGCCCATATCCCGCTAAACCTATCCTATCCGTGTACCTGTCTGAATGTTTTTAAACGTTGTGATAGTACCTGCCTCAACCACATCCTCCAGCAGCTCATTCTATCTGGCTACCACCCTTTGTGTAAAAAGCTTGCCTCTCAGGTTCCTAATAAATCCTTCCCCCCTCACCTTAAACCCATGTTCTCTGGTTCTTGATTCTCCTACTCAGGGTAAAGACTCTGTGCCAATTTGCCCTATCTATTCCTCTTAAGATATTATACACCTCTGTAAGATAACCACTCATCCTCCTGTGCTCCATGGAACGGCAAAGTCCTAGCCCGCTCAACCTCTCCCTATAACCCAGGGCCTTGAGTCCTGTTCAGATATAGAGAGTTTACAGCAGAGTTTGCTGGTGAAGGAAGCTGCGGGATCTTGAGGTGAATGAATGAATGAATGATACTTTCTTGTCACATGTACATAGGTACAGTGAAATGCTTTGTTTTGCACACAACCTGGGCAGTGCACAAGTGACGCCACGTTTTGGCACCAACAAAGTTATACATAGAAATATAGGAATTTAAAATTTTATTTTGTACCATTCATGTTGCAAATTAGTGCAGCTGATAAATTATTTTTAAAAGTGTTGTCATTGTTATTTAAGTGGAAGCCATGTTGTGTAAGCCACGGTAAAATCTCACAAATAACAATGAGATGAATCTATTTTTGGTGCTGCCTATTGAAATATAAATAGCTGGGCAGTTTGCAGCCCAGTGGTATGAACATCGACTTCTCCAACTTTAGATAGTTCCTCTGTCCCTCCCTTCCCCTCCTCCTTCCCAGATCTCCTCTATCTTCCTGTCTCCACCTATATCCTTCCTTTGTCCCGCCCCCCTGACATCAGTCTGAAGAAGGGTCTCGACCTGAAACGTCACCCATTCCTTCTCTCCCGAGATGCTGCCTGACCTGCTGAGTTACTCCAGCGTTTTGTGAATAAATAGCTAGTTAGAGATTTCCTCTGCTTTTATTCACATAGTGCAACTTAACCAGCTACTGAGAGTGCAAAGTATAGTTCCAATGCTACAGTGCTGCTTCATGAGGCACTAATGTTTCAGTCCAGTTTATCTGGGGAATGTTCAGGGATTCTTCTGATTTAGGGGTAAAGGCTCCACTGCCAAGATAAGGAAGAGGAGATTATGGGCATACATGCAGAATGGCAGAGAAGACACAATGGGCCGAATGGCCTAATTCTGCTCCTATGTCTTATGGTCTTATGGTCTTAAGACAGGGAAGAAGAGATTACGGGCGTACACGCGATTTAAATATCTGACATTCAATACCAGGGCTCAGAAACGATCGTGTTCCCCTGTGAACGCTGGTTGGCAAAATCCGAAGACGATGGAGAAATCATTCGAGAGCTGGTGCCCTTGGAGATTATTCAGAAAAAGCTGCTGAAGGACGGGACCCTGAGGCAGACTGAAACCACCGTGGACGATGCGCTGGAAAGTGAGTATTCCTGCACTGGGGGGCAGAAACAGACGCGGCTGAGAGGCTCTGGTGCGCCACTCTCTGTGTCGCCAAACAGCAGACCAAGGCAGCATGCGCTTACCCTGGGTGAATGTGAGGACCGGGGAGTGGGGTGGGGGAGGGTGCGTGGGGGAGCAGGGGGGGGGGGGGGCTGGGTGATTGCCATAGACTGCCATTTCTCGGCTGAGCTGTTGTAGTCCTCCAACCAGATCAAAAAGTAATCTTTGTGAAGTGGAAACAAAGGATGTCACTGGCTCACCGGGCCACCCACCACTACATTTATGGAGCAATGCAGGAACAAATCATTAACTTTACATTTTACTGGAGTCAGAAACATAGCGTTGTGCAGCACAGAAATGGGTCCTTCAGCTCACCATGTCATCTCTTTCGCCCATCCCATTTGCTCAAATTAGGACCACAACCGACTATGCCTTGCTATTTAAGTGTGTGTGTACTTACCGCTTAAATGCAGTGGTTGTATCTGATTCCACCACTGCTCAGTGTGAATAAATAGCCTGAAGATATAAATGGTTAGAATACTTTTGTGTTTTGAATATTTTAACTTGCCTTTGGATTACGTTTAACCACAACATTTCATGCAAATGTCCCTTAATGATGCCTGTTTGATTCAAGCTCACGGTTATAAGATTTCTGTGTACACGGGCGATGTCTACAGAGGTGGAACGGATGCAAATGTCTTCCTCACTATCTACGGAGACCTGGGAGACACTGGAGAAAGGAAACTGAGCAAATCAGAGTCACACTCCAACAAGTTTGAACGAAACCAGGTTAGTCTGCAGCTTTGACTCCGAGTGGAACATCTTGGAACAGGGGGAGATCAGAAAACATAGAAACATAGAAAATAGGTGCAGGAGTAGGCCATTCGGCCCTTCGAGCCTGCACCGCTATTCAATATGATCATGGCTGATAATCCAACTCAGTATCCCGTACCTGCCTTCTCTCCATACCCCCTGATCCCTTTAGCCACAAGGGCCACATCTAACTCCCTCTTAAATATAGCCAATGAACTGGCCTCAACTACCTTCTGTGGCAGAGAATTCCACAGATTCACCACTCTCTGTGTGAAAAAAAACTTTCTCATCTCAGTCCTAAAAGACTTCCCCCTTATCCTTAAACTGTGACTCCTTGTTCTGGACTTCCCCAACATCGGGAACAATCTTCCTGCATCCAGCCTGTCCAACCCCTTAAGAATTTTGTAAGTTTCTAAAACGACTCTGTATCTCGACTCCACTGAACTATTATTAGTCAAGAGCATTGAATTGTCGCATGCACCGGGACCGAAATAATGAAATTCGTACTTGCTATAGCTTTACAGGTGCATTAAATGCAGCAACTCAATAAAAATAAATTATAGTTACCTTGACTATGACCAAGGATGGCTTCCATTTGTTTGGATGAAAGCTGATCATAACTCATTCGCAATTATGATAAGATTTTTTTTTTGTCAGTAAAACTATTTGCATTAGATTGAATAGCTATGATACCGCAGGAGGAAGAAGTAGGGGCAAATCTCAAGGATAACCCGAGAATGGACCTAGGGTCCAGACCTAGACCTAGGATATTTTGCTTCCCTCTGAGTGGGGATCCTGGTTTCACATGCCTTTCCCACATAACCCTGTGTGTTTGCCAGTGCTTGTGAGAGCAGAATCCAGGAGACATGTGGATTAATTTTTTTAGGAACTTTTGCTTTAACCTGAAAGTCCTGTCATTCTTTCTGAAACTCTCGTACCCATCCATTGAGCTGAGAGTGCCAGAATCCCCACCGACCTCCCTCATCCAGAGGTCTATTAGCTGTGTGTGGCTGACCCTCAAGGCAGGGAACTGTGACAGCGATATAACACAGTTGGGGAAACGTGGATGGTCCTCCCCAATAAACTGTACATGGGAAAATACAGCCTTTGACTTGGAGCATTGCATTTCCCGCGAAGAAGGACCGCAATACTGTCATAAATTCGTAATTTGTGCTGCAAATTCGGAGCAGGTCTCCCTCAACAAGTCATAGTCTGAAGAAGGGACCCGACACGAAAAGTCACCTATTCATGTTTCCAGAGATGCTGTCTGACCCACAATGAGTTATTCCAGCAATTTCTTTAGTTTAGTTTAGAGATACAGCATGGAAACGGGCCCTTCAGCCCATGGAGTCCATGCCGACAATCTGTTCACGCTAGTTCAATGTTATCTAACTTTCTCCTCCACTCCCTACACACCAAGCGCAATTTACAGGGGCCAATTAACCTATAAACCCTCACATCTTTGGGATGTGGGAGGAAATTGGAGCACCCGGAGGAAACCCAGGCGGCCACATGGAGAACGTGCAAACTCCACACAGACAGCACCTGAGGTTAGGATCGAACCTGGGTCTCTGACGTCGCGAGGCAGCAGCTCGACCAGCTGCGCTGCTGTGTCTTTTTTTTTCATATTCCCACTTCTGAGAAGGGTCCAGGACTCTTAAATATTTACAGTTTCTCATTCAATGATGTTGTCTGACCTGCCAAGAGTTTCCACCATTTTCTGTTTCTGTTTCAGATTCCCAGTAACCTGCGGGTTTTTTGATGTTGTCTTTTCTTTTTATTACTTCATAACAACAGGTTGATACTTTCACCATGGAAGCCGTGGACCTTGGCCAAATAAACAAGATCAAGATTCGCCACGACAACAGCATGGCGAGCCCCGATTGGTATTTGGAGAAAGTGGAAGTGGTTGATGTGGATTTAGAGGAGAACCACTTGTTCATTTGTGAACGCTGGCTTTCAAAGACCAGGGAGGATAAGAAAATTGAAAGGATATTGTTTGCGAAGGTACCTTGTGCGCCAAATAATCAATGTTGTACACAGGGGGTGGAGACACAGGAACTGTTGGTGACACTGTGCGTATGGGTGTTTTTATATTATCTGGAGGTTGGAACAGAAACAACATATTTTCAGATGGCAGTACATTCAATTCAGATTGGATGGGAAAAGTTACTGATTTGCATCGCATTTACTTCACAAAGACAACAAATGCAGATTTTTGAGGGAGGAGAATGCAAGTAAACAGATTATGCATTACAGGATGCAACACAGGAGAGAGATGTTGGACATCTAAAGGGTGACTGATTCAAATTAATGTCAGGGAGTATGGTAGCAGTAAGTAAAACTGACTAGATTTAGAGCAATGTGGCCACAGTTAGAGTCATACAGTCGTACAACATGGAAACAGGCTCTTTGGCCCAACTCATCCAAGCCGACCAAGCTTCGCATCTACCTGAACCCATCTGTGGATGATGTCCTTCTATCGCTGCTCCATCGAGAGTGTGCTGGCATACTGTATAACCACATGGTATGCCAGCTGCTCAGAAAAGGACAGGAAGGCCCTTCAGAGGGTCATCACGACGGCCCAGAAGATCATCGGCTGCTCACTGCCCTCCCTGGAGCACCTGTTCAGCCTACGCTGCCTCAGTAGAGCAGGCAAAATAATAAAAGATCCATCCCACCCCGGCCACCGTCTGTTTGTTCATCTGCCCTCTGGTCGACGTTTCAGGTCGATCAAATCCCGAACAAACAGACTTAAGAACAGTTTTTACCCCAGGGCCATACGAGAACTGAACACTACCTTCTGCACTAGGCAACACTGTTAAAAAATCTTTTGTACTTAATATAATTGTATTTATTTGTTTTTGCATTTATTGCATATATGTTTTTACGCACCGTCAGGATTGGCTATTTTTTAATTTCGTTGTACTCGTTGCAATGACAATAAATGAATATTATTATCATTATTATTATTATTATCTGATGTCCATCATCCATTTGCCTGTGTTTGACCCATATCCCTCTAAACCCGAGTAGAAGTGTAATAGGCCACACACCAGGACAAACCAAAATAGCATCTATCTTATGGCTATTTGAGTAGTGCGAATTCCTCAATGAATTTAGGATTATTTACTCTGGACTTGCCACATGGCGGATATTGAAAATGCTTGCAGCATTAAATGATGACAAGTTTACTGGTGTGAAGATGAACTGGACAGATGAGGGAAGTTGCAAGTGCCTATTTGCCTTCTTACCCATCTACACTAATCCCATTTGACAACATTAAATCTGTATCTTTCTAAGCCATGGATAGACACCAAATGCCGGAGTAACTCAGCGGGTCAGGCAGCATCTCTGGAGAAAAGGAATAGGTGACCTTTAGGGTCAGAATTGAAGAAGGGTTCCAACCCAAAACGTCAGCTATTACTTTTCTCCAGAGATGCTGCCTGACCCGTTCAGTTACTCCAGCATTTGGAGTCTATCTTCGCACTTTGTTTCTGCCCAACCTATGAGCACTTTTGATATCGGAACTGGGACAGACATTGGATGCAACGCAGGAGGTGGCCGACGTAGCTGGATTCGACGGCACCCCGTTGCTTCCTGCTGCCAAATCCAAAATCTTTCCCTTACGTGATCTCCTGTGGCCAACTGCTCCCTCGGTCGTCCTCAAACCAAAGACATTAATGCCAACGCAGCAGGCTTCCGCTTCCCTTTGCCTTATGGTAATCACCCCAAATCTCCTACTCCCCACTCCCATATCATACAGCACAACCCTCTTACCTGAACCGTTATTCTCCCTCCATCTCCAACAGCTGACGCGACAATCGTCGACCTTGACCTTGACACTCCCCTACCCAATAAAATCTAAACCGTTCCGATCACGCAGCCCTCCGTTGCTTTAGTAACAATCCCAATATTGTTATCACGCCCGCTGACAAATTGGATGCCGATGTAATCTGGCAGACTGATCAATTACGGGCTGAGACCATGCATCAGCTTTCGAACAGATCTCCATTCCTGCATGCTAAACCATGATCATGCAGACTAACACTCTCTCTACTGCACTTGAATTTGACTTGATTGTATTTATGTACAGTATATCTGATCTGTTTGGATAGCCTGCAAAACAAAGCTTTTCACTGTACCTCGGTACACGTGACAATAATAAACTTAAAACTAATGAACACTATTTAATCTTGTTTGATCCTCTTTATTTCCCTTCTTAGGGTTTTGAAGGTGATCGGACTAGTATTCACAGCTCTGCCAAAAGCCTACATGGCTCCTCATTGAGTCTCCGGAACCTAAACAATAGTGCCCTTAGCAAGAAGGGTAAACGGAAAAGTGTTATTGAAGACACAATTGAAGAAGGCCCTAGTAAGATTACGTACCACTTGTACTTGTTCATCTTTATAAATATAATAGGAAATATATTACTACCTCAAGATAATGTCTTGCAGCTCTTTATTAGTAAAGTGTGTGATGCACTACAAATCCTGTTACATCTGTATTGATTACAGCTGCAATCTCTTCCCCTCCCCTTCCACCTCTCTCCCTATCCTCTATCACATTGAGGGCATTGGACTTTGTCTATGAAACTGATGTGCTGCAATGCTGAGAACTATATTCCTCACTATCTTCCCCTTAGCTCCCTCTATTGTACCTGAGTTGGACTAGATTGTATCTATGTTAGGTATATCTGACCTGTTTGAATGGCATGCAACAAAAAAGCTTTTTACTGCACCTCAGTACACGTGGAAATAATAAATTTAAACCTTAACCTGAAACTTCTCTGTGTCGTGTGTAGGAAGGAATACTGGGTGAAGTTAAGGCACATGAAAGGGAATGAGTTTCAGGCAAAAATGTGGGGGATGGGATTGATAGGATTCCACTGAGACTCAATGCGATCTTCTCTATATCAAAAATGAATCAGACACCATAATAGCACAGCTCCAGCAACATGGGTTTAATCCTCACCTCCAGCGTTGTCCATGTAGAGTTTGCTATGCTCGATCTGTGACCTCACGGGTTTCCTCCCACATCCCAAAGATGTGCATTTGCATAGGTTGATTGGCCACTGTAAACTGTCCCTGGTATGTTGGTGAATGTGGAGCCTACTGAAGAAGGTGATGAGAATGTGGAGAGAATAGCTTGCAGAGAAAATGAGGGAGGGAAGGAATGATCTGAGACCCGGTGGGCCAAACAGGCCTCGTTGTACATCATAAGAAAATATGGAAAATACATCAGAGAAAAGCAGAAAATGCTGCAAAGGTATGCAATGAAAAGTGGGAGGATGAGAAATAAAAGCAAAATCACAGCGATGAGTAGAGGCAATAGAGGACAAGAGCAAGCAATGCATATTGAGGGACTAGGGATTAAAGGGGAAAGGAATGATTTGAGATTTTTGATTAGAAATCTGATAATTTCTCACAGCATTGAAGTGGGCTATTCAGCTCATCAAGCCTATGCCAGCCCTCAGACCATTTCCATCGTTCCCTCTCCCTCACTTATTTTCCCACAACCTATTCATGAAAATGAATGAACACAATTGACAATGTTTTTTAATCTCTGGTCAGTTGGCTTGGCTATTTCCTGTCACTCAGATTTATTAATTGCTCTGCAGTCTATAATGACTAGCATTTCTACCGCTATCCCTGGAAAAGAATAGTCGCCGTGAAGACTCTTTGGAGATCCATGATATAAACCACTATTGATGAGTTTATAGTTTGCGGTTAAATGGCCACAGCGGGTCAAATCACAAGAAAACAACGTAAATAAGGTAATGCATTTCCTCTGCCCTCCTCTGTTTACAGCCATCCCCTACCGCATAACAATCACCACGGGCCCGGAACGGGATGCAGGCACCACCAGCAGGGCTTACGTCATCATAATGGGCGCTCACAAGATTCACACCACGAGGATGTGGCTGGAACTTCCTGAAGGGAAGAATGGATTTGTTCCCGGATCAGTTGAAAAGTTCCAGATGTTGGGATTGGACGTTGGAGAGATCAAGAAAATTGAGGTGAGCTGAGTGAATGATCGCCCTCCCACAGTATTTTAACTCTGCAAATGGCTGTGCAGCACGTGTTTGTAAGAAGCAGGAGGAACCCATTTGACCAACTGTTGCAGCTAGGACGTTTCTGGATCGTTTCACGGTTAGCGGTTGATTTTTCCACCGTTCTTCTATGATCTAATTTCCCTCCCCGCTGACTCCTGCAGCTAATCGTGTGCTCATTGGCTTCTACTTCCTTCTCAGTTGGATGTTGTTTACCCGAATGCCCAGATATTGAGCATCAGTTTACTAAACACGGAGAGCACTGCAACTGACACACATACGAGGATGTTTTTACGAGGACGTTGTCAGGACTTGAGGGTCTGAGCTATAGGGAGAGGTTGAGTAGGCTGGGACTCTAATCATGGGGTGCAGGAGGATGAGGAGTGATCTTATAGAGGTGTATAAAATCATGAGAGGAATAGATCGGGTAGATGCACAGAGTCTCTTGTCCAGAGTCCAAGAACGGGATAAGGGCCATTTAAGTTTATGGGAAAAAAACTTCTTCATTCAGTCAGCAGTGAATCAAATTTTCTGCCCCAGATGGCAGTAGATGGACACCTACTGAAGACCTGGTGAATCGAGGATAAGAGGACATAGGTTTAAGGTGAATGGGGAAAGATATTTAATAGGAATCTAAGGGGTAACTTTATCACACAAAGGGTAGTGGGTGTATGGAACAAGCTGTCAGAGGAGGTAGTTGAAGCAGGGATTATCCCAATGTTTAAGAAACAGTTAGACAGGTACATGGATAGGGCAGGTTTGGAGGGATATGGGCCAAGCAAGGGCAGGTGGAACTGGGATATGTTGGCCAGCATGGGCAAGTTGGGCTGAAGTGCCTGTTTACACACCAAAATACTTTATGGCTCTATGATGCTATATGTATTTCTGGCAACAACCCCCACTTAACTACATTCCAAACGTTCAGTGCATCAGTCTAACGTGTATGATTTATGATGGGCGACACGGTGGCGCAGTGGTAGAATTGCTGCTTTACAGCGCTTACAGCGTCAGAGACCCGGGTTCGATCCCGACTACAGGTGCTGCGAAGTTTGTACGTTCTCCCCGTGACCGCGTGGGTTTTTCTCCAAGATCTTCGGTTTCCTCCCACAATCCAAAGACGTGCAGGTTTGTAGGTTAATTGGCTTGATATTAAAAAAGTAAATTTTCCCTAGGATAGTGTTAGTGTGTGGGTGTCGTTGGTTGGGGCGGACTCAGTGGGCCAAAGGCCCTGTTTCCGCGCTATATCTCTAAACTAAACTAAAGTAAATTAAACTAAATTTGCACAACAAACCATCCCACCAAGCTTATTGTTTGTGATGGTTGCATCAATAGCCCATCCCAAAATTGAAAGAACTGTGCATCAAATTCAAGGGGATCAATTAGCAGTTTGCAATATTCAAAACTCAAAATGCTGATAAAACCCGCAATTCCGATAAAGACTTTAATCATTCACTAAAAACAAGGAACTGCAGATGCAGGTTGTTTTTTTAAAGACATAAAGTGCTGGAGTAACTCACGGGGTTAAGCAGTATCTCTGGGGAACATTTCAGGTTGCGATCTTTCTTCTGTTCTCCAGAAATGCTGCCTGACCCGCTGAGTTACTCCAACACTTTGTGTCTTTTTGTCAGCGGAAAGACAATACATAATTGCACCGTGTGCAGATACATTATAAGGGAATATCGTGAATAACATTTAGTGCAAGATAACGCCAGTAAAGCCCAATCAAAGATAGTCCGAGGGTCTCCAATGACTGCACAATGCTGCTGCCCTTCCTTCATTTTAACTGTGACTACACTTCCAAAGATCTTTGATGGCCGTAAGCCGTTTTGATGTGCCTGAATGCTGTGAAAGGTGCTATAAAAAGGCAACTTCTGTCTGTTCATATCTACAGTTGTTTGGTTTCTCAGAGTGTGCCTTTGTCCCTCTCCAAACAGCTGGGCCATGATGGTGCTACTCCAGAGAGCTGCTGGATGGTGGATGAAATGGAGATCACAGTGCCTACCAAAGGCATCATGTATGTCTTTCAGTGCAAATGCTGGCTTGCCAAAGACCGAGGGGATGGACTGACAGCTAGACTATTCAGCATCCTCGATGCAGAAACTATCCAAGTTGGCCAGAAGGTAAGGTCTTGCCTTACATAAAACAGTACAGCACAGGAACAGGCCCTTTGCCCCACAATGTCTGTGCCGAACATCATGCTAAAGGTAAACTCATCTCATCTGCCTGTACATGATCCATATCCCTCAGTTCCCTGCATTTCCCTGTGCCTATCTAAAAGCCTCTTAAACACCACTGTAAGATTGGAGAGTCATTGCAATGGAGGTAAACACAAAAAGCTGGAGTAACTCAGCGGGACATGCTGCATCTCTGGAGAGAAGGAATGGGTGACGTTTCAGGTCGAGACCCTTCTTCAGACTATAATATTGGCCTCCACCACCACCCTCAACAATGTGTTCCAGGCCTCCACTGGTCTCTGTGTACAAAAACTTGTCCCTCACATCTCCATTAAACTTTCCCCCTCTCACCTTGTAGCTACGCCCTCTGGTGTTCAACATTTTCTCCCGGGGCAAAAGGTTCAGCGTATCTCCCTCATCTATGCCTCTTCTCAGAACTTCCCGTAAATATAGAAGCTAAACTATCAGATGGTACCTGATGCAGAATCCAAATAGAAATGGTACAAATCTATCATATCGAAGAGAAATGATTGACACTGGTGAAATTCTCTGGTTAAATTTGTTATTTGTTAAGAGTGTTCAAGTAATATGATCGTTGAACAGGTCCCTTTCGAAGTAACAGTGATTACCGGTGACACTCCGAATGGTGGGACTGACGCCGACATTTACATGTCTGTCTTTGGAGTCAACGGGACCACGGAGGAGATGCTACTTGATAAAAATGGAGACAGGTCGGTTCCCGGTCATTTGCCGTTGCAGAAGTCTAGTGCTTCATCTTTTTCCCCACTTTTAACATTGACATTTGGCATTGTCTGAATCTACCTACATGATTCATCTCTTCGCTTTCCAAAGTTGGGAATGTTCTGGAAGCCTTTACTTTTCACTAAAATAAAATCCATCCTTTGCCAGTCAATTTGCGCAACATTTTTGATCGTACCGGGGCTTCGGTGTTTGGGGTGTTTTTTAAGGCTCTGAACAAATGTGCAGCATAATGAACCCATGAAAATCAGTATGTCACCTGATTAACCTTCTTAGTTTAGTTTGGAGGTACAGTGCGGAAACAGGCCCTTAGGCCCACCGAGTCCGCACCGATTGTAACATTATCCGACACACACTAGGGACAATTTACAATTATACCAGGCCAATCAACCTACAAACCTGTACGTGTTTGGAGCGGAAATTGCTGAAAAAAAACACACAGGTCACGGGGAGAATGTACAAATTCTGTACAGACAGCAACCGTATTCAGGATCAAACCCGGGTCTCTGGCACTGTAAGGCAGCAAATCTAGTGCTGCGCCACCGTGCCACCCTTTCATACTTGCTTATAACATAGAAGAACACCATTTGGCCCATCCAGACAATGATAGATCTTAAACAATTCCTTCACTCTCAATCCCCACTTATTTGTCTGCAATCTATTCCCTCTTGCTCATCCATCACTTCCACCCTGATTCTCCTACCACTCACTTAACTGTGGATAATTTACAGCCTCCCAACAGCAGCCTCCCAACAGCAGCCTCCCAACAACAGCCTCCCAACAACAGCCTCCCAACACCAGCCTCCCAACAACAGCCTCCCAACAACAGCCTCCCAACAACAGCCTCCCAACAACAGCCTCCCAACAACAGCCTCCCAACAACAGCCTCCCAACAACAGCCTCCCAACAACAGCCTCCCAACAACAAAATCAAGCAACGATAAATCAAACATTCTATGTCAGTTGTCTGGCTTCCATTCATTTTGTTCCAAACCTATGATTCTTGAGCATTATAGACAATAGAATATAGGTGCAGGAGTAGGCCAACCGGCCCTTTGAGCTAGCACCGCCATTCAATGTGATCATGGCTGATCATTCTCAATCAGTACGCCGCTCCTGCCTTCTCCCCATACCCCCTGACTCCGCTATCCTTAAGAGCTCTATCTAGCTCTCTCTTGAATGCATTCAGAGAATTGGCCTCCACTGCCTTCTGAGGCAGAGAATTCCACAGATTCACAATTCTCTGACTGAAAAAGTTTTTCCTCATCTCCGATCTAAATGGCCTACCCCTTATTGATAAACTGTGCCCCTTGTTCTGGACTCCCCCAACATTGGAAACATGTTTCCTGCCTCTAACGTGTACAACCCCTTAATAATCTTATACGTTTCCATGAAAGACAAGTACACGGATAGGAAAGGTTTAGAGGGGAAAGGGCCAATTGTTTAATTGTTTACTGTATGTCGTGTTGTACTTGCGAGCAAAGCACCAAGTGTAGTGGCCTGGCGGAGGCCAGAGAAAAGGCAAGACGCCAGGCAGTGTTTAGTAAGATTCTTTTATTAGGCTGTGAGCTCCTGCCCACAGCGTAGTTCTCCTAGGGATAAGATACGCCTTCCCTTGGTCTGGCTTTTAACCCCTTTCGCCTGTCCGTCACGTAACGAGGGGGCTGACCCAAGGAGTGGCCTGATCCGCCACAGGACCCCCCCCAAGAACCGGAGGTACAAAACGGACAGGAGGGCGCACGAGGCGACCAGCCCGGGTGCGCACCATGACCGGCGCAGGGACCGGCGACTGACCGACAGGTGGAGGGGTCGTAGCAGCCACTGGAGGGGGTAGCTTGGACGGGGGGGCGACAGCGCGGGCGGGGCTGTGCAACCGGCACCGGCCGATCAATGTCCACGTGTGCCGGCTTCAGCCGTGCGACCGAAACAGTCTCTCTGCGACCCCCCATGTCCAGAATGAATGTGGCCAAGCCGTGTTGCAGGACCCGGAAGGGGCCCTCGTACGGCCGCTGGAGAAGTGATCGGTGTGCGTCCCTGCGCAGGAACACAAACTGGCAGTCCTCCTGAGCGGCAGGGACGTGTGGCTGGAATGTCCCATGACATGACGTGGGCACAGGTGCCAGCCTGCCCACCGTCTGCCGAAGACGTTGCAGGGCGTCAGAAGGCTGCTCCACTCGACCCTGCGCTGGTGGGATGAACTCCCCGGGAACCGTCAAGGGGGCCCCGTACCCCAACTCGGCGGAGGAGGAGGCCAAGTCCTCCTTGGGTGCGGTGCGGATCCCCAGCAAAACCCACGGCAGGGCGTCCACCCAGTCTGGGCCCGTGAGCCGAGCCTTCAGGGCAGCTTTCAGCTGGCGGTGAAAGCGTTCCACCAACCCGTTCGACTGTCGATGGTACGCCGTAGTGTGGTGTAGGCTGACACCCAAGAGTCTTGCCATGGCCGACCACAGTTCCGAAGTGAACTGTGGCCCCCGGTCGGATGTAATGTCCAGTGGCACCCCGAACCGGGCGATCCAGTGCGCCGCCAAGGCCCGAGCGCAGGTGGCCGTCGAGGTGTCTGCCAGCGGAATGGCCTCCGGCCACCGCGTGAAGCGATCTACCACAGTGAAGAGGTGGGTCATGCCCCGGGACGGCGGCAGCGGCCCCACGATGTCCACATGAATGTGGTCAAAGCGCTGCCGAGGGACACGAAACTCTTGCAGAGGCGCACGCACGTGTCGCTGGATTTTTGAAGTTTGGCACGGGATGCAGGTGCGTGCCCAGTGTGCGACCTGCTTACGCAGCCCGTGCCACATGAAACGGGAGGATACAAGGGCCACCGTCGCCCGAATGGAGGGGTGAGACAGCCCGTGGAGCACCTCGAATACCCTGCGACGCCAGACGACAGGGACGATGGGCCGAGGCAGGCCAGTGGAGGTGTCGCACAACAGTGTTGTATCCCCGGGGCCACAGACAATGTCCTCCAGCTGCAGGCCGGACACGGCTGTACGATAGGCGGCCATCTCCTCGTCCCCCAGCTGTGCGGCTGCTAGGGCGGAATAGTCGATCCCCCCGGCCATTTGTAGGACGGCGTGGATCGCGGGTCTAGACAGGGCGTCGGCCACCCTGTTGTTTTTTCCCTCCACGAACCGAATTGAGGTGGTGTATTCCGACACATAAGCCAATTGTCTCTGTTGCCGCGCAGACCACGGATCCGAAACCTTGGCGAACGCAAAGGTGAGTGGCTTGTGGTCTGTGAACGCGGTGAAGGGTCTCCCCTCTAGGAAGTACCGAAAGTGGCGTACCGCGAGGTAGAGGGCGAGGAGCTCCCGGTCGAACGCGCTGTAATGCCGTTGGGCCCCGCTGAGGTGCCTGCTAAAGAAGGCGAGTGGCCGCCAACACCCGTCGATGTGCTGCTCTAGCACCGCGCCGACCGCCACCTCAGAAGCGTCCACGGTCAGGGCGGTTGGGGCATCCTCCTTAGGATGGACGAGCATCGTGGCCCTGGCTAGGGCCTCCTTAGCCTGCTCAAAGGCCGCTCCTGCTTCGTCGTCCCACTCGACCTCCTTGCGGCGACCAGCCATGAGGTGGAAGAGTGGGCGCATAGTTCTGGCCACCGACGGCAGGAAGCGGTGATAGAACGAGACCATCCCAACGAATTCCTGCAGGCCCTTGACAGTGGTCGGTCGGGGGAAACGGCGGACAGCTTCGACCCTGTCCGGAAGAGGTACCACCCCTTGTGGGGTCACCCGATGGCCGAGGAAATCGATGGCCGTCACCCCAAAACGGCACTTGGAAGTGTTGATGGACAAACCGTACTCGCTGAGGCGTTTACACAGCTGGCGGAGGTGGGTGCAGTGCTCCTGCTTCGAGCGGCTGGCCACGAGTACGTCGTCCAAGTACACAAAGACGAATTCCAGGCCACGGCACACACAGTCCATAAGCCGTTGGAAGGCCTGTGCGGCGTTCTTCAACCCGAACGGCATCCGTAGGAACTCGAATAGGCCGAACGGGGTGATGATGGCAGTCTTGGGGATGTCATCGGGGTGGACCGGGATTTGATTATATCCACGCACAAGGTCCACCTTGGAGAACACGGATGCTCCGGCCAGGTGGGCATTAAAGTCCTGGATGTGCGGAACCGGGTACCTGTCGGGAACGGTCGCGTCATTTAAGCGCCGATAGTCCCCGCACGGTCGCCAACCCCCGTCCGCCTTGGGGACCAAGTGGAGTGGTGACGCCCACGGGCTATCGGAAGGGCGCACGATGCCCATTGACTCCATCTGACGAAACTCCTCTCGAGCTAGACGGAGCTTGTCTGGAGCTCGGGCGTGCACGGGTGGCCCGGTGGTGGGGATGTGATGTTGCACCCCGTGCTTGGGAGCGGAGGAGGAGAAGTGGGTTTCCACAATGTCCGGGAAGTCCGCCAGGATGCGCGCGTACGTCGCATCCACGGACGACAGGTGTCCGACGTTGGGGGAGACCGGCCTCAGCGTGCTGGAGTGCACCAGGCGCTGCCGCCTGACATCCACGAGCATGGAATGCCCCCGCAGGAAGTCGGCGCCCAGCAGCGGCTGGGAAACATCAGCAATGATGAACCGCCACGTGAACCAGCTGTCGCCGAAGTTAAGGGCGAGCTGGCAGACCCCGTAAGTGTTGATGGGGCTACCGTTCGCCGCAGTGAGGAGGGGGCCGCGTTTGCCCGTATGGATATCGGCGGTGGAAGGAGGTAGGACGCTCACCTCTGCTCCAGTGTCGACGAGGAACCGACCCCCGGTGCGGCGATCCCGGGCGAACACACGATGGATCTGGCCGGCCGCCGAAGGGATCACTGACGGCCGGCCCTTGCGTTTCCCGGAAAGGCACAGGGTAGGCGACATTGCTTGGCGTTCGGTCCCCAACGACGGTGATAATAGCACCAGCCGCTTTTGCTGGTGTCCGGTGGTGGTGCAGACTGAGATGCCCACCAGCGACCTCCGGTGGTCTCCAGCGGTATTGGAGGTGGTGCTGCTTGGGCCGACCACCAGCGACCTCTGGTGGCGTCTGGCTGAATTGTCGGCGGTCCGTGCGAGAAGGGCGTGCCGGCACCGGGGTGCCCGATGGCGGCCGGATTCCGCCGCGGGGGTCGCCCTGAAACGGGGTCGACGGCGGCCCCAGCTTGCTGTTGGCCTTCCGACGCCGCGGAAAAGACGGCTAGGGCTTCCAGGTCCTCCCGACGGGACATCCAGATTTGATCAGCGCGCTCGCCCAGCCGCTGCATGTCGGTGAAGGGGTCCTCAGCGAGCTGAGAACGGAGGTCGACCGGGAGCTGCCGCAGGTAGGCCTGCTTAAATAAGAAACAGGGCAGGTGGTTGCCCATAAGGGCGAGCATGTCCTCCAGAAGGGCCGACGGCCGTCGGTCCCCGAGCCCCCCCTGGCTCATAACACGAGTTGCCCTCTCGGCGTCGCTGAGGCCGAACCTCCTGATAAGGAGTTCTTTAAGGCCCTTATATTTGTCATCCGCGGGGGGGTCATTAAGGTAAGGCTTTACTCGCCTTGCTGTCGCCTGGTCCAGGGCGCCGACGACATAAAAGTACTTCGTCAAGTCGACGGTTACCCCTCGCACAGCAAACTGTGCCTCTGCCTGCTGAAACCAGACCTCAGGCTCTTCGGTCCACAGGGTCGGGAGTTTGAGGGAGACGGCCTCGAGGTCGGCAGGACCGGGGGCGGCAGGACCGGGTTGCACATTATCGTTTGACATCACTACGTGTGATGTCCGTCGAGGTCACCAATGTAGTGGCCTGGCGGAGGCCAGAGAAAAGGCAAGACGCCAGGCAGTGTTTAGTAAGATTCTTTTATTAGGCTGTGAGCTCCTGCCCACAGCGTAGTTCTCCTAGGGATAAGATACGCCTTCCCTTGGTCTGGCTTTTAACCCCTTTCGCCTGTCCGTCACGTAACGAGGGGGCTGACCCAAGGAGTGGCCTGATCCGCCACACAAGGCAAATTCCTTGTATATGCGCATACTTGGCTTATAAAATGTATTCAATTCAATTCAAGTCAATTCAAAATGGGGGCTGGTGGGACTAGTGTAAATGGGGCATCTTGGTTGGCATGGACAAGTTGGGCTGAAGGATCTGCTTCTTTGCTGCATGACTCTCTGCCCTTACTTTCCAGATTTGAGAGAGGTCAAGAGGATACCTTCAACATGGTGATTTCCGATATTGGTCCACTCAGCAAAGTAAGGATTCGCACTGATGCCAAAGGATGTCGTCCCGACTGGTTCCTAGATAAGGTGATGCCGAGACTTCAACATTAGATCAGAGCTGAACAGAACACAATGGCCAGGGAACTGGAATAAGAATAAGAAAGTTGGAAACTATTTCCTCTGGTGGGAAGAATAGAGAAGACACAGAGTGCGGAATATAGTTCTCAGTATTGCAGTGCATCGGTTCCATTGTCCAATTCCAAATGTTCATAGTGGAGGCAGAGGTGAATCGGACAGTACCCTACTTTAGATGATAAGACCATAAGACATAGGAGCAGAATTAGGCCATTCGGCCCGTCGAGGCTCCACCACCATTTAATCATGGCTGATCTATGACTCTCTGCGAAGCAGTACACACACATAGCGATACATACATACATTGATGGTGACAAAATAGAAATGGACGAAAGCTTCAAGTTCTTTGGAATCACCAGCAATTTGTCCTGGACCAGCCACGTCAAAGCGATGGCCAAGAAAGCACACCAATGCCTCTACTTCCTTAAAAGGCTTAGGAAGTTTGGCGTGTCCCCAACAACCCTCACCAACTTCTATAGTAAAAAGCATTTTATCGAGATGCATCATAGAATGATTTGGGAATATCTCCATCAAAGACCACAAGAAATTGCAGAGTTGTGGACGTGGCCCAGACCATCACGCAAACCAGCCTGCTCTTCTTGTTCCTTTTGTACCTTCCGCCAGATGGAAGCAGGGAGAAGGAGGAATGCCTGGGTGGGACAGGTCTTTGATTATGTTTACTGCTTTTCCAAGGCAGCGTGAAGTGTAGCTAGTGTCCAATAGTGGGAAGCCTGGTCTGTGTGATGGACTGGGCTACATCTACAACTCTGCAATTTCTTGTGATCTTGGGCAGAGCTGGTCCGAAAGAAAGCTATGATGTAATCGACAATACGCTTTCTATGGTGCATCTATCAACGGTTGACTCCATTGGAGACATGCCAAATTAACCTCAGTCTCCTATGGAGGAAGTGGTATTGGTGTGCCTTCTTGGCAGTCACATCAAAGTGGTCCTCCACAAATCATTGGTAATATTAACACCACGGAACTGGAATCTCGCAACATTTGCTGCCTTCTTCAACAGTTGCTCTAGGGGAGCACAATGGGGTCAACTGGTAGAGCTGTTGCTTTGCAGCGCCAGAGACTCCGGGTTCGAATCCAGGAATTCAGGAATGAGCGGGTTAGCATATGATAGAGAGCACTGGGCCTCTGCTAGAGTTTAGAAGGTTGAGGGAAAGAAGGTTCGATATGGGAGTGGCCTGACCCTTGGGAGCTGCCACAGGACCCCCCCCCCCCAGAACCGGAGGCATGAAACGGACTGGCGGGTGCACAACCCGACCTGATCGCGTGCGCTGGTCAGCCGACGCAGGGGCCGGCGAAGGGAGCTGAGAAGGAGGACGCCCACGAGGCCGAGGTTGGGCAACCAGCACCGACTGGTCGATGTCCAGATGGGCCGGCTTCAGGCGATCGACCGACAGTCTCACGCCGGCCCCCCATGTCCAGCACAAAGGTGGTTGGCCCATGTTGCAGCACCCGGAATCTGTGGCAGCTCCTCGTACGGCCTCTGGAGCGGCGTTCGGTGTGCGTCATGGCGCAAGAAGACATAAGGGCAGTCCCGGAGGGCTGGTGGCACGTGAGGGCGAAAGGCCCCATGGCGAGATGTTGGCACTGGCGCAAGCTTGCCCACCTGCTTGCGGAGGCACTGTCGGGCGGTCGAGGGTGGCTCCTGTTGTCCTTGCGCCGAGATGCACACGGGAAGCGGAGAGTAGTGTGGCGGGTGCTTGAGAAAGCCCGGAATGAAGGCGAGGAGCCAGGCAAATTCTGTAGAGGCTTTAATGAGCACAGCACATTAGAGACTGACTGACTGGGCTCGCGCCAAAATCCTTGCTACTTATCTGTGTAACTGGGAGCCACCCCCAGATTATCTCTGCAGCTGCGAGCTGCCCCCGGACATGTCCATCACCGTGCTGGAAGGTTTGATATGGGAGTGGCCTGACCCTTGGAAGCCGCCACAACAATAATAAATCTAAACCATCACCTTCTCCTGCACGATTAAGAATGGAAAATAAATGTTTGGGATGCCAATGTCCCAGATATGAGATATTATTATATCGTTATAACTTGTTTTATTTTAATATCACTGGTAAGAGCATAAGACATGGGAGCAAAATTAGGCCATCAGTCCATCAAGTCTACCCCACCATTCGATCATGGATGATTATTTTTCCCTCATCGCTATTCTTCTGCCTTCTCCCCGTAATCTTTGATGTTGAGAGTAGCGTGATACTAAGAAATAGTGAGAAATCAGCAGATTGCTTCCCGGGAGCAATCTTTCTATCGTCCATGAAGGTAAACAAATCTCCAGGGCCTGATCAGATATATCCGAGGACACTATGGGAAACCAGAGAGGAAATTGCGGGAGCCCTGGTTGAAATTTATGAGTCGTCTTTAAAACAGGTAGGCTGGAGGATGCAAATGTTCAAGAAGGGCAGCAGGGAAAATGCTGGGAACCATAGGCCAGTGAGCTTAAGATCTGTAGTTGGAAAGTTACTCAAGAGTACTCTGAGGGATAGGTTATACAGGCAATTAGATGGACAAGGGCTAATTAGGGATAGTCAGCATGGGTTTGTATGTGGGAGGACATATCTCACAAATCTGAATTAGTTCTTTTGAAGACGTGACCAAAAAGGTCGATGAGGGCATAGTTGTAGATGTTGTACATACGGACTTCAGTAAAGCATTCGACAAGGTTCCGCATGGTAAGCTTCTCTGGAAGGTTAGATCGCATGGGATCCAAGGAGAGATAGCTGAATGGATAGGAAATTGGCTTCATGGAAGGAAATAGAGGGTGATTGTGGAAGGTTGCTTCTCAGACTGGAGGCCTGTGACTAGTGGTGTGCCTCAGGGTTCAGTGCTGGGCCTGTTACAGTTATCGATATCAATGATGAGAACGGCAAGATTAGCAGGTTTGCAGATGATGCAAAAGTGGGTGGTTTTGCAGATAGTGAAGATAGTTGTGAAAATTGCAGCAGGATCTTGATCGAATGGTTGAGGAATGGTTGATTGATTTTAATACTGAGAAATGTGAGGTGTTGCATTTTGGGAAGTCTAACATGGGCAGGACCTACATAGTGAATGGTAGGCATCTATGGAGTGTTGTAAAGCAGAGGGATCTAAGAGAGCAGGTGCATGGTTCCTTGAAGGTGGAGTCACAGGTAGATTGGGTCGTTAAAAAGATGTTTGGCACATTGGCTTTCATCAGTCAGAGTACTGAGTATAGAAGTTGGGAGGTCATGTTGCAGTTGTACAGATGTTGGTGAGGCAGCATTTAGAGTATTGTGTTCAGTTCTGGGCATCATGTTATATGAAAGATGTTGTAAGCTGGAAAGGGTACAGAGAAGATTTACAAGAAAGTTGCCATGGCGAGAAGGTCTGAGTCATAGGGAGAGGTTGAGTAGGCTGGGGCTCTACTCCTTGGAGCGTAGAAGGATGAGGGGTGATCTTATTGAGGTATGTAAAAATCATGAGAGGAATAGATCGGGTAGATGCACAGAGTCTCTTGCCCAAAGCAGGCGAATCGAGAACATGGGGACATCGGTTTAAGGTGAAAAGATCTAATAGGAATCTGAGGGGTGACGTTTTCATACAAAGGGTGGTGGGTGTATGGAACAAGCTGCCAGAGGAGGTAGTTGAGGCTGGGATTATCCCAACATTTAAGAAACAGTTAGACAGGTGCATGGATAGGACAGGTTTGGAGGGATATGGACCAAACGTGGGCAGGTGGGACTAGTGTAGCTGGGACATGTTGGCCAGTGTGGGCAAGTTGGGCCGAAGGGCCTGTTTCTATGATGCTATGACTCTTTGAGGTCGTATTTTCCATCTCCATTAATCCCTCCATTTGAGGGATTATTGGCAGATTGGGCCTACATTCTCTTAAAGTTAAAAGAGTTAGAGCTAATCCCATGAATGGGTTAATACTCTCCCAGGGTTTGAGAAGGTGAGGGCAGAGTTGATGCTGCCCCTGGATGTGGAGCAAGGAAGGGGTCAATGTCTCAAGGGATCAGACATTCAGGATAAAAATGAAAAGTAATCTGATCACCCAGAGGGCAGATTTAATCTTTGTAAATGTCTACCCAAGAGGGCTGCAGAGCATCAAGCACTGCATATATTCTAGTCAGAGATTTTCTGATATTAAAGAAAAGAAGAATTAGGTAGTGAGTGGAGGTAAGAGAAAGAACATAGAATAGTGCAGCACAAGAACAGGACCTTCGGCCCACAATCTCTGTGCCGAACATGATGCAAGACTATCTCTTATCTACCAGTGCATAATCCAAATCCATCCATTCCCTGCCTTTCCATGTCCTGCCTTTCCATATGCCTATTCAAAAGCCTCTTAAATGCCACTATGGCATCTGCCTCAACCACCAACTCTGGCAGCGCGTTCCAGGCATTCACCACCCTCTGTGTAAATAACTTTCCCTGCACATTTCCTTCAAACTTTGCCCCTCTCACCTTAAAGCCATGCCCTCTAGTATTTGAATACCACTGATGCTGAGGTAAAGGATCCGTCATGATGTTATTCAATGGGGCAGTGGGCATGAGCGAACAAAAGACCTATTCTTGTTTCTACTTCTCATGTTCTTGATGACACATGTCCATTGCTGACTTGCGATGGAAGAACAGAAATTAGATTGCAGGGAGATAGAAACACAGAAACATAGAAAATAGGTGCAGGAGTAGGCCATTCGGCCCTTCGAGCCAGCACCGCCATTCAATGTGATCATGGCTTTGATCATGGAGATCAAAGAACTTGGATGGGAAGTGAGCCTTGTTCATCTCAGCCAGGCTGCAAATATTTCTCTTTGTTCTTATAGATTTTCATGCTGAATCAAAACACAATGGAAATGACGGCATTTACCTTCAATGACTGGCTGTCGAAAACCCGCGGCACCAAGAGGTTGACCATCTGCGAGCTGGCGGCTGTGGTCGACGAAGAAGTGATGATGGATAAAACAACCTACGCCATCAGCGTAAAAACCAGTGACGTTTCAGGTTGGTAAGAGCAGGATCGCTGAGTGTCAACAGCCACCACTCTCACCGAAGTGTAATACGGTGATGATGAAAACTCATCCAATTGCAACCTGAATTTGGAATTGGAATTGGAATTTGAAATGGGAACAGCTCCATCCAAGACCACAAGAAATTGCAGAGAATTGTAGACGTAGCCCAGACCATCGCACAAACCAACCTCCCTTCTGTTGACTCCATTTACATTTCACGCTGCCTCGCCAAGGCCACCAGCATAATCAAGGACGAGTCTCACCCCGGTCTCTCCCTCTTCTCCCCTCTCCCATCAGACAAGAGGTACAGAAGTGTGAAAACGTACCTCCAAGTTCAGAGACAGTTTCTATTTAACTGTAATCAGGCAACTGAACCATTTTATCAACAACTAGTGAACGGTCCTGAGCTACTAACTACCTCATTGGAGACTCTCAGACTATCTCTAATCGGACTTTAGTGGACTTAATCTTGCACCAAATGTTACTCCCTTTATCATGTATCTGTGCACTTTGGACGGCTTGATTGTAATCATGTATTGTCTTTTCGCTGACTGGTTAGCACGTAACAAAAGTTTTTCACTGTACCTCGGTACACGTGACAATAAACTAAACTAACCTAAAAAAGGGAAATTATAAGAAGCCAGAAGTAAAAGCAAGAAAATGTGGAAAACACTCAGGATGGTCAGGCAGCATCTGTGGAAAGGAGAACAGTTAATATTTCAGGGCAATGACTTTATATCGACGGGGTTAACAGGTAGAATAACTATAGAGTTATGACATCCATGTATCAATTAACTGCAAGATGCTTCCTTTCTCCTTGACTTGCAATCATATGATGTAACTGCTCCAATACATCAAGGAATTAGTGGAGATGTACAAGACTATGGTTTTTTTTGGGGCTAAACACATAAGAGTGAAGAGATTCACTATTGAATGCAATACAAGTGAATGTATGGAGTTAAGTATTAATGTGATAATTATTCAAGAAAGTTAACTAAGTATTACATAATTAGTAATATTGTGAGCAATGGAAACTCAGCTTAATTTCAAGCAATGTTTGTAAACCAACGGAAATGGGGAATAAAACAATTTCTCAGAAAGTCAGATCTTGGTCCCATAAGATCACCCAATCTTCACCTTCACAGGAAGGGGTGTCCGATTTGTTAGTGAATGACATTCACTCACTTACATTGAAATTACACTAACTGGCTATCTGTCGAACGCAGGAGCTGGGACAGACGCCAACGTGTTTATCATCATCTTTGGAGAGCATGGTGACACAGGCACTCTGGCGTTGAAACAGTCCAACAACTCCAATAAATTTGAGAGGAAAGCCTTGGACGTCTTTAAGTTCACAGACATGCTGAGCCTGGGAAACCTGTCCAAAGTCCGCATATGGCATGACAACAAGGGTAAGTGCCATCCTGAACTTTCAACCACAAACCTGGTCATTAAATTTACCACCTACCGATTTGCTGTTCTGTTTATTTCTTCGCTTTGTTTTCTGCTGCTTGTTGACCCCCAAAAAGTAAGAGAAGACGATAGGTGAAACAGTGTGAGAACCGCGAGACAGTCGAGCGTTTAATTGTCATATGTACAAACACTGAACAATTAAATTGTGACTTGCAGCAGCACAACAGGTTTGCAATTATCCAATCACTGCCAATGTGAACTCAATCTGACCATGAGGAACTTGCATTTTCCAAGTCCGACCCAACCCAGGGATATTGGCTAAATTTAGTTTAGAGATTCAGCATGAAAGCAGGCCCTTCGACCCACCGAGTCCATGCCAACTAACGTTCACCCATGAATGAGATCCACGTTAAGCCAGTTTTACATCCTACACACTACAGCCAAGTAACCGACAAACAGGACACGGACATCGAGTCAAAGTTAACATCTTTGCCCAAGAAGGAGCTGGTGATGTCCTATGCCAACACCACGGGCAGACATTTACATCCCCCCTTTTCATGGCACCAAGACCCGATTTTGATTAGTACGGGTGTCAGGGGTTACGGTGAGAAGGCAGGAGAATGGGGTTGAGAGGGAAAGATAGATCAGTCATGATTGAATGGCGGAGTAGACGATGGGCCGAATGGCCTAATTCTGCTCCTCGAGTATATGAACTTATGAATTTGAAACAGACACGTGAGAACCATGTTCTGTTGCCTGGCCACTCCATTACGATGTACCCTGGCACTGAAACTAAGGCCATTCAGAAAGCGACACTTCTCAATTACCCTCCCCTCCTTCATCTTCTCCCTGGCCAAATGAACATTAAACACAACCACCAACCTGACCACAAGACAGAGGCAAATGATGAAGTGCCGAGACAACCTGGCATGCATCAAACCATCCCCAACTGCCCCCAATGCTTTGTCAGAATACGTATACACCTAATGTTTCATTAGAATAAACACCTGTTGCTGTTCAGGGCTGAATCTTTCAACAGAGTACACATACACACCCATCCTGACTCAAGTCTGAACGCATCGTGTGATCCCTTCCGCCTGGATGAGAAAGACAAGTTAATTCCTTGAATACAGATCCAGAAAAATAAACCTAATTTAGTCTAGAGATGCAGCATGGAAACAAGCCCTTCGGCCCACCAGGTCCGCACCAACCAACGATCACTCATAAATTAGTTCTATGTTATCCCTACTTTGCTTCCTGCACGCTACAGCCAATTAACCTACAAACCTGCACATCTTTCGGATGTGGGAGGAAACCGAAGCTCCCAGAGAAAACCCACACAGTCACAGGGAGAGCATACAAACTCCATCCAGGCAGCAACCGTAGGCAATATTGAACCGGGGTCTCTATCGCTGTAAGGCAACGACTCAACTGCTGCGCCGCCCCAAGTTCTCTGGTTCTCATTGTCCCGTTTGGACTTCTCCAGGAACCGGCAGCAAGGGCACGAGAATGTGCATGAGAACCTCTTCAACCATTGCACCCTGCACTGTTAATATTCAAAGCCATATCAGATTATCGTCGATGGACATTTTGGACGGCATGGACAAGTTGGGCCGAAGGGCCTGCTTCCATGCAGTGCTACTCTATAAAGTCTTTTCTCACCCTTCAGGCCCAGCAGCTGGTTGGCACTTGGATCAAATTGAAGTGAAGGATGAAACGATGGAGGAATCGTTCCGATTTCCCTGTGACCGCTGGCTTGCCAAGAGAGAGGATGATGGGCAGATCATCCGTGAAATCCCCTGCGCCAACAATGACATTTTGGACCTCTCGGAACGCACACGTAAGTTGGATGTACAAACGTCACATATTCCTATGCTGAATAGCACTCCAGGGGGTGGCAAAACACAGAACATGGATCACAGAAGTGATTGTGGCCAAGATAATGTCCGGTTCAGTTGCCCACATGTGCCTATTGTACAGATCCAATCCAACCCTTTAGTCAGGGGGTGGTGAATCTGCGGAATTCTTTGGCACAGAAAGCTGTGGAGGCCAAGTCAGTGGATATTTTTAAGGCAGAGATAGATAGATTCTTGATTAGTACAGGTGTCAGAGGTTATGGGGAGAAGGCAGGAGAATGGGGTTAGGAGGGAGAGTTAGAGCCGCCAAGATTGAATGGCGGAGTAGACTTAATGGGCCGAATGGCCTAATTCTACTCCTTTCCTTATGACCTTATGACCCTTGTGTAGGAAGGAACTGCAGGCATACCTAAAAGCACCTTTTGCATACCTTCCATTCATTTGTTTCTTTAACCTTATGAGAGGCACCGATATTCTCAGTTTCAGTTCAGTTTAGTTTATTGTCACATGTACCAAGGTACCGTGAAAAGCTTTTGTCGCGTGCTAATCAGTCAGCAGAAAGACAATACATGTTTACAATCGAGCCATTTATAGTGTATAGATACATGATAAGGGAATAACGTTTAGGGCAAGGTAAAGCCAGTAAAGTCCGATCAAAGATAGTCCGAGGGTCACCAATGAGGTGGATAGTAGTTCACGACAGCTCTCCAATTGTGGTAGGATGGTTCAGTTGCCTGATAACAACCTTCTTCGCTTGGCTAGGCTATGAAATCCTTGTCATGACCAGTGACAGAAACGATGCTGAGACAAAGGAGAATGGCTGGATTATTCTTGAAGGGAAGAAAGGGAAATCCAAGGAACTCACACTGGAGAATTCATCCAAGAAAAAGAAGTTCCTGAGGTAAAGTTTCCATTACTTTATTTATTGCTCCAGGCTCAGATGTGTAGACTTGAAACGAATGGATAGAAAGGAGATAAATCATCAGGTGTTTGAGTTTTCACAGGATAACTTGCAGAGGCAGAAAGCTAATGAACTTTGTAATACTGAATCATGGAAATCAAATTTGAAAGGACTACTAAGATAGGTTGTTCAAGAAACATTTAGACAGGTACATGGATAGTACAGGTTTAGAGGGATATGGGCTAAACGCAGGCAGGTGGGACTAGTGTAGATGGGGCATGTGGGCATTGGGCCAAAGGGCCTGTTTCCACACTGTATGACTCTATGACTCTCCAATTACAAAACCCATACATTTATACTCTGGCCCATTGGAATTTAATAGGAACAGGAAAGAAAATCAAAATTCAGAAATTTCCAAAAAGCTCCATGTTGAACTTGTGTCTTTTTTCCCCCCGAGGAATTTCAGAATTGATCGCTGGCATTAATCATCTGCATTTCCTTTCTCTTCAGGGGGGCAAAGGACAAATTTGAATTTTCTTCAAAAAACGTTGGTGACATAGCGACAATTTTAGTGGGTCACTGTCCACGGGATGGGCGGAAGTTCACTTCAAAGAATGATGTGGAGTGGCACGTTAAGGAGGTTATCGTGACCGAGAAGGAGCTTGGGAACAAGTAAGTTCAAGTGTGTGGGAAGGAACTGCAGATGCTGGTTTAAACTGAAGGTAGACACGAAATGCTGGAGTAACTCAGCGGGACAGGCAGCTTCCCTGGATGGAAGGAATGGGTGACATCTCAGGTCGAGACCCTTGTTTATTACTGTGAAATCATGTAAACACGTGTTCTCCCTACAGGTACATCTTTGAATGCAATGCAAAAGTAAAGCTGAGCCATAAAAGAGATGAATACAAGGTGTTCGAGTGCACTAAAATAGTGGAGAGCTTCGCCAGCAAGGTACGCAGTTTAGTGCCTGTCAAATATGAAATCATCGTCGTCACCAGTGATGTAAAAGGTGCCGGAACCGATGCCAATGTTTCCATAACCATTTACGGAACTAACGGGGATTCGGGCAATCGTAAGCTGAAGCACAAATTCCGGAACCTCTTTGAGCGGGGCAGCACGGACCGTTTCATTCTCGAGGTACTGGATTTGGGAGAGTTGACAAAGGTGAAAATTGAGCACGACAACGCCAATGCCAACTCTGGCTGGATGCTGGAGCGTGTGGAGATTACCAACACCGCCACCGGGGTCACCACCATCTTCCCATGTGGCAAATGGCTGGACAAGAAGAAGGGAGATGGGCTGATGCACAGAGAGTTATACCCTAAATATTAACTTGTGGCAAGAGCCCACTCCTCCCTTCTGATGTGCAGGAAAGAACTGCAGATGCTGGGTTAAATCGAAGGTAGACACAAAATGGTGGAGCAACTCAGCGGGGCAGGCAGCATCTCTGGAGAGAAGGAATGGGTGACGTTTCGGGTCGGGACCCTTCTGAAGTATTCCCCTCTTTTACTGACCCATGCGAGGATGTTTCCAGAGCCAACTTATCCTGCTGGTGGTTTTTAATGGATGATCCTCGGCAAAAAGATATATCAGCAGACTATTCAACACTAAACCCGCTCTTACCGACTGTCCTATGAGCTACGAAATCTCAATGTGGGGAGCTCGTGTCCTGTACATGGTAACTTGTAGCAAGGGGAGGTCAGGGAACATGCTTACCTTCAAGACAGTAGGAACGAGTGCTTGGTTGCTTAAATTGGGTTCAGTGGGATTGGAAGGACAAGCTCAGGTTCAGCTTTGTTGAGGTTCAGAGATCTTTGAGTCAAGCCAGACCCATCAATGCTTTTGCATGACCCAGCAATCTTCTTCTTGTCGGAAGATTGTCTCCAGTGCCTCCCTCCTTCTTAATCTTGTCTGCTGTATTGACTGCCCGTCTTGCATTTATGCGTCTTGCATTTTGTTCACTCAGCAGCAGATTTATCGATACTGCTGTCAGAAGGCAACAGACTCCAAACTCAGCAGGCCAGGCGGCCTGAAGAAGGGTCCTGACCAAAAACCTTGCCTGTCCATTCCCTCCACAGATGCTGCCTGACCCACTGAGTTCCTCCAGCAGTTTGTTTTTGCTCAAGATTCCAGCATCCACAGCCTCTGCTTTCTGCTAGGTACTCAATTTAGTTTAGTTTAGTTTGTTGTCATGTGGTACAGTGAAAAGCTTTTGTTGCATGCTAACCAGTCAGCAGCAACCATGCTAACCAGTCATACATTATTACAATTGAGCCATCCACAGTGAACAGATACATGATAAAGGGAATAACGTGAATAAAATTTAGTGTAAGATAGAGTCCAGTAAAGTCAGACTACCTTTGATCGGACTATCTTTGAGGTTTACCAAAAAAAGACACAAAGTGCTGGAGTTATGCAGCCGGTCAGGCAGCATCTCTGGAGAACGTGGATAGGTGACGTTTCTGGTTGGGACCCTTCTTCAGACCCAGTCCAGGTAGATTACGGTGTCCGTGAAGTCTCGTGGGGGTAGAGTATTGACTTTGCCTCCAGTCCTGAGAACTCACCTGGCCAGGACTACAACCATGGCTCCAGTAACGTAATCCTGCCAGCAGTGTCACCATTGAGGCACCCATAGAGTTAACCCCTCAGAGGGTAATTGCTGGGGCCAGCATTGGTTGTTAGTTGAAGTACATCAGAAGTTGCAAGGTCTATGAGCAGCCTGGGGTCAGTTCTGAAGATGCCCAAACAAGTCTCCTACTGTCAAGAGACTTTGAATTACAGAAAAAGGAACAAACTTGAAAGATATGTCATTTTATTGTCCCATGGCAAGGTTTCATTCTAAAGGTCCTATTTATGATATTGAGTGCAGAAATGGGGATTATGCAAATTGGGACATCATGAAGTGTGCATCTTATGTTGGGGAAACCTCAAATGAATAGTCCAGCTCAATTTCCCAGTGTTTGCCCCTGAAATTATCCTTATTGACATTCAACTTGGGTTAAGTTATTTATGATAACTATTTACTCATAAAGTCAACCACTAAAATTCTGCATTTCTGAATGTTAAGCTTCAGAGGTGAGCATTTAGTGTTGAGCTGAGAAGGAATTTCTTTACACCAAAGAATCTTTGGTGTTCTCTACCTCCAACACAATTCTACCAAGCTAGAGGCTTTAAACCTCCATCTGTGACCAACCCATGGTACATCTCTTCAGTCGGCACGTCTACTTTGTGGCTTATTTGTTTAATTTAGTCAAGAGCCTTCTCTTGACACTTTATGACTTCCCTCAGTACTTCATTTTGCACCTCTTCCCACCCTACCTGTGGTCTAGTTTAACTCAAACTCAAGTCTTGAAAAGTTCCAAAAGCTGACCTGATGGGAAACTGAAACCATTTGATATTGGGTTGTCATCATCCGAGCCAAAATTGGCTTACTAAATTAAACTATGGATGGAACCACTGTTCAGCAGGAACTTATAATGTGCCTTATACATACTGCGCTGAGCTCAAATAGGGGGGGAGGTGGGACAATCAACTGGTTATCCAGGTTCACTGTCATCTAGGATGCCTCTCCCTGAATGTCAGGGAAACTGTAGAGAAAGGACATCCCAGCCCTTCCTATAATTTATGCTCATTAACCGATTGTGATTTTTGCCAATTACTGCTCTGTGTGGCAGACAAGCCAAACTATTCTTGTTGTTCTGTCATATAATCTCAGATTCTAACAGAATGCTTATGACATAACAGTGAAGAGAAGACATCTTCATTATCAAAGAGTTCATTATCAAAGATTGGTTCAGAAAAGGAAAGGTAGAGGCAGGAAACATGTTCCCAATGTTGGGGGAGTCCAGAACAAGGGGCCACAGTTTAAGAATAAGGGGTAGGCCATTTAGAACGGAGATGAGGAAGAACTTTTTCAGTCAGAGAGTGGTGAAGGTGTGGAATTCTCTGCCTCAGAAGGCAGTGGAGGCCAGTTCGTTGGATGCTTTCAAGAGAGAGCTGGATAGAGCTCTTAAGGATAGCGGAGTGAGGGGGTATGGGGAGAAGGCAGGAACGGGGTACTGATTGAGAGTGATCAGCCATGATCGCATTGAATGGCGGTGCTGGCTTGAAGGGCTGAATTGCCTACTCCTGCACCTATTGTCTATTGTCTAAATCGGAGAACAAGGTCAATATTGAAAGATCGGCTTCCCCATGGTCCAAGCATGAGAAATAGCTAGGCATGAAAACATGATGGAACACCATAGCTGTGATTTGTTTTTTGGGGAGTTCAGACCTGACAAAGTCAGTGAAGAAGGGAGGTAATGGGGCATTGCCATTAGCAACGAGCAGCAGATTTTCAGCTAGGTATTTGGGTCAATTTGATTAGATGGGTGGCGCACAGTGACGAGAAGTAAATGGCAAGATCTGCTGCCTGGGCTGGGACATTGATTGGAAAAGTAAAACCTTCCACTGTATTTCAAGCCACTGGATAATCTCTCTGCACACCGTCCCTACAATACTTTAAACCCGGGTGGTAAGGAAATAATACATCAAAGGCCTCACAGTCATTAAAGCCATTGTGTCCTTCGAGGCGGTGTAGAAGGAATCGAAACCGGGGAGGAGCTGAGTGGAAAGAGAGGTTGAAGGTGAGGGAAGGTTGGGGCCTTTGATGAATATGGCTAATCTGAGAAACTTTACAATAACCCTCAATTAACGAGGAAGTCTGTCACATGCCTGGTTGCACACACAGCAGCATTAGGCCAGCATTGAAGACCTACTGGCCATCTAGCCTTAGTGTTATTATGTTGATAGAAGAAAATAAGCCGATCTTGGATACTCTACAATAAAGAAACGTTGAGTTGATTTTTAAAATGACTTTATGCTGAGTGTTTATTTCATAGAACAGAAAGAGGCTCTTCAGCCGACGATGTTCGTGTGGAGCATGATGCCAAATTAAACTACAATAAACCCCTCTGGTTTCCCCTCAACTTCCAGCACTTCGGAGAAAAGAATCCACATTTGTTTAACCTCACTTTATGGCTAATACCCACTAAAGCGGGCAGTATACCTGGTAGACAAGTTCTGCACACTCTCCACAGCATCCACATCCCTCCTGTAATGGGGCCACCAGGACTGCACACAATAATCCAAATGTGGCCTAACCAAAGTCCTAGAAAGCTTCACCATGGGTTCCTGACTCATACTCAATGCCCCGCCTGATGAAAGGCAGGCATATCATATTCCTTCTTTACCACGCAGTCCACGATCTATATCCTCTCCACCATCTGCAACTCGAGCAATTTTTGGGTCATTTGCAAGCTCAAACAACCAGCTATATTTTTAATTCAAGTCACCATAAACATAAATGTAAATATATACACCATTCGTCACAGACCTCCAGCCAGAATAACACTGTTCCAGCACTACTATCTGTCTTTTATGGGCAAGACAGTTCTTAACCCAATCTATCAAGTCACCACGGGTCCCACACATCTTAATCTTCTGGGTCAACCTACCATGAGGGACCTTTTCAAACACCTTACTAACATCTATATACAGTAGACAACATCCACTGTCGTATCTTCACCAATCACTTTTGTCACCTACTCAAAACAACACAATCAAATTTGTAAGACATGACTTCCCCCACACATGCTGCCTGTCCCCAATTAGCCCATTCTGTTCCAAATGTAAGTAAATTCTAACCTGAAGAATCTTCTCCAATACTTCTCTGTCACTGATCTGAGGCTTACTGACTAATGAGTGAAGAAAGCTAATGGCATGTTGGCCTTCATAACGAGAGGATGAGAATAGGAGCAAGGAGGTCCTACTGCAATTGTCCAGGGCCCTGGTGAGACCGCACCTGGAGTATTGGGTGCAGTTTCAGTCTTCGAATTTGAGGAATGACATTTTTGCAATGGAGGAAGTGCAGCGTAGGTTCACTTCCCGGGATGTAGGGACTGACATATGATGAAAGAATGAGTCGACTGGGCTAACATTCACTGGAATTTAGAAGGATGAGAGGGGATCTTATAGAAACATTACATTCTTAAAGGATTGGACAGCCTGGATGCAGAAAAAATGGTCCCCATGTTGGGGGAGTCCAGAACCAGGAGTCACAGTTTAAGAATAAGGGGTAGGCCATTTAGGACTAAGATGAGGAAAAATATTTTCAGCCAGTGTTGTGAATCTGTGGAATTCTCTGCCACAGAAGGCAGTGGAGGCCAATTCACAGAATGTATTCAAGAGAGAGTTAGATTTAGCTCTGAGTGCTAATGGAATCATACATCTACTCCCGAGATGCTCCCTGACCCGCTGAGCCACTCCAGCACTCTTTCTTCTTCACAAGAGCATGTGTTGGCCCGGCCTACCTGCCCTTGAAGGCTTGATCCTGGCCCTGTGAATCAGGATTCCTGTCCACAAGGCCTGCAGCTCAGGCTTCCAGTGGCTGAGATCCACACTTACAGGAACCTTATTTCTAATGCCCGATGCTGACTCCACCCCCCCCCCAAACCCCCCCCCTCTACAATATTTTGAAGACACATGTAACCATATAATAAACGGCTTCATATAAATCTCAAAATGAGTTCTTTTGAATACAATGTGTTATTACGAACCAAGTTGGCAATTTACATTTATACTAAGCCAATTAACCTACAAACCTGTACGTATTTGCAGGGTATCAGTTTAATTTTCCAGGTATTTAAACAAGAAACACCAAATCACAGGAGTCGCAATAAAATTGAAGTGTATGTGATGGTGTGTGTGGTTATATTTAGACTTGCAATCTACTTCCACAGGTACCCTAGTCTACACAATCATCGTGACTCAATTATTTAATTGGCCGTGTAATCTCCAGTCCTGCTGGAGAAGCAACATTTCTGCCGATTTTCTTTTGGAAATTAATTAATGCATTGCTAGTGTCACACCCTGCTGTTGGCACAGCACATGGTGAGCGAACTGACCTAAATTTACCATATGTGCTCATTCACCCACAATTTTTCTTCATTTGCCTTGTGACAAAGCAAGCAGAAAGGGAGGGAATTATACAAGGCCCCAGAGCCTGCATCAGGTGGTCAGGGGGTGACAACCGGATTTTCTCTTGTTAGTCATTGTCATTGTGGAACGCAAATGTCACTTGCCCCTACCTTTCTGTCAGAGGAAACCAGAACGCAAAACGAGGTAACATTTTAAATAACTTTAATATCTCTAAATAAATAAATTATATCGGTTATACAAAAGTTTGAAGTTAAATATACATCTACAATAGCTGCCGTTAGTAATAAATTATGATTGTTAATTATGTAAGGCATCTGTTCTGATACACTGCATGTTTTAAAATGCAGTCTACTACAGTACAGTTAATCAATCATTAAGCAAGTCTAAAGGAGTGTTTCTAACATTCCCATAAATAGTTGCAGGATCTTGTAATCAGATACTAAGATCCAGGGTCCTTCCTCTTCGCCAACATTCACCCTAAACAGACTAATCATCTTTCACCCTGAATAACTCTCCTGATCATCACTGTCAGTTACTCTTCTAGTCAATCAATGAGAGGGAGGGGCAAGTTATTGATCCATTGGATCACTCCGGTCTAGGGTCACTGTGTAGATTTCCTGGGGGATTCCTCAAACGTCTTTCAAGAGAAACTTTTAATTTTGTTTCAACCAAGAAATAAAGACTTCTGGCTCGTCTTGCTGTGAGCCACAACCTCCAAGCAATGAGAGAGGCGTCATCTTTAAATACTGCAAATGTTTGAATTACCCAAGCAAAAATAGCCAGTCCTGTTGTTTTCAGTTTTAAAGATTGGCTGGACCATAAATGATAACACATCATTTATCTTTAGTGAGTCTGAAGAAGGGTCTCGACCCGAAACGTCACCCATTCCTTCTCCCCAGCGATGCTGCCTGACCCGCTGAGTTACTCCAGCTTTTGGTGTCTACCTTCAGTGAATATAGAAGTTGGGAGGTCATGTTGCACTTGTATAAGACATTGGTGAGGCCGCCTTTAGAGTATTGTGTTCAGTTCTGAGCACCATGTTATAGGAAAGATGTTGTCATGCTGGAAACGGTGCAGAGAAGATTTAGGAGGATGTTGCCAGGACTAGAGGGTCTGAGCTATAGATTTAGCAGGCTAGGACTCTATTCCTTGGAGCGCCGTGGGATGAGGGATGATCGTATAGAAGTGTACAAAATCATGAGAGAAATAGATCGGATAGACGCACAGAGTCACTTGCCCAGAGTAAGAGAATAGAGAACCAGAGGACATACGTGTAAGGTGAGGGGGGAAAGATTTAATAAGAATCTGAGGGGTAACCTTTTCACACAAAGGGTGGTAGGTGTATGGAACAAGCTGTTAGAGGTGGTAGTTGAGGCAGATATTGCAATGTTTAAGAAACATTTAGACAGGAAAATGAATAGGACAGGTTTAGAGGGATATGGGCCAAACGCAGGTAGGTGGGACTAGTGTAGATGGGACTAGTGTAGATGGGACTGCTAGTGTAGATGGGACTTGTTGGCCAATGTTGGCAAGTTGGGCTTAAGGGCCTGTTTCCACGCTGTAAGACTCTATGACACTCTATGTAAAGCACTCAGTCTAAGCAATCTCTACATCAGCTGTCACTTGGATACAAGAGCATGATTCAAAGCCTGGGAACTTTGCTTTGGGAAACGATTTTTGCTCATGTGGAATTGTGTCCTGTGCGTTTGTTCCATCAGCTGTCCGGGAACAGTTGTGCCTGGATGTCCACTCTGCAGATTGGACACTTCTTGCTAGTGACCAGCCACTGGTCTACACAGACCCGGTGGAACAGGTGCATGCATGGGAGCCGCCTGAAGAAAGGCACAAAATGATCAATTAGCTCTTACAGAGGTGTGTCAAATCATACGCCAGTAGATATGGTGAATGCACAGAGTCTTTTACCCAGAGTTGGGGAATCATGAACCAGAGGACATAAGTTTAAGGAGAGGAGAAATATTTAATAGGAACTTGAGAGGCAACCTTTTCCACACAGAGCTTGGTGAAGGAAATGAGCTGCCAGAAGAGGTAGTTGAGGCAGGTCCTGTAACAACATCGGAGAACATCGTGGAGCCAGCGGTACATGGAAAGGATATGTCTAGAGGGATAGACCCTCCACCGGGTGTTGCCGTGCATGGCAGCCTTGCCAACAGCCTGTCTCGTCTTTTATCTTCTTTTGCTGTTTTGGTCTGTGTCTACTTGTATGTTTTAGGGTATCTTTAGTTTTTGTATTATGTGGGGGGTGGTGGAGGGGGTTGAGGGAAACCTATTTTATCTCTTTCCTCGACGGAGATGCAAATTTTTCCATTCGTATCTCCATCTGCACTGCGGCCTTAACATCGTGGAGCTGGCGGTCCACTAGTTAGGGATCATCTGCGGGAGCTCCAACCGCTGGAGCTTCGACCGCCTCGATCACGGGAGCTCCGATCGCCCCGATGCGGGAGCTTCGGTTGCCGACTGCGGAGAACATCGTGGAGCCAGCGGTCCCTTTGTCAGGGATCGACTGAGGGAGCTCCAACCGCAGGAGCTGCGACCGCCCCGATCACGGGAGCCTCGATCGCCCCAATAGACAATAGGTGCAGGAGTAGGCCATTCGGCCCGTCGAGCCAGCACCGCCATTCAATGTCATCATGGCTGATCGTTCCCAATCAGTACCCCGTTCCTGCCTTCTCCCCATACCCCCTGACTCCGTTATCCTTAAGAGCTCTAGCTCTCTCTTGAATGCATTCAGAGAATTGGCCTCCACTGTTATGTTAATTTTTATGTGAGGGTGTATCTTGTTGCTTTTTTTTGTATGACTGTTGTCAAATCAAATTCATTGTATGTTTATATATTATATGTTTACATACTTGGCTAATAAAATTAATTACAATTACAATATGGGCTAAAGGCAGCAGGTGCGTCAAGTGAAGATGGGGCATAGAATCATAGAAACATACAGCATGCAAATGGGCGCTTCAGCTAAACGTGGCCATGCTGACCAGATGCCCCATCTACGCCAGTCCCAGTGTGTCTCGGACCAGAATCCCAGAACAAGCACTCTACTCCAAGCTGTGTCACAGAAGGGATTTCCAAGAGGATAGAGAAAATACCACAAGAACATCCTCAAAACCTTCTTGAAGAAAAATATAATCATGCAAACTCATGCAAACTCTGAACAAATTATACTAGTGGAGAAAGATCGGGGAAGGCACAAAGCATTGCAAGCTCTTCAATGGAATCAGATGGAGACCAAACATAGGCAGGGGAAGGAGTATCAAATATTCCATCCCACCCGCCCGCGGGCCCAGTGAAACTCCACCTACAGAAATGTGGTGAAATCAAGACATCTGGGATCCCAAGGGATGGAAGAAGGGGAGGAATACAACAGTAAGTCTGGTGGAACACAGATGTACCTTCCTCTTTGCATACCTGACATCTTCTCCCTCCTCCAACATGCAGAGGCAAATTGTACACTTTTCATCCAAATCAGTTTCCTCTTCATCCTTTCTATCTTCTTTGAGCTCCAGTTGTATTCTCTGCAAATCAAAATAACGGATTAATGTCTGTGATTTACCAACGGCTCAAATAGTTCCTTAACCTTATATTGATGCATGAGCATCACTCTGTGCCAACGAGCTGTCAAATCCAACTTGCGAGTGATAGCGTTTGCTTCTGAATGTCAGGCAGCTTCTACAGACAGAGAAGCAAAGTTGATGTTTCAGATTGGTGGTTCGAAATAGGGCAAGGAAAAATAGGTCCAAGAAAACAGATTTTAAATGGTGGAGAAAGAACGCAGGTCGAAGAGAACAAGTGGAAAGGTCAAGTCAAGTTGAGTTTATTGTCATATGTACTAGTGGGATGTGATACAGGTGCAATGGAAATCTTGCTTGGAGCAACATTAAGAATAAGGGGTAGGCCATTTAGAACTGAGATGAGGAAAAACTTTTTCAGTCAGAGAGTTGTGAATCTGTGGAATTCTCTGCCTCAGAAGGCAGTGGAGGCCAATTCTCTGAATGCATTCAAGAGAGAGCTGGATAGAGCTCTTAAGGATAGCGGAGTCAGGGGGTATGGGGAGAAGGCAGGAACGGGGTACTGATTGCGAATGATCAGCCATGATCACATTGAATGGCGGTGCTGGCTCGAAGGGCCAAATGGCCTCCTCCTGCACCTATTGTCTATTGTCTATTGTCTATAACATCACAGACTCAGAAAATGGAGATAAATTATACATAAATTACACAAGAGAAAGAAAATGACCTTAGCTCCCTGACAGTGACAACACAAATAGACAGAAGAGTAAGGAAGATGTTTGGTATAATTCCTTCAACGGTCGGGGCATTGGGTATAAGAGCCAGGACACAGTTGGGCACAGGTTACTGATTGTGGATGATCAGCCATGATCACAATGAATGGCGGTGCAGGCTCGAAGGGCCGAATGGCCTCCTCCTGCACCTATTTTCTATGTTTTCTATGTTTCTATGGCAGCAAAGAGGAAGGTACATCAGTGTTCCACCAGACTTGCTGTTGTATTCCTCCTCTTCTTCTTCCATCCCTTGGGATTCACGATGTCCTGATTTCATAGAAACATAGAAATATAGAAAATAGGTGGAGGAGGAGGCCATTCGGCTCATCGAGCCTGCACCGCCATTCAATATGATCATGGCTAATTATCCAGCTCAGTAACCTGTACCTGCCTTCTCTCCATACCCCCTGATCCCTTTAGCCACAAGGGCCACATCTAACTCCCTCTTAAATATAGCCATTTCCGTGGATTCTGAGGTATCTAACGTGAAGTCATGTTGCAGCTTTATAGGACTTTGGTTAGGCCACATTTGCAGTATTGTGTGCAGTACTGGTCACCCATTACAGGAAGGATGTGGAGGCTTTGGAGTGGGTGCAGATGTAGTTTACCAGAATGCTGCCTGGATTAGAGAGTATTAGCTAAACAAACTGGGTTCAATGGTACATTATTTCTCACATGTACCGAGGTTCAGTGAAATTCATTTATGTATACAGTTCAGTACAAGTATCACGATACATAAGCACTATATATCAAGCACAATCTAAGCATCTTAGTGAAGCATCTCAGATGCAGTACAAATGTCTCGTAGTAGTGCACTGGAACATAGAGTGGCCAAATTTGGTGCCATTTTCATGTCCCGCTTGTTATAGGTGTGGAGTTGGACAAACTTGGATTGTTTTCTCTGGAATGCCAGAAGCTGAGGAAAGACTTGATAGAAGTATATAAAATTTTGAGAACCTTTTTTGCACGGTGGAAATGTCAAGACCTAGAAGGTATAGCTTTAAGTTGAGAGGAGTAAAGTTTAAAGGAGATGTGCAAGCAAGTTTATCTTTACGCAGAGATTGGTGGGTGACTGGATGTGCTGCCAAGAGTAATGGTAGAAGCAGATAGGATTGTGGTATTTAAGAGGCTTTTATAGACAATAGACAATAGGTGCAGGAGGAGGCCATTCGGCCCTTCGAGCCAGCACCGCCATTCAATGTGACCATGGCTGATCATTCTCAATCAGTACCCCGTTCCTGCCTTCTCCCCATACCCCCTGACTCCGCTATCCTTAAGAGCTCTATCCAGCTCTCTCTTGAATGCATTCAGAGAATTGGCCTCCACTGCCTTCTGAGACAGAGAATTCCACAGATTCTCAACTCTCTGACTGAAAAAGTTTTTCCTCATCTCAGTTCTAAATGGCCTACCCCTTATTCTTAAACTGTGGCCCCTTGTTCTGGACTTCCCCCAACATTGGGAACATGTTTCCTGCCTCTAACGTGTCCAAAACCTTAATAATCTTATACGTTTCGATAAGATCTCCTCTCATCCTTCTAAATCCCAGTTTTAGATCGGCACGTGAATATGCAGGGTATGGAGGGATATGGAGGCAGAGGAGATTAACTTGGCATTATGTTCTGCATGGGCATTGCGAATCCTGTACTGTACTGTTCTAAGTTAAGGCTGTGCAAGAACAAGACATTAGTTCAAACACAATTAGAAAAACAACTCCACAGTCGTGCAAGAGGTAGTCAGTAAGTTTGTAACTTAAAATGGACTTTTCACAGTTCAGATGAAAATTCATCGACCTGAAACCTTTACTCTGATTCCCTCTGCAGTGGTCTGTAATCAGCCTGCTGATTATTTCCAGCAATTTCCATTTCATCCACAATTAAGGAGTTTTAAAGTTAATAATATAACTTGATTATACAGAGAACTTGCAAAGATAATCTTTAATGCAAACTTTTTGTTGGATTCCAAAAAGTGCAAATTAATAGTTATTGTACGTTTTAGAAAGGTACGTGACATAAGTCAGAAAATGAGCCCGAGTGCTGCCTGGATTACAGCTACAAAGAGATGCTTCATTGGTACGTTATTTCTCACATGTACCGAGGAATAGTGACATTCATTTTTGGATATAGTTCAGTACAAATATCACAATACATAAGTACTTTATATTAAGCACAATCTAGATAAGCATTGCAGATACAGTACACATGTACACTGAGACAACATTCAGAGTGGCCAAATTTGGTGCTATTTTCAAGTCCCAGCTGTTGTCAGTGTTATCAGGTCTCAGACCTCTGGGACCCCACTTCGTTGCAGTCTATTCAATCCCATTCTCATGGTCCCAACCCATACACCTCATTCCTTTCAGACTCAACAAATTTTCCCAAGCGCCCATCTTCACTATTCGCTTTGATCATAGCTGAGTTTGGTTGAGGTCACAAGAGACACCCATACTCACCTTCCTATATGTGTGTGGCAAGGTCCACTTCTCAATCATATATTGCATGGTGCCCCGGCTCACTGCCCCCAGTCTGTCCTCTAACTGCAACAATTCCTGGAACAGGGAAAGAATAACAAGTTGAAAATAACGAATTAATAATAACTATTACTAATGCAAGAACTGGAGTATGCCATTTAATGGAGGGTTTGCACAACATCACCCGAGACTAGGGCTTCCACATCAAGTCAATCTGCCATCAGATAGATAGATTTTTGATTCGTACAGGAGTCAGGGGTTATGGAGAGAAGGCAGGAGAATGGGGTTAGGAGGGAGAGATAGATCAGCCATGATTGAATGACAGAGTAGACTTGATGGGCCAAAAGGCCTAATTCTACTATCACTTATGACCTTATGATCTCGAGCCAGATTAGGCACAGAACAACATGTCCTTTTCCTTCTTTACAATAGCTCATAGAGCACCCAATGCCTGGGTTCAATTCTGGTTTCTATGTGGAGTCTGAACATTCACCCTATGACCATGTGAGCTTCCTCCGGGTGTTCGGCTTTCCTCCCATAACCCTAAAATATAGGTTAATTGGGTGCAGTTAATTGCTTCTACATAGAAACATAGAAAATAGGTGCAGGAGTAGGCCATTCGGCCCTTCGAGCCAGCACCGCCAATCAATATGATCATGGCTGATCATTTAAAATCAGTACCCCGTGCCTGGTTTTTCCCCATTCCCTTGATTCCGTTAGCCATAAGAGCTAACCCTAACTCTCCCTTGAAACCACCCAGTGAATTGGCCTCCACTGCCTTCTGTGGCAGAGAATTCTCTGGGTGAAAATGTTTTTTCTCATCTCAGTCCAAAATGGCCTACCACTTATTCTTAAACTGTGGCCCCTGGTTCTGGACTCCCCGAACATTGGGAACATTTTTCCTACATCTAGCCTGTCTAATCCCTTAATAATTTAATATGTTTCTATAAGATCCCCTCTCATCCTTCTAAACTCCAGTGACTACAAGCCCAGTCAACCCATTTTTCATCATATGTCAGTCCCGCCATTCCGGGGATTAACCTGGTGAACCTACACTGCACTCCCTCAATAGCAAGAATGTCCTTCCTCAAATTAGGAGACCATAACTACACACAATACTCCAGATGCGGTATCACCAGGGCCCTGTACAACTGCGGTAGGACTGCCTTGTTCCTATACTCAAATCCTCTTGCTATGAAGGCCGACATGCCATTGGCTTTCTTCACTGCCTGCTCTACCTGCATGCTTACTTTCAGTGACTGATGTACAAGGACACCCAGGTCTCGTTGCACCTCCCTTTTCCCAATCTGACGCCCTTCAGATAAAAATCTGCCTTCTCGTTCTCGCCAACAAAATGGATCACCTCACGTTTCTAACGTGGAGGTAGGTGGTAGAATCTGGGGTGAGCTGTTGTGGAAGTGGGGAGAATAAACAATGAGATTAGGATAGAATCTAATTTTACGCACAATTGTTGTACAAAATCTCTGATCAATTGACGGTCCTACATAAGAAATAGGAATAGGAGGAGCTCATTTGGCCTTTTAGCCTGGTCCACCACTCAACATCAAATCCTACTTTCCTCCTAGATTCCTTTAATATCCTTAAGAGCTAGATAGAGCTCTTAAGGATAGCGGAGTCAGGGGGTATGGGGAGAAGGCAGGAACGGGGTACTGAATGAGAATGATCAGCCATGATCACATTGAATGGCGGTGCTGGCTCGAAGGGCCGAATGGCCTCCTCCTGCACCTATTGTCTATAATCGCAAAATCTCTGTTTAAATTAATTCAATGACCCAACCTTCACAATCTTCTGTGGTTGGAAATTCCAAAGATTCTCGATGGTTTCCTGCACCCACCCTGTTGACTCCTTTAGAAACTATGTCTGTTTTACTAATGTTTTATGTTATATTTCTGAGAGTTACCTAGTCTTGTATTCAATTCAATATAATGTCAATTAATTTACCATTTGCTTTTTACCAATTCTCTGCTGCACCTATAAGTTAGCTTGCAGTGATTTATGTACAAGGGTGCACAAATCCCTTTGAAGATCAACGTTTCTGTTTCACATCCTTCAAAATATAGTCAGCATTTCTGTCATTTCTACCCATGTGATGAACTACATATGTTTCAACAATGTAGTCTGTCAGCCATATTTTTCAGTTTAGTTTAGAGATCCTTCAGCCCACTGAGTCCATGCTGACCATTCTCACTAATTCAAGTTTATCCCACTTTCTCATTCACTCCCCACAACTAGGAGCAATTTTGCAGAGGCCAATTATCCTACAACCCCGTGCATCTTTTGGTGTGTAGGAGAAAACGGAGGAAACCCATGTGGTCACAGGGAGAACATGCAAACTCCACACAGGCAGCACCCGAGGTCAGGATCGAATCCTGGTCTCTGGTGCTGTGAGGCAGCAACTCTACAAGGAGCGCCACTGTGCTTAGCTTCTCAATATCCACTTGCAGCCTCTTTTCTTCCTCATCACTACACGCATGCTCATAGTCTTGGATCAATGCAAAATTGGAAATTTAGAGTCATCGTCACAGAGTTATACTGCACAGAAACAGATGCTTCTGCCCAATACATCCATGCTGACCGAGTTTCCTACAAGAGCTAGTCGTGTGTGTTTGACCCATATCCCTGCCCAAATGTCTTTTAAATGTTGTAATTGTATCTGTCGCCATCGCTTCTTCTGACAGATTGTTCCATATACCCACCACCCTCTGTGTGAAAAGCAGTGTGAAATCAAAGCCCCTTCTCCAGCATCCTTCATTGTATACGTGTTTATGCTCCATCAGCTCTCTCTCGGCCCATGACATAAGTAACGCACCTCATAACTTTCTCTGACAGCAGGATTCTGTTGTCCCGCATTCAAACCTTGGAGAGTCAGCAGGTGAAGATGTGGATAAGAATAGTTCCTTAGATCGGGAATAACCTGGAAAACAGATTTTATTTTATTACGAAGAGTGTACAAATAATCTCTCTGTCCGGTGACTGAGGCGTGCAGACCAGAGAGGTGTCTTTCCAATTCCTGGTCTACACCAAGTTAGCTGATGGAGTGGTTAGTGAGTTCACTCTTCAGCCCCTTGTCCTCTCCCCTGAAGATGGATGCACAGTGGACCCTAACTTTACTGCTGCACCACTGTGCTGACCCGTAGGGTGCACAGTTTTACCGTTTATTTAGTTTTGTTTATTATTGTCACATGTACCGAGGTACAGTGAAAAGCTTTTTTGTTGCGTGCTGTCCAGTCAGTGGGAAGGACTATTCATGATTTCAATCGAGCTGTCCACAGTACACAGATACAGGATGAAAGGTAATAACAGGTGGACACCCTTTAACCATGAGTCTGAGCTTGTTACGTCCAGTGCGAGCTTCCTGCTGTATCACAGGGTGTACCATCCCATCACAGCTGATCTCGTCTCACAGCTGAGTCTGAAGAAGGGTCTCGACCTGAAACATCAACTATCCATGTTCACCAGGGATGCTGCCTGACCCATTGAGTCATTCGAGCACTTCAAGTCCTTTTACAGCTGAGCTCCATCTTTAGATTTCAGACTTTCGACTATAGAGATACTTTGTGGTAACAGGCCCTTCGGCCCACCAAATCCGCACCAACCAGCAATCACCCCGTACATTAGCACTATCCTACGCACTAGGATCAATTTACAATTTGACAATCCTGCTTGTTAAAAATTTCATGCATGCCCAGGTGTACAGCCACACCCTCGCTCATACAGGTCTACGCATGAATACACTCACTCCTTCACCAGGAAGGCAGGCTGATGTCCCCTCTGAGGGCTTCCGAGGCCACAGGATCTTTCACCTCAAGGTCATAAGGAATAGGAGCAGAATTCAGCCATTCGGCTCATCAAGTATACTCCACCATTCAATCATGGCTGATCAATCTCCCCCTCCTAACCCCATTCTCCTGCCTTCTCCCCATAACCTCTGCCACCCATACTAATTACTGGGTTACTGATTGTGGATGATCAGCCATGATCACAATGAATGGTGGTGCTGGCTTGAAGGGCCAAATGGCCTCCTCCTGCACCTATTTTCTATGTTTCTAATCAAGAACCTATCTATCTCTGCATTAAATATATCCACTGACTTGTTTTCCACTGCCCTCTGCGACAAAGAATTCCACAGATTCACCACCGACTAAAGAAATTTCTCCTCATCTCCTTCCTAAACGAACGTCCTTTAATTCTGAGGCTATGACCTCTAGTCCTAAACCTCAGCTGAGACTCAACCCAGGTAGGGGTCAACCCATCACCCAGCAGCTCGTGTAGCTCAGTCACAAACTGCCCAGGCCAACAGGACTATCAGGGAGGAGCAAGAGAGAGAGAGATTGAGGAAACCTGCCTTAATGTAAATAGATTGCATTAGTTTGTGGATGCATTTCACATTATCTGTACATGGTGCCGTAACAATGGCACGCAGTCCGTGGAACATATAGTATCAACAACAATGGGAAAACAGCCAAAGATGAGCTGAAAATGATAAGAACATCAGCAGGAGCAGGGTGACCAGTCCCTCGAACCTATTCCACAGAGAGATCTTGGTTGATCCATTCTTGCACACCACATCACTTTCCCACTCTCTCCCCACTCTCTCCGTACCCTTATAAGTTAAATGGCTGTCAATCTCCAACTTGACTGTAATCATTTTTAGTTTCGTTTAGTTTACGCAAGCCATCTAACCTACAAATCTGCACGTCTTTGGGATGTGGGAGAACCCGGAGAAAACCCATGCGGTTACAGGGAGAACGTACAAACTCCGTACGAACAGTACCCGCAGTCAGTCTCAAACCCAGGTCTCAAGTTGTTGTAAGGCAGCAACTTTACTGCTGCACCACTGTGCTGACCCTAATTGATAGCTCTGCCTCCACAATTTCCTGGGGCAGAAAGTTCCAAAGGTTCACTACCCACTGAGAGAAGAAATTCCTTCTCATCTACATCTGAAATGGACAACTCCTTATTCTGAGACTTCGCACCCAAGTTCTAGATACCCACAGGAGGGGAAGCATGCTCTCAACATCCACCCTGTCAACTCCTTTCAAAATCATGTACCTTTCATTCTTTAATGAGTATAGGACCAATCTGCTCAACCTTTCCTTAAGTGCCCAGGAGACCAGCCAACTTCCTCTCCAATGCAAGCATATCTCTCCAAAGACGGGGAGACCAATACTGTACATTGTACCTGAGATCTTGCCAGCACCATGTAAAGTTGCATCAGAGCCTCTCTAATTAATAAAATAAACTGGGATAACATAGAACTAGCGTACGGGTGATTGCTGGTTGGTGCAGACGCAGTGGGCCTTAGAGCCTGTTTCTACGCTGTATCTCTAAGATAACACATCAAGTATTGACCCCCCTCACAATAAACGTTCCATCAGCACACACGCTTACCACTGATGTTGAAGACACACTTCTGGATAGATGGTGCATTCTGGGAGTTGCTAGATAACGGTGGAGGTGATGAACTGGAAGGAACTGGTATTGAGTGTGAGGTAATCCTGCCTCTGCACTGATATCCCTTCAAAAACAGGAAACAGCAACAAGAGAAAACATTTAATTGCATCCAGGTTGTGTTTTTCTGAAAATCCGTCAAAATCATATACCTTTCATTCTTTAATGAGTATAGGACCAATCTGCTCAGCTCCGAAGCCGACCTTTCCCAGATTAAATATGAGGTTATGTTTCGTATGAAAATTCCACATTTATTAAGTAGAGAAACATAGAAATGGGAAAAATCATTTTGAGCCCATTACATACTTAAATTAGATTGCGACTATTCTTTTAGTTTTAAATTAGTTTAGTTTAGAGATGCAGCGCAGAAACAGCAACTTCGGCCCACCAAGTCCGCACTGACCAGCGATCCCCGCACGTTAATACTATCTTACACACTCTAGGGACAATTTACATTTATACCAAACCAATCAACCTACAAAACTATACATCTTTGGAGTGTGGGAGGAAACCAGAGATCTCGGAGAAAACCCATGTGGTCACGGAGAGAACGTACAAACTCCATACAGACAGCGCCCGTAGTCGGGATCGAACTTCGAACCCGGGTCTCCGGCACTGCAAGGCAGCAACTCTACCGTTGCGCCACCGTGCCGCCCCAAATTCTAACTCTGTGCATAAGTTTCTCTGTGGGTCAAATTATCTGGGGAACACTCAATATATTTCAATTATCAATTTTTGTTTGTACCAGAGTTGTATTGTTCTGCTGAAATAACTGGCAAAATGTAGACAGTTTGGAGATTAATATAATAGTGTTTGTATAATAATACATTTGATATCCTACATAAAAAAAGTGTCCTAGAATCATAAAGCCACATTGCACAGAAACAGGCCCTTCAGCTCACCATATCCACGCCAATGGTTTTTTCCATCTACACTAATTACATTTGCCCTCATTAGGACAGTGCCCTCCTCTGGCTTGCCTATGTAAGTGCTTGGCTAAATGTCTCTTAAATACAGTAACTGTATCAGATTGATTCCTCCACCTCCTCAATTACTCTATTTAAATAAGCACCCTTTAGATTCCCTCTAAAACCTATCCCCATATTAAATCGATGGCCTCGTGTTTTTGAGCCCTCTATCATGAATAAAAGATTTTGACTATCTGCCTCTCATAATTTTACATCGACATCCTCCACTTCTCCACGATGCCCCCCCCCCCACCCCACCCCCCCCACCCCTCCCCCCACACCTTCCCTTGCCTTTCTGTCCCCTTCTCTGAACTAAATCCTTCAATTCAGGCAACATATAACATATAACATATATAACATATAACAACTACAGCATGGAAACAAGCCTGTCCGGCCCTACCAGTCCACGCCGACCATTCTCCCTGACCTAGTCTCATCTACCTGCACTCAGACCATAACCCTCCAATCCCCTCCTATCCATATACCTATCCAATTTACTCTTAAATAATAAAATCGAGCCAGCCTCCACCACTTCCACCGGAAGCCCATTCCATACAGCCACAACCCTCTGAGTAAAGAAGTTCCCCCTCATGTTACCCCTAAACCTTTGTCCCTCAATTCTGAAGCTATGTCCCCTTGTTGGAATCTTCCCCACTCTCAAAGGGAAAAGCCTACCCACGTCAACTCTGTCCGTCCCTCTCAAAATTTAAAAAACCTCTATCAAGTCCCCCCTCAACCTTCTACGCTCCAAAGAATAAAGACCCAACCTGTTCAACCTCTCTCTGTAGCCTAAGTGCTGAAACCCAGGCAACATCCTGGTGAATCTTCAGTACAATCAAATGAATGAATGAATGAATGAATGAATGAATACGTTTATTGGCCAAGTATGCATATAAAAGGAATGTGCCTTGGAATGAGGGAATGCAAATCCCTCCTAAATTATGGTGACCAGAAATGCATACCAAACTATTTTGTATAAAGAGAGAAATGCAGTCAGGCAGCATTTCGTCCAGAGAAAGTTACTCCAGCACTTTGTGCCTTTTTTTTTTGTAAACAAAACCTTGTGTCTTTGTTTTGTAAATTTTTGACAAAACCTCCCAACATATATTGTATATCTCGATCTATGAAGGCAAGCATATCGTATGCCTTCTTCACAATCTTACTAATCTGTGTTGTCTTGTTCAGGGAACTAAGGACTTGGACCCCAAGGCCCCACTGTTCATCAACATTTCTCAGTGCCCTATTCCTATTTGTCTTCTTACATTGGAGCAAAGACAAACAAATATTCACAATTTAATACATGTTATGTGCAGGAAGGAACTGCAGATGCTGGTTTAAACCGAAGATAGACGCAAAAAGCTGGAGTAACTCAGCGGGTCAGACAGCATCTCTGGAGAGAAGGAATAGGTGACATTTCGGGTCGAGACCCTTCTTCAGACATTTTGTTTTGTTTTGCTCTTCAAGTCAGAGGACACTACCACAACTTTAAGAAACATTTAGACAGGTACATGGACAGGATAGGTTTAGAGGGATATGGGCCAAACACAGGCAGGTGAGACTAGTGTCGATGAGCCATGTTGGCTGGTGTGGGCAAGTTGGGCCAAGGGGCTTGTTTCCACGTTGTAAGACTCTATGACTCGATGATAGAACTAATGTTTGGCATCAGTGATTCCTCAGTAGAACCAACCCACTAAGGACTGCCCAGCACTTACCACTCAGTGCCTTCAGTCAGGTACCTGGGCTGCGTTGCAACTGCTGAAGCTGCATGGTTGGTGAAGTCCAAGGCTGGCCGCAGGCGGGGAGGGTAAGGAGGTGCCCTTTCCTGTATCCGCCTGCAAAACGACAAGACAAAACTGCTGGAGAATGGGCCTTTTCTGAGCGAATCATGAAAGTTGCAGTGAGCTAACGTTTGCTGATGCTGACCCAGAATTTAATCATTGCAGAACAAACATGGGGCAGATATTCCATTGCCCTGGAACCATAGACTGCATCTGGCTGAACTGTTGTCCTTGTTTAGACCTTAGTGCAGTTTTACAGGGGGAGCATGGCTCCCAGCTCTTCAGTGCAGAGAGGTTTCGATTTTTTTTTTAGATTTAGAGATACAGCGCGGAAACAGGCCCTTCGGCCCACCGAGTCCGCGCTGCCCAGCGATCCCCGCACATTAACACTATCCTACACACACTAGGGACAATTTTTACATTTACCCAGTCAATTAACCTACATACCTGTACATCTTTGGAGTGTGGGAGGAAACCGAAGATCTCAGAGAAAACCCACGCAGGTCACGGGGAGAACGTACAAACTCCGTACAGACGGCGCACGTAGTCAGGATCGAACCTGAGTCTCCGGCGCTGCATTCGCTGTAAGGCAGCAACTCTACCGCTGCGCCACCGTGCCGCCCACCGTGCAGTATGGAGGAAGGCAGCTTGCTGGACTCACAGACTATGCAGCCCTGTCTCACCATGAGAGGAAATCCCATTAAACCAGGTAAGAAACCTCTGTCGTCACAAGGAACTGCAGATGCTAGTTTACAAAAAAAGACACAAAGTCCTGAGGTAACTCATGATTAAAGGAGTATTCTTTGTGAAGAAACTTTTCTGTGGTCAAAGATCCTGAAATTACACTTAACATTCTTACCTGAGGTTTTACCATCCACCATTTTGTTTCAATGGGTTAAAAAACAGAGAAGGCCCAGTCCATAAACACAGGCCATCCAGTTTCCTCCACCATGCTGCCTGTGCCACTGAACTCTTCCTGCACTTTGTTTCTCGCTTGAGATGGCTAGGCTGTGAATTTTCTCCTGTTAATCTCGTTATTCTATCAAATTTGCAAACTGGGAGATCTTGGGTGAAGGTTTGGATACTGTCCCTCCAAGAACCCCAACTTTAAAAGTCACTGCACATCAGGCAAGGTTGTTGAACCCACAATTACAGGGAGAGTGTGCAAACTCCACACAGAGAACACCCGAGGTCAGGATCGAACCCGGGTCCCTGGTCAATACTTACTGAATGTTTCACTTTGGAGGAAATCAATGCCAATTCCAAATGGAAAACTTGAGTAGGTTCACTAGGTTAATTCCCGGAATGGCGAGACTGTCATATGTTGAAAGACTGGAGCGACTAGGCTTGTATACACTGGAATTTAGAAGGATGAGAGGAGATCTTATCGAAACGTATAAGATTATTAAGGGGTTGGACACGTTAGAGGCAGGAAACATGTTCCCAATGTTGGGGGAGTCCAGAACCAGGGGCCACAGTTTAAGAATAAGGGGTAGGCCATTTAGAACTGAGATGAGGAAAAACCTTTTCAGTCAGAGAGTTGTGAATCTGTGGAATTCTCTGCCTCAGAAGGCAGTGGAGACCAATTCTCTGAATGCATTCAAGAGAGAGCTAGACAGAGCTCTTAAGGATAGAGGAGTCAGGGGGTATGGGGAGAAGGCAGGAACGGGGTACTGATTGAGAATGATCAGCCATGATCACATTGATTGGCGGTGCTGGCTCGAAGGGCCGAATGGCCTCCTCTTGCACCTATTGTCTATTGACCTTTCCCAACCAGGGGTCAATGTTTGCAATGATAGAACCTGCAGCTTGATCATGATCGGATGAGTCTAGTCACACACAAACCCCATGGATGGGTGAGAACAGCTCAGAACAGCTCAGAACTATACCGCATTCACTTCAGGAGTACCTCGGACAGGTTTCATATCTCAACAGCATTGCTTGTCCCTGGCCTTCACGTACCTGGGGAACGGTAGCAGCCTTCCCCGCTGGGCATCGAGCAGCTGGTGTTGCAGGAGGTATTGCTGGTGCAGCGGCTGAGGTAAGTATGAGGGCAGGTCTTGGAAGCGGCGGCTCGGTAAGGTTGCCAGAGGCCGGGGCAGTGGCAGAGGCGATGCGGCATGCTGGTGCGATGAAGCCACGTCGGTGCGCAGGGCTGGTTGTGGCCGGACAGAGTAAGGCAGAGGAAGCTCGTCTTGATGAGCCAGCTGAAGCTGTCTGCAGGAAGTGACTTGAGAAGACTGCCACCTTGGGAAGGTGGGACCTGCGGAGATAACAATGATCATGACTAACACACTCACCCAGGATTTCCATGGGAGTTCTGCAGGAGTGCATTGAAACAATGTACACAAGAGGCTGGAGTAACTCTGCAGGTCAGGCGGCAGTTTTTGAGAAAAGGAATAGGTGACGTTTTCGGTTGAGACCCTTCTTCAGAAAGGTGCACATGGCTAATCTGCGCATTTGTGCTGTTCCTTTTGTTTTAAACCAAATTTGTAATTTGGGAGATCTCGAGTGAGGGGTTGGAGACTGCCTTGCCGAGAAGTCCCAATTTTAAAACTCACCGCACATCAGGTAAGAGATCTGAACTCACAGCTCTCTGATTCACGGCCAGATGCCTTCAAACGCCCCATGACTCAAGAAATGAGAAATAGGGTTATGGGTTTTACTTTGCGTTCCCTCTGTCCCTTCTGCCTTCCCGACAGTCAACAGGTGTGGTGGGGTGTCCTGTGTGCAATATACTGAGTATCTCCCACTCCCTTCACAGGACTGATGGAGTATTGGACCAGAGTTAGCCAAAGCTGCAAATACATTTTTAGAAGACAAATCAATTGTCATCAGATTATCTCTGGACAGATAATTATTGGTTCATGTCTTTCTGCTTCATCTTCCTCCGAACATGTAGGCAGAGGCAGAGGTAGTGGCGGACAAAGAGAAATTGGAAGGCTGAAGGAGCCCCCATTTTGGATAAAAGACAGGCACAAAGCTCTGGAGTAACTTAGTGGGTCAGGCAGCATCTGTAGAGAAAAAGGATGGATGATGTTTTGGGTTGGGACACTTCTTCAGACTCTGATTAAGATTAGGAGTCTGAAGAAAGGTCCCGACCTCAAACGTCACCCATCCATTGTTCTCCAGAGATGCTGCCTGACCACTGAGTTAATCCGGCATTTTGTGTCTATCTTCAGTATCTTAGGTATAAACCAGCATCTGCAGTTTGTTGTTTCTAGATGTTTCTCCATTTTGGATACAGTGGCCTTCATGCTGAACCAGGTCATTGGTTTAGGTCTAGGTTTATTATTATCATTGTGCTTCGTCTTGCATGCTATCATATCAGATCAGATTACACCAGACATAAATACAATCAATGTGCAGGAAGGAACTGCAGATGCTGGTTTAAATCAAAGATAGACACAATAGACAATAGGTGCAGGAGGAGGCCATTCAGCCCTTCGAGCCAGCACCGCCATTCAATGCGATCATGGCTGATCACTCTCAATCAGTACACAAAATACTGGAGTAAGTAAGCGGGACAAGCAGCATCTCTGGAGAGAAAGAATGGGTGACGTTTCGGGTCGAGACCCTTCTGCAGCCTCGACCCTAAACGGCACCCATTCCTTCTCTCCATAAATACAATCAAGTCACGCTCAGGTACAATAGGTAGAGCAAAAGGAAAGATGATGAAGTCCATGAAGAGGATAGTTAAATATTTAACACAATCTTAAAAAGAAAAGAACCTGTCAGTGCACAGTTTTATCACTCAGGAGTCAGCCTGATGTGTTTCAATTCATTGATGGTTCGGTGGGTGGGTCCAACACAAGTGACTTCCAGGAGCAGGGCAGCCCTCTGTGTGGGGTAATTAACCAGCCCGAGGTCTCATTACCAATCTGCTGCCCTCAGATTCTTCTTCACTAAACAGCTTCTTAATTCAGTTTAGTTCAGTGAGATACAGCATGAAAACAGGCCCTTCGGCCTACCGGGTCCACGCCGACCAGCGATCCCTGCATATTAACACTATCCTACACACACTAGCGACAATTTTTTACATTTACCAAGAGAATTTACCTACATACCAATTAACCTACACACCTGTACGTCTTTGGAGTGTGGAAGGAAACTGAACATCTCGGAGAAAACCCACGTGGTCATGGCGAGAACGTACAAACTCCATACAGACAACTCCCGCAGTAAGGCACAACTCTACTGCTGTGCCAATGTGCCATCCTGGTGTTCCATCCGGAGAAGAAAACAGATACAGGGAAGCCTGCACCATTCATTATACCTGTCACTTCCAAGCTTTACCATCTCATGCTAATCCCTACTCCCTTTACCTTTCTCCTCCCCACCGAGATTTTCTCAGATATAATCTCAAATCTAAACTGTATCAGTTTTAGTTTTAGTTTACCGGCCCACCGAGACCATTCCGACCATCAATTATCCTTTCACACTAGTTCTATGTTATCCCATTTTAACATTCACCCCTCACACTCTTGGTGGAATTTACAGAGGCCAGTAAAACCTACAACCTGCACGTCTTTGGGATGTTGGGAGAAACCGGAGCACCCGGAGGAAACCAACGCGGTCAGAGGGAGAACGTGCAAGTCCACTCCCGAGGTCGGGATTGAACCCGAGACTCTGGCAATGTGAGTCTGCCAGCTATGTCACAGAGCATCCCTCTCGGAGCAGTAGCTGGAGCCCTGTAATTGGATGCAGGATTCCTGGGTGAAAGAGGAATGAAATGAGCAAAATTCCCACTTCTGATCACTCCCGAGTAATCCCTGTTGGGGTGGCTGGCACTGCTTCAGGTTTCTATTTTTATTGTTATTTCAGGTACTTTAGATCAAATGCAAGGGTGACACAGTGGCGCAGCTGGTAGTGCGCTTGCCTCACAGCGCCAGGGTCCCGGGTTCAATCCTGACCTCGGGTGCTGTCTGTGTGGAGTTTGTATGTTATAGACAATAGACAATAGACAATAGACAATAGGTGATCATTCTCAATCAGTACCCCGTTCCTGCCTTCTCCCCATACCCCCTGACTTTGCTATCCTTAAGAGCTCTATCCAGCTCTCTCTTGAATGCATTCAGAGAATTGGTCTCCACTGCCTTCTGAGGCAGAGAATTCCACAGATTCACAACTCTCTGACTGAAAAAGTTTTTCCTCATCTCAGTTCTAAATGGCCTACCCCTTATTCTTAAACTGTGGCCCCTTGTTCTGGACTCCCCCAACATTGGGAACATGTTTCCTGCCTCGAAACGTGTCCAACCCCTTAATAATCTTATACGTTTCGATAAGATCCCCTCTCATCCTTCTAAATTCCAGTGTATTTCCAGTGTTCACCCAGTGACCCTGTGGGTTTCCTCCAGGTGCTCCAGTTTCATCCCGGGACGAGCAGATTTGTTGGTCAATTGGCCTCTGTAAATTGTTCCTAGTGTGGAGTAAGTGGATAAGAAAGTGAGATAACATAGAACTGATGTGAATGACAGATCGATGGATAGCATGGACTCCATAAGCCGAAGGGTTTGTTTCCATGCTGTATCTCTAAACTAAACAAATATAGGGAAGGAAAGCATGGAAAAATTAGGCTTTATAGACTTTAGAGAGATACAGCGCAGAAACAGGCCCTTCAACCCACCGAGTCCAGGCCGACCCAAACACTAGCTCTATGCTACACACGAGGAACAATTTACAATTTAACCGAAACCAATTAACCTACAAACCTGTACATCTTTGAAGTGTGGGAGGAAACCGGAGCACCCGGTGAAAATCCATGCGGTCACAAGGAGAACGTATAAACTCTGTCCAGACAGCACCCCTAGTCAGGATGGAACCCGGGTCTCTGACGCTGTAAGGCAGCAACTCTACCGCTGAGCCACTGTGCCGCCCAGCGGGAGTGCCTTGAGATATGTGTGACCATGAGCAAAGAGCAGAGGCAGCCTCAGCTTTGAATCCTCCCAGGTTGTCTGTTCACTGTTATGATTTACATCTGAACAACACGAGTACTGACGAGGCCTCCAGAACCAAATCTCAGAAACTAAGAACAATGGGGGATGGAGGCGGTCAGGGAATTGACGAATTTGAAGAATTATGCTGTCAGATGGTGCTACAGGAGAAGCAGTCCCAGAGAAGGATCACAAATAAATATCAATCTCAAGCAGTGCAGAAACCAGAGTACAGCAACAAAGAAGATAACATCAGTTCAGCTTCAGTTCATTGGTACATCACAAGAAACAGCACCGTTTAACAGGACAGGTACCTCTGCAGGGAACAAAAAGCCAGTCTGTAGTCTATAGTACAGCACTCACACTTATATTCAATAAAGCACTTACAGTGAAGGTGTATTTTCAATTCTGCATTCTCAGCATTAGACGCAAAACAAATTATGTCAACTTGTTGCCTGGGGTGAGACAGATCGACTAACAAAATACATTTCATTTTAAGTTAATAGAGTATGGAAAGTTCAGCGTAGGTAGCTTTTGTAAACAAATACAGAGAATGTGTTATGATTTACACATCAATATCCCCTCACAAAACTGAAACACAAAGAGCACCTGAACTGTGTCACAGAATTCACACCAGAGATTTACAACATAACACACACTCCACAATCAGCAAAAAATGAAAGCAACATCGCTTGTCGTTTAAAGAAGAGAGAACACATTTGATAATTTCTTCCCCTTGAAGGGAGTACCTCTATTGTTCACAGAGCCCAAAACTGGAAGAACAAGATAGCCGACATGTACCAGCACCATCCTGCCGTCTTTGTTGCTGCCGGCCGCTGGGACAGATGGCCCATGGAGCTGCTGCCTCCCAATCCCGATGTACATTCAAATGTGGAGCTGTGCCTGCAGCTAGCTGCCTCCCGCACAAAGAACAGCAGTCCAATCGAGAGCACTCATTATCCAGGGACTTTATATCTTGTCGCACTACAGCCAGCCAATCGGGGGTGACTGACCCTATTGTACTTGCACCCCATCACTCCCCTCCCCCAACCAGATACACAACCTCCCTCTCCCTCTCTGCTCTGCAGTCTGGATGTGAATCTGCCAGTCCCGGTGTGTTTGTGTTCAAGTGCGGGTGAGAATTTTGGTGCCAGGATTGCATCTGTTAACATTAGGAACATTATCAGTGACTCTCATGATCACATGACAACTTTAACAACATTTAAAAGACATTTGGACAGATATATGGATAGGAAACGTTTAGCGCAACACGGGCCAACATAGATAGGGCATCTTGGTTGACATGGGCAAGCAGGGTCGAAGGGGCCTGCTTCCTTGCTGTATGACTTAGCTGTAAACCCTCATCTGCAGTTACTTCCTACATATTTAATAGGAATTTACTTGACTTTATCTTGCACTAAATGTTATTCCCTTTATCCCGTATCTGTACATGGTAGACGGCTTTATTGTAATCATCTTTTCACTGACTGGACAGCACTCAACAAACAGCTTTTCACTCTACCTCGGTACACATGACAATAATAATAAACTAAACCCGAAATGTCACCCATCCTTTTCCCCAGAGATGCTGCCTGACCCGCTGAGTTACTCTCGCACTTTGTGCCTATCTTTGGTTTTAAACCAGCATCTGCAGTACCTTGTTTCTAACTAAACCATTATTTAGGAAGCCTTGGCATTTGCAACCTGACATTGCATAATGTTTGTACGTAAATGGAATTACTTACCGCTGCCTCATCAGGAAGGCAGGTAGAGCCGCTGCCTCGCACTGCCAGCTCCACGATGTTAAGTCCTGCAGGCTCCCACGGTTGGATCTCCCAAAGCCGGTCCCCAGCAAGAGGCTACCAGCTCCTCGATGTTAGGCTGCAGCGCGGACGCAGATACGATACAGAAAAAAAATCGCATCTCCGTCAAGGAAATAGATTTTTTTAAAGTTTCCCCCAACCCCCCCATATAATACAAGGCTAAAGATACACCAAAACATACATTTAACACATATTAAAAAAACAACAAAGAAAGAAAAGGATGAGACAGACTGTTGGCGAGGCTGCCATTGTACGGCGCCACCTGGTGGATTTGAAAGTAAAGAGCAAATACTATTTATTGTGCAAGACACAAAATGCTAGAGTAACTCAGTGGGTCAGGCGGCATCTTTGGAGAAAAAGAATGGGTGACGTTTCGGGTCGGGACCCTTCTTCAGACCTTTATCGTGGCATTTAGTCATTCCATACAGCCAAGCAAGGGATGCAATTTGCGACTGTTAATCGTGTTTTCATCTCTGGATCGAACCGAACAGCAGATGTCAATGAACACCAATAGCTCACCAATGGATACAAAGTGCCGGAGTAACTCAGCAGGTCAGGCAGCTTCTCTGGAGAACATGGAAACGTGACATTTGGGGTGAACAGAGCGGCACAGTGGTGCAGCGGTAGAGTTGCTGCCTTACAGCGGCAGCCACACGGTTCGATCCTGACTACGGGTGCTGTCTATACAGAGTTTGGATGTTCTCCCCGTGACTTGCTTGGGTTTTCTCCGAGATCTTCGGTTTCATATCACACTCCAAAGACGTACAGGTTTGTAGACTAATTGGCTTGGTATAAATGTAAAATTGTCCCCAGTGTGTGTAGGATAGTGTTAGTGTGTGGGGATCGCTGCTCGGTGCGGATCAGGTGGGCAGAAGGGCCTGTTTCCACACTGATCTGCAAACAAAACTAAACTAAACTAAGACACCCTTCTCACCAATAAAGCTCCTGCTGTCTTTTTATAAATAAGCTATCTCCAGAAATTTTCCAGGCACATGATAAAAGTAAAATTGAATTGTTCATTCGGCCACTACAAATGAAGAACAATTCCTACACTTGACCTCTGGGTGGGCCATGTACCCACATGCTCGGGTGCAATTTACTCCTTCAGTCTTTCAAACCTCTGAATATCTTCTGATGACGAATAAACAGTCAAATCTGTCTGGAGACTGGGTGGGATTGGAGTTGCTCAAGGTCACCGTCAAAAGGATGTTTAGTTTAGTTTAGAGAAACAGCGCGGAAACAGGCCCTTCAGCTCACCAAGTCCGCACCGACCAGCGATCCCCACACATTAACACTATCGTGCCACACACACTAGGGACAGTTTACACATTCACCAAGCCAATTAACCTACAAACCTGTACGTCTTTGGATTATTGAAGCTGTGACAGACACAAAAAGCAGGAGTAACTCAGCGGGTCAGGCAGCATCTCTGGAGAAAAGGAATAAGTGGCGTTTCGGGTCAAGACCCTTCTTCAGACTGAGAGTCAATGGAAAGAAGAACGAGAGATATAGACGGTACTTAGGAGAAATAAACGTAAGATGTGCAAAAATCAACGACAATCAAGGAAATGTGGGGCACACAATAGCCCATTGTTGACTGTGGGATAGGTGACAATGAATATACAGACAGGAACTCAACAGGATAACAGTAAAACTAGTACAATGACCAGGGTGGAGAGAGAGAGGGGATGCAAGGGTTACTTGAAGTTAGAGAAATTAAATTTCATACCGCTGGATTGTAAGCTGCCCAAGTGAAATATGAGATGCTGTTCCTCCAATTTACATTTGGCCTCACTCTGACAATGGAGGAAGCCCAGGACAGAAAGGTCAATATGGGAATGGGAGGGGGAGTTCAAGTGTTTGGCAACCAGATCACATCAGCCGAGGAGGCGGGTTGCTAAGCAGACTCCATTAGGCGGCGCCCGGCCTCTGGACCTACAACGGACCCTGGGCCTACACTGTCCGGGCCTACACTGTCCGGGCCTACAGCGTCCGGACCTACAGCGTCCAGACCTACAGCACCTGGACCTACAGCGCCCTCCCTGGGCCTAACACGGGACAAGGGTGGTCCAGTATGGGACAAACCAATTCAGCCCAAAATACAGGATGTCCCGGCTAATACGGGACAGTTGGCAACCCTAGTGCCACCTCACAATGGCACTCAATTCCCTGCTCTTTTAGAAACATCTCTACTTTCGCTTTAAGTACCCCCAAAGATCCCGCCCTTCTCGGGTTGAAAAATTGAGAGATTCTCCACCCTCTGCAAGGTGAAATTTCTACTCACCTCAGTTTTAAATGACTGCCTTTTAATCTTGTAACTATGTCTGTGCAGGAAGGAACTGCAGGTATTGGTTTATACCGAAGACAGACACAAAATGTCCACAGTTGAGGTCTTACTGCCTGGACAGCAGCGAGGAGCCATGGCTGCCCCGCGCTTTCGAGGAAGTTCTGATGCCAGGCCTTGATCGGAAGGCCTTTGCTCTTCCTTTATTCCTTTGCCTCAGTAAGTTGAGGTTCAGTGTGTGCCTTGACAACTTTCGGTTCTGGACACCATGATGCAAGCTGAGCAATTTAAGGTCCACTAAGCAGCTAAATGCAATTTCAAACTTGATTTTCCATTTTCAGTTCAGTTGGAATATACCCAAAGCACTAGAAACCGATAACAGGCAGTGAAGAGGCTTTAACCATGCTATACGAAAATATCTACTCTCCATATAGTCTGGACTTTATGGCTGTAATTATGGAAAGGATAAACAACAGAACAAAGTTCACGTGATATCTGGGCTTAAAGCCCATATTGTACTGTATTGCCCGTATTGCCCCTGACTCTCAGTCTGACAAAGGGTCTCGACCCAAAACATCATCTATTCCTTTTTTTCAGAGATGCTGCCTGACCCGCTGAGTTACTCCAGGTTTTTGTATCTATCTTCGGTTTAAACCAGCATCTGCAGTTCCTTCCTACACAATCTGCACTGAACTGTCTTGATGTTAATTATATTCAAAGGTTCATTGAACTATTGCCAGTTGAGATTGCCGTTCATGGCTTTATGCCATTACTGGGATGTTCCACACATAGTACTAATGCATGTAACTAGGGTTAATATATTTCATTAGCAAATAAAGGTAAGTATAAAGCTTGGAGACAATGCCTGCAGATGCAGCAACATTCAGGCATATACAATTTTCAATTCTTGTTATTTACAATATATATTAACGATTTAGACGAGGGAATTAAATGTGACATCTCCAAGTTTGCGGATGGCACAAAGCTGGGTGGCAGTGTGAGCTGCAAGGAGGATGCTATGAGGCTGCAGTGTGACTTGGATAGGTTGGGTGAGTGGGCCGATGCATGGCAGATGCAGTATAATAATATGGATAAATGTGAGGTTTTCCACTTTGGTGGCAAGAACAAGAAGGCAGATTATTATCTGAATGATGTCAGATTAGGAAAAGGGGAGGTGCAAGAGACCTGGGTGTGCTTGTACATCAGTCACTGAAAGTAAGCATGCAGGTACAGCAGGCAGTGAAGAAAGCTAATGGCATGTTGGCCTTCATTGCAAGAGGACTTTAGTTTAGGAGCAAGGAGGTCCTACTGCAGTTTTACAGGGCCCTGGTGAGACCGCACCTGGAGTATTGTGTGCAATTTTGGTCTCCTAATTTGAGGAAGGGTATTATTGCTATTGAGGGAGTGCAGCGTAGGATCACCAGGTTAATTCCTGGGATGGTGGGACTGACATATGATGAAAGAATGGGTCGACTGGGCTTGTATTCACTGGAATTTAGAAGGATGAGAGGGGATCTTATAGAAACATATAAAATTCTTAAGGAATTGGACAGCCTAGATGCATGAAAAATGTTCCCGATGTTGGAAGAGTCCAGAACCAGGGGTCACAGTTTAAGAATGGGGTTGGCCATTTAGGACTGAGATGAGGAAAAACTTCTTCACCAAGAGAGTTGTGAATCTGTGGAATTCTCTACCACAGAAGGCAGTGGAGGCCTATTAAACATAGAAACATAGAAAATAGGTGCAGGAGGAGGCCATTCGGCCCTTTGAGCCAGCACCCCCATTCATTGTAATCATGGCTGATCGTCCCCAATCAATAATCTGTGCCTGCCTTCTCCCCATATCCCTTGATTCCACTAGCCACTAGAGCTCTATCTAACTCTCTCATAAATCCATCCAGTGATTTGGCCTCCACTGCCCTCTGTGGCAGAGAATTCCACAAATTCACAACTCTCTGGGTGAAAAAGTTTTTTCTCACCTCAGTTTTAAATGGCCTCCCCTTTATTCTAAGACTGTGGCCCCTGGTTCTGGACTCGCCCAACATTGGGAACATTTTTTCTGCATCTAACTTGTCCAGTCCTTTTATAATTTTATATGTTTCTATAAGATCCCCCCTCATCCGTCTAAACTCCAGTGAATACAAGCCTAGTCTTTTCAATCTTTCCTCATATGACAGTCCCGCCATCCCAGTGATCAATCTCGTGAACCTACGCTGCACTGCCTCAATTACAAGAATGTCCTTCCTCAAATTAGGAGACCAAAACTGTACACAATACTCCAGATGTGGTCTTACCAGGGCCCTATACAACTGCAGAAGAACCTCTTTACTCCTATACTGAAATCCTCTTGTTATGAAGGCCAACATTCCATTAGCTTTCTTCACTGCCTGCTGTACCTGCACGCCAACTTTCAGTGACTGGTGTACAAGGACACCCAGGTCTCGCTGCACCTCCCCCTTACCTAATCTAACTCCATTGAGATAATAAACTGCCTCCTTGTTTTTGCCACCAAAGTGGATAACCTCACATTTATCTATATTATACTGCATCTGCCATGCATTTGCCCACTCACTCAACCTGTCCAGGTCACCCTGCAACCTCCTAACATCCTCTTCACAGTTTACACTGCCACCCAGCTTTGTGTCACCCGCAAACGTGCTAGTGTTGCTTCTAATTCCCTCTTCCAAATCATTAATATATATGGTAAACAGTTGCGGCCCCAACACCGAGCCTTGCAGCACTCCACTCGCCACTGCCTGCCATTCTGAAAAGGACCCGTTTACTCCTACTCTTTGCTTCCTGTCTGCCAACCAATTTTCTATCCATGTCAACACCCTACCCCCAATACCATGTGCTCTAATTTTAGTCACCAATCTCCCGTGCGGGACCTTATCAAAGGTTTTCTGAAAGTCTAGATACACTACGTCCACTGGCTCCCCTTTATCCATTTTACTTGTCACATCCTCAAAAAATTCCAGAAGATTAGTCAAGCATGATTTCCCTTTCATAAATCCATGCTGACTTGGACTTATCCTTTTACTGCTATCCAAATGCACCGTTATTATCTCTTTAATAATTGACTCCAGAATCTTTCCCACCACCAAAGTCAGGCTAACTGGTCTGCAATTCCCCGTTTTCTCTCTCGCTCCTTTCTTGAAAAGTGGAATAACATTAGCTACCCTCCAATCCACAGGAACTGATCCTGAATCTATTGAACATTGGAAAATGATCACCAATGCGTCCACTATTTCTAGAGCCACCTCCCTGAGGACCCTGGGATGCAGACCATCAGGCCCAGGGGATTTATCATCCTTCAGTCCCATTAGTCTACCCAATACTATTTCTCGCCTAATGAAAATTTCTTTCAGTTCCTCCATCCCCCTTGATCCTCTGTCCTCCAGTACATCTGGGAGATTGTTTGTGTCTTCCTTTGTGAAGACAGATCCAAAGTACCTGTTGAACTCTTCTGCCATTTCCTTGTTACCCATAATAATTTCACCCGTGTCTGCCTTCAAGGGACCCACATTTGACTTTGCTACTCTTTTTCTCTTAACATATCTAAAGAAGCTTTTACTGTCCTTCTTTATATTCTTGGCCAGCTTCCCCTCATACTTCATCTTTTCAGCCTGTATTGCCCATTTTGTTACCTTCTGTTGTCCTATGAAAGTTTCCCAATCCTCTGGCTTCCGGCTACTCTTTGCTGTGTTATACATCTTTTCTTTTAGTTTTATTCCATCCCTAACTTTCCTTGTCAGCCACGGTTTACTCCTACTCCCCTTAGAATCTTTCTTCCTTTTTGGAATGAAATGATCCTGCTTCTTCCGGATTATGCCCAGAAATTCCTGCTATTGCTGGTCCACCGTCAATCCTGCTAGGATCCCTTTCCAGTCTACCTTGGCCAGCTCCTCTCTCATGCCTTCATAGTCCCCTTTGTTCAACTGTAACACTGACACTTCCGATTTAACCTTCTTCTCAAATTGCAGATTAAAACTAATCATATTATGATCACTACCTCCAAGCGGTTCCTTTACCTCAAGTTCTCTTATCAAATCTGGTTCATTGGACAACACTAAATCCAGAATTGCCTTTTCTCTGGTAGGCTCCATTACAAGCTGCTCTAAGAATCCACTGGATGTTTTCAAGAGAGAGTTATATTTAGCTCTTAAGGCTAAAGGAATCAAGGGATATGGGGAAAAAAAGCAGGAACGGGGTACTGATTTTACATGATCAGCCATGATCATATTGAATGGCGGTGCTGTCTCGAAGGGCCGAATGGCCTACTCCATCACCTATTTTTCTATGTTTCTATGTCTATAGGCTTTATGCCTGCCATTAGGAGCTAATCTCAACTTGGTGAAGAGTGTTCAGTGTTGGTCACCTGCTAAAGAAAGGATGCCATTAAGCAGGAAAGAGTGCAGAGAAGATTAACAAAGATGTTGTCAATACTGGTGGGACAAAGGAAGGATATAGGTGGAGACAGGAAGATAGAGGGAGATCTGGGAAGGAGGAGGGGAAGGGAGGGACAGAGGAGCTATCTGAAGTTGGAGAAGTCAACGTTCATACCACCGGGCCGCAAACTGCCCAGGCGAAATATGAGGTGCTGCTCCTCCAATTTCCGGCGGGCCTCACTATGGCACTGGAGGAGGCCCATGACAGAGAGGTCAGACTGGGAATGGGAGGGGGAGTTGAAGTGCTGGGCCACCGGGAGATCAGTGGCGTTAATGCGGACCGAGCGCAGGTGTTCAGCGAAGCGATCGCCGAGCCTGCGCTTGGTTTCGCCGATATAGATGAGTTGACATCTAGAGCAGCGGATGCAATAGATGAGGTTGGAGGAGGTGCAGGTGAACCTCTGTCTCACCTGGAAAGAATGTTTGGGTCCTTTGATGGAGTTGAGGGGGGAGGTAAAGGGACAGGTGTTGCATCTCGTGCGGTTGCAAGGGAAAGTGCCCGGGGTTAGGGTGGTTTGGGTAGGAAGGGACGAGTGGACCAGGGAGTTGCGGAGGGAACGGTCTCTGCGGAATGCAGAGAGGGGAGGGGATGGGAAGATATGGCCAGTGGTGGGGTCCTGTTGTAGGTGACGGAAATGTTGGTGGATGATATGTTGGATCCGCTGGCTGGTGGGGTGGAAGGTGAGAACGAGGGGGATCCTGTCCTTGTTGCGAGTGGGGGGATGGGGAGCAAGAGCGGAGCTGCGGGATGTAGAAGAGACCCTAGTGAGAGCCTCATCTATAATGGAGGAGGGGAAGCTTAGCTGGGGCATTTTGGTCGGCATGTGTGAGTTGGGGCAAAGAACCTATTGTCATTGATGACTCTAAGTGTGGCCTCACCAATGTCTTTTACAACTGTAACAAAACGTCCCAGCTTCTATTCTCAATTCCCTAACTGAACAAGGCCATAGCATGTCAAAATCTTTCTCACCACCCCACCCTATCTACCTGTGATACCACTTTCAGGAAACTGCACTTTTACTCTTAAATCAATCTGCTCTACAACACTCCCCAGAGCATTATCAATCACTGTGAAGGTCAAGCCCTGTTTTGACTTCCCAAATTACAATACTTCACATTTATTCCTCGACCCACATGCCCAACTGATCAAGATCCTCCTGTAATTTGTTATAACCATCTTCACTGTATACAATAGCACCTATTTTAGTGTCATCTGCAAGCTTGTTAATCATGCCTTATACATTATCATCCAAATCATTGATATAAATGACAAACAGCAATGGGCTCATCACTGATCTCTGAGACATACCACTAAGTTACAGGCCAGTGTGAAAAGCAACCTTCCCTCGGTCTCTGTGTCCAAGCATGAAGCCATTTCTGTATTGTGAAGCCAATTTACACTTTACTTTTAGACTTGAGTTACAGTGTGGAAAACAGACCCTTTGGCTCATCGAGTCCGCAACGACCAGCCATTACCCCATACACTAGCACTATCCAACACACTAGGGAGTGTGGAAGGAAACCGGAGCACCCGGAGAAATCCCTTGCGGTCACGGGAGAACGTACAAGCTCCATGCAGACAGCACCTGTAGGCAGGATCGAACATGGGTCTCTCTGGTGCTGTAAGGCAGCAGCTCTACCGCTGTGCCACTGTGCGGCCCTGGTGCCCAATGCTGTGTTCAAAGTTCAAGCATCTTCATTGCAGTGTGCACTCACTCCTCATTTTGACTCATCGGCCACATGGATACATTACACTCCACCCGTTCCTCCAGATTATTAATACAATCATTAATAATTGAGGGCCAAGCATAGATCCTTCAGCACTTCTCCAATAACATTCTTCCAGCCCGACAAAGACCTGTTTATTTCAACTCTCAATCTCCTAAACGATAGTTGATCTTCAACTCTCCTTATCTTCTACTCTCCTTATTGCAAACTTAAAGAACTTGAGCAAATATATCAAACATGATTGTCCTTTCATAAGGGATGAAACATGCCTCTCCATGAGAGGCATAGATAGGGTAGACAGTCAAAACCTTTTTTCCCAGGTTGGAATGTCAAACATAAGCTATAAGATGAGAGCAAAAAATGTAATGGAGATGTGTGGGGCAAGTTTTTTCATACAGAGTGTGGTGGGGGCCAGGAACACATTGCCAGGGGTGGTTGTTTAGTTTAGAGATGCCGCACAGAAACAGGTCTTCGGCCTACCTAGTCCGCACCGCCCTGCGATCCCCGCACATTAACACTACCCGACACACACTATGGACAATTTACACATACAAAGCCAATTAACCTACAAACTTGTACATCTTTGGAATGTGGGAGGAAACCGAAATTCACGGAGAAAACCCACAGGTCACGGGGAGAACGTACAAACTCCGTACAGACAGCACCCGTAATCGGGATCGAACCCGAGTCTCCGGCCCTGCAAGTGCTATAAGGCAGCAACTCTACCGCCACGCCACGCCACCGTGCCACTTTGTGGTAGTGAAGGCAGATGCGATGGTGGCATTTCGGAGGCTTTTAGACAGGCACATGGAAGTGCAGGGAATAGAAGGATATGGATTCTGCACAGGCAGACGAGATCAGTTTAATTTGACATCAAATTCGGCACAAACATTGTGGGCCATAGACAAGAGCCCATTCCCGTGCTGCACTGTTCTATATTGATTTGATCACTGTAAGCTTCTGTAAGTGACTGGCTATTTCTTCCCTAATGATAGATCCCAGCACCCTGCCAACAACAGATGTTCAGCCATCAAGCATGTCGTTACAGACTTTTCCTTTTTTGAACAATCGAATCACATTCATGGTTTTCTTAATGAAACCTAACGGCTCCACTATCTCTGGATTTGCATTCCCTAAAACGTTCAGATGTTAGCCATTGGAATCTGATATCTTGTCTGCCATTATGTGGATAAATGTGAAGTTATCCACTTTGGTGGCAAGAACAGGAAAGCAGACTATTATCTGAATGGTGGCCGATTAGGAGACGGGGAGATGCAGCGAGACCTGGGTGTCGTGGTGCACCAGTCAATGAAAGTAGGCATGCAGGTGCAGCAGGCAGTGAAGAAAGCGAATGGTATGTTGGCATTCATAGCGAGGGGATTTGAGTATAGGAGCAGGGAGGTTCTGCTGCAGTTGTACAGGGCATTGGTGAGACCACACCTGGAGTATTGCGTACAGTTTTGGTCTCCTAATCTGAGGAAAGACATTCTTGTCATAGAGGGAGTACAGAAAAGGTTCACCAGATTGATTCCTGGGATGGCAGGACTTTCATATGAAGAAAGACTGGATAGACTCGGTTTGTACTCGCTGGAATTTAGAAGATTGAGGGGGGGATCTTATAGAAACTTACAAAATTCTTAAGTGGTTGGACAGGCTTGATGCAGGAAGATTGTTCCCGATGTTGGGGAAGTCCAGAACAAGGGGTCACAGTTTAAGGATAAGGGGGAAGTCTTTTAGGACCGAGATGAGAACGTTTTTCTTTTTCACAGAGTGGTGAATCTGTGGAATTCTCTGCCACAGAAGGTAGTTGAGGCCAGTTCATTGGCTATATTTAAGAGGGAGTTAGATATGGCCCTTGTGGCTAAAGGGATCAGGGGGTATGGAGAGAAGGCAGGTACGGGATACTGAGTTGGATGATCAGCCATGATCATATTGAATGGCGGTGCAGGCTCGAAGGGTCGAATGGCTTACCCCCGCACCTATTTTCTATGTTTCTATGAGTCCCATGAGTTTATCTAAGCCCTTGTCCCTTGTGATGGTGATTATCCTTCTAACCTCTCTGAAACTAGCCCATCAGAAATCTTAAGGATTTTTACTGCCCTCAACCATGAAAACTGGCATAAAGTAATGATTTAACTTAAGTGGCATTTCTTTGCTTCCGAGTGGTAATTCCAGTTTCCCTCGCTTGGGGCCTATATTTCCTATTATTCGCCATTTTTTTCCATCTCATTATCAATTTGATCCCTTCCGCATTCACTTTACAGCCTCTCCCTGCTGGTTCTAGTAAAGTTCCCATTGCACAAATTCCTCCTCCCTGGTCACCTTGCCTGTTTGAACAGTCCAATGAATGTGCAGGTTAAAATACCCATGATAACTGCAGTTCTCTTTTCATGTGTTTTTGATGTTTCCCCCATTTATACGTTGTCCTACCACTGGGCAACATCTTGGAGGCCTGTTGATCCCCCCCAGCCTGTGCTTTCGTTCCCCTGCCATTCGTTATTTCCACTCAAACCGTTTCCACCTCCCCTCCCACTGCATCTGTACAGCTATTCAGCAGTGACCTGGTTTTCTTCCTTCATTAACAAAGCTAGCTCACCTGAGCAGTTTTGGGCCCCATATCTGAGGACGGGTGTGCTGGCTTTGGAGAGGGTCCAGAGGAGGTTTACGAGAATTATCCCAGGGATGATATGATATGATATGATAAGCATTTAAACGACATTGGACCTGTACTTGCTGGAGTTAAGGATGAGTGGGGACCTCTTTGAAACTTTCCGAAGAGTGAAAGGCTTGGATACAGTGGATGTAGAGAGGATGTTTCCACCAGTGGGAGAGTCTAGGACCAGAGGCCATAGCCTCAGAATAATAGGACGTACCTTTAGAAAGGAGAGGAGGATGAATATCTTTAGTCAGAGTGGTGAATGTGTGGAATTCATTGCTGCAGAAGGCTGTGGAGGCCGTAAAATTATATTTTTAAGGTGGAGATTGATAGATTATTGATTAGTACGGGTGTCAGGGGTTATGGGAAGGTAGGAGAATGGGGTTAGAGGGAAAGATAGATTAGCCATGATTGAATGGCAGAGTAGACTTGATAGGCCAAATGGCCTAATTCTGCTCCTATAACTTATGCACTTATGAATCTCCTGTTCCTTCATGCCATTTATTTTGGGATCTTAAATAACCGGTTTCCATTTGAGTTTCCATTTGTGGTTAGTCTGCAACCACATCTCTGTCATACCTATTAGATCATATTCCTCAGGTACTATTTCTGCTCTCAGATATCTTGTTACAAACACGATGTGCATTCAGACGGAGAGCCTTCAGCTTTGACTTGAGAACAGCACATGGACAGACCCTTCAGCCCACAATACTGTATCTGTGCCGAGTCTGATGCCAGGCTAAACTGTCCTAGACAATAGGTGCAGGAATAGGCCATTCGGCCCTTCGAGCCAGCATCGCCACTCAATGTGATCATGGCTGATCATTCTCAATCAGTACCCCGTTCCTGCCTTCTCCCCATACCCCCTGACTCCGCTATCCTTAAGAGCTCTATCTAGCTCTCTCTTGAATGCATTCAGAGAATTGGCCTCCACTGCCTTCTGAGGCAGAGAATTCCACAGATTCACAACTCTCTGACTGAAAAAGTTTTTCCTCATCTCAGTTCTAAATGGCCTACCCCTTATTCTGAAACTGTGGCCCCTTGTTCTGGACTCCCCCAACATTGGGAACATGTTTCCTGCCTCTAATGTGTCCAACCCCTTAATAATCTTATACTTTTCGATAAGATCTCCTCTCATCCTTCTAAATTCCAGTGTATACAAGCCTAGTCGATCCAGTCTTTCAACATGCGACAGTCCCGCCATTCCGGGAATTAACCTAGTAAACCTACGCTGCAGGCCCTCAATAGCAAGAATATCCTTCCTCAAATTTGGAGACCAAAACTGCACACTCGGGCCCTGTACAACTGCAGAAGGACCGCTTTGCTCCTATACTCAACTCCTCTTGTTATGAAGGCCAACATTCCATTGGCTTTCTTCACTGCCTGCTGTACCTGCATGCTTCCTTTCAGTGACTGATGCACTAGGACACCCAGATCTCGTTGTACGTTCCCTTTTCCTAACTTGACACCATTCAGATAATACTCTGCCTTCCTATTCTTACCACCAAAGTGGATAATCTCACACTGTCCTCTGTCTGCACGATACACATCGCACCATTCTCTGCAGATCCAAGTACCTATCTAAATAGCTCTTAAGCACCACCATCATACCTGCCTCCACCACCACCCCTGGTAGTGAATTCCAGGCACTCACCACTCACTGTGCAAAAACACATGCCCTCCATTAACTTTTTCTTTAACACTTTTTAATCTTCCTCTGGGTTTACTTTCGACTGTCATTTCTTTGCTTATTTTTTCTGCTCCTCCTGTCATGCTATGATTTTCAACCCTCTCTCCCCCCCCACCCCCCTTCACAATGACATACCGTTTGCTCTTGATTAATTAAACTTTGCATCATTAGATTTCTCCCCCTACCAAATTAGTTTGAAGCCCTTCCTACAGCTGTGTTCACCAAGACATTGGTCTCAGGTGAAGCCCATCCTGACCTCCTCCTTCCCCAGCACAGGCACCAGTGTCCCATGAACCGGAGCCGCACCAGTCTTTGATCCACCCATTTGTTTGTCTGACTGGAAGTTTGAAACCAGCAGTGCAGCAGCTGGGACTGTTCTCAGTGGAGTGCAGGAGGCTCTGTGGTGAATTTATTGAGATTTACAAATTTGAAGGACATAGACAGTCACTGTCTTTTTCCTGGGTAGGAGAATCTAAAACTAGAGAACAAATATTTAAGATGAGGGGGGAAACATTTAAAGGAGATGAGACAGATACAATAGAGACGTTTAGGTAGGCACAAGGAGGTGCAAGGGGTAAGATCAATTTAACTTGACATCATGTTCAGCACAAACATTTTGGGCCAAATGGCCCGTTCCTATGCTACACTGTTCTATGAGATCTAAAGGGAAAGATTTTCAGAGAGGGCGGTGAGTGTATGGGAAAATCTGAAGGAATACGTAGTAGAGATGACTACAATCACAGTATTTAAAAAGCATTTGGAAGGGTACACGGATGGGAAAAGAATAGAGGGATGTGGGCCAGGTGCAGGAAAATGGGATTAGCGCAGAAAGGCTTCTTGGTCAGCATGGAGAAGTGCCGAAGGGCCTATTTCCATGCTGTGACAATGACTCATCCCCATTTAGAACGGAGATGAGGAAGAACTTTTTCAGTCAGAGAGTGGTGAAGGTGTGGAATTCTCTGCCTCAGAAGGCAGTGGAGGCCAGTTCGTTGTATGCTGTCAAGAGAGAGCTAGATAGAGCTCTTAAGGATAGCGGAGTGAGGGGGTATGGGGAGAAGGCAGGAACGGGGTACCGATTGAGAGTGATCAGCCATGATCGCATTGAATGGCGGTGCTGGCTCGAAGGGCTGAATGGCCTACTCCTGCACCTATTGTCTATTGACTCATTTCTCTAATCAGTTCTCCTGCCATTTCCTGTCAAGTCATCCATTGCAATAAAGTCCTTGATTGACCTATGCAACAGGATGGAATGCCTTTGGCCAGCTTCCCATTACTCCATGTGGAACTGAATGACGCAGCCTGATCGCAAAGAGACGCAAAGTGTAACCCTAATTTGATCCTGTAAAACACACCTCCAGCGGATTAGACAAAAAATAAACTGGCAGGTTAAAATAAATCACAAACATGACGAGCTCACCCACTGGCTGGTGAGGCTGAGTATGGTTCAGCACGGTGTTACACTGAGCATATGTGATTCTCATGATCATGAGAGGAATAGATCGGGTAAATGCAGTCTCGAGCCCGGAGTAGGTGAATCGAGGACCAGACGACATAGGCCTTAAGCTGAAGGGGAAAAGATTTAACAGGAATCAGAAGGGTAACTTTTTCACACAAAGGGTGGTGGGTGCATGGAACAAGCTGCCAGAGGAGGTAGTTGAGGCAGGGACTATCCGAACATTTAAGAAACAGTAAGACAGGTACATGGATAGGACAGGTTTGGAGGGATATGGACCAAATGCTGGCAGGTGGGACTAGTGTAGCTGAGACATGCTGGCCGGTGTGAGCAAGTTGGGCCAAAGGGCCCATTTTTACACTGCATCACTCTATCATCTCCTTCCTAAAAGCACATCCTATAATTCTGAGGCTATGACCTCTAGTTCTAGACTCTGCCACTAATGGAAACATCCTCTCCCCATCCACTCTATCCAAGCCTTTCACTATTCTGTGTTTCAATGAGGTCCCCCCTCATTCTTCTAAACTCCAGCGAGTACAGGCCCAGTGCCGACAAACGCTTGACAGCTTAATGACATAAAGAGTAAACGACAAGGAAAGGCAACATGCAGGATGTTGCCTGGATTGGAAGGATGTGTCGAGGCCATGTGAATGTCATAAATTTGCAAAATCAAAGGGCCATCACATGCAAATAATTTTTAGTTTATTCCCCCTTCCTCCCCCCCTCTACTTTCAGTATGAAGAACGATTCCGACCCGAAGCGTCACCTATTTTTTCTCTCCAGTGAGAAACTACTTTCAACTAGAGCTGCTGAGGTTAAGTGACTCATGCCCTGACACCTTAAATAATTTCTGCCACTTGCTCAGGAGGGTTCACTTCACTTTGTGGTGAAGTGCTTTGAGAGGTTGGATATGGAACATTTCAACTCCTGCCTTAGAAAGGATCCGAACCAACTACAATTCATCTACTGCTGCAATAGATCAACTGGGATTGGGACAGTACTGGTTTCACACTCTGCACCAGACCACTTGGACAATAAGAACATAAACGTATGGCTATTGTTAGACAAAGTGCTGGAGTAAATCAGCAGGTCAGGCCTCCTGTGGAGGCTCCGGCCGCGTGGACGTCGGAAGCTCGCAGCCCCTGCCCTGGGTGGGGGCCGACATCTGGAGCTCCGGCAGCGGCAGTGTCTTCGCCCGCCCCGAATCGCGGGGCTTGGGTCGGCCCGCTGCGCACCTTTCACCATCCGGCGCGGCTTGGAACGTGGCAACTCCAACAGCCTGACCGCGTGAGAAGACGGCAGGGGAAGAGAAAAGACATTCTGGCCTTCCATCACAGTGAGGAGGTGACTGGAGGAGACTCACTGTGATGGATGTTTCTTTTTGTTTGGTGTTGGTTTATGATTGTGTGTGTTATTGCTTATTTTTATTGCTCTTATTGTTGGACTGTGGGTAATCTTTCATTTCACTGCACATTTATGTGTATGTGGCAAAGAAACTTGACTATAACTATGACATCTCTGACGAAAAAGGATAGGTGACGTTTCAGGACAGGACCCTTCTTCAGACTCATTTATATCTTGGGTATAAACCAGCATCTGCAGTTTTCTACATGTAGCTGTTGCTCATCCACGACAGCTCAGTGTTCAACACAATCATTCTCTCCAAACATAAACTTGGACGAGTTTAAGAAAACTGTTTAACCCTACGTAACTGGATCCTCGACTTCCTTATCAGCAGACCACAATCAATATTAAGATAGACACAAAAAGTTGGAGTAACTCAGCGGGACAGGCATCATCACTGGAGAGAAGGAACGTGTGACTGTTTCGGGTTGAGACAGTTCTTTGTGTCTCCCATTCCTTCTCTCCAGGGATGCTGCTTGTGCTGCTGAGTTACTCCAGCTTTTTGTGTCTATCTTCGGTTTAAACCAGCATCTGCAGTTCCTTCCTACACAATCAATATGAATTGGCAGAAACATTTCCTCTTTGATAACCATCAACACAGGTACACTACAGGTCTGTGTTCAGTCCCTTACTCAACTCTCTTGATACCCAATTGTGTCACCGGGCACAGCTCCAACCCATCTTTAAATTTACCGATATCATCATTGCTGGATGAATGATGAGTAACAATGTGTCAGAGTACAAGAGGGAGATTGAAAAACTGATTGAACAGTGCCAGAACAACCTTGCTCAGCAAGACCAACGAGCTGATGGTCGACTTCAGGTGAAGAAAGCCAAAGATTCATGGTCTTCAACATTGTCGGCAGTGAGTCAACATGGAACAGTATAGCACAGGCCCTTCGGCCCACAATGTCTGTGTGAAATATGATGCCAAGTCCAACTCTTATTTGCTGCACCATATCTACATCTCCCTCTTCTCTGCATATCCAATTAGTCTGCATAGTCCCTTAAGGCACCAATTAATCTCTTAAATGCTACTATTGCATCTGCCTTCTCCATTACACCCGGCAGAGTGTTTCACGCACTCACCACTCTTGTGTAAATAAAAACTTGCCTTGCACATCTCCTTTACATTTTGCCGCTCTCACCACAAAGCTATGCCCACTGGGATCCTGGGTTAAAAGGTTCTATCTACATTATCTTTAGCCTCACCTAATTTTACATACCACAGCTTCAAGTTCCAGGAGGCGCATTTCTCTGAAGATCTGTCCTGGGCCCTGCATATTAATGCAATCACAAGCAAGCTCATCAACTCCTCTACTTGATTCAGTATGTCACTGAATACTCTATTTAACTTCTACAGGTGTAGAGAGCATATTGACTGGTTGCATCATGGCCTAGCTCAGCAGGCTGATTGAACTATTATGGTTACTTAGTATTGCAGTCTAGCTATTGTATTTTTGATCATTACACGTCTGCTTGTAATTGCATGATAAGGGCCCATTATGCTGCAGCAAATAGGAATTTCTGTGCTCTGTTGTCAGCAGTGTTGCAGTGCTAATTTTTTAGGTGCCAGAGCTGTCATTGGTGCCGGAGAGGCCGCTGTTAAATTCCCCGCTAGTTAAAATTCCCCACTTTATATTTTGGCTTTTTTTTTTTTTACAGGTGTGCACCCCTGGTTGTCAGTACATATGACAGTTGTCTCTCGAGGTGGTGTTTTAGTCTCAAGTTTCTATTTCTCTTCATAGTTTAAGTCATTAAGAAAATCAATTATTCACTGTGACCCTTGTAAAAAAGTGATGCTCATTTAATGCTGGAGGTTATCACAAGTGAGATATTAAAGAACTTATTGGTTTTTCCCACAAATACATTGTGCAGTAATCTACTCAAAGACTATTCTGCTTGGGGTTTGTTTAATGCTCACGGGATTCTTCACGTCGGATGACGACTCGGGTACAGTCAGCTTGACAGCTTACCTGCAATTTCAGATCAGTTACTGTAGGCACAGTAGTTGAGTAGTTGACCAAAGAACGGGTGAACTGATCCACTTACTTACAAATTTCCATTTTCACTGAGTACTTTTCACCTCAGTCTGCTTTGATAGAGTGGTTTTCGGTAGGATGCAATTATGCCATAAATTTCACATGTGCGACATTAATACTTAACAAGCTTTAAAACAGATAGTTTTAAACTATCTGTACAAATAACGATTTGTCAGCAAGAACGCAAATCAGCTGCAATTCCTTTGCATGCAAGTCTTCTATTATTACAGCATATACTGAGGGCTGAAGCTGGCCTTAGAGATATGGAAGCTAAACGTCTGTAACAGTTACAGACTCACTGTCTGTAACTGAAACACAATATCTGTCACCTGTTCGGAATTTCCAACGCATTTACGCGTGTGGCTTCATGTACAGGAAGGTGATAGAGAGCTTAGTGACATGGTGTCAGGATAATAACCTCTCCCTCAATGTCAGCAAGACTAAGGTGTAATTATTGGTTTAAGGGGTGTGGTGGAGTACATGCCCCGCTCAACATCAATGGTGCAGAAGTAGAAATGATTGAGAGCCTCAATTTCCTTGGCATTAATATTACAAATGATCTGATGTGGACCAATCATATTGATATGACAGCCAAGGAGGTATACCAACTTGAGGAAATTCAGCACGTCTCCAGTGACTCTTACAAACTTCTATCGATGCATCACAGAAAGCATATGGTCGGGTTGCATCAGAGCTTAGTTTGGGAACAGTTCTGCCCAAGATTGCAAGAAACTGCAGAGTTGTAGATGTAACCCAGTCCACCACACAGACTAGACTTCCACACAGACTGGACCATTGATTCCATCGACACTTCACCCTGCCTCGGAAAAGCAGCCAACCAGACTCAGGAACAACTCTTTCCCTTCTGTTATCAGGCTTCTGAACCATTCTTCTCTAAGCCTGGGGACTGTTTGATTCACTTCTATCCCATTGTGGACATTGGACTTTGTCTATGGAACTGAAGCGCTACAATGCTGAGAACTACATTCTGCACTCTATCTTCACCGTTGCTCTACGTACTTGAGTTTGACTTGATTGTAATTATATTTGGTATATCTGATCTGTTTGGAAAGCATGCTAAAAAGCTTTTTCACTGTACCTTGGTAAACATAATAATAAACCTAAACAATATTAGAAATCGCATCAAAAATAGTGCAACCTTATTTTGGGCGTTGGGGGGTGCTGATATGTTTGATGGTTCAGGCAACGAAAGGCACAATTTTTTTAAAAAAAACTTAACTTGTGAATGCTTGACAATTACCCGTAGCAATTAAGAGGTTCTTTAATAAAAAGTGAACTGTTGATGTTTAAAAGTAATTTTTTTATTCTCCTTTCTCAATTTTTCTATTTTTTTGATAATCACTGCATAACAGTTAAAATTTTATACGCTGCCACCAGAGCTTCAGACAAGGCAGCATAAAGTATTTACATATTCTTAAACAGGGGGGGAAGGGAAAGAGAAAAAAACCACAAAATCCATAATTAGTGCAATCTCATCAGATCTTCATTTTACATATCGAAGATTATTTAGAATTGCTTCTTTAAACTGCGCATAAAACTCTTGTAATAATTCTATACATTTTTTATGCTTCAATAAAATCTACTTACAAGCATCCATACCTCAATTCTTTTAGCTCTGGCTGATACTATCCAGTGTAGCTATTTCAGAAGAAAATAATAGCAATTTTTATCTCATTGAAGAATTTGACACAAAAAATTAAATAAACCATTAAGCTGGTTCTGAAGGGAAAAAAATAACCGTACCAAAGTAGAGTCAGAAGGAGCTGCAGATGCTGAGGAACTCAGCGGGTCAGGCAGTACCTGTGGAGGAATGGACAGATGATGTTTTGTGTGTTGGGACTTTTCTTCAGACTCCCATCATATCCAACTGATTCAGCCAAAGAAAATCCTCCTCCAGAGGATTTACTCTTCAGCTCATCCTTCGTTTCCTCCAGGAAATGGATATATGGTGGGATAGAGTATGAGGAAGGGTCACAATCCAAAATCCTGCCTGTCCATTCCATCCACAGATGTTGCCTGATCTGCCGCGATCAACCAGTACAATCCGGATACAAAATATTTTAAAAACATTTTTTGTTTGTAGTAATGGCTCAGCATTTTAGAGAGGTACTTTTTTGATTTAGGTGAAATTCCGTACTAAATTCCCTGAAGTAGCTGATGAGCAAATATCCTCATACTTGTTACTGGGCATGTCATTTAGATTGTATCTGTGTATAGTTTCTACATTACCTTGCCTTGAATGGTTCCTTATGATTTAGCTAGAAAATCCGAAGTTCTAGACTTAACAACTCATCCTTTGCTCCTACCTTACTCCTCCAGGAAATGGATATGTGGTAGAACAGAGGTCAATTGATATTGGTAGTGATGTGATATAGGTATTGGTAGTGGTCAAAACTACTTCAACAAAGTGACGTTATAATTTATCCTAGAAGAGTTTTAATTTGGTATCTTTCTGTGTACTCTTCAACTGAGATTGCTGAGTAATGATCCAAATGTGAAAATGCAGACTTTACTTGTTTCCCTAGCTTCAATAACTTAGGTTAGATGTGATGCTTTAACCAAGCTCACTGAGGCCAAGATCAAATCTGAACATTACCTCATGTATAGCATCAAAGTATCAATGTATCTATCGAGTACTAAGTCGCTTCCCCTTTGTGCCTCAATGGAAAAAGATAAAAACGATCAGGATAATTAACAAACTATTTAAGTCTCAAACCCAACCCTGAATGGACACATCTGTAACAAGAATAATATGTGCCTTTAATTAATCCACTGCTTTGTTTTCTTACTATCACTAAATCTTAAAGTTAGAGAAGAATTCCGGATGAACGTTAAAGTGAGAGAATGGATCTATACTGTTCATTTCATCATGAGTGTTTGTCAGGTATGGGCTACTCACAATTTTTTTATCCTGAGACTGCTGCAGCCATTACTCAGAGGTGGCTTAGAAAGTTTCAGCGAGGGCTATCAGTAAATTTAACTTTTAATTTTTTTTTAGCATGCACCTTGCAACTAAACAGTTTAAAATTCACATGGAATTAGACAGCAACGTCCAACGTCTCTCTTCTTCCAGTAACACTCTTAGACATTACTCTAAAAGAGTAAGAGGAACAGAGAGCCATTGGGAATCTTCACCTGTCACATACCAATTCTGAGAGCTTTTTACTTGCAGGATAATTATTAAACACAACTATTATCCCTAAATGCAGAAGCACGAGAGCAGCAAGAGAGGAAGGACATTATTAGATGGAAATTTCTAGTATTTCACAGTACACAAAACTGGAGAGTGTAGCATCCATTATTGCTGAAATGTACAACCATAATATAAATCCTGGCTGTCACAAAGTAGCCCGATTGGTTTGAATAGTGCACTAAACTTTAAGTTCAAATGAAAACAAATTATTTCAGACCAATACACACAAACTGTACATCAAAGGAAGACCTACCCAGCTGGAAACCCCACCAAAGATGCTAAGCACATCTAAGCAATTTATCTTGAGGTTATGTGATAAGCTTGTCGATAATATCCTATGTTTTGTCCTCTAAAGGACACCATGTAAGTACTTAAGCTTGGAGTCAACAAAATCATACTTAAGGATTGAATGGCATTCTTTCACTTTTAGTTTGAAATGGGAAGATTGTTTTCTTTGTTTGACTATATACCACACAGGAAGCTGATACTCACAGTCCTTAAAGTCACAGGCTATGAGCTGATGCTTTTAGCTTAATAATCAAGATCAGAAAGAATGTGGTGTTGAGGCCAAGAATGGATCAGCAAAGACCTTAATGAATAGTGAAGCAGGCCCAGGAGGTAGTTCGGCCTTCCTCTGCTCCCACTTCTGATGTTTATATACAGCACTTAATTCTGAGCACTTGTTTCACAGCTAATGCAAACAATCAATGTTGAATAAAGATGGATACTATTTTAAGAAAAGTTGAACTTGGGGAAGTTGGCTGGGGTTTGATGTGGAAAGAGAAATCCATTGTTAATCATACTCCTTTCATTGAACAAATGAGCACTAATATTTGAATGCAAAAAACTTTGAATAAACACAAAGGACTAAAATAAAAAGTACATTCTATTATCGCACATTTTAGTGTTAAGCAACTTCTTGGAAAGATAATTGCCACTTGCGACTAAAAAGGTTCATTGCTGACGAAAGCTTCCCTCAACTCTCTCGACAGTTAATTAAAATGCAGTGAAATGCTAACATCTGAAAACTTTAATGGTGGGCTAAAAAAGATTCTGAGGTTTGTGATTGAAGATGGCTAAAAATATAATGTACTGGTCTCATTATCAGCAGTTTTATAAATAAATGAAAACTGCCATTTATCACAACACTACAATAAACAACTAATGAGATAAATGACCCAGTTGTCTTTGGAGCTTTGACTCTAAAATGGCAATCCTTCAAAATATTAGGAAGCAAACAGATCCACAAAGCAGAAATTTGAAATCAATCACAAAACAATGAACACAATTTGCCCAGATGTTACAACACCCAGATATTAGTTTCCATCCAACACTTCTTTCAATTACACTCTTCTTCAGATTCAAGCAATGTGCAGGGTAATGGGGCAGGGGCAGGAGGTAGGGGTTACTAATTAGAAAGGACTTCCTTGTGCACTGGATGATTCTGTGATTTACAGGCATTACAGCCTCCCCAATCATAGAAAGCCTCACAATCAGTCCCAATCAAACGGAATCTGAAATGCAAGTTCAACCTTCTAGCAAAGATTGGAGGAATTTAAAAAGGTGTAGCACATTCACCTCCTAACCCTAACAACCAAACTGTTTAAAGCAAGTGTCCAATGAGGACATCGGGTTGGACAACTATGATGTGCGTGGCACTGAGCTTCCAGAATGATTTACCGCGTTCTATTTTAAACCACCACTTGCAGCAGGCAGCATATCAAAAGTGACCACAATTTATCCTCAAGCTTGAAAATAAAAATGCCTGAGGGAATAATGCACGCTGCAAAAGTTTTCTGCAGTCTCACTGTCAATGGATAAAATTCTCGTGTGTGACAAATGTGGTGGCAGGGCACGTTTCAGATTAGTGCTTTGCTGAACATTTCTGAAATGAAGTGATGGGGGGGAGGAGGGGGAAAGAGAAGAGAAGTATTTACACTTGTGCTCATTTACTTCTCGCTGCAGCAATAGCTCAAACTGAGATTTTAAACCAACTGTTTGATACCAAACTGCAACTACTTTCAAATTTAGAAACAAACCTTTTGGTATTATTTGTGATTTTAACCCTCTCTATAATTAAATGTATTGATGTATTTCTGTCCAGTTTTACACAAGGACTTCAATGATATAGAGTCCAACTATTTGTTTTATTGGGTTTAGTCTATTGGGATACAAAGGAAAACCATTCCTTCAGTGGGTTTTTTCTCATTCCAATATATTCCCAATTGCAACTATAGGATTTTACAGCTGACTGCAGAGAAACCAACTGCAAACATAAAGGTTGATATGGCTAACTGCTGAAAGTTATTGTGAATGACAGATGGTTCTACTGGATTCAGCTTTATACTCAGCAATTGGCCCATCTCCATATAAATTAATTAACCAAACTGCTGTACTGCCAGATAATATCACAAATAACTTTAAGTTTCCCATTTAGGTTTTTGTGGCACCCAGGGAACCCAATCAATGCCATGGGACAAAGGATCCTTGTGTAGACTAACGCTGGCACGTTGTAATTAAGATACATTTTCACGGTACATGCAAGAGGTTAAAATCAAACGGTTGTGATGCTAGCCTTAAACAAGTTCAGTTATCCTGAATCAGCCTTAAAACTGCAAAACAAAAGAGAAATATTTGAAGTCAGCTACATTTTACTTAAATTTCTAGTGCACCTAGTTCCAGTCTGGTCACACCATTTAAAGGCCAGGTTTAGCGCAGATAACTCTTCAACTCTAGTTTAGGTACATGCAATGTGAATCCAATAATCTACTGAAACATCTGGCACATTGTAAAATACTAATTAAATTTATAAACACTCTTCCCGCATGGATCCCACAATACTGATGTATTGACATTTTAGGACAATTAGGAAACAATTCTTTTTGGGCGATACTAAATGATGGAAACTTCAGCAATTCCAAACAGAGAACAAAAATGAAATAACTTTACAAATCTTTGTGAACAATAGAAAGGTGATGTCAAGCTTTTTTTTTGTTTTTCCTTTTCTTGCAACACAAAACAAAGAAAGCACACGATTTCCATCACAGCAAGTATCTGCGTCTAGCATCTTCATCCAGGGTAAGGTCAACAACCTCTGGTGGCCCGCTCCAGGTCGGCTGGGAAATGGCAGGCCATGAATGCATTTGTTGTTGTTGCTCCCTGCTGCCGAGGCAGTACGAGTGAGGAGTCTGCTTCCATGCTGAACATCGCTGAATGACACCAGGTCTGCTCTGAGTGCACCTGTTTAAAACAAAAGTGAACAATCTGTCTTCAATACACTTTCGTTTTTGTTTGAATTCAAGTTTTTCTTTTTAAGGGCAACAGTTCCTTTGTAGAATCTGCCTCATCATTTCTGTCATAGAGCACATAACCTCAAGATAAATCGTTTAGATGTGCTTAGCATCTTTGGTGGGTTTTCCAGCTGGGTAGGTCTTCCCTTGTTGTGCAGTTTGTGTGTATTGCTCTGAAATCATTTGTGTTAATTTGAACTTAAAGTTTAGTGCACTATTCAACTCATCGTATGCAAAATTCTGAGCACTTTCCCTGCAGCAATACATTTTACCTCCAATTTGAATGACTGCACCCAAGCATGGTAGAGCTTGTAATTCTACATTTCCTACTACCCTCCTCTGCCTGGCCAGTAACTCGTGCTAGGTATTAACCCCTTTAATACAAGTAGCCTTTAGAGTATCTTTTCCACTCAGTTGTTCGTCATGCGCAAACTTGAGCATCAAGAGATTATTTGCAGAGATGGCAGCACAGCAGAGTCCAACTTCTGCCTATCTCAGGCCCATAAACATATACTCCCCAGAGGAGGGTACAGACTTTCCTCTCTTTAAAATTCTGTAGAGCATTCAACTAAATTGGAATTAGCCATCTCAGAACAAACCAAAGAAAATATGACCGAACCCACCTGAGGTGGTTTAATTTATGTTTGGTTAGGTTTAGAATTATTGTCATACGTACAATGAAGAATTGTGTTTTGCATTCCATGTAGGCAGATTGTACCATAAGTGCATACATCAAGGTAGCGCAAAAGAGGGAGAAAACTGTAGTATGTGGTTTCCAGCTACAGAGAAAATGCAGGAAAGAGCAAGGGCTGCAACGTGATAGGCTGGAAGATCAAGAATCTTAGTTTGTGAGAGGATCATTCAAGAGTCTGATAATAGCAGGGTGAAAAAAGGTGTTTGTGAGTCTGCTTGGATGTGCCTTCTCGATGGGAGAGGGGAGAAGAGAGTGTGACCAGGGTGTGTGGGGGTCCTTGACTAGTTTGGCTGCTTTCCTGAGACAGCAGGAATTGTAGAGTCGACGAGGGGGAGGGGGAATCTGCCAATTTACTTAATGGACATATGGAAGCAGAAGGCATTAAGCAAAACAGAGACAGATGTAAAAATGAACACATTCCATCGATTACTGTCCCGTTTGAAGATTTGTTTTTTAAAAAATCAAAGCTACAGGATAACAGAAAAAAAGGCAGGTGTCATGAGTTTCTTGGGACGATACTGTGGTTGGTTTTGTTCTTTTTAATATACTATCAATTAGATAGTATCGGAAAATAGATAGTATCTTTTTTTTAGATATTATCAAATAGATTCATTTAATTCAAATTATGTTTTTTAGGTGAAAACCTTTGTTTTTTTTAAGGTTCTATTGACCTAATGTAAAGTTCTTCCAGGCAATAAATACTAGAGAGCCATGTGATAAAGAAAATTAAGTTGCAGAAATGTAATCAGACACACTAAACTACAGGAGCTGACAGAACAGTATTGGTAATTTTTTTTAAATGGTATTCAATGCACCCAAAAAGAAATATACTCATTTAAAAAAGCTAAATGTTCTAATCTGTATGTTAGTAATTTTAAACCCTAGTGTTAACTGTGCTTTACACGTGTGCAAATATCAACGCCATTTCTATTTAAAATTTAACATTATAACATTAATAAGCAATGAAACTCTAGAAAGACCCTTATTGGCTGTCAACGTTCTTGCAAGGAGATCTGCAAGCCCTGACACTGCACTAGGCTGTGCAGTACTTAATATTGTGGAGTGATTGTACCTTGAATCTTCTTGGACTCCTACTATTTCAACCTCACTATCTGAGGAGGCAATCTGGATTTCCTCCTTTTCCGGTATAAAGAAGCCTGTGGAGCCATCAGCCGCAATGAAGTTTTCTTCTCCGCGGCCTGCATGGAACCAGAAGCAAACATCAACTAAGGAAAGGGTCAAAGTCCTTGAAGATGAAAAATCATTAGCATTTCAAATGTAATCAAAATCTCTTGTCAACTCATGATCGGTCTGCAAATGCTCTTATTTTCAGCATCTCAACTCTTGCCTGTTTCTGGTTTCCCCCCACCCTAATCTCTTCCTGTAGAGCATGCTGTAAATCAGAATCCTTCATTATAAGAGGTTAGTCTGAAAGAGGTGGTTCCATGGCCTCCCCCCAACAGCCAGGTTCCCATCTCTCAAGCGGCCACAAGGGGCCAGGTGGGATTATTCCTCCCTTCATCACACCCCCAATGGCAAGGGGGATTAGGCCTCTCCCCCCCCCCCCACACACCTCAACAGCCATAGGAGGGGGGAAGAAATCAATCCCCTCCCACAGCCAGGGAGGTGCATGGACAGATGTTACATCTGCTGTGGTTGCAGGGTTAAAGTGCCGAGGTTAGGTGCGAAGGGATGTGCAAAACAAGGAGATGAGCGTGATGTAAGAGGACACCAGAGTGCCCATGGAAAACCCATGTGGTTACAGGGAGAACGTACAAACTCTGTAGACATCACCCGTAGTCAGGATCGAACCAGGATCTCTGCGCACATTAACTCCAGCCCCCGAGACAGCCTTGATCCATAGTAATTCTCCTACTGCTGCCACATGTTAATGGCAAACACCATTGACCTGGCCTTGACTCATCTCTGGAAAATGTGGATATCAAGGATACTTATATCAGACTCTTATTTATTCACCACAGTTCTGTCTTCAACATCATAATTCCAACCAAACTGATCTCTCAACTCTGGGATGTCAGACTAGGTACATCTTCTGCAACTCGATCTGTGGCTTCCTGACCCACAGACCATAATCAGTAAGGATAGGCGACAACACCTCCTCTGCAATAATCCTCAATACTTCCTCCATGACATCATGTTCATTGAGCCTTTTCTAACCCTAGCTTTAAAGGAGAATCAATTGATCTTCCTTTGATACGAGACCAAGATTTTATCAAGGTCAGAATAGATGTCCTCTTTGGCTTCTAGATTTGAAATATGTGCCTATGTTGGTTCCATATTAAGTTTAAGAAAAACACTGGTGCAGTGGCTTAACTCATGGGTACTCATGTACTCATGGGTACAGATTGAAGCTATTGCACACAATTTGAAGGTAAAAGAAAAAAGGTGAATGTTTTTCACTAACTAACCTGTAACACATTGTTCCAGTAGTCCCTGATTCCTTATTGTGTTCACTTTAAACTCATGATGTCCAAAGGAGAATTGTTCCTGAACGGCAGCAGCTGCAAGAAGATTATCCACATTCAGCACACTTGGGTCGGAGTTAGTGTCAGAAATATCGTAATGTGCTGTCACTGGAGGGCCATCTGGGAACACACAACACCATAGATGAGTTTATTCACATATGCAAGTAAAAGTAGATGAGAGCAAAGTAAAAACATTTCTGATAACCAAGCAGATAACAAAAATTAAACAAAAGGTAGAGAATTTCTTTCACTTTCTACGGTGATTAGCCTCTAGCATTCCTCCTGCTCCTGATGCCTCGTTAAACGCAGTGCAATCTCGAGCACGCACAAAGAAATAACCCTGGCATTTTGCCCATGAAAATGCAGGAATGGGAAAAAAATAAAAGATGCCAACCTTCAATCTTTTCAATGTGCTCTATAAAGTCTGCCATAACTCCTGAAGGTGTTAGAGATAATCTAAAAACAAAGCATTAAATGTGGACAGCACTGTAGACAGTCTGACTACGAGCCACAAATACACATGTTCTACCATTTAAAAAAACCCTAAATGGTCAGAACAAACCACATACCCAATTTCCTAGAACTATCCATATAAGTAAACAAATATTGGGGTACTATTCACTACCCAGATATTTGTTTAAGTGATTGAAAAATTAGAATATATACAATTCTATTTTGGAAGTTTCTTACATCAACAAAAGTGCCAAAAACACAAAGCCAATATAGTCCTCGTAGCTTTTCTTAATTTCATGTTATCTAGTCTGGGTTACTTTTGTTGTATTGCATGGCAAGATTTGCCTCAAATAGAGTAATGTATAAAGATGTGAAGCAAAGACAAAGCACATTTTGTTGTGACTGCTTAGCGTACTCATCATACTGTACTTCAGTAGGTGCTAGCACACATTTTGACGACACATTTGCTTCAACAACATCCAATGTTCTAACTAGTACTCCCACGTGAGGCATTCATATCAAAGCCTAACCTCAAAATTAAGCTCAGATAAGCAAGCTTAACCAACTTCTAATCAATATGCTCCTTATAATAAAGGACAGAAAGTAAGGCAAGATCAAACTATCGTGCATCACAGAGATTGCCCTTATAACATACAACAGTGTAAAATATTAGATTACGCTTTCCAATGAAGTAAAAGGGCAACTTGATGGCATTCAGAAAGTAGAACACGGATAGTTTAACGACTTATCATTTTTAGATAAGCATTTTGTGGCAGGGTTGAATATTTAGCTATCCTTGCCATAACTTAACCGCCCATAAATGAAAAGTATAAGGAATAAATCAACACTGACAGGTAAAACTGTATTTAAATAGTCTACAGTTTCTCACTCTATAAACCTGTATTTGTGTGAGCACATAAGGGGCGGTTTTATTTTGCAGTCATCATTCGCTCTAGCCATTCTACCATTTCAATCTACCCATTCCCTACAATCGCCACTAAAGCTGCGCAAAGACCTATCATTCGACCAAGTGTTACAAGGTAACCAGGCAAATACAGGCTACTAAACTATGTAGCTTCTGCACAGTAACTCTTCAATAAAGATAAACTGATTTTGAAAAATTCATGATGCACAAGGTCAAAAATCTGCACTTTATACAGCTGCAGCACATTTTAAATCACTTCCAGTTTTGAGAAAGACTCTTCAAAAGGAGGCCAAGTTATATTGGCAAGTTTTTGCGTAAATTCCAAAGTCACTATAACACTGGGAAATTCCACCCCCCCCCCCCCCCCCCATCACTTTGCTCCAATTCATATCTTTAAAATAATTTGCATTGTATTACATTTTATGTCTATTCTGTATTACCCAAAATATAAAATGTGCAGTCACTGGAGGGCCATCAGAGAACACAGAACACAATGCATGTTGAAAATGAAAATGCTATCTTAATTCTTTATTCTGTAAATGTTAGTTGAAACAAGACTCATCCTTTCAACCTCATATACACTTGTCAAAGGCCTATTCCCTTGACTGTTTGCAAAAAAACATTTCCCTCAGCCATGACATATCCCCATATCACCCAATAAATACCTGTTGTAAATTATTGCACGTGTAGAATAGATTCAGTCAGTCTCTATATCCTAGTTGTAACATAATTTATTACAAAGGTATATTCCTCACAGTTAATATTAAGGACAACAGTTCTCATGCCCATCCTTTACAGCATTTGGCCGTCTTTAAGATGACTGGTGTAACACACATTATCATGATGCATTGATTTAGGTCTGATAAAACTTGCATCTATTGTATTAACAAAATAATAGGACAGCAATCTTGGGCAGGCCACTTTTTTATCTCACATTTTCACGAGGATTAACGAAAAAGTGTGCATGTACTGATTTTTTTATTTGCCAGCTGAACCACCTGATACTTCCCTGGTGATGCCATTGCAAATTAGTTATAGAATAGCATTGGTTGAAGAATAGTATACTTCATCAAACAAGGGAAAGAACTGTATAGAAAGGTTTAAAAGTATTCTCACTTACCAGCTCTGTCTAATGTACTATAAACTATATTTGCCCCCCTGTTAAATTCTCACCTATCTAGTTGATTTAAAAATGAGATAAATTGTAACAATTGAATAAGAATTAAAAAAACATTTTAAAAATGTGAATGCGTTTCTTTTAAGGAATGGCAATTAAATTAGAAACTATACCGAAAATGAAAAATAGCCACTAGGGGGGCAAAAGCCTTTTCTTGGTGTGACAGTGCCTGGAATATTTAAAATATTTGGTGAGGCAGCAGTGCTAATTGTTATGCCATCAAGTCGTGCAGTTTTTCTTTAGATATCATAACAGATCTGTTGCTATTATTTGCACACATAGGCAACTTAATGGCATGACAATTAGCACCACTGCCTCGCAGCACCAGGGACCCAGTTCAATTATAACCTCAATTAATACTTTGAGGCTTTCTACTGAGTTCTTCAGTTTAGTTTTAGTTTAATTTAGTTTAGTTTAGTTTAGAGAGACACGCAGAAACGGACCCTTTGGCGATCCCTGCCCACTAACACTATCATACACACACAGGGACAACGCACAAATTTCCCAAGCCAATTAACTTATAAATCTGTACGTCCCGAGTGTTGGAGGAAACCGGAGATCCCGGAGAAAACCCAAGCAGGTCACAGGGAGAATATTAAAAACTCCGTAAAGACAAGCACCTGTAGTCAGGATCAAACCCAGGTCCCTGGTACTGTAAGGAGCAATTCTACCGCTGTGCCAACGTGCCACTTCCCCATGATAAACTGGTCGATTTATTGGCTGCCGTAAATTACCTATGATCTTTTTTGCAACTTACCAATGCAAAGGTGATGGTGGGCAAGTTAACGGGCACATGAGTGGGAATAATTTGCGGGGCTACAGGGGAAAAGGGAGAAGGGAGAGATTGGAATAGCTCTGCTGAAAGCTGGCATAGACTTGATCGGCAGAACTGCTTCCTTCTGTTGTAATATGAATGAATTAGGAGAGGACTTAAGAATGTGGAATGAAGGCAATTAAGTACCACCACCAGGTGGCGCCGTACATGGCAGCCTCACCAACAGCCTGTCTTGTCCCTTTCTTCTTTTGTTGTTTTTAGTCTGTTTTTACTTGTAGGTTCAAGTGTACTTTTAGTTTTTGTATTATGTGGGGGTGGGGTTGGGGTTGAGAGAAACTTTTTTTATCTCTTCCCTCGACGGAGATGCGATTTTTTTCCCTATCGTATCCCCGTCCGCACTGCGGCCTAACATCATGGAGCTGGCGGTCCCTTTGTTAGGGATCGATTTCGGAAGCTCCAACCACAGGAGCTTCGACCGGCCCGATCGCGGGAGCCTCGATCACCCCGATGCGGGAGGTTCGATCGCCGACTACAGAGCTTCGATTACCCCGACCGTGGGAGAAAAGAAGGAAAGAGGGGAAAGTTATTTGCCTTCCATCACAGTGGGGAATGTGAAGTCGCCAAAAAAACAAAATGGATGTGCTGCCTGCACTGGTGAGGACTCAGAGGGAGTGCCTTGAGTGCAGTGATCTCAGAGTTTGCGGAGACATCGCTCCATGAGGTCTAGTGCGAGTGTGGACGGCTTTCTGACTGTTCGGGCGGACAGGGACTGCAGAGAGAGTGACAGCAGTCGGTACAACTCTGGTCACATCACGGCGAAGGAGCGTGTGCCGTGACCTGGACATTGAACTGATGGCTGTGGGTCTCCGCTCATGCTGTGTGCCCTGGGGATTCTCACACGCCGCTGTGGTGGCTGATTAAGTCTATATTTAATCTTTATGTAGTTATGTATCTTGTTGTATTTTTTGTATGACTGTATGGCAAATCAAATTTCACTGTACCTTGGACACGTGACAATAAAGTACCATTGAACCATTGAAGTATCAACTATGAGAAAAAAAATATTTTCGTAAAGGATTTTTGTTTTGACTAAATGTTTTGACTGAATGTTTTGGTATGGACAGGGACATTTTTGTCAACTAAAGATAATAAATTCCCTCCTGTGGGAAAGTAATGGATGGTTAGTTCGATTGATAGATCACTAGAACACAATGGCTAGTTGCAGAGTCCTGAGGGAATTGTTAGGTAAAATCAAGGGATATGGGGGAAAATCAGGAATGGGGAACTGATTTTAGATGGTCAGCCATGATCATGTTGAATGGCGGTGCTGGCTTGAAGGGCCCAATGGCCTACTCCTGCACCTATTTTTCTATGTTTCTATGTTTCTCTTGGCATCATGTTCAGCACAGACATTCGAAGCTGTAGGGCCTCCTCCTGTGTTGAACTTTTCCATGTTCTATGAATATATTATGTCAATTTAATAAAATCAGGGAAAATTGGTACATTTAAAAAGGAGATGAGAAGGAATTTCTTTAGTTAGAGGGTGGTGGATCTGTGGATTTAATTGCCATTGACGACCTTGGAGGCCAAGTCAATGAATATTTTTAAGGTGGAGGTTGACAGATTCTTGATTAGTATGGGTGTCAGGGGTTATGGGGCAAACGCAGGAGAATGGGGTTGAGAGGGAAAGATAGATCAGCCATGATTGAATGGCAGAGTAGACTTGATGGGCCGAATGGCCTTATTCTGCTCCTAAAACCTATGAACTTATGGTTTAGTTTAGTTTGTCAGCAAGTTACCAGGACATCCATGAACAGGGTCACAATCTGCACAGCCCAAGGTCAAACTACTCATGGCCAATGCTCATCTGCATCAAGGATCTCCAGATTAGTAAGAATCAAGCAGTTAATACAGCCACAAAGTTGGCTCAAGGTGGAGGAGATAGCACAAGGCTCTGACAGGTCCAATATTTAGCAGCCGATATTTGACTTTGATAATTATTTGGGGGTTACAGAATCTAACTCATAAGCACTGCAAACCATTTCTTCAGTTGGGGTACAATTGTGTATGAAACTATAAAGAGAGCATTAGCTAATTTCCAGAAATCCACCACTTACAAAGGACAATACAAATTACTCCAAGAGACAAACACAAATGCCTGCATGTGCCTTTCAGAAGAGTAATTAATATCACTTGCTGCTTAGATAATACATCAAAAAGCATACATTTTAATCCAGCAGTCTATTTAATAAACTGAATCAGGTTGTAAATTCTGACTTGAAATGTTTTTGGGGCATCAGTCATTCTCCATTTAATTCAGCATTGCTAAAGTATTTATAGAATAATTCATGGTTCTAAAATATATCAATATCACAACTACATACGCAATATTCCTTTGACTTTGTGCATTCATAACAACGAGGAACTAAACCCTGATAAAGTAACAGCCTGGTGTTTTAATTCTACTGTGAAACTAAGAGAGATTTTACCTTTATTTATTTTTAGAGATACAGCGCTGAAACAGGCTGCTCAGCCCACCGGGTCTGCGCTGACCAGCAATCACCGTACACTAGCACTATCCTACACACTGGAAACAATTTACAATCTTTACCAAAGATAATTACCATATAAATCGAAACATCTTTGGAGTATGGGAGGAAACAGCAGCATCTGAGGAAAACCCACTCAAACGTACAAACTCGGTACAGTCAGCACCGATAGTCAGGATCAAACCCAGGTCACTGGCACTGTAAGGCAGCAACTTGACCGCTGCACCACCGTGTCATCCAATCACACTTTGTATTCAATCAGAATTTACACTTGGAAATTTGACAATGCAGTGTGCTGAAGCAGCAAGATGTTTCATTATGAGAACATCCCTCCTTCCCCCTCTGGATTTATTAAATTTCAGTTTACATTGTGAAAATGGGAAAGAAACCACAGGCAGAATGTTGCATGAATTATCATCAAACTCTTCGTATTAACGAGCTCCAAAGGGAGATAGGTTCAGGGTAGATATCCTACCTGAACAATGGTAGCATGCACACCAAGAGATATGGGGATGGAGGATGAAAACAAAGACATCTAGTTAAAAAGCAGAGCAAACTTCTCTCTTCCCTTTAAAAGTAAACAAAGTTTATAAAGCTTTTCTGGTATTTCATACACATTTGCACTCAAATAATCTTATATGAACCTGCAAATTGCAATGCTTTTGTTTACGGTGTGGGCATGCAAGGTAAAAACTAAAATGCAAAAGGATTAAAAACACAGCCTGGACAACATAAATGTACAGGGTGGACAAATGCTATCATCAAAGCTTAAATGCAGCCAGTAATTGATGGCTATGAAATAAGAGACATCAATTTACTGGAAATGAATTAAACAACTAAGGTTCAACGCATTAATAAATTGACAAAAGAAAACACCAATTTAAGGGTTTTTTCGCAGATAGGTGACACATAAACAATCTAGAATTAACAGATTGCGCCGATAAATGTATTTGAATATTGAGAGCAAAGCTGTCAACAATTTGCACTCCAACAACATTGGTTCGAAAGGAGCTCCAAGTTAGAAATAATGCAACTTTGAATTAAAAAAGCAAGGTACAGGCTTGTTATTGATCCAATACATCAGTTTTTTCTTAAAATAACCATCTAAATTAGACAAACAAATTAGGTTAAAAATTCCACAGTAAACACACTGAATTCCACAGAAAAGTAAAACTTTTCCAAAAAGAGTACAGAGAGAAGAATGAGGTAAAAACCACTGAACTGGAAAATGATTTTGATGAATGATACAACTATCACAAGTCTAGTCCTATCAAATTACAAAATCTATGGCACATACAGTACTGTCCACATTTATTCAATTGCGCACTTGCTTCCTATCTTTTTGCCAATCAGTCATTCAAAAGTAAGCAATGATATATGAACCAGAGCTTTTCATGAATGTACAGTTTAGACCTAATTACAAGAGGCTTATTTTAAATTATATGGATGTATTTTTCTCAACCGAATAAACCTCACCTTTGCTGCAATTCCCCCAGAAAAGGAAACTATCTGGTGAAGATGGGTTTTTCACACCTAACAAGAATATACTAAATCACACGAAATTAATAGAATGGAATTGATTTTACGAAAGATTCCAGCAATGCCACAGGTTCACATACTACATTCATATTCACAGGTGGATCTCCAAAAACCACAAATGCAGACATGCAAATTGATTCCAACACTGAAACTGAAAAATGATCGGAATAGAAACATTATTATGACGTGCTTTGAAGAACAATGATGCAGATAGCTGTGAATACATGCTGGCAGAAATAGCTTCCCCAATTTCATCCAACTAGAGAAGTGACAACTAAGTTAGTTAAAAGGACTTAAACAGCTCTTTAATACTCGCCTCAGAGGCCATTCTCCATCTACAACCCGAGGCAGTTGGTACAAGCAGGTTATTCAATTGTGTGTGGATAGCAAAACAGATCCTAAAAATATTCACGTCTAATGTTGGCTTTCCAACAAAAGTATTTTAAAAGCACCCAATTTTTTTCTTTTTTGAAATATTATTCAGTATTTTTATTGTAGTAAATTATTGACCAAGGGTATATTGCATTCAAAAATATAATTTTGAGGAAAAAATTGTATATCATACTCAAACAAGAAAGTAAAGGTGATTGAACCATAATGTCACATAGTATTTCCTTTCATTTTCACTGCAAGTACCAAACATGTGCACATTTTCTGAGGAATGTTACACACTTAACTGAATCAACCTGCTTGTTTGAGCTGTTATTAGAATTTTAGAAAAATAACTGAAAATATATGTTACTCATTATAAAATATAAGATTATGTAATCCATCAAATAATCACATCTCTTGGTGCAGAACGAAGCAAATTAACACTGACTGACCAAGCTTCAGAGACTTTCTCCCAGCCAATATTTATACAATGACAATTAATATATGGAACAAACACATGCAACATTAATTGGTAGTACGAACATGCAAATATAAATAGCTTAGCACCTACCCCTTTAAAACATGTTTGGGAAACATTTCCATTCTTCAGATTCAGAAAGTACAGGCACATCTGGTTATTTCTGTAGCCGTGGTCCTGCATCTTCATGTTACCAAACAACACGTCATCAAGCTTAAGAAACGTACTGCTTTAGTGCAGATCACTACGAGGGAAAGGACCACGGTATTCTGAGACAGCATAAGAGGGATTAAAATGCTTTTATCCAGGGATGATGGTATGGAGGATAATTATTTATCCTGATATGGGCTTGGTAGTGCAGTTTCCAAAGTCTTTTACATTAAAAATATTGTCAAAAACTAAACAGCCATTCAGATCCAAAGGTTTTTTCAAAAGTAAATTGCACTGTGATTTTAGCCAACATTTCTAATAGCCTTTCCTTCGTAACAAAACTCCTTGAAAATGAAAACAATGTTCATAATTGTCAATCTCTATTGTTCTTTGCGAAATTTTAAGTTTTAGTTTAAAAGATTGTGCAAGGTATAGATACTGTATAAACATAATGGCGAAACATACTGATCCAATTTTCATGATATTTTCAATAGCTTATACAAGTGCAACTTATACAAGTGCTTTCACAGGATAAGGAGTAATAAATTCCAAAATTGAAGAATTGGATTCCTTCTGAATATGAGTGTAATAATAAAATGTAAAAAACTAATTTTGAAATTAAATTTCACGAAGGCCTCAATGTACACATCTTGTTGAGGGTAAAAGATGGCCCTTAAAAGAGTACTTATTTTTTTACAAATTATGTATATAAAATGGAATAGTAGTTGTTTGAACAAATTTGCGATGATGCTCATTGAATAAATGTATTTTACTATTTGTCCTTGATTCACATTTTTACTGTAACTTAGTTGGTCATAACAATGGAAAAGCTGTGTTTTCAACGTGTAACGTCAATAGCTAAAATGATTATTTTCTGAAAAATACTTCAATGACCGCCTCTTGCACTGATACATAAATTTATTGCATCTGTGGGAGGTGGTATTATCTGTCACATTAAAGTTTTAAGACCTCCATTATAATAACACCCTTTTTTTATCTTCTCATATCACTGAGTCATAAATCTTTCCTTAAATTAGTACTGGACTGGTATAAATTACATTGTTAACCATTGTCCCTTTCCATCCAACAAAGTCTGAACATTTTACAGGGAGCAATAAGGTTACGAGCAATAATCCTAAACCTCACTGATTAAAAGCATTAAAACTACACAATGAATGTAGGAAACTCAACAGGAGAGACTGACTATCCGTGGCTATCAAGTCAAACTCAGTTCACTTATTCCTCCCATTTCCTGATGGCAATGGAAGGATTGATTAGAAAAAATTAAAAAATAAGGGGAAACACCAAACATCGTCTTTGTTTTAACTGCTGCAAATTAGGTAACTAAGGGTAATAAATAGAGAAACTATGGGGGAGGGGGGTTGAAGAGGCATGAGAAGCAATACAAAGCCATCTATTGAGCAGCACTGCTCAGGGTAATAACTATACATTTAATACAGGTTGGGCTAACCAATATACATTCAACTATTATATTAAATTCTTTAGTGGGTTAACTAGAAACAAGAGCCAACCGATTTAAAGCTTAGTACACCTTTGCCTGTGGTCAGTGCTTTCCCTTCAGGATTGAGGCATAATTGCCTACTGCAATGGAGGGGGTAAAATGCATACAGCTTTACAAAATACTAAATTTTATGTGAATGATTACAGCAACATTCATGGTTCACTAACCACTTGTATATTTTTAACCATCAAATTTAAAAGGTTCCATTTGTCAGAGCCAAGGGGAATGGATTCCCCATTAATTTTTGAAAACTTATGTCCTTGAACATCAAGGGTCATGTTGGTACCTTTAGCCAAAACAGCTTTTTAAATTTAAAGATAATTATTACAAATTTAGCTGTACCACCTCTGACAAAGAAAAACAATTAAATGCAAGGAATTCCATGACAATATTCAAGCAAACAAATCTTAAGGCGGAAAGTGAGATGAAGAGGTTTTTTTAAGCCAGCCAAGCCAACGATGTATTCTGAAAACTTGAACAGACAAAGCCAAAAGGAATCTTTACTCTGAACAATTTATTTTCATTAATATTGCAGTTATTTTACATTTATTGATTTTACAGGGATTTGGGCAATACAGTACTTAGCAAACAATATCGATACATAAGATAAGTAAGGCATTGCAAAAGCAAATCCTTAAAAAAAAGGTGGGCACAAGCAACAACACTGGATGACTGGTACTGCAAATCATGCAATGCCTGTGATCTTGCAAATAATCCTTCACCCTCAGTTTAACAAAATTGTGAATTGTGACTCGTTTAATCCATTTAATGCTTTGCAAATCATTAAGAAGAAAAACACCTTAAACGCAGCGTTATTGTTAAGAATATTTTCACTGATGAATATTAATCTAAACCAATATACTCATTAAAATGTGCACAAACATTTGACTTTCCAATTTTACTCCCACTTAAATAATGAAAATTAAGAACCCACTGCAAAGTTAGTTTAATTCAGATCTGAAATGAAATTAAATTAATTTTCATTCAGTGATCCTATTTCGATCTTGGTGAGATGTAACCTTGATCAGTTCGGCAAGTGGGTTGAGGAATGGTTAATGCAGTTTAATGCAGATAAGTGCGAGCTGTTGCATTTTGGGAATTCAAGCCAGACCAGGACCTTCACAGTGAATGGCAGGGTTTTGGGGAGTGTTGCAGAACAGAGGGTTATTAGGAGGGTAGGTACATAGTTCCTTGAAAGTGGCATAACAGATAGATAAGGTGGTCAAGAAACTTTCGATACATTTGCCTTCATCAGTCAAGGTATTGAATATAATAATTGGGAATTGATGTTACAGTTGTACAAGACGTTGGTGAGGCCACATTTGGACTAGTGTGTTCAGGTTTGAGAACAGCCGGGCAGTTCTCACTCCTACATCTGATGATGCAGAGAAATTGAAATCGATTGATAATTGGCGTCCAATCACAATCAGATCGATTATGTTGAGGATCTATACTAAATTATTTGCTCAACGATTGTCCAATTCAATCACTCTCAATGAGTGACAGAAGCGATTTATCAAGCCACTCTCTGATGCAACCAAAATATTGCTATATTAAATAATATGACAAAAGACGTCAAGAGGAATCATAAAGACCAGGCGATAATATTTATTGATTTAGCAAAAGCTTGACTCCATTTGCCATAAGTTTATTATTAAAGCTTTGGACCGTATCGGGATTGACACCTATTTAGTGAACATCATCAAGGACTTGTATCCTGATACCTACATTTTTATGTAGAAGTGGGTAAAGCGGGGAGACTTCCTTTCCCTAATCTGTTTTGGCATCATAATGGACATACTCCAGTTCATTGGAGAAGGATGGCTTGGTGTTTTACTTTGGTATCAAAGATACATTCTGCACCACTCTCGCCTTTACCAATGACATTGCCTTTATGAGTGACTCTCTTAAGGGAATGTCAAAAATCCTCAACGTCCTAGAAAATTTCTGCAGAAGATTAAGGTTAATCTCAATGAAACTGCCGCCTTGTACATGATGTTGTAAAACAAGTGTTTCATTTTTAACACTGCCGTTAAGTGATCTTTAAATAAACAGTGTTAAGTTTCTCAACCCGGGTGACTGAGGATTATTCGGGCGCCTTGACAGGCCCCTGGGATGGTTGCTCTACAGGGGCCTGGAGTGGTAAAAATCGAGGAATGGGGAAAATGGCATTCAGAGGGCACGACTTAAGTTGTACAAGAAAGTTGAGCTTTTTAAAATCCATTTCAGTCCTTGATTTTACTACTTCCTTGAATACTCCCAGAATACATTAGTCAGTCTAGACAATTCAGACAGACATATCATTAAAAAGTTCCTACATCTACCCAATTCCACAACTAATGGCATTTTGTATGCCACGGGAAGGGATGAAGACCTTACGATCCCCAAACTCAAGACACTGATCTCACTATTCATCGTGATAAAGTACTCTGATTTTAAGATGCGGCATAGACGGAGCAATTGGGAATAGGGGATAGAGTTTTTACAGAAAACGGGGTGGGAAGAAGTGTAGTCAAGATAGCTGTGGGAGTCAGTAGGTTTGTAGTAGATGTTGGGATGCGTCCAGGATGAGGTGTTTCATACTCTGGCATCAGAGATGTCCTCATTCTTTAGGAAACGAGGGTTCCCCTCTTCCATTATAGATGAGGCTCTCACTAGGATCTCCTCTATATCACGCAGCGCTCTTGCTCCCCCTCTCCTCATTTGTAACAAGGATAGAATCCCTCTTGTACTCACCTTCCACCCCATCAGCCGTCTTATAAAACAAATTATCCTCCAACATTTCCATCACCTCCAACGGGATCCCACTACTGGCCACATCTTCCCATCTCCACCCCTTTCTGCATTCCGCAGAGACCGTTCCCTCCATAACTCCCTGGTCCACTCGTCCCTTCTCATCCAAACCACCCCCTCCCCAGGTACTTTCTCCTGCAACCGCAGGAGATGCAACACCTGTCCCTTTACCTCCACCCCTCGACTCCATCCAAGGACCCAGTCTTTCCAGGTGAGGCAGAGGTTCACCTGCACCTCCTCCAACCTTATCTATTGTATCCACTGTTCCAGATGTCAACTTCTCTACATCGGCGAGACCAAACGCAGGCTTGGCGATCGTTTCGCTCAACACCTTCGCTCAGTCCGCCTTAACAAACCTGATCTCCCGGTGGCTCAGCACTTCAACTCCCCCTCCCACTCTGACCTTTCTGTCATGGGCCACCATTGTCATGGTGAGGCCCAGCGCAAATTGGAGAAGAAGCATCTCATATTTCACTTGGGCAGTTTACACCCCAGCGGTATGAACATTTTCTCCAACTTCAGATAGTTCCTCTGTCCCTCTCTTTCCCCTCCTCCTTCCCAGTTCTCCCACTGTCTTCCTGTCTCCAACTACATCCTTTCTTTGTCCCGCCCCCTCCCCTGACACCAGTCTGAAAAGTCTCAGCCCAAAATGTCACCCAATCCTTTCTTTCCTGAGATGCTGCCTGACCCGCTGAGTTACTCCAGCATTTTATGTCTACCTTCGATTTGAACCAGCATCTGCAGTTATTTTCCTACACATCCTATTAAAAACTGATAATTAGTCTGAGAAAGATATCATTTTTTAATTAAAAATTAACTAAGCACTCATCTTAAAAAAGCACATACAGCTAGTATTTACAAAACAAATTCTCAAGACTAAAGAATATGGGGAAACATGCTATTAAAAAGTGAGTTTGTCTTTATGACTGGAGGCCTGTGACCAGTGGATTGCTGCGGAGGTTAGGCCCACTGTTTGTTATCTACATTAATGAATTGGATGACAATGTATTTCACATTGTAAGTAAATTTGCAGATGATACTAAAATTGGTGGAATAATGGACAGGGACGATGTCCAAGTTTACATCAGAATCTAGATCAATGGGAAGGTGGCCAGGGAACGGCAAATGCTATTTAACTCTGACAAGCAAGGTGTTGAACTGTGGTATGCGAAACCAGGGAAGGACTTGCACAGTAAATGGAAGGGCCCTGGAGAATGTTGCAGAAAAGAGCAATCTGTGAGTACAGGTGCATGGTTCCCTGAAAGTGCAAATTATATGGACAGTGTTGTGAAGGTGTGTGACATGCTTGCCTTCATAGGGAAAGATATTGAGTACAAAAGTTGGGACATCACGATACACATGTACAAGTCGATGTCAAGACCACACTTGTACGGTGTGCAATTCTAGGCACCCAGCTATAGTAAGGATGTCATTAAGCGGAAAAGGATGCAGAAAAGATTCACCAAAAGGTTATCGTGGCTTGAGGTCTAGGGAGAGATTGGATAAGCTGGGACTTTATTCTTCGGAACGCCGGAGGCCGAGGGTAACCTTATTGAGTTGTACAAGATCACAAAGGACATGGAGAAAGTGAACGCTCAGACTTCCCAGGGTAGAGTATTATAAAACTAGAGGGCAGACATTTATAGTGGGACAGAAGAGATACAAGATGGCATCGTGGGGAATTTTTACACGCAAATGGCAATCTATCTGGAATGAGCTGGCAGGAAGCTATAGAAGTGAATACAATTTTGACTTTTATAAAGACATATGGACAGATATATAGATAGGAAGAGTTTAGAGAGCTATGAGCCAAATGGAGACATGTAGGACTACATGTGGGCCTAAGCACGGAAGCAGCTGGAAGCCAGCTGCTTCTGTGCTGTAGAACCCTGACTCCAAGATGCAAAATTATCTTTCAAAGTAGATTGTACAATTAAAAATAAATCTAAAATTTGGGGGCGACCACTAGCCACATTTTCCCATCTCTACCCCTTTCTGCCTTCCGCAGAGACCGTTCCCTCCACAACTCCCTGGTTAACTCATCCCTTCCCACCCAAACCACCCCCTCCCAGGGCACCTTCCCCTGAAACCACAGAAGATGCAACACCTGTCGCAAAACCTCCTCCCTTGACTCTGTTCAGAGACCCCAACAGTCCTTTAAGGGGGGGAAGAGGTTCACTTGCATCTCCTCCAACCTCATCTATTGTATCCGTTGTTCAAGATGTGGACTGTTATACATCGGTGAGACCAAACGCAGACTGGGCTATAATTTCGCGGAACACCTTCGCTCAGCCCACGTGAATCACGTGAACAAACCTGATCTCCCAGTTGCTGGACACTTTAATTCTCCTTCCCATTCCTACACAGACCTTTCTGTCCTCGGTCTCCTCCATTGTCAGAGTGAAGCTAAACTTAAATTGGAGGAACAGCATCTTATAATTTGCTTAGGCAGCCCGGTGGTATGAATATTGATTTCTCTCACTTCAGATTCCCTCTCTCTCTATCCCTCTCCAACCCAAGTTGCATTAGCTTCTCATTTTCACCCTACGAACAGCTTACAATGGCCTGTTTCCTTTATCATCGTTACTTTTTTGCATATCTTTAATTCATCGTTCTTTATCTCTCCACATCACCATCTATATCTCTCGTTTTCCTTATCCCTAAACAGTCTGAAGGGTCTCGACCCAAAACGTCACCAATTTCTTCTCTCCAGAGATGCTGCCCATTTACTCCAGCTTATCATCGGTTTAAACCAACACTTGCAGCTCCTTTGTACACATAACTAACTGACTGAATGTTTGATCCTTTATTTATAATCAGATCCATGAATTCTACAATTAAATAATTTGATAGGTGCTTCAAAATATACTAATAGGCACAAGGAAAAAGAGTTGGATCACACTCCATTGCTCAAATGGAAACAAATAATTAAACATACACTAAAACTGGATTATAACATTCTGAATACATAAACTAATTCACAAAAACCTTGTTTCTTTAAATATTAAGATATTTCTACATATTTCTAAGACAACCAATTGCTTAAGTTTGTATCGCTAATGCCCCAGTTGATTGCTGACAATTCAATAGGCTAAACAAAATCCCTATTTTTTCATCACCAATCATCACCCCCATCTAACCCCGAAAGTCCATAAACACAAAAGCTTCAGTGAATTTAACCAGAGAATAACTAAAACCGAAAGTGATTAGGTCATGTAAAACTGGCAGCGCAGTGGAGCAGCTCGTAAAGCTGCTGCCTCAAAATGCCAGAAACGTGGGTTTGATCCTGACTTCGAGAGCTGTCTGTGTGCAGTTTGTATGTTCTCTCTGTGATCACATAAGTTTCCTCTGGGTGCTCTGGTTTCCTCACACATCCCACAGATGTGCAAGTTTGTAAGTTAATTGCCTCTGTAAATTGCCCCATATGTGTAAGGATTGGATGCGAAAGTGGTATAGCATATGCAGTGTGGAGTCGGTAGGCCTGTTTCCATGCTTTATCTCTAAAACTAAAGAAAATTTGCCAGTGTCCTATTGATTATCCAGAATGGTACAGTATACAAGAACAATAAGTTGGATAGGGTGGAAATGGATAGAATAGGGTTTAGAAGGATATGGGCCAAATGCAGACAGGTGGGACTAGTGTAGATTAGATGGGGCACATTGGCCGGCGTGGGCAAGTTGAGCCGAAGGGCCTGCTTCCACACTGTATGACTCGAACAATAAGTTAAAGAGCCTATTTGTAGTCATGTTAATACTGCACAAGAAATGGTACTCGCACACAATAACAAATAATTTAGAGACATACAGCCATAGAGTGATACAGTATGGAAACAGGCCAACACCGGCCAATATGTTCCAGCTACACTAGTCCCACCTGCCTACGTTTGGTCTATATCCCTCCAAACCTGTCCCATCCATGTACCTGCCCAATGGCTTCTTAAACGTTGGGATAGTCCTAGCCTCAACTACCTCCTCTGTCAGCTTGTTCCATACACTCTCAGATTCCTATTAAATCTTTTCCCCTTCACCTTAAACCCAAGTCCTCTGGGCAAGAGACTGTGCATAACCATTTCCGTTAACCATGGAGTCAGTGGCGCAAAATGAAACATCTGCAATGTGTGATTTTTTTCTCTATTTTTAACTTAAAAGTTTACAGCCATTATCACTGAAAATTAAGTTTGAGGCGAAACATTGTCAGTCATGCACTAGTATGTTTTACTGTGCCTCAGATTTATTAAAGTCAGTCTTGCAATTCACATTTAATGATGAGCAATGGAATCAAGAAATTTGGAGAAACTTGAGTTTGGCTTGAGGTGGGGAATCTGCACAGATCCTTTTGACAGAGCAGCCTCAAAAGGGATTATTTCAGACCCTATTTACATTAAGATTTAATGTAAAATAATAATCCAATATTGTCACATCTTCAAATACACCTAGCCTATCTGTTCTGAGGCAAACATCCTCTCTCAAAAACACAATTTAATCTTAGTTTAGATGCGGAAGTTCCTACTGAATTGAACGCACTTGGTCAATTCCAGCTTCTATTAATGCTCTAGGAAACGATGGGATACCAAAACTGATCATATTCAATCTATAATTGGGGTGATGGGCAGAGGTTGTTATCAGTCCCCATTCAGAGCTATATAAATGACTGGAGAAAAACTAATTCTGTTGATAAGAAACAAAATTTCTAAGCTTTATAATCACCAGTTCAAAAAGTATTACATCACAGACTGTGCTACTTGTGTCCACCTCTAGTACAGTTCTTTTTAAAAAATAAATTGTACTGTAAATAATGTCATAACTTGCGTCCACAGATGTTGCGTAATACTAATAACACTGTTACAGTGTAAATAGCATCTTTAATAACAGAAGTAATGAAACCCTACTTCCATGGATCAATTTAAGCTGCTTTATCCAAAACTGCTCAAGAATTTCATCTTTGGAGATACCTTACATTCATTTTTTGTGAGCCACAGTTTAATGAGTGTTATGATCGCTCACAAACCATTAAATCGTCAAAATCAAGAAAGATTCATGAAATTTAAAACAATTCTTGGAGAAAAGTGACACATGAAGGAGAATAGATCTCAATCTGTGCATACTAGTCAATGTTGGATTTTTCATGAATCACAACCTTAATACTAGTGGCACTCTCCAAATCATAGCATTGTCAACTATAACACAGAATTCTACAGAACTAAGCTGTTATTCTGCAACATTCTAAATGTACTTTGATGGGGAGGAGGAAAGGGGATGAAAAAAACTGCCAAAACCTCTCTCACTTGTCTGGGATAAGACATGCTTATCTCACACAAAATAATAAATTCCAGGTTAAAATTGAGTCCAAGTCCAGATCTTCAAATTGTGGTAAGGGAAACCAATAATAATCACTGACTATAATTGAGGTCATGCACAAAAATCACTTCCTTTTCTCCCCCCATTCCATTCTTCAACATCCTCAAAGTTGGCAATAAAATAACAAACTCTTTTAACTTATCTGCATCTTTGTCATGAACCGTTTGGATGGCTGGCAAAGTGGAAATATAAACGTTGTTAAAATTACAAAGAACGTTAAAAGTAGACCAGTTACTTTTCAAAATGCATCATCAATCTGTGGCATAGCAAAATAATGAAGAGCTCTGGATGTCCATCAATTAAGCTCAGTCCCAAACAAGGAAAACTAAGTTTGTTCAAGAGTTAAAATTCATTCCAATACACCAATAAGGAATACATTCCCTGTCAGTTTTGAATTTAGTTTTGTTGCACAGCGCACACACAAAAGTAGCCAGTTCCTTCCCTGACCAAAATTCACTCTATTTCAGAATTTTCAGACCAAATTGTGCCAGTTTATAAGAAAATAGCTTTCTAATTCCAGAACAAAAAATCAGCCTATAAATAAACATGATAAGCTGCAAGAGGTGAAATAATTCAACATCTATTGGGTCATTCTTACATTTATTTCAGTGTGGAGGAAAACTTGAGGTTTAATTTGAACTTTTCCCTTTAACATGCTGTTAAGTTTAACCCTCCTAAATACTGTAGGAAGGAAAAAAAACAGACTTGGATTTTTGGCGATGGAAAACATGATCAGTACATAGCACATATGTTTGCAGTGACATCTTAGTTAATACCCAAGGGATTTTTGATCAAATAGCATTTCCAAGCATAAACAGCAATGTGACCACGAAGACCTAAAGACGTGCAAATGTCAGATATCCAATACAAATGAGATATCGGCAGGTAAATTTTGGAAGCTCATTAATAGCACAAAACTCAAATTCTGAAAACTAGGAGCACAACTCAGTTTCCAGAATTAAAAACAGAATGCTGAAAATACTCTGGTCAGGCAAAACATTGAGAGAAAGTTAATATTTCAGGTCAGTGATCTTTCATCAGAACTGATCCTCATTCTACAGGTGGTGGCTGACCTATTGAGTATTTCAGCATTTTCTGTTTCTATTTCATATTTCAGGTACCTGTTGTTATCCATTTTCCAGTAGAATTTTCCCTTCATTCCTATCTTTCCAAATTTTTGTCAGTGGCACATTCTTCCACAATAAACCTTACTCAAGTTACTCACCCAAAATCTGTCATGGGACATTTCCAGCACAAAACACACGTTCCAAATATTCTCTCCAAATCCTAATACCAAATAGTATGTTGTAAATAGCCGACACAGTGCTCAAGGATGTGATTCCAAGCCACATTACATTGTAGAGATATATCAGCACAGATCTTTCAATCCCCGAGTGAACATTAAACACGCATGCGTAATAGTTCACAAGTGTTGGTTGCAATGTTTTCTAAAAATGTTAAACCAAGAAATTGTCAAAAAAGGAAGGGGTTTTTTCAGTCTCAACTTTGGTTTATCAGCACATGCAATGGACAAACTAAAGTAGTTTGATGTATGGTCATTTTATATAAAAATAAATTCTAAACTTCAAATTACTTCAGTGAGTGCATTTGAAAATGAAAGAACATGCCTTGGATTGTTTTTTTTTTTTAAATGTCATATATGGAAGCTTCATGCTTTCAATGTGGTCAATCCTAATCTTTCGCTATTTAAAACTATAATTGTTTAATTGAATGGCACACATTCACTGCAGATCTCCAAATAAAAGGGCAAAATTCACATATGTTTTTCATTATACCAATGATATTCCCATCAGGATAACGCAAATCTACAACAATTTTATGGTAATTTCATGGTGGGGGGGGGGGGGGGGGGGGAGTGAACAGCAGCAGGTACTGACCCAAATTTCTTTCAACGTCTATATTGCAGAATATACACAATTTAAGGAGCTTTAAAATTGTTATCCTTGTACCAATTAAGAGATTTTTTCCCCTTAGTTTCTTTTGTTTGGTCTTTGAAGTAAATGATAAGCTTGGGACAGCACTTTTAGATCTCATACACTGAGGCATTCTTTACTTGCAATATTTCAGCAGCCAATCAAGGCAATCTTGAAAAACATCGTTAATCCTAATCCTGTGTTTACGTGACAATTCTTGTGCGTTTAAGGGGAAATCAATCAACAACACTTGAGCAAGAGCCTTAGCTGACTATACATGCTCCTTAGCCTGGGAGGATTAAAGTACCAATTGCAATATTATGTTACCATCTAAACTGAGATCACAAGATAAAAACAGATAATAATAGTAATTTGATCAATTGTAAACCATCCATGCAGAAAAACCTCCTGAAGTTTCTACCTGTCACTTAAATTATTTAAATGTTTGTGCTTAGAATTCTTACCTGCTAATCCAATCAGAGTGGAAGTTATCTCAGTACAGACCAGGGATCAAGTTCAAAATCTTGCTAGTCAATATCACGCCAGACAAATAACACATTTACTGGGGTAACCAAGCGCATTTTGTTGATCCTGATGTAAAGGAGATAATCCTGGCTATTCCAGATCATAATATATCAAAAGCAATTGTAAATTTTGAGAAGTAACACGTGAAGCTTCCTCCATATAATCTAAAATGTATAATTCAATGACATAATTAGCCCACTAAGATTACATTGCTCAGTATATGTTGGGTCTCAAAAATCAAAAGCTTAATATATTTTTAATGGTGGCCGTTCTTTAACCACAAAGCCTTATTTGTCCATGCACTATGAATTACAACCAGATCAATTTATATTGCGCTTTTGAACGATTTAAAAATTAAGACAAGTTGAAATATTTGGGCAAATAAAAGTTGTTCCAAATGAGCCATAACATTTCTTGCATGGCCGGGTTGATTTAAATCACTGTGCACACATAGACATTCAAGTCCAGGTAGTAAGACACAACGAGATCTCAATTTGGTCAACTGTTTTACCAACAGATTCAGGGCATGAATGATGATGTGGGAAAGAATGGAGGGTGGGGTTTGCATCAACATGCTGCTGACTGGGTCAGTGTGTTCTAAACCCGAGTCATGCCATTATGTTGGTTTCTGCTACTTACAGGTAGACAAATTATGACTCTTATTGGAATTGATCATTTCAGATGTCACAAGCCAAAACATTTAAGATTCTGAACTGAGCAATCAGTTATTTCTGTTTGTAATAGCAAGAGTATGAAGTCAGAATAGATATTGGGGTGGATACTTCCTCTAAGTTGTTTGCACTGAACATGTATATCTAGCTAAGCATTAAACTCTACTTCTGCAATACGATTCCATCAGAGCTGAATTTTTACAGATTACAATGCATAATTGCTTTCACATGCAAGTATTTAGTGCAAGCAACAAAGTACAAGTTTTTCACTCCGATGGATTTCCACTGCCCCACTCCGAAAAAAATAATAATTCTATAATTGGTCAGTAATGAGTACTGAAATAAATGCAAAATGCAGAAGAGATGGAAAGCAAATGGGAAGCTGGTGCCATTGATGGGAGCTTCATAGGCTCTGCTTTGTTATCATAATAAACATGCTTAAACATGTGCATAAACAATTCTTATCCTAACAGATGCAAAACAGCTACTAAAGCATTAAACGATTTTTGGTATTAATTTACAAAAAGACTAGTCATTTTTTTTCATCGGGGATAGGCAGTGGACAGGACCAAAAAGAAAGGATGGGAAATTGAAGGGCAAGACAGGAGTATCTGTTAGACTAAATGTAGAGGAAGAGGTACAGAAGAATGGAGACATTTTTGACACCAGCAAAGATGAATCATCTTTTGGCAAACATTCCTTCGCGTGTGTCCCAAACATATGATTATAGGGATTTAGTCATTGGCTGCAAATTAGGATAGCCTCAGATTCACAAACATGCGGGTGTATCAACCTGAAACATGTAATTAACAAGTTACTTGAAATTGTAAAAATACTTTTTCCTATTTTTAAATGATAATTTCTAATTGTTAAAGTTAATTAAATCAATATGCCAATTAAACACTAATGATTAGAAAAGCTTTTCTGCCCTGCAATGTGATCAAAGGTAAAATCAGAGGTAGGTTGTTATAGTTATCATGGTGACTTTTGGCTTTAGAATTCTATTTCAAGCAGTCATTGAGATTAACAACCTGGCCACTGAAGTTCCTATACTGTATATAAAAATTGCATTGCTGCTCGTGTATGATATTAAGAAATCTTATTCAAAAGATCTCTCCTCAAATAGTTGTTTGGCTGAGAGTTTAATTGTATATACTTTATATATCTGATTGCTTCAAACATTTGAGTGATTGATATCATGACCAGAGGAGTTTCCATTCTCCTGAAAAGCAGTTGCAGGATTGTTGTTGAAGGACATTTGATAAGCTGGAGTACAGTCGACATTTGGCTGATTATTCATATAAGGGTTAAGCGACTGTTGTAGATTTGAATGATTGCTAGATAGATGCATAAATGTGCTGGGTTGACTAGGAGGCAGCACTGGCGTGCCACTTGTTGGCATTTTAGGCTCCTGTCGATTCGGTTGCTGCTTTGCGTCTTCATCCGTGTCCAAGCGTGTCAACTTTTCCATCCACATCCGAAATCTCTCCTCTGTCTGTCGTTGCATCTCTGCAAAACAGTTCATTGCTTCCTCCAGGACATTGCCGATACAATTCCGCTCCCATGAGATCCCACCGTCCAGAAGTCCGGTCATTTGGGTGGCAGTGCCTGCAGACCCCTCTGCACGAGTGTTGGCAGCTTGAAAGACATTGAGGCCATTTGATAAGAGCGGTTACAACACACCCATTTTACCTTTTAAAGAGACAGGATCCCTTTCAGTCAGCCTTATCAAAAAGCATTCTAAAATAACAGACTTGAATAACTACAATACAGATATAATTGATGCATGCCTGTTAAGCAAATTTTGCATTAATCAAAAATGTCTACAATAGAAAAAAATAATGTCGTGGCCATTCTCACGAAGCCTCTTGCCCCCAAGAAGGAAAACCACTTCCACTGCATTACACCTCTTATTTAGGGTCTCAAAACGCCACAAAAAATTGTATGCAAGGTGTGACTAAAACTAGAACCAACACCAGAAACAAAAAAAATAAATGTAATAATTTTAGCTTCTTGGAATTAAAAAGATTACTTTATAAAAAAAAACTTTAAATAATTAAATTGCAGTGGAAAAACAAATTGGTTTTAACACTGCTGAATTTTGGCATTGAATGTTAACAATACAAGTACTGTTTTGTTAAACTAAATAACCTTGTACTTTACAAATTTAAATGATCTATGAAATTAGAGTAAAAATAAGTTAAGTTACTACATTTTTGCCATGTCGATAACCTTCTGATTTCTTGAAATACTCAGTAAATTTGGCAAATCCCAACACTGAATTAAAAACAAATTCAAAGGACTATGTTGTCCCTGTCAATGTAAGGCAAAGGAAAAGTATAGCAGTTTAAAAAACTGAAGACACAAATGTTATAGGCATTTTTAAAAAAACAATCAAAGCACTTTAAAACAAAAGAATCAAGTTAAGAAGTGGGCCACAGGAACTGCAGAAATAAAGTTAAAGTGCTGGAGTATCCCAGCGGGTCACGCAGCATCTCTAGAGAACATGGGTAAGTGACGTTTCCGGTCGGGACCCTTCTTCTCACTCATTTTGAGGGGGGTCGGGGGATAGAAAGTGGATGAGAGAGGGGTGGGACAAAGCCTAGTAGGTAACAGTTTGATACAGGTGAGGAAGGTTTTGGTGGGCAGATGGTGGACAAAAGACGGGGGGAGAGAGGGGGAGAGGGAGAGGGAGAGTTTGCAGTTACCTAAAATTGAAGAATTCAATGTTCATACCGTTGGGTTATAAACTACCAAAGCAGAATACGAGTCGTTGTTCCTCCATTCTGCCTGTGGCTTCACTGACAATGGACAGAAAAGTCAGTATGTGAATGGGAAGGCGAGTTTAAATGGTTAGCAATTGGGAGATCCTGGAAGTCTTGGTGGACCAATCGTTAGTGTTCGGTGAAACGGTCACTGAGTCTGCGCTTGAGATGAATATTATCTTTACAACATGACGACTGGCATCCCCGTCACAGATCGGTTTGGGAACAGTTCCATCCAAGACCGCAAGAAATTGCAGCAAATTGTGGACGCAGCTCAGACCATCACACAAACCAACCTCCCTTCTATTGACTCTACTTATACCTCATGCTGCCTCAGCAAGGCCAACAGCATAATCAAGGATGAGTCGCACTCTGGCCGCTCCCTCATCTCCCCTCTGGCAAAAGGTGTGTGAAAACGCACACCTCCAGACTCAGGGACAGTTTCTTCCCAGCTGTTTTCAGGCAACTGAATCATCCTACCACAACCAGAGTAGTATTGAACTACTATTTACCTCTTTGTTGACACTCGGACGATACTTGATCGGACTTTGCTGGCATTACCTTGCACTAAACGTTATTCCCTTATCATGTATCTACACACTGTAAATAGCTCAATTTAATAATGTATTGTTTTTCCGCTGACAGGATAGCATACAACAAAAACCTTGATACAAGTGACAATAAACTAAATTAAACTAAGTTAAGTTGCCAGTACCTGTCTAGAATTTTTTTCTTTGTACTAGAATTCACCAAACCGTCAATCCTGTCAGCAGCAAACTGCAGGTTAACCACCAATTTACAATTTACTTTATTGCAAGCTTCAATTATTGGATGCAAATCAAATACTGATTTCCTTTCCCATCATAAATCTGCCATTGTGAGGATTTATTTCTCTACGGCATCTCTTTCTTTTACATATCCAGAATCTCTTTTTTATCTACAGGTATAAAAACATAACTTTTATGTAAAGAGCTGGAAAGATAGAGAAAAATATCTGACTAATCTATTTTTTAAAATATATCTATTTAACAATCTAAAAATGTTTGAAGTGTCACACGAGCACATTAAATTTCTGTTGATGAAACTGACTCTAGATAATACCATTACTTGGTATCTTTAAAATGTAAAGTTTACCAGAGTTCCCCTGGTCCTCACATTTTACCCCACCCATCTCTGCATCCAACACATCATCCTCTGACATTTCCATCATCTCATACGTGATCCCACCACCACTCATATCTTCACACCCCACCCCTTTCTCGCAGAGACCGCTCCCTCCACAACTCCTAAAAAGTTGTGGTCCTGCAACCACAGAAGATGTAACATCTGTCCCTATAAATCCTCTCTCACCTCCAACCAGGAACTACAAAAGTCTATCCAGCTCAGCACAGAGGCTTGCATGCACCTCCTCCAACCTCACATACTGCATCCAGTGGTCCCGATGTGGCGTCCTATACATCAGCAAGACCAGGTGTGAACTCGGCAACGGTTTCGCCAGACACGTGCGCTTGGTCTGGCAAGCCCAACTGGATCTACTACTGGACCCCTCCCCTCCCTCCCCTCCCTCCCCCTCCCCCCCCCCTCCCCCTCCCCCCCCCCCCCTCCCCCCCCCCCCCCCCTCATCTGTCTGAAAATGGGTCCCGACTCAAAACAGCACCTATCCATGTTCTCCAGAGATGCTGCCTGACCCATTGAGTTAATCCAGCACTCTGTGACTTTTAAAGTTAACCTGTTTGCGGAACAAACGATTAAAGTATGTGTTAGACAGTAGTGAATGACTTGCCCTTTAGTACAACCATTTCAAGAAATTTCAAAACATCTGGCTTTACATTTGATTCGAGTTGTACCATGTTATACCATCCAATATATATAAATGAAATTCACCATAGCTTTCGGCACAGTAGTACACTCTTGCCTCTCTTCAGGAAAAGAGGGACTATCTACATAGAATACAGCACAGGAACAGGTCCTTTGTCCACAATATGCTGAATATATTGTCCAGTTAATCTCTGCCTGCACATGATCCGTATCCCGCCATTTTCTGCATAGCCTAAAAGTTTCTTAAATGCTCTGATATGTGCCTCCACCACCACCCCTGGCAGAGCATACCAGGCACGCACCAATCTCTATGTAAATTAAAACCTGCTTGGCACCTCTATAAACCTCTCCTGCTCTGAGCATTAAGCTTGCGCTCTGGTCTTTGCCTTTTTTCCCCCGTGAAAAACGTCCTGACCATCTACCCAATCTATGCCTCACAATTTTATATCCTTTTCTCAGGTCTCCCCTCAGTCTCTGAAGAAGGGTCTCTCCCGGAAACGTCACCTATTCCTTCTCTCCAGAGATGTTGCCTGTCCCGCTGAGTTACTCCAGCATTTTGTGTCTATCTTCGGTTTAAACCAGCATCGGCAGTTCCTTTCTACACACCTCAGCCCCTGAAGCTTCATAGAAAACAATCCAAGTTTGTCCAACCTCTGCTTACATCCAATATTCTCTCATCTGTGCAACATTCTGATAAAACTTTCGGCATGCCCTCAAGGCCTCCATACCTTTCCCACAATGGGATGGTCACAATACTCCAAATACAGCCTAAAGTTTTATAAAGCTGCAACATGACTTCCTAACACTTATACTCAATGCCTCAACCATACACCTTCTTCAGCAATACTTCAAAGCATTGGAGGTACGTCATCCGGGCAGCCTACACATAATCCTCCAAATCAACCAGACAGATGAGTGAGCCAGTTTCCCCTCAGGAAGACTTCCCCAGCAATGAGGCTCCAGGTACACTCAAATGGCTTAAGTGGTCAGAGCATGTTACAGATATGATCAACAGCAGACATCCTACTTGCAGGGGCAACGTGAAGAGCAGCCTTTTCCCCCACACCGAGGGCGGTGGATTTATGGAACAAGCTATCATTTGGGCTAGTACATGTATAGAAAAGATTTAGTAGTTATATGGGCCAAACGCATGCTGGTGGGACTAGTGATAGGTCATCTTGGTTGGCATGGGAATGTTGGGCTGATGGGCTTGTTTCCGTGCTGTTTTGCTATGACTTTATCTGTCAGGAGTAGAGATTTCCAGATAAACAGAGGAAAAGATTCAAGAAAATTCCCCTGGCCAATAATGCATTCCTTTGCGGTAAAACAATTGATATTTATAACTGAACAAACTTTTCCAGCCATTATTATTCCAAATTCCCAAATTTATATGTGGGGAAAGGAAAGCAACTAGAATCAAATCTTACTGAACCTCTGAAAAGATATGACAACTAGAAGTAAACTTGGTTTACCAATTCTAAGAAGGAATCTAAAGGTCTGAATTTATAGCAAAGAACGCTCATATAACAAATGTCTGTACAGATGAACACACCAATAAAAATATTCTGAAAATGATACAAAATACCATAACTTCAGCAATTTTACTAATGCCAAAGAACAAAATCTAAAACATGACGACTTACAAAGGATGCCTTGACTCAGCAATTTATGGCAAGAGGAAGAAATCAGATCTACTGTCAACCACTGATAAACCAGCACACTCAAGCACACCAGACTAAGGATTTCCTATTAATACTCAAATACATTTTTAATTCATTTTATTCAGAGGTGACATTGTTTTATAATAATTGCCCAAGTAAAAGGAAAACTTTTAAAAAATGCAGGAAATGGGGCCCTGGCAAGTCAGAAGGGAGCATGGAAAACATGACCTGTTGAGCTAAATCCTGAACCATCAGGCTAACCAAATGGTCTGGGAGCAGATTATTAAAGTTTTATTGAATATTCACTGTTGCATTGTATCTCACATATCACAACTATCATGGTGCTTTAAGAGACTGATGATGGCACACATTAACACAGATTAACTCCAGCATTCCAGAACCAAAGGTCACAGTTTAAGATTAAGGGGCAGGCCATTTTGGACTGAGATAAGGAAAAACATTTTCTCCCAGAGAGTTGTGAATCTGTGGAATTCTCTGCCACAGATGGCAGTGGAGGCCAATTCACTGGATGTTTTCAAGAGAGAGTTAGATATAGCTTTTAGGGCTAACGGAATCAAGGGATATGCGGAGAAAGCAGGAACAGGGAAGTGATTTTGGATGATCAGCCATGATCATGATCACTACCCCAAACCGTCAGAGACTCCTCCACTCTCACCACATTCAAAACATCACTGAAGTCTCACCTGTTCAGTACTGCCTTCAACCACTGAAGATCACCTCACCTTCTGTCTCCTTTCTCTGTTCGTTTCCTTATTTATCTATTTACCTGTAAAGCGTCTTTGAGTATATGAAAAGCGCTATATAAATGTAATGCATTATTATTATTATTATTATGATCATATTGAATGGCGGTGCTGGCTCAAAGGGCTGAACGGCCTACCCTTGCACCTATTTTCTGTGTTTCTTCCAGACAGCTTTGATTCACTGCAATTCACCTACCAAGGAAACAAGGAAAGCTACAGCAGAATCTTATTTATTGACAATAGCTCTGCATTCAGCACCACAATCCCAACCAAACTCGTGTCCAAACCAAATCCCTGACTATACTCTCTCACGGCTGTGCAGCCAAATACTGCTAACTCCATTTACAAGTTTGCAGATGACACAATCATAGTGGGCTGGATGTCAAACAAGATTGAGATTTTAATTACATGGCGTCAAGACCACAATCTCTCCCTCGATGTCAGCAAAATGAAGCTAGCAATTGAGAAACAAGGAACTGTAGATGCTGGTTTACCAAAAAAAAGTGCTGGAGTAACTCAGCGTGTCAGCCAGCATCTCTGTAGGTTATTGATAGGTGCCGTTTCAGATTCTTCTTCAGGACAGTTCCTTCCCAACTGTTATCGGGCAACTAAACCATCCTGTCACCAACCAGAGAGTGATCCTGACCTGCCATCTACCTCATTGGAGACCCTCAGACTGTCTTTAATCGGATATGATCTTGCACTAAATATTATCAAATCACGTCTTTCTACTGACTGGATAGCATACAACAAAAAGAGCTTTCCACGCGACAATAAACGAAACTAAATTGATAGGTGGATACAAGAATAGAGGGTGGACACAAAATGCTGGAGTAACTCAGCGGGACAGACAGCATCTCTGGAGAGAAGGAATGGGTGACCCTTCTTCAGACTCATTTAAACCAGAATCTGCAGTCCTTTCCTACACAAGAGGGGGATTTGGCAGATGGATGGATAAAGGCCAGAGATAAAAAGGGAAAAGGATGCAAGGTAAGGAGAGAAGTGTAAAATGTGAAGCCAGAGGATGGGCAGAAGTAGATGCAAGTTAAGGAGAGTAGAGGAGTAAAATGTGAAACCAGAGTAAGGGACATCGGTGGAAGGGGATGGGGAACAGGATAATGGGAGAAATGGGTGGCGCCCGGATAGGAAAAGTGTGCGGTGGGGGGTCACTTAAAATTTGAGAATTCAATGTTCATACCGCTAGGTTGTAAGCAGAATATGACGTGCTGTTCCACCAATTTGTGTGTGACCTCACTCAGGCAATGGAGGAGGCCCAGAGACAGAAATGTGGAAAGGGGAAGGGGAGTAAAAGTGGTTAGCAACCGGGTGATCCAGCAGCCTAGGCGATGGAGCGCAGGTGTTCAGCAAAATGGTGGCCAAGTCTACGCCGATGTTAAGGAGACCACATTAAGGGCATTGAATGTGGTTAGAGGAAATACCTGTGAAGCTAAGTGGTGTGCACACCCAAGTCAGTATCAATGATGCCAGAGTGGAAATGGTTGAAGGCTTTAAGTTTCTAGATGTAAATATCACTAACAATCTGTCCAAGACCAACCACATTGAACGTATGAAGGTTCTACAATGCTTCTAACTGTGCTGCCAGAGGCAATCGTGGAAGTGGATACGAAAGTACCGTTTAGGAGACTTTTAGGGAGGCACATTGATACGCAGGGAATGGAGGGATAGGGATCACATGCAGGCAGAGGAGACCCCAACATTCAAATAACAATCATTGATTTTATTTGCTCTTTGTTGTCTTGCTATGTATGAAATTGCTAGATATCTATAGCCATTCAAAAACTCCTCATTATGCGTAAAGTGCATTTAGATGTCTGAAACAATGTTCAAATCGAATGGAGTAAACTCCAGAGGTGGCCCTGCTCCAATTTTGTATTTTTGTGACACGTCTCACTCATTAACCAGCAATCCTTTCCAAAGAAACAATGTTTGAAGACCGAGAACGGAGTATTCGCTAGCAAAAGAGTATGCATAGATGGAGAAATATGAGACAATTTTACGGCATCATCCTGGGTGCAAACTCAGTAACTTACTGATAGGACAAACATACTGTTCACCTGAAGCTCCCACTCATAGAATTGTTTCAATATTTCTCCCAGCTGCATTAAGTTGTCATAATCTAGCCTCTTGTCTTTTTGCTCAACTGTGTTTTAATGTCCGATCCTTTGCAAGTACTTGTATGCATACTCAGAGCCCGATGTAAATAGCAATGCTTTTAGATATTTTTCATGGGTTTAACCCACATCCTAGCCCTGCAAATTCTTCCAGTTCTCTCACATTTGCTGAAAACCAACATTCCTCCAATTCCATCACAGCAGAGGTTTTAGTAATCCTTCGCTAAACCAACTGTCCCTGCTTCCGTACAAAATCTCAACACAGATGCTAATGATGTACTTTTTTTAACCTGAGCCCATCATAGAAACATAGAAAATAGGTGCAGGAGTAGGCCATTCGGCCCTTCAAGCCTGCACCGCCATTCAATATGATCATGGCTGATCATCCAGCTCAGTAGCCTGTACCTGCCTTCTCTCCATACCCCCTGATCCCTTTAGCAAAAAGGGCCACATCTAACTCACTCTTAAATATAGCCAATGAACTGGCCTCAACTACCTTCTGTGGCAGAGAATTCCACAGACTCACCACTCTCTGTGTGAAGAAGTGTTTCATTCAAAACCACAGAAATCAAATTCACAATGCCATACCAAATTATGGATGGGGATTAGAGATCGTTGTGCTTCAGTCCACGGCCTATGACTCCCCAGGGAAAAAAAGATCCAGCCTATCCAGTTTCTCCATTGAACTCAAGCCTTCCAGTTTTAGTGACAGACTTGTGCATCTTTTCTGCACCCGTTCCAACTTTATATCCTTCCTATTTCTGGGCAGCCAGAATTGCACACAATACCCAAGTGTTGTCTTAACAATGACTTGTGCACTTGCAACAGGACCTTCAAATTCCTGTACTGTGTCCTGACCACTGATGGCCAGCATGCCAAATGCCACCTTCACTACTGCACGCGTGTTGCCATTTTCAGGGAGCTATTTACCTATTCTCTTTGGTCTCACTGTTCTACAATTCTCCAGAGCCCTGCCATTTATTGCGCAAATCCATCCCTACTTTAACTTTCCGAAATGCAACACCTCACACTTATTTGAGTTAAATTTCCATCCAACTCCTTTGCCCACTTTCCCAGTCCATCCAGATCATGTGGTAATCTTAGATAACCTTCTTTACTGTCCACTATCACACCGATTTTGGCCTCATCCACAAATTTCTAATCATTTCCAGTTAACAACTCTGTCATACTCCCTAATGTCTCCTCCCTGCCATGGTCAGTCTTCTTTGTTAACTCTTCAAAAGCCTCAAATCAAATTTGTAAGACACGATTTCCCAAGCACAAAGTCATGCTAATTATTCCTAATCAGTCCTAATCAGAATCCTTTCCAGTAGCTTTCCTACCACAGATATTAGCTCACTGACCTGTAGTTCCCTGGCATCTTGTTGCAGTCCTTAAATGAAGCCACAAAAATAGCCACCCTTTAGTCTTAAAGTACCTCACTAGTGGCTAAGATTGTGCAATTTATGTCTCCCAAGGCACCGTGCATTTTTCCCCTATCTTCCAACAATATTCTAAGATATACTCATCCCCAGAGATTTATCCACCTTAATATGCCTCAAGACTGCCACTACTCTGTTGTAATGTGAATATGTTCCAATAGAATGACTTCATCAGCGCACATCCCTGCTTCTGACCTTACGACTGAAGAAAGGTAATTCATGAAGCAGCTAAATGTGGCTGAGCCCTGGACATGAAGCTGAGGAACCCCTGCAGAGATGTTCTGTGGCTGAGATGACTTACAGTCACCACAACCATCTTCCTTTGTGCTCGTGTGTAGGAAGGAACGGCAGATGCTGGTTCAAACCGAAGATAGACAAAATACTCTCCGCCATGATCCCAGTGGGCTCCCTGCCGAGCTAGCCTGAAACAAAGCGCGTGATTGGTCAATTGGCGTCCGATTCAATGACAAGCGTGCTTTGATTGGACAAGTACTACTCGGAAAATAGACAAGATTGGAGGTTTTTCATATTTTAAAAATATGTGCAGGTTTTGTTCTTGACGAGTTTCAGATATAATTTCTGTAATATTTTTACACAATATGTTATAATTACAGGTAGATATGGGATGTGGGTCACGACATGAAACGAAAAGGCACCTCGGCCCACAGCCCACCTCTCCCATCAGGCAAGAAGTGCAGATGTTTGAAAGTGAATACTTCCAGATTCAGGGACAGTTTCTTCCCTGCTGCCATCAGGCAACTGAACCGCCCTCTCGCCAACTAGAGAGTGATCTTGATCTCCCATTTACCTCATTGGAGACCTTCAAACTATCTTTAATCAGACTTTACCTTACAGTAAACATTGTACCCCATGTCCCCTAAAAAGTACACTATGGCTGGCTTGATTGTCATCATGTATAGTCTTTCCAATGGCTGGATAGCATGTAACAAAAAAGCTTTTCGCTGTTCTTTGTTACACTTGACAATGATAAACAAAAAATCTCTGGAGAATGTGGATACGCGATGTTTTGGGTTGAGACTGATGCTGCCTGACCTGTTGAGTTACTCCGGCACTCTGTCCTCATTCTTATATTTTCCTTTGCCATGTCTTGGTACACAATTCAATATCGCTCATTTAGTTAACATGTCCTGCTCTCCAATCTCCATTCCTAAACCCGTCAGTTTCACTTATTTATAGCATATTCTCACCAAGGCACACCGATAAATATAGAATAATTTCCATTTCATTGCTACAACATCAACATTATAGACATGAAGATAGTAAAATTAAATTAAGCTTCCCCAAGACATAGTAACTAAAAATACAATGTACAATGGTGTGCCAAGAAAATCAGTAGGAAATAATGACAAAGCAAAGGAAAAATTACATCAGAACTGAGGAAGTATGCGTCAATAAAGGTGGAAAGAACTGTCTTTGTACCTCTGAAGGACATATAATCTGACAATCCAAATTGCTGCATGTTTCTGTCCATATTGCTACTAAAACGTGACATGAAAAAAATGATTTATTAATTCAAAATCCCGGAAATTAAGAGTTTTCTGTGTCTTGTAAGTTAAGATGTTTGCCATATTTAATCTTTTAATGCTTACCATTCTGTAGACTTGAGCATTTTGAGTCTATTCAAACGCAACGCAGTATTTTACAAATTATCGAAACCATGAAAATCCCACCTACCTCACGTGTGATATTAGTTGGCTTTAGACATTTTTTTGTCTGCCGTTTTCAGAAAAACAAATGAAAATCTATGAGGCATTTCATTGCAGAAAGAGCCAGGAATGCCACACTTCAAAAAAACACAAAAGTCTTATCTCTAAGGAGACTGACTATTCCAGCCGGTTAAAACGAACACTAATTTTGCATCCTTACTATTTATCCCCAATACCATAAATATTAACTTGATATTTATTTTCGGATGCTTCCAGATCTGTGGTGTTCCAATATTCCACTTTAATTGGATTTTTAAACAACTTTTTATTTATATTTCAGAGCATCCCAAAAGGAAAATGATGAATTTGATTGTCCTTGTCTAATGTTGGATGGGACACACACACAAAAAATGCAATAGAAAGGCGAAACACAATGTCAGCCAACTAATTAATTTGCTCTATTGCCCAACTCCTACTCACAAAAACACTCCTGATCCCTGAGAATGTAAAATTCTGCCGATCTTTGTGGAGCAAGTATATTTTTAGGGATGAGAGCCTGGAGTGAAAACAAATGAAAGTAGCTCCTTTCATCCATCAATTAGCAATTGCAAGAATTAAATATGCAATGCATTCTGAAATTTCTCATGGTCAACTTCAGATCTGCCCTTCTATCTTTGGATTATTTTTCCATGAGCATATTTTGCACAACTTTATCTACGTCTTCCATCTAAAATCAGTTGCAAAGACCAGAAACAAAATACAAAAACCGTGAAGGCATATTTTTGAGCAATCCAACGTCCTCCAATATCTGGGATAATTTCAAGTGGACGTTTATTCTTGATGGTTGAAATACATTAGAATGGGTAATAATTGCATCCCAGCACTAATAAACAAAGATCTGAGCTATAAATAATAGCAAGCAAAGTAAAGATGTAGAGTTATAAAAGGATAGACTGCATCATAAAGATGGATTTTAAGGAGAAATACCTATCCACTTTGAACCCAAGACATCAGGTTACTTTCTTAATGGGCTAGTTTAAGGGTGGAGAAGAATTGGAATGTATTAATGGGAGGTTGGAATAAAAATGCAAGGAAGTTATACTTCAATTCTACAATATTGTTTGGAACATCTAGGTGTAAGAATTTTAGGCATTTGTTGATAATGGTTGATAATTCATCCACACCACATTGGCCACGATGTCATTTCACTCCTGCCATCGGAGTTGACAACAGGGATGGTAATATAAGATGAAAAGTGATGGCAATCGGGAACAACAAGTAGCTTGCAGAAGATTTTAATACGGAATGATTATCTGAACGAATGTGGGGCGTGCTGGGTGGCACTAGGAAACACAGGTAATTTGCAGGTAGTGTAAATGCAGAATAATTATCTGACATTACAGAATGAATGTCTAGTGAATATTGGACATTTGAACAGAGATTGGCAGAAATTATCAACACAAACCACCAAATTAAATGTTGAATTTGGAAGATTATAAAGTAGCTAATGTGGCAGCGGAGGCCAATTCACTGGATGAATTTAAAAGATAGTTAGATAGAGCTCTAGGGGCTAGTGGAATCAAGGGATATGGAGAGAAGGCAAGCACAGGTTACTGATTGTAGATGATCAGCCATGATCACAATGAATGGCGGTGCTGGCTCGATGGGCCAAATAGCCTCCTCCTGCACCTAGTTTCTATGTTTCTAATGGAAAGATGAATTGCTACTCTTCAGTAGAAGAGTTTTGGTGAGATCAAGGACCAAGAGTTCAGAATGGAAGAAAGAAGAAAGTTGCAAGAAAATAAAAGCACGGGCCCACCCTACTCACCATTCCCCTAAAGTATGAATAAACCCACGTTCGTTACTTTTTAAAAACAATTTACCTTATAAACGTTAATAAATCAGCCCCCCCACCCCCCCGGAGGATCAGCGGGAGAACCAGCGCCCGTCTCAGTGTGCCCCGCGCCCGACCTTCCTCCCATACCGCAGCGCGCCGCAGAGGTTGTGGCAGAGGGTCCAACAAGATGGCCGTCGCCCGCCACTCGCAGCAGGAGAAATGCGGCCAAGGTCAGTGGCTTCTCCCTGTCCACTCTCGCCCATCCACGGCCCCGGGAGACGCTCCCCGCCCGGCAACGGGTCCATGCCGACCCCACCGTTCCCGCCGCAGATTGCAGCGGAGCTGCAGGAGATGCTTTGACTCCGCAGGAGAAACGGGGCCGACGTCACTGCTTTTTCCCTCTTCCCCCCTTGCTGGCACACAGCCATGGGGGCACTCCCCACCCAGCAACAGCTCCACGGTTGGGCCGAGGGGGGCGGGAGGAGAGGGGTGGAGCAGGAGGGGGCTGGAGGGGAGGAGGGAGGGAGGGGTGCAGGGGATGGGGTGGGGAGGAGGGAGGGAGAGGGGTGAAGGGGATGGAGAGGGGGTAGGGAGAGAGGGGGAGGGGTGAAGGGGATGGGGAGGTTGGAGGGAGGGGGGGTTGGGGGAGGGGTTTGGGGGGATGGGTGAGGTGGAGGGGTGAAGAGGAGGATGGGGTGCTGCACCAATGCTGGAGAAGTTTGGACCCAACGGGTCCACTTGGTCTAGTATCCTATAAATTAGATAGAATTGAGTGGTGTGGTCAAATCATTCAGCTGGGAGAATGTAACTATTTTGTAAGGGGATACGTTTTTAAGTATACCTATGTTATTGATTTACCAAGCTTTCCCAAGAAGGATGAACGAATGAAGGGTCGGCAGGGTGTCACGGCGGTAGAGCTGCTACCTTTCAGTGCAGAGACCTGGGTTCCATCCTGTCTTTGGGTGCTGTGTGTATGGATTTGTACTTTCTCCCAGTGACCACGCAGGTTTTCTCCGGGTGCTCCAGTTTCCTCCCACATTCCAAAAGCGTACAGGTTTGGTGGTCAATTAGTTTAGTTTTTAGTTTAGAGATACAGCGCGGAAATAGGCCCTTCGGCCCACTGGGGCAATCTAGCAATCCCCACATATTAACATTATCCTACCAGGGACAATTTTTACATTTACCCAGCCAAATTTACCTACAAACCTGTACATCTTTGGAGTGTGGGAGGAAACCAAAGATCTCGGAGAAAACCCAAGCAGGTCAGGGAGGGAACGCACAAGCTCCGTACAGAAAGCACCCGTACTCATAATCAAATCTGGCAATTGATGTGCGTAAATTGGTAAAATTGTAAATTGTAAATTGTCCCATTTTGTAGGATAATGCTAGTGTACAGGGATCGCTGGTCGGTGCGGACTTGATGGGCCTGTTTCCGCGCTGCATCTCTAACGGGCGGCACAGTGGAGCTGCAGTAGAGTTGCTGCCTTGAAGCGCCAGAGACCCGGGTTCAATCCTGACTACGGGTGCTGTCTGTACAGAGTCTGTATGTTCTCCCCATGATCTGCATGGGTTTTTCCAGGGAGCTCCAATTTCCTCCCACATTCTAAAGATGTACAGGTTTGTAGGTTAATTGGCTTGGTAAAATTGAAAATTGCCCCCAGTGTGTGAAGAATAGTGTTAATGTGCAGGGATCGCTGGTCGGCACAGACTCGGTGGGCCGAAGAGCCTGTTTCCACGCTGTATCTCTAAACTAAACAAAAAATGCATTGGTCGGAAGACAAACAAGTACACCTGATTAAATCTCCAATCCAACTTCTTTTAGAGCTGAGGCAACTTCCTGTTGTGCCATGCCCAAGGATGGGCACAGTACTCTAGCTAATGTTTAAGAATAACTTCCTTACTTTTGCAATTCATTTTTTAACAGTCTTTTCAGCTTTTGTTAAATTCCAGGATTTCTGCACATATATTGCCAGGGTTCTTTATATCTGAACTCACTGAACACCAGTCTAAGTTCTTCTCAAGTCTAACATCCTCACTCTTTAACATATGTATGAAAGAATGCCCTCGATTGTCAATTGTGGATTACCCGAATATATACTAAAAAGAGAAGTCATCATAATGTTTGACCTACAAGGAAAAGACTGAGAATTTCCCCAGAGGAAATAAACAGCCATTCACTACTACAAAAGATCTGGTACCTAGACGTTTATTATAAAAGATGCATTAAATAATAGAATGTCACTTTTCTGCAAACTACCACAGATACATAAAAGTGAAAAAAATCAAATTGTATTATCTGTAAATAGTATTGAAGAAGCAAAAAAAGCAAATGTCAGACACTGAAAGTAAAAATTGTTAAAAATATTAATGTTGGGCAGCATCTGTGGAGAAAGAAAAAAAATCTCTCCCTGTACATATTGCTGAGCATTTGACATTTCCTTGAAAACAATCTCACCAAATACTTTCAAGATAGCTAAAGTCAGTTTCAGAAAAGCAAACTGATAGCCACAGCAATGATTAGGATTTTTTATTTATTTAAATGGGCTATATTACAACTTACAGCTTCTTGGAGAAATAGTCAAGCACACAAGAAAATAGGTGTAAGCCACATGTCCCCTCAGGCCTCCCCTCCCATTCAAGGTGAACATGGCAGATCTACTCCAGGTCTCAATTCTTCCTCCCCCTCCTCCTCCTGCTGCAGCACATATTCCCAAAACAACTTTGCACCCCTTATGTTATATTTTGGACAACACGTGCTTTCTCAGATATCTGCTATGTGTCTTGAAGTGCCAAGGCAAATCATTGCAGGAACCAATTCAATGTTCCCATTATTCCATACACACAATAACAAAATTTCCAAGATACTTTAAAATGCACACTCAATATTGCTGGGTACATTTTTCAAACATCCCTGAAATTTCTTTCTTCAACATATTTTTTAAGGCCATCTACTACAAGTTATGACCCTCACAATATTCACTTGAATAGATAACAGGATCATAAATAACATCTAAGCTTCATCCGATGCAATCAGATCAGATAATATTCCCTCTTCAAACAATGTTGATTGAGGATTATTACAACAAATCGTTCAACCTATCTGAGAACAGCTAACTCGGTATAGATGAGATCAAACAGGCCATCAATGGTTTATGTAATCTAGCTATTTGCTGAATGAACTATAGTTACATTCCAATTAATTATCCATCTATTCTGGAGACTAACCTAGTGAGTAGTAGTGAGGCACAATTCAATGACCAAAATGTTGCTGCAGTAAACGCAGACAAAAGATACTGAAACTAAAACAATGGCAGACCTATAATTAACCTAAACTTTATACCATACAGTAAGGTATGGTAATAGTAAGTAGTACATATCTGTATAAGACGTACATATCTCTTTCTTCATCAATCCCTTGGGTCCAAGTTCGACTTGCTTCCACTCAGTTCTGAGGAATAGAAGATGCTTTTGTATGAATTCTTTTAAAGGGAGGGTGGCCATTGCCCAAGCTATTCCATGGATTTGACAAAGTAAGGAGTTAGACTATTGGCCAAGTGGTCCAGGGCCAATGAAAACCAGGTTCTTCTGCAAAGACCTAGCGGATACACCTTTATGGACACATGAAAACACCTACTCTCAAATTACACAAACACAGAAGAACTGCGACTCCACATAAACAATCCTGCCCATGCCTTTTTCCTCATTCTGACTCCAATCGTCCCTGGTTCGATATCCCCTCCCTCCGTTTCCCAGATTCCTAACTGCCACTTTTACTTTCACACTCTCTCCCTCTCTCAGTTCCTTCTTCACGTTTTGATTTTCTTTTCAAATTGAGTTTTGCACCCCTCCACAACCCACATTCTTCCTCCCACCCACCCATCACCAGCTGTACTCACTTAATTTTCTCCAGACCAAAGCCATTCCCCCACCACTGGCATTCGCCTCTCAAAGGTTATGCACCACATTCTCTCATTGTCTGTCACCCTCATCTCATTTTATCCAATCTATCCCAGCAGCTGCAATGTCCAAAGTCTGCAGCTTTGACCTAACAACAAACGTCCGTCAAGAAATCTTGGAGGAATCTTCACTCATCCAGCTGGTTTTGCTGGATGTCAGCAGATCATAGCCTCCGGTTGCTATGCAACCTAAATGATGTTTGCTAACGCACCATTTCCCTGCCAATGGTGGTGGCTTCACCCTGTGAGAGTGGGAGCACCTTGCTTGGCTGAATGAATGCCAAATACAATGCAAAGATAAAATTAAATCATTTACATTACAGAAATGCTTGGTTATTCCAACCAGAAATGATTATGCAAGCATACCAATCGATACCAAGTCTCTCCATAGAGCTCCAAAGAAACATTACCCTTTATTCTCTTAACAACAATTTCCTTTCAATTATCACTCTTTGAAAGAACATCCTTTCAAATGTACAACGGTACAGGTTCCACTGACCCTACAGAAGCTCAAGTATAACCGAAGTAATAGGCATATCATTACCTGTCCCAATTTTACTTGCCACTTGTGGAAACAAAAAACATTATTTGCTTTGTACTGCCATTCATCATGAGTGTAAATGTTGGTACAAAATTATAGATTACACATTGATTTGCACAATTTCTTTCAGCATAAACCTGACATCATCAGGTTTGCAGTGCACCCATTCACACAAATGAACATTGAGGTATTTGATTTACAAAGGATTTAAATTGACAATAGCAGTTGAGAAATGAAACTCAGTGATGCAAATATTCTTACAGGTGTTCCCTTCAGTCTCCTTCCCAAAGTCAGTCTTAATTTGGATTTATACAACACATCAAATTACTGATTGGGGTGGCAGATCAAATCCCAGCAACCAAGCAATTGTTGGACATCATGCAGGTTATTTTTAATTAAATCTAACCACTATTCTAGAGGGCAATTAAATGTTTGAAATAGAATTTACCAAGGACATGCTCAAGTCAACCAGAAGGACCCGCTACCTAGGCTTTCCAACATATGCAGCAAAGGTTATTTTTACTGCATTGTAATATGTAACAGAAAACATAAAAGTTATTAAGCTTCTATGTTAATTTTCCGTCTAACTGAGGCTTTTGTGTTATTATTTTGAAACTGAGTAGATCTTCATTCCAATAGAACAAAAGAATGTAATGGCAGTAAAGTAAAACAGATCCAAAAAAAAATTAGAAGCTGAAGATTTTGTTTAAATACTAGTATTATACATCAAAATGCAAACATGTTAAACCTTCGATGTATTGGTGACTGGGTGATAAATGGAATATATTTAATATAAACAAATGGGTGTATTATTGCTTTGTACAAGATATTTAATTCCCAAAGTAATCAGGAGGAAACTAGACGGGCTTTCAAGATATTTCTTTCATTTCATTAATTTATAATCCCTGACAAAGAATGTTTGTAAATACCTGGAATCTCTGAACTAATCGTCCTCTTGCCATTTCCAGAAACTTCATCCTCTGATGAACTTGTGCTGGAATCACATGTCAAGTCGCTATCACTCGTACTGCTGTCCTGCAGCAATGTATATTTCTTTCGAGCTGCTGCTTCGCGTTTCTGCCGTAGCAAGCGTATCCGTTCCTTTTGTTTCTGCGTTCTAACCTTTGACACACGGCCGTTCTGCTTGTCATTTGAAGAACGGTTCTTTTTGGGAGCCATGGTTGATGTTTCACTCTCAGACCTGGATCGTCGTGATTTTCTGCCTACTGAAGGTCCAGATCCTCCTGCAGGGTCCTCTCCCACAGCTACATTTGCCTGGGGTGCCTCATTCTCCTCTACAGATGAGAGCGTATCAGAATCTGCCAAATGACCACTGGAAGACGGAGAAACCATGCACTGATTGGAAGAATCGCTGTCGAAAGTGCGACCGGGTATTTGTTTATCGCTCTCAGCAGATGGAAGCTGAGATTCAGAAGAGTCTTGCCCAAGTTCCATTAACAAGCAAGGTTCAACAGATTGTCCACTTGTTTTCAATGGATGTTCACTGTTCTCTTTTGTCGTTTTGGCTGCTGTCTCTTTTGAAAATGAACCATCATCTTCCTTGCATGTTTCACTAGATTTTGTATTAACACCTTTTGAAGAAGCCTCAGTTTCCTCCAGACCGTCCTGGGAAGAGAAGTCTGCCTTCTCCGCTGCTTCCATCTTCATGTCAAGTTAGTTCTTAAGCACTTGCTGCAAAACACCATACAGCACAGGTCTAAAGACGTGTGCTCAACTAAAGATTTAATAAATGGGAGAAACCTAAAGAAAGGAGAAAAATTATTGGACATGTTTAGTTAAATTGTAGTTTATAGACTTCCATTTATCCAAACTAAACATAACTCTTATTCGTGGCAGAATATGGATTTTAATTTGGCAATCAGCATCAAATTGAAGAAATACACACAGAAATAATTTGCTTGCCCAGTATCTGTCTCTGAAGAATCAATTTTACACTGGTTTTTAAATTAGGATTTCCAATACTGGTTCATAAACTGGGTGTCAGTTTTCTACTTTATTTTGTAGATTCAATTTTGCTCAACACCAAATACAGGTAGAGATGAACTAAGGTTTAAATATCTGAAGCTCTCATATGTAGTGATAATGCATACATTTTCTATTGGTTATTTTGGAAAAGAAAGGTTACCTAATGCTTTGCTGTTTTTCCTTGACGAAAAACAAATTGAAGAAATTGTTTAAATACAAAAATCTCAGCATATAATTTTGTTTGACAAACTACAATTGTGTTGGATCTAATAGAAGTTTTTAAAAAACTGGAAGAAATTGAGAGCAGAACTATTGTTTTAGGTCAATGTGCTCAACATGGAGATATTCACCATAAAATCTGTAACCACAAGCATCATTCCACATAAGCTTGTTTGTAAAAAACTTCTCAGCAGGTGTGAATGTCAATATTTCAACTCCAAATGTAAGGGGTTCATTCTAACCTTTTTCAAAACCCAGAAGTTAGTTTTCAGCACCATAGATGACAAAAGGTCACTACTTGAATAAACATGAACATTAGTAAATTGGTCAAAACTGTCATGATTTTTATTCATTCATGCAATATGGGCATGGGTGACAAACTTGCACTTAACTATAGTTCTCTAAATTATAGTGATGGCAGGTTTTCATCTTCAATCACTCCAAAAAAGACAGTTAAGAGTCAATTATGTTAATTTGAGGTTGGAGTTACCTATAGACCAAACCAGGGAAGATCAGCAGAGATCATTTATTAAATGTAAATTTCTTCCTTAAAGAGCCACTGTAAGATATATTTACCAATACTATTTTTTTTTAAACTCACACTGCCATAATGGAATATGGAATAAGACTTCCTTCAAGTAATTAGTTGAGACCCTGGATTACCGGTGCAGCAAAACTGAAAGCAGTTTCTAAACATTTGTCCAACCTCGAAGAAACAGTGACCTCAAAGTACTTTAGTATATCCATGGCCAAGATAACCAATATTCAAATCCTAATCGAATATAGATTTTTTTTTAAGATCATTGATATAGGTGCTAAATCCATAAATGTACTTCAGTAATCTAAAGTGAACAGGAATCTACCCACTGGGAATGAAGCATACTGCAGACCCATAGTTCAGTCCAAGATCATTCTTATTTTGAGTTCCAACGAGGTGAGAATGCAGGAACCATGGACCAACAATCCTAAAACAAACACAATTTTCAGTGATGTAAACTATTTTACAATTAACGATATAAAACTCAGGATTAAATGTACATTGTTGATGAATAAATATCACATTTTTATTTCAAAAAAGGTTCCTTCTCAGCCCCCACTTTTGCCTGTTGGGCATAATATCTGAACTAAGGTCAGCAATATATTTCAGATGGCAGACTTTCATCAATCAAAAGATCACCAATATATAGGTTCTGCTGTTATCAGTGTAACAGGTTCAGAAGAGGGGAGCCATGCTGGCTTTCAGCACCAATTCTGTTTTGATGCAACTTCATGCAAGTACAGGAAAAGAACAACAGTATCCAGCGATCATATCTTTTGTAGGGATTGCTATCTTTTGGTAAGGCTGAGTGAAAGAGATGTTAGCAACAACCTTGACTTGGCTCAATGCCCAATGCCATCAAAAAAAGATCATATGTAATAAATGCAAGAACACAAATAAATTCTACATTGCTGGTCATTGATTGGAAGAAACTAAAAACAAACCACTAGAACAGGTATATCTTCCGAACAAATACCTTGAATTCATTAATATTAATGATTAAATTGAATAGCTCAAAGGACAAAGACAACACAGGACAATGATCACAGACTGACAGTACACAGCAAAGTTCACTTCAAAGATTTGCTTTGAAAACTGACACGGCAATCTTTTCTATGGATATTTGTACAAACATACTTTTATCTTTTCTAATACTTTACTAAAGTAAATAATATTTTGCAATCAGAATTCCTGCATGTATAGGCTGCGCATCCATGGAAGCAATACTCTTGAAATCTCACAGAGGATGGATTTCCACTTGTAACGTAAAATTGACTGAGTGAAAATTTTGCAATTCGGAGGTATGATTAGTAAGTTGGCAGAGTGCAGAGGTTGGTGGTGCTGAGAATTACAAGGAAGTGTAAGTCGTTGGTCGGATAGAAGGTACTTAAATTGGCACGGCATTGAAGAATACGAACCTAATACAGTTAATTGGAATGGGCAAAAAGGTCGACATGGAAGTGGTGGAAGCGACAGGCTAAAGAGTCCGTTCAAGTGCTGTACAATTCTATGACTGCACTATGAAATTCTGAATGCACCAGAGTATCTACACAAAACAAATATTTTAAATAATTACCTACAATGTAGTTGTACCTTACACCAAGTAGCCTAATAGTTTTAAAACCATGGCTCCAGGGAACCCTGCACTGTGAAAACTTGGGAGTACAATGCAATATCAAAATAATTCTAAACTTGGATGACATCACATAAATATAGATGCAAGACTCCACGCAGATCTAGAGAACTTACCCACATAATTAAAACAAAAACTAATGGGGCTTCTTCTCTTGATTTGAAGCAAAACAGCAATTTTGTTGTAAAAAGTTAAACATTAAATCCATTTGATTAATTTCCAAAATCAATAATGACCCGTGTCAAAACTGGATTAGATAGAAATGTATATGAACATACAATTATCAAACTATAAAGCTGGACCATCACAAAAACCTCTCTTGGGGAATAGCAAAAATATGAATGAAGGTGTAGTGATTGGTGGACATTACCCGGTCCATAACAGGTACTGACCTCCTCACCATTGAGGGGATCCATAGGAATTACTGCTTCAAGAACACAGCCAATATCAAAGACCCACACCACCTTGGCTTGGCTCTTATTCCATTTTTACCATTGGGACGATGGTACAGGAGCTTAAAAACCACGATGACTGGGTTCAAGAACAGCTTCTTCCTAACAATCACCAGGTTCTTGCACACAACACACTAACTTCAGTAACCAAAGGTATCACAAAATGCTGGGAGTAACTCAGCGGGTCAGGCAGCATTTCAGGCGAGAAGGAATGGGTGACGTTTCTGGTTCAAACCCTTCTTCAGACTGATGTCAGGGGAGGGGGCGGGACAAAGAAAGAATGTAGTTGGAGACAGGAAGACAGTGGGAGAACTGGGAAGGGGAGGGGAAAGAAAGGGACAGAGGAGTTATCTAAAGTTAGAGAATTCAATGTTCATACCGCTGGGGTGTAAGCTGCTCAAACAAAATATGAGATGCTGTTCTTCCAATTTGCAGTGGGCCTCACTATGACAAGGTCAGACTGGGAGTGGGAGGGAGAGTTGAAGTGCTGAGCCACCGGGAGATCAGGTTGGTTAAGGCGGACTGAGCGAAGGTGTTGAGCCAAACGATCGCCGAGCCTGCGTTTGGTCTCGCCGATGTAGAGAAGTTGACATCTGGTACAGCGGATACAATAGATGAGGTTGGAGGAGGTGCAGGAGAACCTCTGCTTCACCTGGAAAGACTGTTTGGGTCCTTGGATGGAGTCGAGGGGGGAGGTATAGGGGCAGGTGTTGCATCTCCTGCAGTTGCAGGGGAAAGTACCTGGGAAGGGGTGGTTTGGGTGGGAAGGGACGAGTGGACCATGGAGTTACAGAGGGAACGGTCTTTGCGGAAAGCTGACAGGGAAGGAGATGGGAAGACGTGGCCAGTGGTGGGATCCCGTTGGAGGTGACGGAAATGTTGGAGGATAATTTGTTGTATACGCTGGCTGATGGGGTGGAAGGTGAGGACAAGGGGGTACTATATCCTTGTTACGAATGGGGAGAGGGGGAGCAAGAGCGGAGCTGCGGGATATAGAGGAGGCCCTACACAACTTCAGTAAGCATGATCTTCAATGGTTACACAATTTACTTTGGTTTTTGCACTATTACCGCATTACAATATTTGATTTATATTTTGGATTATTATATATTTATCTGCGTGTTATTTTGTTTACAGGACTGCTAAACCCAAGAAAACCCACAAGGTCACACAAAGCTGTTCCACACAAACAGCAGCCGAGGTCAGAATCAAATCTTGGTCACTGGCCCTGTGAGACAACAGTTCTCACGTATTTGGATGGTAAATGAAATTAGCAACAAATGAACGTGTACATGCCTAAGAAGGTACTGTAGATGCTGGTTTAAACCGAAGATAGACACTAAAAACTGGAGTAACTCAGCGGGACAGGCAGCATCTCTGGAGAGAAGAGATGCTACCTGTCCCGCGGAGTTACTCCAGCTTTTTGTGTCTAACGTGTTCATGTACATGTACATGCATTGTTGGTCAAAGACTAATGGTTGGGTGAACTGCTGCCGGTCAAAGACTAATGGTTGGGTGAATTTGCTTCTGGAATGGAGATAATGCAAGTTGAACAGTTTCCCATTTGTACTCTGCTTAGTTCCATATTAGCAGGTTTGTTGGAGGAGAGGTTGGTTTAGCATTTGGCAGACTTCCCAAAATGTAAACTGACTTCAAATAAATTCTAATTTTCAGCATTTAAATTATTAAGAGGTGGAAAGACTCTAAGGGGAGTAAGAGACACCTGTGGCTGACAAGGGAAGTCAGGGACAGCATAAAAATTAAGGAGAGGAAGTATAACATAGCAAAGAAGAGTGGGAAGACAGAGGATTGGGACTCTTTTAAAGAGCAACAAAAGTTAACTAAAAAGGCAATACGGGGAGAAAAGATGAGGTACGAGGGTAAACTAGGCAATAATATAAAGGAGGATAGCAAAAGTTTTTTTAGGTACGTGAAGAGGAAAAAAATAGTCAAGGCAAATGTGGGTCCCTTGAAGACAGAAGCAGGGGAATTTATTATGGGGAACAAAGAAATGGCAGACGAGTTAAACCGTTACTTTGGATCTGTCTTCACTGAGGAAGATACACACAATCTCCCAAATGTTCTAGGGGCCGGAGAACCTAGGGTGATGGAGGAACTGAAGGAAATCCACATTAGGCAGGAAATGGTTTTGGGTAGACTGATAGGACTGAAGGCTGATAAATCCCCAGGGCCTGATGGTCTGCATCCCAGGGTACTTAAGGAGGTGGCTCTAGAAATAGTGGAAGCATTGGAGATCATTTTTCAATGTTCTATAGATTCAGGATCAGTTCCTGTGGATTGGAGGATAGCAAATGTTATCCCACTTTTTAAGAAAGGAGGGAGAGAGAAAACGGGTAATTATAGACCAGTTAGTCTGACATCTGAAGATGCTGGAGTCAATTATAAAAGACGAAATTGCTGAGCATTTGGATAGCAGTAACAGGATCATTCTGAGTCAGCATGGATTTACGAAGGGGAAATCATGCTTGACAAATCTACTGGAATTTTTTGAGGATGTAACTAGGAAAATTGACAGGGGAGAGTCAGTGGATGTGGTGTACCTCGACTTTCAGAAAGCCTTCGACAAGGTCCCACATAGATTAGTGGGCAAAATTAGGGCACATGGAATTGGGGGTAGGGTACTGACATGGATAGAAAATTGGTTGACAGACAGAAAGCAAAGAGTGGGGATAAATGGGTCCCTTTCGGAATGGCAGGCAGTGACCAGTGGGGTACCGCAAGGTTCGGTGCTGGGACCCCAGCTATTTACGATATACATTAATGACTTAGACGAAGGGATTAAAAGTACCATTAGCAAATTTGCAGATGATACTAAGCTGGGGGGTAGTGTGAATTGTGAGGAAGATGCAATAAGGCTGCAGGGTGACTTGGACAGGTTGTGTGAGTGGGCGGATACATGGCAGATGCAGTTTAATGTAGATAAGTGTGAGGTTATTCACTTTGGAAGTAAGAATAGAAAGGCAGATTATTATCTGAATGGTGTCAAGTTAGGAGGAGGGGGAGTTCAACGAGATCTGGGTGTCCTAGTGCATCAGTCAATGAAAGGAAGCATGCAGGTACCGCAGGCAGTGAAGAAAGCCAATGGAATGTTGGCCTTCATAACAAGAGGAGTTGAGTATAGGAGCAAAGAGGTCCTTCTACAGTTGTACCGGGCCCTGGTGAGACCGCACCTGGAGTACTGTGTGCAGTTTTGGTCTCCAAATTTGAGGAAGGATATTCTTGCTATGGAGGGCGTGCAGCGTAGGTTCACTAGGTTAATTCCCGGAATGGCGGGACTGTTGTATGTTGAAAGGCTGGAGCGATTGGGCTTATATACACTGGAATTTAGAAGGATGAGGGGGGGATCTTATTGAAGCATATAAGATAATTAGGGGATTGGACACATTAGAGGCAGGAAACATGTTCCCAATGTTGGGGGAGTCCAGAACAAGGGGCCACAGTTTAAGAATAAGGGGTAGGCCATTTAGAACGGAGATGAGGAAGAACTTTTTCAGTCAAGAGAGTGGTGAAGGTGTGGAATTCTCTGCCTCAGAAGGCAGTGGGGGCCAGTTCGTTGGATGCTTTCAAGAGAGAGCTGGATAGAGCTCTTAAGGATAGCGGAGTGAGGGGGTATGGGGAGAAGGCAGGAACGGGGTACTGATTGAGAGTGATCAGCCATGATCGCATTGAATGGCGGTGCTGGCTCGAAGGGCTGAATGGCCTACTCCTGCACCTATTGTCTATTGTCTATTGCAGTAAATGAAAAATCATCTATGGGTAAAATTTAAGTCCAAGATCGGCAAGGCCAGTCTGGCAGACTAGCATCACCAGGACAGGTTCCTCAAGATAACAAGACCTCAGTTTGAAAGCAATTGCACTTGCAGCTAAATTACAGCATTACAAGAGGCATCAATTTGCAGACTTCTCTCAACCCCATGGGGGGTGGGGAGAAAAGCCTGATTACTCATTGCATACTGTATATAAAGGAACTTGATTCATCGGCTCCCTTTAACACCAATTTTTTCAGACCATCCTCTAAGTAGTATTGCATTGCAGGAAAAAATCTATTTGGGAGGCTATTTATAAAACATTCAGAAAGCCTTTTTAAAAAAGTGTATTGCATTAATGACCAGAAGATCCAAATATAAACCCAGCGATCCCAATAACTGGTAACCATGTTGGAATTGAACAAGGTATCTTAGCAGGTTTCTATAAATTATCTTTGAGGAAATCAATTGATGTGCTACTGAGTGACATACTTAAAACTCTATGAAAGTAGTAATGGTCATTCAGCTCAGCTATATTAAAAAAAAACTTGCAGACTACGATAAAGCACCAATAATCCTCTTTCTGATGATTCAGCACCTGGCCCATCAGATGATGTCAGCCTTGTTTCATTGAAACTCATCAGTTTCTGGTTCCCATGTTCAACTGACTGGGGCCTTGGTTTCCACGTGTCCTATAAACTAACCGGATCCAGGACCCCACTTCCCTTTTATTAGCAGAGTGGGAAATTTATATGACTTTGTAACATCTTAAACAAAGTGAATTAAAAGAGGGCTGAGGTATTAATAGGAATAACAGGTAATTGCCCCAACAATCTGCCAGCTCAGTGCCAAAGTCCTAAGAATGCAAGGTTACCCCAGATTTACTGTATTCCTTTTCACTGATTCAAACCACACATGGGATTCACAGTTCAATACCCTTTGTTATTCACAAAAATTGCAGGGAACAGCATCAATCCATGTCCATAAATCATGGGAGCAGAGTTAGACCATTCAGCCCATCGAGTCTACTCTACCATTCCACCATGGCTGATATATGTTTCCCTCTCAACCCCATTCTTCTGCCACCTCGCTGTAACATTGACACCCTTACTAATCAAGAACCTGTCAAAATATCCACTTTAAAAAAAACAATGACCTGCCACCACAGAAATCTATGGCAATGAATTCCACAGATTCACCACCCTTGGCTAAAGATATTCCTCCTCATTTCCATTCTAAAGGTATGTTCTTTTATTCTGAGGCTATGTCTCTGTTCCTAGACTCTCCCATTAGTGGAAACATCCTCTCCACATCCACTCTATTCAGGCCTTTCACTATTCAGTGTTTCAATTAGACCCCCCCCCCCCCCCCCACTCATCCTACTAAACTCCAGCGAATATAAGCCCAGAGTTTCCGTTTCAGTGTCAGTTTAGTTTATTGTCACATGTACCGAGGAACAGTGAAAAGCTATTGTTGCATGCTAACCAGTCAACAGAAAGTCAATACACGATTACAATAGATCCATTTACACTGTACAGATATATATGATAGGGGAATAACGTTTAGCTCCCGTCAAACACTAATCGTATGTTAACCCAATTATCCCTGGGATTATTCTCATAACCGTCCTCTGGATCCTCTCCAACGCCAGCACATTCCTTCTCAGATATGGGGTCTAAAACTGCTCATTATCCTCCACCTGCAGTCTGACCAGTGCCTTACAAAGCCTCAGCTTCACATCTCTGTTTTTACATTCTTGTCCTCTTGAAATGAATGGTAACAATGCATTTGCCTTCCTTACTACCAATTCAATCTGCAAATTAACCTTTTGGGAATTCTGCACGGCACTCCCAAGTCCCATTGCACTTCGAATTTCTGAATCCTCTGCCCATTTAGAAAATAGTCTATGCCTTGATTCCTACTACCAAAGTGCACAATCCCACTTTGCTACACTGTATTCCATCTGCTAACTTTCTTGCCCACTCTCACAACCTGTCCAAGTCGTTGTGCAGACTCCCTCCTTCCTTTACACCGCCTGCCCCACCACCTATCTTCGTATCATCTGCAAACTTGACCGTAAAGCCATCAATTTCATCATCTAAAACATTAATATACGTGAAAATTAGTGGACACAACACCAACCCCTGCAGCACACCACCAGTAACTGGCAGCCAACCTGAAAAGGCACACGTTATTCCACTTTTTGCCTTCTGCCATTCAGCCAATCTCCTATCCATGCTAGTATCTTCCCTCTAATACCATGGGCTCTCATCCTGTTTAACAGCTTCACGAGCAGCATCTTATCAAAGGCCTTCTGAAAATCCAAGCAAACAACATCCACTGACTCTCCTTTGTCTTAGAGGCCCTTCGGCCCAACTTGTCCACACCAGCTAACATGGCCCAGCAACACTTGACCCAACTGCCTGCGTTTGGGCAACATCCCTCCAAATCTGTCCTATCCGTGTACCTGTCTAACTGCTTCTTAAACGTTTGGATAGTCCCAGCCTCAACTACCTCCTCTGGCAGCTTGTTCCATACACGCCCACCCTTTGTGCGAAAAAGTTAACCCCTCAGATTCCTATTAAATCTTTTCCCCTTCACCATAAACCTATGTCCTCTGGTCCTCGATTCACCTACTCTGGGCAAGGGACTGTGCATCTACCCAATCTATCCCTCCCATGATTTTATATACATCTATAAGATCACCCCTCAACCTCCTGTGCTCCAGGGAATAGAGTTCCAGCCTACTGAACTCTCCTGAGAGCTCAGACCCTCTAGTCCTGTCAATAGCCTCATAAATCTTCCCTTTACCCTTTCCAGCTTGACACCATCTTTCCTATAACATGGTGCCCAGAACTGAACACAAAGCGGTCTCACGTTGACCTTATAAGACATTGGTTTTATACAACTGCAACATGACCTCCCAACATCTATACTCAATACTCTGACTGATGAAGGACAATGTACCAAAAGCCTTTTTGACCACCTTATCTACCTGCAACTCGGCCTTCAAGGAACCATGCACTTGCACTCCTAGATCCCTCTGCTCTACAACACTCCCCAGAACCCTACCAATTCACTGTGTAGGTTTTTCCCATGTTAGACTTCCCAAAATGCAACGCCTCACATTTCTCTGTGTATATTTACTTCCTCAAAAAATCCCAGAGATTTGTCAGGCAAGATCTCTCCTTCACAAAACCCTGCTGACCGGCCTATTTTATCTCGTGCTTTTAAGTACTCGGAAACCTCATCCTTAACAATGACCAATTATGCCAATTACAGAAGTCAGGCGCACCAGCCTACAGTTTCCCCTCTTTTGCTTCGCTCCATTTTTGAACAGTGGAGTAACATTTACAATTTTCCAATAGCCTGGGACCACTCCTGACTCAAGTGATTCTTGAAAGATCACTTCCAATGCCTCCACAATCTCTAAAGTTTCTCTTTCATAACCCTGGGGTGCAGTCCATCTGGTCCAGATGACCTTTCAGCTTCCCAAGCAACTTCTCCTTAGTAATAGCAACTCCACAACTTCCGCCCAACTCTCTTGAATTTCTGGCAGGTTTCTGGTGTCTTCCACTGTGTATTCAATTTGTCCTCCAAATCTTTATTCTGCAGTCCTATTTCTCCAGTCATTTTCCAGCAGTCCAATGTCCACTCTTGACTCTCTTTATAAATCTGAAGAAACTTTTGGTAACCTCTTAAATTATTGACTAGCTTCCTTTCATATTTAATTTTCCCCTATTGCCTTTTTAGCTGCCTTCTGTTGTCTTTTAAAGGCTTCCTAATACTCTAGCTTGCAGCTAATCTTTGCAATATTACATGCCTTTTCTTTTAGTTTTATGCTCTCTTTGACTTCCCTTGTCAACCAGAAACTCTTGCCATTGCTGCTCCGCTGTCATTCACTCTTGTTATTCCTGCTTGGGTCCCTTTCCAATCAACTTTAGCCAGCTCCTCCCTTGTGCCTCTATTGTTACCTTTTCATCAGCAGTAATACTATCATATCTGATTTCATCTTCTCCCTCAATTGCCGTTTATGAATCACAAAAACCTTTAACTATTAATTGAGATGGACAATGAAAGATCCTTTTCAATCGTGCATAAAACTGTCTCCTCATTTATCTTTGGTACATGATCTCAAAGCCAACAGGTCTACAGAAAATCCAATCTCACTTCAGACTGGCATGCAAGGCAAACTGTGTCATCACCTTAATAGTTCTCAATGTTTCTCACTTCAATGCAAACTGCACCACACCTCCAACAACCTTCCTGTTAGTGTGGAACTAGTCCACAAGACAAATGGGAAACTGTTCAACCTGCACTTCCTCCATTCCAGGAGCAAATTCACCCCAGCATCAGTCTGACCTGCAACAGGCAAACAATACATGCACGTCCTCATGTTCAGAATACATGTCCCAAGTCTTCAACTTATTTGCTACAGCACAGAGATTGAGTTTTACAAAGACTATCTGCAAAATATGTATTTTACCAATCTGCCCGCACCTCCCCCCACACGCCCACCAATAAAACAGTGACCTTCAACAATAAAGATCCATGACCTGATGAAAGAAAGTGTGAACCTCCAACACAGCACAGAGCTCCTAGCATATTAGGCAGCAAAGATCCCACTTACTTGCGTACTTCTAAGACATGGACTACCAAAAGCAGGCATCTAATTTCACTGAGATACTAGCAACCACACTCCCCACAAATTGCTCCGTCCACTGGAAAGGTCAGTAAACATTTCTCAGGCCAACATCTTATTACATTGTTCCCAATTAAAAAGATATAGGCACAATAATCGAAACAGACACTCTATAATGACTATTATTCGAGTCTGAAGAAGGGTCTTGACCCAAAACGTCACCCATTAAAGTCGGAAGAAGGGTCTCAACCCGAAACGTCACCCATTCCTGCTCTCCAAAGATGCTGCCTGGCCCGCTGAGTTACTCAAGCATTTTGTATCTACCTTCAGTTTAAACCAGCATCTGCAGTTCTTTCCTACACACTCTATAGTGACCTCAGTTCCATAAAAAAATTAGCAGATAGTAATAGTCATGGGGTCATAGAGCCATACAGCGAGGAAACAGCCCCTTTGGCCCAACTTCCCCACACGGCCAACATGCCCCATCTATACTAGTCCCACCTGCCTGCGTTTGGCCCTTATCCCTCCAAACCTGTCCTTTCCATGTACCTGTCCATTTCTTAAACGTTGCCTCAACTACCTCCTTCAGCAGCTCGTCCATACACCTACCACCCTTCCTGTGAAACTGTTACCCCTCAGATTCCTATTAAATCCTTCCCCTCTCACCTTAAACCTATGTCTTCTGGTCCTCGGTTCCCCTACTCTTGGCAAGAGACTGTGTATTTACCAGACCTATTCCGCTCTTGGGAATTAAGCTAACCCGTCTTTGCCTCAACTGCTTCCTGTGAGGATGGGCTCCATGCAAATGTCAGACAGTTAAAACTGATCTCCTTAATTTACAAAGTGCTGGAGGAACAGTAGGTAACACAGCATCTGCAGAAGGGAATGCACATACCAGAACAATCTGAAAAAGAGTCTCAATCCAAAACAGCATTAAACTTCAGACTTTAGTGTGGATGTGACTTCAAGCAGATAGCTTGAAGGGTGATTTGAAATCCTCCTTGTAAAAATATTACACCCCCACCAATCAATGGAGCTCCTATTGCACCACTGCTCAAAATGCAGAAGCAGCATTTTGGGGTGGTATTGAGTTTCAAGTTCATTCACTTTGAGTACAAAGACAACCAGTGGAAACAACATCGGTCTCACAAACCCAATTCCCACCAGTCAAGCACCTTCTGCCCCACCAGTGTCAGATTCTGATAAGCCCACCCTCGCCTAAGCAGCCACTTCAGAGCTCAAGAACGAGGTTGAAGCAAGTTTGAGGGATTACCTAAAAATTAGATTAAAACTAGCCGAATGCTTTGATTTAATGTACTGAAATAGTTTCAACAATCTGGTTTATAAAATTTGCCACTCATTTTAACATTCTTAGAACTTTCATTCTGAATCAGTATTCCAAAGTGGAAATCATTATCGACCATGAAGACCATACAAAAATTCAGAAATAATAACTTAGCATATTATAACTGGCAGTAAAAGTTGTCACTCTCTACAATGGAAATTACTCATATGGGGTCTCCTGAAAGCAAGTGAGATCTAGTATCTATATACTAAAACTCTTGTTTTGTTTGTTTGTCCCTGAACTACAGCCAAAACTGAGGGAGGGGGGTGGAGGGAGGAAGTTTATATTATAGAATTTAGATGTTATTTTCAAAGACCACAATACCCTCAAAGCACTACTTTTAAAACAAATATAAAGTTATAGTCAAACATCTAAAATCGCCATAATTTAAAATTGTAAAAGACAAATATTAGCTCTCCCTGCACTGCCTGGCTTTCACTCCAAGTTCTAAGAAATGTTTCCTTGATCTGCATTTACTGCAAAGTATTTCCTGTATTAAGATTTTTTTTTAATATATTTTTAAATCACCTCTCAACCACTTTACAGTTTCACCCAACATATGTAAATCATAAACACTTAATCCTCCAAAAACTCATTTATTCTGCTTATTCACTTCCAAATGTTTTCAGTATAGTAGCTGTATTTACATTGTGGTCAGAATGCTATGCAGTCTGCTCAGAGGCAGCGCATTTTTAAGATACCATTTTACCTCACATATTTGACTCAGTGTTGATGTTTTATCCCAAATTTGTTCTTCTCACACAAGCCCTAATATCATTCAGATGACTATACTACTTCCATTCCAAAGACAAAACATCCATACAAGTCGATCCCGTAAATCAAACTTTCTTGAGATGAATGCTATCATTCTATAAGGCATTTAGATTTTTTGGTGCTCCGGCTTTCAGTGATTTCTATGCAAAATATAAAACTCATGAAAATACTTCAATTTTCCTTTTTCCAAAGCCAAACTGGTTGTCTTCAGATTTTCCAACGTCGAATCTTGCTGCATTGTCCCATTCATGGCCATTTCTCTATCTTCCATGGACAGAACTCGTGTTTCCAGAGTAATCAGATATATTGCAGATAAACAATTTTCTATTTCTTCATCTATTCCTTCATGCTGGGGAACTCCCCGAGGAATAACTTTTCCGGGGGTATGGGGAACTCCTGAAGGAATAACTTTAGAGAACATTCCCTTCTTGGAATCAATGTCTCCTGCCTTTCAACCAATCACCAACCTTGATCACAATGTTCTGCCAATATTGTAGCCAGCTTACATCAAAACATATTGTCCAGTTTAAACATGTTTCATATAACACAGGAGTATAAACCTGCCATTTGTATTTCCTCTAAGTTGCATCTTTGAGCCAGGTTTATAAACATTTCCAAGGTACCAAAGACTTAATCAAATACATATCAGGAGCCTTTCAAAATAAAGCCATCATAGTTTCAGCTCAACATCGCCACTTTAGTTAAGCAATTCACAAGACTGTAAATCATATCGACCATTATGAGCAGACTGTTGAAATGAGGTCATAGAAACAGTTTAGCCCATGATTTGCAAAGGCTGGGTCAGGCAGCATCCCTGATGAACATGAAAAGGTGACATTTTGAGGTGCGTTTGCGTGTAAAGCTGGAAGAGAGGTAGAATAGGACAAAGATCTATGCACTTGCCAGACTTTGTCCTACTCCCACCTCTCTTCCAGCTTTCTCCCCCCACCCCAACCAGTCTGAAGAAAGGTCCTGATCTGAAATGTCACGCATCCATGTTCTCCAGAGATGTTGCCCGGCGTCTTGAATTACTCCAGCACTTTGTCTTTTCATTGAATGATTATTCTACCAGAGTAACTATAATCAGCTTATGGAATGATCAGTGCAACAGCATTCCTTATCCTTCCCCAATCAAGTCCTTTATCTTTAATATTTATTAAAATAAAAGGAAACTATGCTGCTCAATAGCTCATTGTCTGCTCCAATCAATTATTATTGTGTCACACTCTCAGGATCTCTCCCTGAAACATTGACTGCCCCTTTGCTTTCACAGATGCCACATCATATGCTGAGCTCCTCCAGCAGTGTTTTTTTTAACCTAATCAATCCCATTCACGCTCCTCTTTTCTCTGGAATTTATTCTTTCCCACGTACCTATCAACTCCCTTTTGATTCCCTTCCCATTTACTTACAGCAAGGGGTAATTTACAGTAGTCAATTAACAGCACCCATGCCATGAGGAGAATGCACAATCTGCACACAGACAAGACCCAACAACAGGATCAAACCCAGGTCCCTAGCACTCTGTGCTGCCCTTCAATCTGCATAATCCAAATGCATCCAGGATGAGTGGCTACCTTGTCCTTGCTTGGGATCTTCTCATATGTATTCAATGACCAATTAGACCAACCAGAGCCAAAACAAAGGTCTAAGTTATCCATACACAAATGTAGCATACTGAACAAGGGTCTCGACCTGAAACGTCACCCATTCCTTCTCTCCAGAGATGCTGCCTGTCCTGCTGAGTTACTCCTGTATTTTGTGTCTACATTCGATTTAAACCAGCATCTGCAGATCTTTCCTACATAGATAACAGTATGGTGACCCTGTATTGACATATCACCTCCATTAATTATAATCTAACTCAGCAAAAACAAAGGGTTTGGGATTTTTTTAATTCAATACAATGAAACAATATGGTAACCGATGGAATTTATTGCCAGACTAGCAACTCTTAAGTAAAATCATACCAGATTAAGCTGGGAAACAAATTCCCAAAATCTAATAAATTAGTTAGCAAATGAGCAGCACAGTGGTAGAGCTGCTGTCTCACAGTACCAGAGGCCCGTGTTTGAACCTGACTACGGGTGCCGTCTATGGGGAGTTGGCATGTTTTCAAGAGAGTTAGATTTAGCTCATTGGGCTAAGGGAATCAAGGGATATGGGGAAAAAGCCAAAACAGGGTACTGATTTTGGATGATCAGCCATGATCATATTGAATGGCTGTGCTAGCTCGAAGGGCCGAATAGCTTACTCCTGCACCTATTTTCTATGTTCCCCTGCATGAGATTTCTCTGGTTTCCCCCACATTTCAAAGACATGCAGGTTTGTAGGTTAATTGGCTTCTGTAAATTGCCACTAGTTTGCAGGACATGGAATTAGTATACAGGTAATCAATGGTCAGCATGGGTTCGGTGGGCTAAATAGCCTGTTTCCACACCGTATCTCCAAAACTAAAACAAAGAATGCACAATATTTATAGCATAAATTTCCATCTGACATGTTCAATATGTTACACAGAAAAATTCTATCAAGTTTGTCATCAAAGTTTAGCTAGAAATATCTCTGTGAGAAGAGCCCACTATTACTTCAGTTAAGAGAACTGAGAAGATATTTCTATGATTAAGAATAAAAACCCAAAGGATCTGCCGAGGTCTGAAAAAGATATGCCACAGAAGCCAACGTATTTATGTCTTTGTAAGTGGCAGTAATAAAACTGCCGGATTTATGTGCAACATTATTTTCAGTAAAATACTCATTTATAAATATATACTACATTGAATATACACTGCATACTCCGGTTCACAGAAGATTCTGTTTCATATCTCCACAGGAAACTATTCGTTTTAATTTAAATGCACTTCTCTTCCTTATGACCTCCACAAATAATCCTTAATCTAAAATAAATCTGCAGATAAAGTATGTCACTCCTTTGTAGTTCACTGAATGATTCCAGTATTGAAGGAGGCCTTTCAAATACCAACCAATTCCTCTCATCCTGCCTGTCTTCCTCGCGAGGGAAGGTGATCAACCGGAAGAAGCTGTGCACGTGGGCACAAAAGACGTCGGGAGGAAGAGGAAGGAGGTACTGCAACGTGAGTTTAGAGAGTTAGGAAGAAGACTGAGAAGTCGGACGTCAAGGGTGGTTATCTCTGGATTGCTTCCTGTACCTCGTGCTAGTGAGGGCAGGAACAGAGAGATCGGGGATATGAATCTATGGCTGTGGGGTTGGTGCAGGGATTTAGATTTCTAGACCACTGGGATCTCTTCTGGGGTAGGGGTGACCTGTACAAAAGGGACAGGTTACACCGTAACAGCAGGGGGACCAACATTCTGGGAAGCAGGTTTGCTAGTGTTACACGTGTGGGTTTAAACTAAGTAAATGGGGGGGGAAGAGGTTGACAAATTGGTAATATGAAGATGGAGTTAAAGGGGAAGCAAATACAGGAGAAATTGCAAAGGACTCGAATAAATGGGAAGGAAAGTTCTAGATGGGATAAGAGAGTACAGTCAGGGCCAATGGTGACCGGAGTGAGAGGGGAGGTGAATTGTTGTATTTAAATGCGCGAAGTATAAAAAATAAAGTGGATGAGCTTGAGGCTCGGTTAGACATTGAAAAGTATGATGTTGTGGGAATTACAGAGACATGGCTACAAGAGGACCAAGCCTGGGAACTGAATATTCAGGGGTATACGACCTATCGAAAAGACAGACAGATGGGGTGGGGTCGCTCTGTTGGTAAGGAATGATATTCACTCCCTTGCAAGGGGTGACATAGAATCAGGAGATGTAAAATCAGTATGGATAGAAATGAGGAATTGTACGGGTAAAAAGACCCTAATGGGAGTTATCTATAGGCCCCCAAACAGCAGCCTCGACATAGGGTTCAAGTTGAATCAAGAGCTAAAATTGGCATGTCGAAAATGTAATGCTACGGTGGTTATGGGAGATTTCAACATGCAGGTAGACTGGGAAAATCAGGTTGGTACTGAACCCCAGGAAAGGGAGTTTGTGGAGTGCCTCCGAGATGGATTCTTAGAACAGCTTGTACTGGAGCCTACCAGTGAGAAGGCAATTCTGGATTTCGTGTTGTGTAATGAACCTGATTTGATAAGGGAACTCAAGGTAAAAGAGCCATTAGGAGGCGGTGATCATAATATGATAAGTTTTAATCTACAAATTGAGAGGGAGAAAGGAAAATCGGAAGTGTCAGTATTACAGTATAGCAAAGGGGATTACAGAGGCATGAGGCAGGAGCTGGCCAGATTTGACTGGAAGGATACCCTAGCAGGGAAGACGGTGGAACAGCAATGGCAGGTATTCCTGGGAATAAAGCAGAAGTTGCAGGATCAATTTATCCCAAAGAGGAGGAAAGATTCTAAGGGGAGTAAGAGGCACCCGTGGCTGACAAGGGAAGTCAAGGACAGCATAAAAATAAAAGGGAAGAAGTATAACATAGCAAAGAAGAGTGGGAAGCCAGAGGATTGGGACTCTTTTAAAGATAACTAAAAAGACAATAGTTACGCGACCCCCGAGCAATAGTGTTAGTGTGCGGGGATCGCTGGGCGGCGCGGACTTGGTGGGCCGAAAGGGCCTGTTTCCGCGCTGTATATATATGATGATATGATATGATAATACGGGGAGAAAAGATGAGGTACGACGGTAAGCTAGCCAATAATATAAAGGAGGATAGTAAAAGCTTCTTTAGGTATGTGAAGAGGACAAATATAGTTAAGGCAAATGTGGGTCCCTTGAAGACAGAAGCCGGGGAATTTATTACGGGGAGCAAGGAAATGGCAGACGAGTTGAACCGGTACTTTGGATCTGTCTTCACTAATGAAGATACAAGCAATCTCCCAGATGTTCTAGAGGCCAGAGATCCTATGGTGACGGAGGAACTGAAGGAAATTCACATTAGGCAGGAAATGGTGTTGGGTAGACTGATGGGCTGAAGGCTGATAAATCCCCAGGGCCTGATGGTCTGCATCCCAGGGTACTTAAGGAGGTGGCTCTAGAAATCATGGACACATTGGTGATCATTTTCCAATATTCTATAGATTCAGGATCAGTTCCTGTGGATTGGAGGGTAGCTAATGTTATCCCACTTTTTAAGAAAGGAGGGAGAGAGAAAACATGAAATTATAGACCAGTTAGTCTGACATCAGTGGTGGGGAAGATGCTGGAGTCAATTATAAAAGACAAAATTGCAGAGCATTTGGATAGTAGTAACAGGATTGTGCCGAGTCAGCATGGATTTACGATGGGGAAATCATGCTTGACTAATCTTCAGGAATTTTTGAGGATGCAACGAGGAAAATGGACAGGGGAGAACTGGTGGATGTAGTGTACCTTGACTTTCAGAAAGCCTTCGACAAGGTCCCACATAGGAGATTAGTAGGCAAAATTAGAACACATGGTATTGCGGGTAGAGTACTGACATGGATAGAAAATTGATTTGCAGACAGAAAGCAGAGTGGGGATAAATGGGTCCCTTTCAGAATGGCAGGCAGTGACTAGTGGGGTACCGCAAGGCTCGGTGCTGGGACCGCAGCTATTTACAATATACATTAATGACTTGGATGAAGGGATTAAAAGTGACATTAGCAAATTTGCAGATGACAAAGCTGGGTGGCAGCGTGAACTGTGAGGAAGATGCTATGAGGTTGCAGGGTGACTTGGACAGGTTGTGTGAGTGGGCGGATGCATGGCAGATGCAGTTTAATGTGGATAAGTGTGAGGTTATGCACTTTGGTGGTAAGAATAAGAAGGCAGATTATTATCTGAATAGTGCCAAGTTAGGAACAGGGGACGTACAACGAGATCTGGGTGTCCTAGTGCATCAGTCACTGAAAGGAAGCATGCAGGTACAGGCAGTGAAGAAAGCCAATGGAATGTTGGCCTTCATAACAAGAGGAGTTGAGTATAGGAGCAAAGAGGTCCTTCTGCAGTTGTACAGGGCCCTAGTGAGATCGCACCTGGGGTACTGTGTGCAGTTTTGGTCTCCAAATTTGAGGAAGGATATTCTTGCTATTGAGGGCGTGCAGCGTAGGTTTACTAGGTTAATTCCCGGAATGGCGGGACTGCTGTTTGTTGAAAGACTGGAGCGACTAGGCTTGTATACACTGGAATTTAGACAGATGAGAGGGGATCTTATTGAAACATATAAGATTATTAAGGGGTTGGACACGTTAGAGGCAGGAAACATGTTCCCAATGTTGGGGGAGTCCAGAACCAGGGGCCACAGTTTAAGAATAAGGGGTAGGCCATTTAGAACGGGAATGAGGAAAAACTTTTTCAGTCAGAGAGTTGTAAATCTGTGGAATTCTCTGCCTCAGAAGGCAGTGGAGGCCAATTCTCTGAATGCTTTCAAGAGAGCTAGATAGAGCTCTTAAGGATAGTGGAGTCAGGGGATATGGGGTCTGACATGGTCACGTGTGGCAGCGCCTAACGGCTGCAGCTCGCTGGCAGTCTGTTCGTCTTTTTTCCTTTTTTTTTTTGTTGTGTGTCGGTGTTGGGATGGTTTTTGTTTTTGTTTTTTGGCTGTGTATGTGTGGGGGGGTGGGGTGGGGTGGGGGGTGGTGGGGGAAACTTTTCCTTTTTAGGTCTCTTCCTCACGGTGCGGGGCGCGGCTCGGCCGCTGGACTTTACACCGCTGGTGCGGCTCGGCCGCGGGACCTAACATCGCCCGGTGGGGCTAGGCCGCGGGACTTTACATAGCTGGTGCGGCTCGGCCGCGGGACCTAACATTGGCCTGTGCGGCTCGGCCGCGGGACTTAGCAGCGCACGGTACGGCCGCGGGGCCTTCAATCGCCCGGCTCGGCCGCGGGACTTTTCAGCGCCCGGTGCGGCTCGGCCGCGGGGACTTCCATCCCCTTGCGGGGACTGTGCGGGTCGGTCGGGGACGAGCTGTCTGTCCGTGGGCGTGGGGAAGAGAGTGGAAGTTTTGTTGCCTCCATCACAGTGAGGGGGTGTTTGGAGTCACTGTGATGGATGTTTGTGTTGGGGTCATGTGTCTTGTGTTCTTTTTTTGTTGTTGTGTGTGACTGCAATGTAATTTTGTTCGGTACCTCGGTACCGAATGACAAATAAAGCTCTGTATTCTGTATAAGACAGGAACGGGGTACTGATTGAGAATGATCAGCCATGATCACATTGAATGGTGGTGCTGGCTCCAAGGGCCGAATGGCCTACTCCTGCCCCTATTGTCTATTGTCTGCATTGGCTTACAAATTCTCTCCTTTCATATACATACCCAACTCCTTTGTCAACAGCAAAATTAAAACCACCTCCATGACTTCCCTTAACTGTGCATTTCTAACCCTGTATGGCCTGCCACGTAATAAAAACTGCCCGCATCAATTTAGTTTCATCCGACAATTACTTTCATTCTGTCTCCTAACTCTCAGCCAACGGAACAATTTCTCTCTACCTACACTTCGTGATTTTAGGTACGTTGATCAGATCCCTTCGCAGCCGGCTTTGTCCAAAGAGAAAAACCTCAGCTTCCCCAATCTATGCTTTATAACTAAGGTCATGTGGTGCTCAGACCTGGACACAATACTCCCTTCAGCTGTGGCCTAAACTGGCGTCTTAAAGGTTCATCATGACTTCTTTGCTGTAGTACTCTGTTTAATAAAACTTTCTAAATTTTCTCTGCCACTCTGAACTATGCTTACATATCTAATCTCTCTGTTCTTGGAACAACTTTACAATTGTGACCTCTAATTTATACTACCTTTTCTCATTCATTCTTTCCCCAATCAACCGACCTTGTTTTACTATTTTCCTCACTGTTCACGGTTTCAGGTTTTGTGCCATCTCAAAATTTGGAAAACAAAAACATGCCCATGCCAAAGTCACTAATTTTTACTGAATAAAGCCATAGTCCTTGTACTACATGCTGGGCTACTCCGCTTTCCCTCAGTCCAAAAGACAATCTTTCACTCTGTTTCCTATTACTTGGTCACTTTTATTTCATAGCTTCAGGCTTACTGCTAAACCCAAGAAATGCACCTTCTTAAATGCCTTCTGGAAATCAAGTTCTAACCACAACAAAAGTATTTCCCTGATTGACCATCTGAGTTCATCAAAAAACTTCAAAACAATTGGAAAATTTGCCATACTGCCATTCCCTTACAATTAACCAACTGGAAGCACCCAGGCCACGCTTTTATATCTATGATGAAGTGGATGGGAAGCCCTCGCCATCCACCCGTTGCAATAACACGTCATGAACGGGACCACCGACTGTGAAATGTTTATGCAAGTCGCCTAATACTCAAGTGATAGAGGGCCGGTAGTTGAATCTTTGCTGTCCCCTGAAACAGTCTAACAAAGCAAACAGATCATAGGCAACAGATAATTGACATGAAAAAGTTAACTTGAATGTTCTCTTGGATATATTTCAGATTTTTTATGCATGGAACATAATTTGAAATAAGAGATCAATATTTGGCCACCCATATTCCAGATTTCTCTCGTACATGTACATCCATTACTTCAGAAAATAAAGCAAAATAACCCATCTATGCAAGAATCTAAGACCATCTATTATAGAAAATAAATGCCACATTTTATGCAAATTCGCCCTCAACTGAGCAACACACCATGGCACACAAGTCATAAGTAGAAATTTACAATTAAAGTCTGCCTGCATAAATTCTTCCACAATTTGAATTCATAAAATCATAGAAAGGCAGCATTCAGTCCACTATATCTATTTTGGGAATTTGAAAGGTGATGTGTGGGGCAACTTATTTTTTACATAAAGAATGGCAGGTGCCTGGAACACTGCCAGGGGTGGTGATAGAAGCAGATCCAATCGGGGCACTTAATAGGTTTTTATATAGGCACATTAATATGCTGGGAATGGAGTGATATGGTTCACGAGCAGATAAACGGGATTAGTTTAATTTAGCATCATGTTCAACAGACATCATGGGCTGAAAGCTTCTCAGTTTCAATGTTCTTATTTTGTTCTCACCTGTTACTGCTCTCTTATTATTCAAAAGTTTCCCTTCTCTGTTTCTTCATAACTTTCTCTCCCTTTTGCTATCTTGCCCTACGGGTCTATACATGTCCTCCGCCTCTCCCTACTGCCCCACCCAAGGAACAGCGAGTGCTTTTCCCATCTTTCCCTCATTGATCTATTTAATGTCATATGTTCCATGCCCCTCGCCAATATTAAACCCATTAGGTTTTCTTCCTCTTGCGAGTTCCAATGTATCAGTGATATTCGCAAACCTCAGGCATATCTCTGAAGAAGGGTCTCGACCCGAAATGTCACCCATTCCCTCTCTCCAGAGATGCTGCCTGACCCGCTGAGTTACTCCAGCTTTTTGTGTCTATCTTCAGTTTAAACCAGCATCTGCAGTTCCTTCTTATCCGTTTCTTCAGGAAACGGGGCTTCCCCTCCTCCATTATAGATGAGGCTCTCACTGGGGTCTCTTCTACATCCCGCAGCTCCGCTCTTGCTCCCCCTCCCCCCACTCGCAACAAGGACAGAATCCCCCTCGTTCTCACCTTCCACCCCACCAGCCAGCAGATCCAACAAATCATCCGCCAACATTTCCGTCACCCACCACTGGCCATATCTTCCCACCCCCTCCCCTCTCTGCGTTCCGCAGAGACCGTTCCCTCCATAACTCCCTGGTCCACTCGTCCCTTCCTACCCAAACCACCCCATCCCCGGGCACTTTCCCCTGCAACCGCACGAGATGCAACACCTGTCCCTTTACCTCCCCCCTCAACTCCATCCAAGGACCCAAACAGTCTTTTCAGGTGAGACAAAGGTTCACCTGCACCTCCTCCAACCTCATCTATTGCATCCGCTGCTCTAGATGTTAACTTATTTACATCGGCGAAACCAAGGCGCAGGGTCGGCGATCGCTTCGCTCAACACCTGCGCTCGGTCCGCATTGACCAATCAGATCTCCCGGTGGCCGAGCACTTCAACTCCCCCTCCCATTCCCAGTCTGACCTTTCTGTCATGGGCCTCCTCCAGTGCCATAGTGAGGCCCACCGGAAATTGGAGGAACAGCACCTCATATTTCGCCTGGGCAGCTTGCAGCCCAGTGGCATGAACATCGACTTCGCCAACTTTAGATAGTTCCTCTGTCCCCCTCCTCCTTCACAGGTCTCCCTCTATCTTCCTGTCTCCACCTATATCCTTCCTTTGTCCCGCCCCCTGACATCAGTCTGAAGAAGGGTCTCGACCTGAAACGTCACCCATTCCTTCTCTCCTGAGATGCTGCCTGAGCTGCTGAGTTACTCCAGCATTTTGTGAATAAATTCCTTCTTATACATACCTCTTCCTCACATTTATTCAAGAATCAGGGCACAGCTTCTTTGTTTTTCCACAGCAGACAACTTTCTTTCCTGCAACTTTTCTCATCTGCCTGTGGCTAATTTTCTTCAAGCCAGTCCTTTTACTTATTCTCTACTTCTTTGTCCCTGACCTTGTGAACATTGAGTCATGGTCAAGTGATAACATACTCATCACCTTTTCAAAAACAAACCACCATCACATTCCTGAAATTTAAGAACATTATCTAGGCAAACACATCGAAGCAATGCCAAGGAACTGCAACTATGTCAGAGGTGTCAACTTTCAAAGAAGAGATATTAAACTGTGGCCTCATCTGTCCTTTCCGGTGGTCAAAGGATTGCAAAACTATTAGCTCATTATCTCAGTACTATTTATGGGATTTGATGGGCATAAATTATCTGGTGCATCTACCCCACATTGTAACAGTAACTTCAGAATTACCTAATTTGCTATGAAATTCTGTTGGACACAAAGTCTGGAAAAGAAATTACATTTATTTTCTTTGTTCATTCTCCTTTTACAATATCTGTCCACAAACCCTTAATGAATAAGGTCATAAGATCATAAGTAATAGGAGCAGAATTAGGCCATTCGGCCCATCCACCTATTCCACCATTCAATCTTGGCTGATCTATCTCTCCCTCCTAACCCCATTCTCCTGCCGTCTACCCATAACCCCTGACACCCGTTTAAATCAAGAATCGCTATCTCTGCCTTTAAAATATCCATTGACTGGCCTCCACAGCCTTCTGTGGCAAAGAATTCTACAGATCCGCCACCCTCTGTGTGACTGAGGCGTCTTGACAAGTAGGATGCAGAAAGGATTATTCTCTTATCGAGAAAAAACAAAATCCAGGAATCACCAGTTAAAAATAAGGAGTCACAAGTCTTCAAAACTGTCCTCCAATACGATGGCAATAGATTCAAGTATTTTTAAGGCAGAAATATAGAGATTCTTGATAACAGGGTCATCATGTTTGGGGTGGGATTAAGTTTGTTATAATCCAATCAGCCTTGATCTTACTGAATGACCTTACTGAATGGCAGAGCAAGTTCAAGAGGCCCAACTGGGCCTACTCCTGCTCCTAATTCCTGCGTTCATAAATACATTTTAGACAAAATTTCTGTACCTGTCCCCGAGGGTGTTTTGGGTGAGGGGGGTGGGGAGAAGGTTGTGAGAGAACACCTGAACATTTCCAAGTCTGTCTGGAATAAGATTAAGAGCAGAAGTTAGAAGTTGTGACTTCCCTACCAACTTTCAATTCTGCTGGGTAATAAAAGTTGTAGATTTTATGGGTGGCACAATGGCGCAGCTGTAGAGTTGCTGCCTTACAGCGCCAGAGACCTGGGTTTGCCCTAACTACGGGTGCTGTCTGTCCAGCGTTTGTACATTCTCCCTGTGACTGTCTGGCTTTTCTCTGGGTGCCTCCCACATTGCAAAGACGTGCAGATCCGCAGGTTAATTGTCTTCTGTAAAATTGCCCCCAGTGTGTAGAGTATCGAGACAGTGCTGTAGACAAAAAGCAGCAATCCTGGTGCAATTAGTAACCCCACAACTGGCATATCCCTCATTCTACCCATAGAACCAAGTCAGGGGATCAACACTGGCCCAATAAGTGCAAAAAAGCATGCTGACAGCAGCATCAGGCGTGCCTAAAAATGAGATGCTGAATAGGTGCAGCTGTTCTACATGACTACACTTGCTCAACAAGAACACCGTGCAACAGGCAGAATCAAGCGATCTCAGAGCAAATCTGGTCAAATCTCCACAGTTCTGCTGCCTTTTGCAAATTATTGGTGATGGGCAAGATGTTGAGAGAGAGGAGAGGATTCATTCAGCTGGTAAACTGGGTAGGGCAATAACAGATGCAAGTTAATCAAGTGTGAGTTAAAGCATTTGGTGGTACTAATGAAACATAGACATATACCATGAATGGTAGGGTCCTGGGGAGTATTGAGGAATGGAGAGGCCTTGGAGAGCAAGCCCATAGATCCTTGAAGGTGGCAACACAGATAAGGCTTTCATTAGTCAGGGCAATTTATACAAAAGCAGAGAATTATAATCCATACATTGATCAGACCCCAGCTAGAGTACTGTGTGCAGTTCCGGTCCCCACACTATAGGAAAGATGCAATAGTGCTGACAAAGATAAAGAGGACATTCATCGTGATGTTTCCTGGGATGGAGTGTTTCAGTTATGAGCAGAGACTAAGCTAGATTTGTTTTCCTTGCAGTAGAGGCAGCTGAGAGAGGACGTGATAGAGCAACAAAATTAAGAGGTATCAAAAGGGTAAATCACATAATATTTTTCTAGAAACGCAGATTTTGGGGAAGGAGTAAGTTGTTTAGATGGTATCCAAAGATACGTTTCACTCAGAGTAGTTGGAATCTGGAGAACATTGCCTTAGAAGATGGTGGAAGTATAATAGGGTATAAACGAAGTGCCACGGAATAGGATTACTATTGATAGGTACTTGACGGTCAACATGAGCATGGTGGGCTGAAAGGACTGGTTTCGTGCTGTATGATTATGACTATGTGGCATCTCCATTCTCAACAATGGGCAAGACCTGCATGCTCAAGGCTAAAGCAGTCACAATCACATTCAGCTAGACCTGCCAAGTGGAGGATCTGATTCAACTTCCTTCTGCACTCTCCCCTATTGCTAAAATCTGTCCTCAGCCAACTGGAATCATTCCATTTGACAAAGAAACAGCTGAGAGGATTGAAAATAGCCAAGAGTATTGATCCAGGCAACATATTGGCTTTAATACAGAAAAGCTAAACTCCAAATCTAACGACACAACCGTTCAAAATATTCCAGTACAGTGACAATGCAACAATATGGAAAAGTTCCTGGTATACCTTATTCAAAACACAGGCCAAATCTTATTTCTATTAATGACTATAGAAAACAGTCTACTCTAAATCATGATGGTAAATGTTGTTCACAGTGCTGTCAAGAAGAATCTACACATCAATAACTTGTTCAATGATGTTCAGCTAAGGTTTTATCATGGCATCTCAACCCCAAGACACTACAGCCTTGGTCTAAGCAAATAACTGAATTCCAGAGACAGGTGAGAGCAACTACCACTGATACCATATGAGCATGCGTTCTCTGTGAGATCTTGGATCCCTGGTAAAACTAAATGAATAGGCAGCAAAAGGGAAACACTCCCATAAGAGTCATAACTCAAAGACAAATGTGCTTTGCAGCTGTTAGAGGCAATTCATTCCAGCATTGGGTCATCAATGCAGAAATTCCTCAGAGCACTTTTCTAGCCCTAACAATGTTCAGCTGCTTCATCAATTACCTTCCTTCCATCAAGTGAGAAGCGAGATTACCAACTGATAATTGCACTATGTTAAATTCCATTTCTTGCTCCTCAGGACATGAAGCAGTCCAAGTGTGCAGCAAGATCTAGACAACATTCAGGCATGTCTAATTAGTAACAAGGGTTACTTTCAAAGTACCAAGAAATGACCTTCTCCAAAACAAGAGTCTAACCACCTTCCCTTGAAATTCATTTGCATTACCATTGCTGAATTCCATGTATCAACATTGACCTGGTACGCAATTGGACTTGCCACATAAATACAGTAGCTATCAGAGCAGGTCAGAGGCTAGGTATTCTGCAGTGAATGCCTCACTGTCTGACATTCCAAATTCTTCCCTGTTATAATGCAGGGTCCAAACTCAAAAACGTTGACTTACACCTTTTCCCTTCATAGATGATGCATGCTCCACTGAATTCGTTGACCATTCTATTTCTTGTTCCAAAGTATCTGCACTTTCATTTGTCTTTCAACCAGCTCTAAGGCACATGTCAAGAGTGAGGTGGAATAAGAAGAGCAAAATAAAACTGCAGATGCCATAGATTTGAAGTGAACTGAGGAAATACTGGAAATACTCAGCAGGTCCGGGATCATTTATGGCAAAAGAAACAAGAATACTTCAGCAATGAAAACAAAGGAAATTGTATGATAGAGTAGAGGCCAAGAGGAAATGGATAGCAATACAGAATGGTGTACACTGAGAGGAGGGAAGTTTGGGGAAAATATCTAATTTGTCCGGAGATGCTACAAATAGAGACAGAACATTGGAGAAACAATTTTTTAAAAACATGTTGGAACTAAGAGCTGCTGGATACCTGAAATGAAGTAATCACTGGGAAAGTCAAGCAGGTCATGTAGCATTGGTGGAGACAAAATTGAATTGCATCAGGGCTGGCAGGGATTTAAAAGCAAATAACACACATCAGCAAATGCTGAAAATTTGAAACCAAAACAGAAAATACTTGAGCAGTATTGGCAGAGAGAAACAAAAACAGAGCTAATGGCGCAAGCCAACAATCTCCCATCTTAACAGACCAGTTATCACAGCCACTTGTGCTTTCTTGGGACTTGCCTGTGCATCCATCTTTTACCTCGTGGTTTCCGACCTCGTGGAGACCTCCCAGTTCAGACCCAACCCGGACTATAGATTCCGACAGTTGATCTGACATTTTTCACAACAGTTTTCATTCCTTGCTAAATTACTGAATTAATTTCCACATACCCCGACTCCATCCAATCCCACCTGGTCCAATCCCCATCCCTACCTATGTCCAAGATACCTCACACGCTCTTCGTCTCTTCAATGTCTTCCGTTTTCCAGGCCCCCACTCCCTCATCTTTGCTATGAATGTCTAGTCACTCTGCACCTCCATCCCCCACCAGGAAGGTCTTAAAGCCCTGTTTCCTCGAACGCAGAACCAGCCAATTTCCATCTACTAACACTCTCCTCCGCCTTACCCTTAACAACTTCTCCTTCGACTCCTCTCACTTCCTCCAAATCCAAGGAGTAGCTATAGGCAGTCGTATGGGCCCTAGATGTGCCTGCCCCTTTGTGGGGTACGTCGAACAATCACTGTTTCAGGCGTACACTGGCCCTATCCTCGAATTCTACCAGTGCTACATTGACAACTGAATCGGTGCTACCTTCTACACCCAAGTAGAACTCAATCACTTCATCAACTTCGCGACTAAATTCCATCCTGCACTCAAATTCACTTGGACCACCTCCGACATCTCTCCACCGTTTCTAGATCTCACCATCTCCATCACAGGAGACAGACTATTGACTGACATCTATTACAAACTCACTGACTCCCATAGCTATCTACATTACACTTCTTCCCACCCTGCTTCCTGTAAAGACTCAATCCCCGACTCCCAATTCCTCCGCCTATCCCGCATCTGCGTCCAGGATGAGGTTTTCCAGACCAGGTCATCGGAGATGTCCTCATTCTTTAGGGAACGGGGGTTCCCCTCTTTCATTATAGATGAGGCTCTCACTAGGGTCTCCTCGATATCCCACAGCTTCGCTCGTGCTCCCCCTCCCCCATTAGTCCCCCCTTGCCCTCACCTTCCACCCCCATCAGCCATCGCATACAGCATATAATCCTCCAACATTTTCGTCACCTCCAACGGGATCCCACTACTGGCCACATCTTCCCATCTCCACCCCTTTCTGTTTTCTGCAGAGGCCATTCCCTCTGCAACTCCCTGGTCAACTTCCCACGCAAACCACCCCCTCCCCAGGAACTTTCCCCAGCAACCGCAGGAGATGTAACACCTGTCCCCTTGCCTCCCCCCTCGAATCCATCCTAGGACCCCAACAGTCTTTTCAGGCGAGGCAGAGGTTCACCTTTACCTCCTCCAACCTCAACTACAGTATCCACTGTTCCAGGTGTCAACTCCTATACATTTGCATGACCAAGTGCAGGCTCGGCGATCACTTCGCTGAACATCTCCACTCAGTCCGCCTTAACCTACCCGATCTCCCGGTTGCTCCCCCTCCCATGCCCAATCTGACCTTTTTGTCCTGAGCCTCCTCCATTGTCAGAGTGAGGCCCAGCGCAAATTGGAGGAATAGCACCTCATATTTCACTTGGGTAGCTTACACCCCAGCGGTATGAACATTGACTTTTCTAACTTCAAATAGCCCTTGCTTTCCCTCTTCCTCTATCCCCTCCCCAGTTCTCCCACCAGTCTTACTGTCTCTGACTACATTCTATCTCTGTCCGTCCCACTTCCCTGACATCAGTCTGAAGAAGGGTCTCGACCCAAAACGTCACCCGTTCCTTCTCTCCAGAGATGCTGCCTGCCCCACTGAGTTACTCCGGCATTTTGTGTCAAACTCCCACCATAAAAGGTTATCACCCCAAAATACCAATCATCCCTTTCCCCAGAGATGCCACCCAACCCACTCCAATATTCCCTAGTCTCACTGTAACAGGCAAGTTCTGATACAAACCGGACAGACTGGTATTCTGAACTTGTTGAATTTTATGCAAGGGCTATAACATTCCCAGGTGAAAGATGAAATGCTGTGCCTCAAGCTTGCAAGAGTGACATGTTGCAGTTTTGCAGATCAAATGTAATGGGGAAGTACACAGTTAATGGTAGGATCTTTAACAGCATTGATAGACAGAGGGATGTCAAGGTACAGGACCTGATAGCGTTGAGGCTTTTAGATTGGCATATGATAATGGAGGGATATAAATCACGTGCAAGGACAGACGGGATTACCTCAATTTGGCATCATGTAGAGCATAGATGTTATCAGCTAGAGGGTCTATTCGGTTACTGCACTCTTCTGTGCAAGAAGCTGAATAAACAGATCAGAATGGTAGTGGGATGGAGAATTAAAATGGTAAACAACTTGCTTAATGGTTCTGCAAAGCAATCACCCAATTTGCATTTAGTCTCTCCAACATCACAACATTTGATGGGCAAGGGAATTGCTCTTTCACCTAAAAAGTGGGTTCTGGCTCCTCAATGTGGGATGGGAAGTCGCATAAGCTAAGTACTACATCCCCCATGGTTGCTGGGAAGGTGCTTTTAGAAGGGAAGCCTGTGCAGTGGAAATGGAAGAGTGGAAATGGAAGAGTGAATAGAAATTTCTGAATGCTATAAGGAGGGGATGATGCATATGGTGGTTGCAGCTCCTTGAAAGTGAAGGATGCCTCACTTGCCTGGATGAGTGCAGCTCCAACAACACTCAACATGTTGAAACCATGCCAGGATAAAGCCACCACCATCTTAAACATTCATTCCTTCCAAAGTTCATGTTCATTATGAACAAAGCTGGTGCACTGATCACACAAGAAAATACTAAAAGGAGACCAGGCCGCTCAAGTCATGCCCCAGCATCGATCAGCCATGATTATATTGAATGTGTGCCTTTAACATCTCTTTTATGCCACTTCCAATGCTGCAATTACTCAATCTTTCACATATTGATCACATTAAATAATCTAGCCTCCATCACCATCTGGGACGGAGAATTCTGCAGATTCCGAGAAGAAATTCTAAAGCACCTCAGTTTCAAAAGATTGCCCTTTATGATTTTCCCACTTGTGAAAACATCTCAACATCTACCCTGTCAAGCCCCGAGGATCTTATATATTTCAATAAGATCACATCACATTCTTCTGAATTCCAAGAAATTCAGACCCAAACTATCTAGCCAATATTAACATAACCTGTCATCCCAGGAATAAGCCTAGTGAATCTCCAAAATTCACCAGAGCCTTTTTTAAACAGTACACTCAAGAGTTATAACTTCTATCAACAAGGACAAGGGCTGCAGGTGTCCTATATATTTTTGTGTGATGTTTGAGTGTATGTGCCTGTTATGCTACTGCAAGCGTTTCAACGTGCTTGTACCCCATCGTAATTATGCATATGCCAAACTCAGATTGATACACATATCCATCTTGATTTGGAAATATGGTCAGCCCTCCTTTGTCCCTCAGTTTTGGAATTTCCTAACCAAAGGTCCTGTGGTTGGTTAGCCAACATAACCTTCAACAGAAGGATTGCAGTGATTCAGAGCATCAGCTCACCACCATCATCAGAAGGGCTTCTAAGAATGGGTAACAAATGTAGGCTTTATAAGCAGAGATGAGACTTCTGGAAAATGAATAACTAAGAAATTAAACGGAATAATGGGCACATTTGCCAATTGATAATTAAATGTTAATTAAGATCACCAAAATTATCTTCCACCACTACACTTAAGGATGGATAAATGACCATATTACACATATGCTTATCGTGAACAGGATATATCTAGGCAATTTTCCCCTTGTACTTGATCAGGTATATGCTAGTACTTCAACTGAGTGGAAACAGCCTGGCAAGTGAAAAGACTCACCCGAACACAAGCATTCAGTCACTTCTGACCAACACATAAAATGAAAGTGGCTCGAGAAGGGTGAAAGAGATCATCTACAGCATTTCTAGCAGATGGCTGAAAATGCTTCATCCTCTGATATCTTCTTGTTGGGCTTCATCATCACAAATATCAAATGCCCATTTCAATTCATGATCTGTGGAACTTTGATCTAATCCACTGGATGAAATTGCTCTTGACAGTGCTGTTTCCAGATCCCTTCAACAAGTAATTAGGAAGGAAATGGTGTTCACTTTTATTTCATGAGGAATTTAACATAGGAAGCAAGCATATATTGCTTCAACTGCATGCTTCAAGACCAGTGTGGAACCCAGTGATCAGATCCGCCCTCTGCCTAAAGGTGGCTAGAGTGCAGCAAAAGTTCAGAGATTTATTCCTGAGATAGCTACTTTGCCATCAGAGGAGAGATTAAGCAGACTAAGTCTATACTTTCTAGTGAAACAATAAGAAGTGATCTTAATGAAATGTACAACAATTTTAGGGGGCATGGCAGGGTACCTGAAGAATTCCACAACAGTCTATAAAAAGGCCAGTCTCAAAAGAAATGACTACAGTCTCAAAATAAAGGAGTAGCCATTCAGGGCAGCGATGAAAATAAATTTCTTCACCCAGAGAGAAATGCACAATTGAAATTCACTATCTAAGTGAGCCAAGGAAGCTCAATCACTGACTATTTAAGGCAGTGATTAATAGATTCTTAAATAAGGGATCAAGGAACACAGGGAAGCATGGAAAGTGATGCTAAGGAACAAAATCTAGCCTGATCTAACTCCACACCACAAGAGGCCAAATGCCCTGCTTTTGCATTTATCGTTTAGTTTATTGTCACATGCACAGAGGCAAAAGATCTTTCGGCCCATCCCAACCTTAAAAAGCACATCTTTACCATCGCGTTTAAGAGTACTTGTCCATGGCCTTCTATGCCTTGTCAATTAAAATGCTCATCTAGATAATTAAATGTCATGCCAATCTCTGCTTCCACCATCGAGTCAACAAATGCATTCCAAACTCCAACTCTGGATGAAAACAAATATCCCTTCTGTCCCCTCTGAACCAATGCTCTCTGTTTATAGACAGCTGTACTATGGAAAAATGTTTACTGCTGCCTATCCGGTTTATGCTTCTCAACTTTATACACGCAACACCTCTCCTCGCTCCCCCTTCTTTGCTCTAAAGAGAACATTTTATCCTCCTAATTTATTTCGTAAATACCACTTCTCCTCGTGACATCCAGGTGTCCCCCGAAATTGTTGTTCTCCCTTTTCACCCTCATAGGAACACTTTTTAGGGGGGAAAAACCTACCACTTTTTGTACGTGCATTTATCCGCAAGTCGCTGCTTCTAGTTTCCATTAGCCTAGTCGTGTTCCGTGACGTTGAAATTCCCGTGATCTTCCTCCCCTCGTTACACCCGTCTTCCCTTTCCACGTCTCCCTCAAAACACCCACTGTATTCCCTCTTCTTTCCCAATGCTTCTTCACCACCTCGCGACGTCTGCTCACTTGTCAGTTTCCCTCCATCGCCAGAGAGAGGTGAATCATTGGAATTCACAACCAAAGTGGGCCACACGGAAGCCCCAACACCATCAACCTACCCCCTTTCGTTTCCCCCGCCTGCCCAGGGCTTCTTCCTCTCCAACTCTGGTTTCCCCTACTGCTGCTCACCGTCGCCTCCCTACCCCCGTCCCTCTCCCAGTTTCTTACCGTCTCGACCTCTGTGTCCGCGTCTCCCAAAATAACCTCCTCCCTCCCCCACTTCCACTCCTGCGCACTACGGCTTCACCCGGGCTGCCCATTGCGAGGGGGAGGGCGGACATGCTACCGACCAGACAACGGGATCGGACACCACTCCCAACCAACGCGGTTTTTGCAAACAAAAAGTCACTTCTCACGACGACGCCGCTTTTCTCCCCCTCCCCAAGCAGCCGCGCTTCCCAAAATGGCGGAGAGCACAGCTTGGATCGCGCATTTAAAACCTTACCCGAACTCCTTCGAACCTGCGATTTCAATTATCGGCTTCGCTTGCTGGAGCGCGACGTGCGAGCAGAGTTCGTATGAAGGCCGCTGGCGGGCAAAGCGGCAACATGGTTCTGGGCAGGGGCTGCGGTAGCTCCTCACAAAATGGCAGACGCCGCACCGGCTTCTCCGCTAAAAAGGTCAGCCGGCCGCGACCCGGAATCGTATCCTCCCTCGCCGCGTTGCCATAGTCACCGTCCAGCTCAAGCCTTTTCAGGTGCAGCCTCCATTTTAGGACAGGCACTGTAATTAAAGATAGACACAAAATGCTGGAGTAACTCAGCGGGTCAGGCAGCATCTCTGGAGAGAAGGAATGGGTGACGTTTCGGGTTGAGACCCTTCTTCAGACAGAGATGCTGCCTGGTCCCGCTGAGTTACTCCAGCATTTTGTGCCTTCGGTGTAAACCAGCATCTGAAGTTCTTTCCTATACACTTTAATTAACATTGTTCTGTAAAGTATTTGGGCCTAAATACCACTGATTTCCACTGTATTCGTATCAACAGCCCAATAAACATCCCCACCACAACATTTTTTAAAAAAAATCATTACCCACGGCAGGTGGAAAGGACATACAGTGCAACTTAATGATAAAATAACAATAACAGGACACGCTGTTCGAAGGACCACAGCTGTTTTGATCTTCAATGGCTAATGGATGTGCAACCAGTTACCCAGCCCCATTTCAACTACACATCTTAAATTCCGGTCTTGTGACTTTCCAGGGTCAATTCCCTCCTTAGGTTAATGCTTCTTTCCTTAAGAAAATCTGATCCTCCTCATAAACTTCACCCAAACATCTCGTGGGTACAGACAATAATTGCTGAAAACAGACTGCAAGCACCACGATTTGGAAACGCAAGAGACTGCGAGTTAAGGCGAATCATTGACCATTCCTTTACCTCCGTAGATGCTGCCTGATCTCCCAAGATTTGGAACTTTTTATTTTCTTCTTAAGTGCATTATAGAAATCCCAAACCCCTTACATAACATTGCATGTCACAAGAGAACCATGTTTATCATTAGGTTTCAACCACATTAACAAAAACGTTCAGATTCATGGTCGTGTTACAAAATACTGTGCACCACTATATTATTCATTTATGCATTAATCTTGCTAACACCAGCAGTTCCTATTTCAAGGCAAGTTAAGATTATAGTGGTGATACTTAACCCTGTGGATAATACTTGCATGCATAAGATATGTATGTATGCACTTTACATTCCTGGCTAATTTGGTGAGTTATAGCCATCGATTATAAACAACTATGAGAAAACATTTTCAGCATTCACATCAACAGATAATTTAAATGTTTCAATAAATTGATTCCTCAACCAACATTTGGATCACTTACAATGACCCAAACATTGGTTGGTTGGTAAGTTTGTAATTGGCCCAAAATTGGTGAAATGAAGCAGATGAGGCAGCATCTCTAGAGATTGGATAGCCTGAAACATAAATGTGTTTCATGTCACACTGTTGCTTAACCTGCTGAACAATTTTACTTTTTTTAAATTAATTTAATTTAAATCTAATTAGAAAAGCAGCCTAGTCCCAACAGGCATCTGAAGCTCTGGGCACATTTGGTTGGTTCAAACATTTTTTTTGCTTGAGCCTGAAGAAGGGTCCTGACCTGAAACGTCACCTGTACATTCCTTCCACATGTGCTGCCTGACCCGCTGAGTTACCCCAGCACTTATTGTTTTGCTCAAGATTCAAACACCTACAGATCCTTGATCTTTTATCTTTTTTGCTATGTTGGTTGAAACAGTAAGTAGGAAGGAAATCTTTGTTCAAAATGTATGGAACAATGCAAATTGGAATAGTTGAGATGAGCAACAAATGATGAACTACAATAGATCAAAAGCTATTTTCTCATTCACATGCTTTAATAAAGGCACAGCTCCAGAAGATACAAAATATTTATTCAAAATCTGCTATAATGCATTTACATGTGGAGTAATATTATTTTCTTTTGGACAATGTTGTAGACACCGTTCATTTGCATGTTAAGAAAACAACGAATCATTCATGCCAATGTTCAGGGGAGAGAAAGTAATGTAATACAGACATGAAATGAGGACACATTGTCCATTAGCCCTACCGGTAATGGCACAATGCAGCAGGAAGGTTTCAAATTCAGTTAATATGCCAAGTCAGCTGACCAAAGCCAAGGTTAATGATAATACTCTCTGGAGATATAAAAAATATTTCCCCACATTTTATAGATAGTAATTGCTGCTGAGAGAAATATGTATGAAATCATAATATAACTTGGTTGACATCCTGTCTCCCTTTTGAAGAAAAAACACAGTATAAATTCATAAATGATACATAGGGACCATACCCAAACCAAAGGGAAAAACATCCAACAGATAAATGACGTGGGGATATGGGTAAGAAAAAATATACTCTATTTAGAGTCAGAAATGCGAAACAATAACCACAAAAAAGTCAACTTTCTGAAATGTTATTGGCATCAACAGTCATAGTAACTTACATGCAGCACTATGGATCGAACAAGGAATTAACTAATTGCACAAACCTCATGACACGACCGAGGGTTCATTGTTGGCTGGTATAACAATGACATTTTCACAAGAATCAGCAGTTGATGAGCTATTTAAGAAGCTTTGGCACACTTAAATGTCATCCACAATGTCCACTTAAAAAAGGACAATTCTTGTTAACCTTGAAAAAACCTAATCAACCCAAAGAGACAAATCAACATCGCAGATATTTTTTTTAATAGATTTACTCCACTGTTTTAGTCTTCTCAGCAAAGTTATAGGTTTACAGATAGTGTGAAGTCAGAGATGCGTCATGTTAGAAGGAATTCATACGTTGCCAGTTATCAATTCATTTGAGTAAATTCCCTTCAGGCACCAAACTTTCCAGATTCTCCATCTTCTCAGAAAGGAGAAGATCAATTTTTTTCTAAAAGAGAATTCAATTTATTATAAAATTATTCAATGTTATTTTGTCAGTAATCAAGTATTTTGTCAGTCAAGTCAGTAATCAAACAGTTTAACCTCTGGTTTCCAATGGTGCCATTTTTTTTGTTTTTTATGTATTTTTCAGGATGCAGGCATTGCTAGCAAACAATTATTGTGCATTTCTAATTGTCTTTGAGGTGATAGAGGAGAGTTAATTTCTTAAACTGTTGTAGTCCTTCAGGTGAAGGTTTTCTGACAGTAGTCCTGGGTAAAGAGTTCCAGGATTTAAACACAGGAACAATCAATGACCATTTCCAAGTCAGAATGGACTGTTTTCAAACCAGTGCAAAGTATTTATTGGTATTGAGCAGCAAAGAGACGATTGTTAGTAAATTTGGACATGGTCCTTGTGAGGTTGAAATTGTTTTGTATAGATCAAAACAAAAGTTTGGGGATATATCATAGAGATGTTTGCAGCCAAGTGGGTTTTGCCAGAATTTATAAGGAGAAACTGTTTCATATCATATCATATCATATCATATATATACAGCCGGAAACAAGCCTTTTCGGCCCTCCAAGTCCGTGCCGCCCAGTGATCCCCGTACATTAACACTATCCTACACCGACTAGGGACAATTTTTTTATTTTTTTTACATTTACCCAGCCAATTAACCTACATACCTGTACGTCTTTGGAGTGTGGGAGGAAACCGAAGATCTCGGAGAAAACCCACGCAGGTCACGGGGAGAACGTACAAACTCCTTACAGTGCAGCACCCGTTGTCAGGATCGAACCTGAGTCTCCGGCGCTGCATTCGCTGTAAAGCAGCAACTCTACCGCTGCGCTACCGTGCCGCCCTACCGTTTCCAGTGGCACTGAAAGGTGAAATCCAGATTTTCATATATTAAATGCCTTTCAGAACTTCAGGATATCTGAAATCACTTTATGGCCAATGAAATACTTTTGAAGTGTTGTGCAACATTGGACAAATGATAGCAAATTAACAGACACTACACTCCCACAAACATCAAGTTAAAATGTTCTGATAATCTATTACACTGATTTAGGTTGGATGGATAAATATTGTACGATTTGCTGGGGTTAATGCCATTGCTCCTCAACAAGAGTACCGTAGGATCTCTAATGAAGGGTGGCGAAATTCAATAATAATTGAGAGGAGAAATTTGAATGTATTTAGATAGGGGGCAAAAAAAACTATATCTGGATGAAGAGCAATGAAACAGAACTAACTGAGTAACTCTTTCAAATGGGCATGAATATAATGCACAATAGGAAGTATTCTGCTTTGCCTTCCCTTTCACTTGAGGCATGCATTCTCAGTCATACAGCATGAAAACAGGCCCTACGGCCCAACAAGCCCATAATGACCAAAATTCCCCATCTACATTTGGTCCACCTGCTCACATTTGCCCCATATCCCTCTAAACATTTCCTATCCATGTACCTCTCCAAATGTCTTTTAAATGTTGTTATAATACCTGCCTCAACTACCTCCTCTGGCAACTCGTTCCATATATCACCACCCTTTGTGTGAAAAAGTTGCTCCTCAGGTTCCTATTAAATCCTTTCCAACTCACAATCCTATTTCCTCTGATTCTTGAATCTCCCTGTCTGGGTAAAAGACTCTGTGCATTTACCCGATCCATTCTCTGTTTGATTAAACCATCTTGGCTGCTAGCTTCATTCAACCTAGTACATTGGTTTTAATAGTTCTCTCTTTACACCTCTATACTTATCACATTTCTTTATTTGTTGCAATATGGCTTTACCTTGCCTGGTGCCATTTCTTTCAGCATTTACCCCTTATTCGATTAAAAAAAACATCTGCTTTATTCTTTCTCTTTCTTTCGTGTCATAAAATAAATTACATTCATAGATTTTGTTTCTAATTAAAGTATTCTGCCCCGCAACATTGTTTCCCTCTCCACAGACGCTGCCTGACCTGAAGAACATTTTTCAGATTGATTTCTAATTTAAGTTTTAGTTAAGATAACCACTCACCAGCTCCAGTTTTGTTTCTTCAACTTTCACTTTGGCAGCATAGAGATTCTGCAAAATAACAAATTACAGTACACAAACCCCCATTAGAACTGAGATTTCACCAAAGAGTACAAAAGCAGATCAAGAGATGTGTTAAGGAAAAAATATCAACTTCATTCCTTATCTTGCAAGCAGAAAGAAATGCAATCCAAGGCACTTACAGGCGTCAGATCAAGGTAGGATTTCAGTTTCGCATTTAAAGATGCCACTTCCTTCTTTACATTTTCCAGTTTCTAGAAAGAAAACACACTGAACAATCAGTTTCAAAGGCTTCCACGCTCTAACAGTTCGATCTAAGCTTCTTTTACATTAGAAACCCATTTCCTATCAATGTTTGGGACAGAAACCAATCTGATGTTTCCTCAGCACTGACTTATCATGCACCATGGACATTCAGCACATTTAGTTCCAAATAGGTTTCAACTAGAAACGTCACCTGTCCACGTTCTCCAGAGATGTTTCCTGACCAGCTGAGTTACTCCAGCACTTTGTGTCCTTTTAAGTTTCAACCATCTTACTGCCAGACAACACACTAAAGGTCCATGAAAAACTGGTCGAATTCTTAATTCTTTATCATAAAATCATTTAGCTGGAATACAGGCCCTGGTCCCTCAGTTCACTGCACGGAAAGAATCATTCCTCACAGGCCACAATACAATGGTAAAATTACTTCACCTGTCTATTTTAATCCTAATAGAGGTCAATTGCTGGGAAATGGAATTAAAATAGGTAGGTACTTGATAGCTGACATAGTAAGCCTGCTTCCTTGCTGAATTACACCATTACTCTAAAACCTACACAGGTCATATTTAATTCTTTCAAATTATTTACATTCTTATACCCACCTCAGAAAGTTCCACCAATGATCGATGATCCAAACTTGCGTCAAATCCAACCTTCTTCAACTCATTCTGTTAAAAGAAAATCAATAATGCAAAACTGAACAGAAGTAATAATTCAAAATAAGTTCCAGGAATCACTTGCAATAAATACCAAAAAACGATGTGGGAATACGGGTATTAGGCGAAACAATAAATACAAAATGAAAATTCAGGACTGCAGAGTTGAAAGTACCATACACTTATCCAAATGGAATAAATATATGATACGATAGAACTTTATTTATCCCAGGAAGGAAATTGATCTGCCAACAGTCATAAACACAAAATACATGAAACATGAAATTAAAGTGATGAGTGGAAAGGATTAGAGATGTACAAAGATTGGGGAGGAGAGTCAGTCTCAGTCTCTGTCTACCACGACAGAAGGGGGAAGAGTTGTACAGTTTGATAGCCACAGGGAAGGATCTGTGGCTGGGGGTTCAAAAAGCTTTTCTTGAAGCTGGAGGCCACAGTTGTCAGGTTCCTGTGCCTTCTTCCTGATAATAGCAGAGAGATAAGAGCAAAGCCTGGTGATGTGGGTATTTGATGATATTAGCTATCTTTTTGAGGCAGCTCCTCCTGTAGATCCCTTCGATGGCGAGGTCAATACCTGTGATCATATCATATCATATCATATATATACAGCCGGAAACAGGCCTTTTCGGCTCACCAAGTCCGTGCCGCCCAGCGATCCCCGTACATTAACACTATCCTACACCCACTAGGGACAATTTTTACATTTACCCAGCCAATTAACCTACATACCTGTACGTCTTTGGAGTGTGGGAGGAAACCGAAGATCTCGGAGAAAACCCACGCAGGTCACGGGGAGAACGTACAAACTCCTTACAGTGCAGCACCCGTAGTCAGGATCGAACCTGAGTCTCCGGAGCTGCATTCGCTGTAAAGCAGCAACTCTACCGCTGCGCTACCGTGCCGTGATGGTCCGGGCAATTCCACCATTTTCTGCAGCCTCCAGAAACAATTGCAAAAAGTGGTTCCAAGGCTATTACAATGTTAGAGGGACAGCAAGATGAGAAAAATGTGGAGGTATTTGTGCATAAATCTTTGAGCGCTTGATTAATACGTTGTATTACCATCAAAAAACATACAGGACCATGGGCTCTAATTTAGAGTTCAGAAGTCAACAGGTTACGCTAACCTTAAGTAAATGTAAATCAGCCACAGCTGTTATAATACATGCCATTATCATACCACTGCAATTGAGAGAGGAAAATGGCAACAATAGGGTAAAATGGTTCCAAGGATGATGAATAACTTTTACATGGATAGACTGGAGAAGCTGAGATTACTTTCTTTGGAACAGATGAGCTTTGATGGATGTTTTCCTCTTACTTTATTCACACGGTGTGGACATCACAAGCAAAGTTGTAAATGTAATGTCTACTCCCAATTGCACAAGATGGTGTGACCCTGTATCTTTCTTGAATTTCTACACGTGTACAGCATCACGGCCTGATTCAGCATAACAAAACGTTCAGTAACAATGACCAAAGGTGGTGAACACTGCCTGGTCCATCATGGGTACTGATCATCCCACTACCGAAGGGAACTATAAGAGGTGCTATCTCAAAACTCCAAAGACGTACAGGTATGTAGGTTAATTGGCTGGGTAAATGTAAAAATTGTCCCTAGTGGGTGTAGGATAGTGTTAATGTACGGGGATCACTGGGCGGCACGGACTTGGTGGGCCGAAAAGGCCTGTTTCCGGCTGTATATATATGATGATGATGATGATGATGAAAAAGGCAGCCAGCATCAAGGACCCACACCATCCTGGCCATGCTCTTATTTCACTCCTGCCATCGGGAAGAAGGTATAGGAGTCTGAAACCTATAAAGTCCAAGTTAAGGAACAGGTTCTTCCCAACTACCACCAAGCTATTGAACACTACAAACTCCAACTAAACTCCGAACTACGAACTGCCTTGATTGTACTAGGACTTCAGGCTTTGTTTTGGATTTTGTTTGCACTGGATTAGGTTTTATCAATTTATTCATCTTTTTTTAAATGTTTATTATATTATCTATTGAGTACTTTATTTACAAACCTGGTGTGCTGCTGCTAGTAAGAATTTCATTGTTCTGCTTCAATACATATGACAATTATGCTTTTCAGTTGGCTATCTAGAATTTAGACCCAGTGACAAAAGGAGTGGTGATAGATATAAGTCAGCAGGGCGACACAGTGGTAGAGTTGCTGCCTTACAGCGCTTTGAGCGCCAGAGACCTGGGTTTGATCCCACCTACGGAGTTTGTACATTCTCCCTGTGACATGCATGGGTTTTCTCCGAGATCTTCGGTTTCCTCCCACTCTCCAAAGACGTACAGGTCTGTAGGTTAATTGGCTTTATATAAATATTTTTTAAATTGGCCCTAGTGTGTGTGTAGGATAGTGTTAGCATGCCAGGGTGGCTGGTCGGCATGGACTCGGTGGGCCGAAGGGCCTGTTTCCACACTGTATCTCTAAACTAAACTAAATGATCAGTGACTTGGAGGAGAACTGGTAGGTGATCCCAAGCAGCAGCTGCCCCTGTCCTTGGTCATGTTTATCACAATTTAAGATATCACAAAATGCGAGAGTAACTCAGTGAGTCTGGCAGCATTTCAGGAGAGAAGGATTTGCTAAACTCTCGTAGAAGAGAGGAGGAGAACTTCTTCAAAGTAGACATACCTTGAGGAGAAATCGCATTTAAGATTTAAAATGTACTGTTGAAGAAATGCAATGCATTTTGGAGAGTCAAGAGTGTTGACAATAGACAATAGACAATAGGTGCAGGAGGCCATTCGGCCCTTCAAGCCAGCACCACCATTCAATGTGATCATGGCTGATCATTCTCAACCAGTACCCCGTTCCTGCCTTCTCCCCATACCCCCTGACTCCGCTATCCTGAAGAGCTCTATCTAGCTCTCTTTTGAATGCATTCAGAGAATTGGCCTCCACTGCCTTCTGAGGCAGAGAATTCCACAGATTCACAACTCTCTGACTGAAAAAGTTTTTCCTCTTTGTCACATGTCATATGTCAAAGTTCTCTGACGACTCTGCCATTGTCGGCCTCATCACAGGCGACGATGACAGGGCGTACAGAGAACAACTGATCAAGGAGTTTGTGGACTGGTGCCAGTGGAACCGCATCCGGATCAACGCAGGGAAAACCAGGGAGACGGTGGTAGATTTGCACAGGTGCAGCCAGGTCCCCCCCGACACCGGTGAACATCCAGGGAATGGACATCAGGAGGGTGGACTCTTATAAGTACCTGGGTATTTACCTCAATAATAAATTGGACTGGACTGAACTGAAAACACTGATGCGCTATACAAAAAGGGCCAGAGCAGACTTTATCTGCTAAGGAGACTCAGGTCCTTTGGAGTGCAGGGGGCACTCCTAAGGATCTTCTACAACACGATGGTTGCATCAGCCATTTTCTATGGAGTGGTCTGCTGGAGCAGCAGCATCTCAGCGGCGGAAGGGAAGAGACTTGATAAGCCGGTCAGGAAGGACAGCTCTGTCCTGGGTTGCCCCCTCGACTCAGTGCAGGTGGTGGGAGAGAGGAGGATGATGGCAAAGTTAACATTGCTGCTGGACAACAACTCCCACCCCATGCAGGACACTGTCACTGCACTGAGTAGCTCCTTCAGTGACAGACTCCATCACCCCCAGTGCGTGAAGGAGAAATATAGGAGGTCCTTCCTTCCCGCTGCTGTGAGACTGCACAACCAGCACTGCTCCCAGCAGACCAGTCAACGGCAACAGCTAAGGAATACAATTTATCCTTGTCTTTACTTTTATTTATAATGAATGATCTCTTGCTATCCACTTTGCTGCTGTAACACTGTAAATTTCCCCGGTGTGGGACGAATAAAGGAATATATTATTATTATTATTATGTACCGACAATGGAACAATGAATAAATACAAGTTTCAACACACTGATAAATGCTTAATGTGACAAGATTGTATTGTAATAAAACAGGTTGCTTTGACTGGAAAGAATTGAACACCTTGAGCATTGTTAGGAAGCTAACAACACTCCATCATTTTCATGACTAATGCTGTGCAGGTAGTCGTACAACTTTAAGAAAGTTACTTCTCACAGTGTAGCCAGCCTCTGACCTCCTCTAGCAGTCACTATATTCACGTAGCTAATGTATCTAGTTGTTTCTGGTGACCTCTCAAGATATTAATAGTGGCAGTAAGGCTAAAAGGATGTGTTTGATTCGCTCTTGTTGAAGATAATCATTGTCTGGCACTTGCGTGACATAAATGTGGCTTACCACTTATCACCACAAGCCTGAATGTTGCCCAAGTTTTGATTGAAGCTGGCAAAGGGCTGTTTCATTACCAGAGTGGATCCAATAAAAATGAAATAATCAAAAATCATGATCTCATGAGAAGGTACAGAGGGGGTGTTGGTGGAACAGAATTTGGAAAAAAGACCACACAGGAGGTAGCTAAGGACAATAGTTGGACACTTTCCTTCATCAAGAGTTTTGTCCATTTCCACTGTCCTCTGATAAAGGATCTTTGGGCTTAAACATTAATTCTGCTTCTATTTCAACACATGCTGTCTAAGCTGTTGAGTGTTTGCAGCGTTCTGACTTTGTTCCATTGTCTTCAATTTTATTTCATTTTCAATTTCATAAATGCTCTTGGAACTGTGCATGCAAATCACTGGTTAGCCGCAAAAATAGGATGGCCAGGTTACAGTTTGCCAAAAGTACTTAAAAGAGCAACCATAGTTCTGGAAAAAGGTCTTGTGGACAGATGACGAAGATTAACATATCAGAGTGATGGCAAGAGCAAAGTATGGAGGAGAGAAGGAACTGCCCAAGATCCAAAGCATTCCACCTCATCTGGGAAACAAGGTGGTGGGGGTGTTATGGCCTGGGCATGTATGGCTGCTGAAGGTACTGGCTCATTGATCTTCATTGATGATACAACTGCTGATGGTGTAGGAAAATAACTGCAGATGCTGGTACAAATCAAAAGTATCACAAAATGCTGGAGTAACAGCAGGTCAGGCAGCATCTCAGGAGAGAAGGAATGGGTGACGTTTCGGGTCGAGACCCTTCTTCAGTCTGAAGAAGGGTCTCGACCCGAAACGTCACCCATTCCTTCTCTCCTGAGATGCTGCCTGACCTGCTGAGTTACCCCAGCATTTTGTGATTCCTTAGCATAATAAATTCTGAAGTGTATAGACACTTCCTATCTGTTAAAGTTTAAACAAATGCCTCAAACCTCATTGGCCGGCGCTTCATTCTGCAGCAAGACAAATGATCCCAAACATACTGCTAAAGCAACAAATGAGTTTTTCAAAGCTAAACAATGGTCAATTCTTGAGTGGCCAAGTCAATCACCCGATCTGAACCCAATTGAGCATGCCTTTTATATGCTGAAGAGAAAACTGAAGGGGACTAGCTCCCAAAACAAGCACCAGCTAAAGATGGCTGCAATACAGGCCTGGCAGAGCATCGCCAGAGACGACACATAGCAACTGGTGATGTCCATGAATCGCAGACTTCAAGTAGTCATTGCATGTAAAAGATATGCAATAAAATACTACACATAACTACTTTCATTTACATGACATTGCTGTGTCCCAAACATTATGGTGCCCTGAAATGGGGGACTACGTATAAACACTGCTGTAATTTCTACGTGGTAAAATCAAAATATGTAAAAATGTGCCTTTATTAAAATCTGAAATGTGCACTTTAACCACATGTGATTTTTTTTTCTATTACAAATCTCAAATTGTGGAGTACAGAGGCAAATAGATAAATGATTGGTCTTTGTCCCAAACATTATGAAGGCCTCTGTAGTCACATTGTTGACAACCTGTTCTAATTGACAGCAAGATCATGGTTTTTAAATGGCTTGATTCAACTTGTTCTGGTTTTTATGGATGGGACATCTTTATTCAGATACACATGTGGGGAAAATAAAAATCTCTCATCACCAGGACCACTCTACCACACTTTTTCTATACCTTCACAATGTCTCTAAGGTGCAGTGAGCAGAATTGGCTCAGTCGGTGTTTTTATAAACAATCAACATGACCTTTTTGCTTTTATGCTGTGTATGAAATGCACGATCCTGTAAGCATTTTTTACTTGCTTGCAATCCTAACTTTAGCCATTTAATGCATTAGAAACAACAAAGATATACTGTGAAGGAAGAGGTGGGGGATAACATTAATTCAGTCCAAGCTGCTCTCCCTCGTAGCCTGGTGGCTTTTGAGGACCATCTGCAAACATTCAAAAATTGATAATGTGTTTGGTGAGGTCCCAGGTTATTTTTTTAATCCAGAATAGTGATAGTGATGTCTACTGGAGAAGACAACAGAACCTTCTGTGCCCAACATCCCTATAATACTTCAAATGCGAGGCTCAATTTTTAAACTCGGGAATTAAAGCATTGTAGCTAATATATTGATAACATTTGTTCTCCCTAATTTTAGCACTTTAAATGCAACACAAACAAGTTTTTTATTTCCTCCTGGAGTCAAAATAAAATTCAAACTACACCGATTCCGAATTTGATTTAATACAAAGAGTCTTTCAGCAGGGATATGGACCATGATTGGCAGTCTAATGTGAAGTAAAATTCTGGCCTCTTAAGTTGCAGAAACCAAGTTCATTAACCCGTTCTCACTTAAAAATCCATGCACAAGATGCAAGTTCAGGCAATCACTCTTAAAACTATGACACCAACCTCTAAATTTTGGCTCAATTGGCTCCATTCTTTCATCTTTTTTATGAAGAAGTCCACATTCTGTTTTTTATTCTCTGCCTTTGCGTTCTGTTCCACGACATCACTATTTGCATTCTGTAAATCCCTTAATACAAGAAAAATTATTGTAATTCTACAACTTTCACTCCCTTCCAGCTGAGTGATATCTGCTCTAATGAAAGGAAGACGTTTCACATGTTCCCTTTAGGGTGACCATTGGTGTTGTGGTTAACAAGGAAACTTATCCAAATCTACGGCAGGATATAGATCAGATAGAAATTTGGAAAGAACATTGGCAATGAATTTAATTCTGACAAGTGCAAAATGATGCATCTTGTGTTATCAAATAGGGGAGGACACATATGGTAGGACATGAAGGAATGTTGATGAAGAGTCCATAGTTCTATGAAAGTGGCAACATGGGGGCCTATATCATGCTTGCCTTCCAAAGGTTAGGTCATAAGATACACAAGTTAGTCGTTATGTTCGCAACATCACAAAACACTGGTTAGACAGTACGTGGTATGCTGTGCAGTTCAGGTTGCCACATCATAGGAAGGATTTGGTTGCAGAAGTGATTTTCACCAAGATGTGGCCTACATTGGGTTAGATAGGTGGGGCTCATTTTCCCTGGAGCAAAAGGAGGCTGAGGGTGTGAATAGAGGTCTATGTATCTAAGAGGCATAAATAGAATCTTTTTGCAATCATTTGGTATCAAAAACAAGCGGCCATAGGTTTAATGTGAGAGGAAGACGTTTTAAAGGGGACTTTAAAGGAACTTTTTTTTGGAAAAAAAATCAGTGTGTAATAGTTTTCTGGAATTCATGGCCAGAGGAGGTGGTGCACCAAAATATAATTGCTATTTTTATGAAGTATTTACACAAGCAATTGAGTATACAATGTATAAAAGGGATGCAGACCTTGTGTGGGCAAATTGGATCAGTATAAAAGGGTAAAAAGCCTGTTTCTGTGCTGTACAATTCTATGACTCTACATGCTAAATTAGTAGAGTGGTACATCTTTAACTTAATTACAAAGCCTATTGTCACAAGATTTTTATGCTTAAAAACAGGTTTAAAAAAAAATGTTTTAGACTCATTTACAACAGGCCAATGGTTCAGTAACAGTGGTCTGGTTGCTTGGGTATGAACTGTGCTCTTCCAATAGGTTCTGGCTGCTTCTTGTGAGTAGGATTGAGACCGAGTCTCTCCTGCACTGCCATTCAACCTAATTCCATTCCTCACTAGGCAATTAGCTCTAATTACACCTCCTCCCACCTTTACCACCAGTGATCTCATTAATTACTATTTCAATTAACAGGCTCTCCTTCCAGAACATAACATGACATAACATCCATCACTCTCTCCTTAACCTGCTGCTTCTGATCTGTTTCGCTACTAGTTCAAGATCCAGTGCTGAATGGGCAGGGATTTCTTCCTGTTAAATTTTGGAGAAAGTGCTATCAATAACCTTATCACTTTCCTTTGTCAATCAAAGAGTGAACCTAATTGTCACAAATGTCTCCAATTGCAGTTCCATCTCATCTGCTTCAGTACCACCCAGCTCCACTCAAGTCACCTTCCCCCAAAAATCCACATTCACATTTATTAACTCCACATTCAATTATATAAAAGCTTCGCTGGATCTAACTTTCCATTCTGAAATGCAACACACATAATTTTCATTAATTTGTAATCTGCACTCACTGAACTCCACTGACTTTCGTAAAACATTGCTTCAGTTTTTAAATTCTCATCCTTTTTAATTAGCGCATTGGCCTCAATCTCCTTCATCCTATAACCTTCATCGGTTCTACAATCTTTAACATCGCTGACCTTTATTTTGTGGGACCCAGATTGGACATGTGATCAATAAATTCCTCCTGAAATCTCTCCACTTTTCTCTTTAATCCGTTTTTCTTTAAATCTTCCCTCTTTTTCCAAGTCATGTTTAATATATTTATTTGTAGCACATGGTTAAATTTTCTTTAATTTGAAGTGAAGCATGTGAAGCGCTTAGCAGGACAATTTCTACATTAAACATTAAACTATCATTGAACACTATCCCCAAGAGACATCCACATAATAAAATAACTGGGAAATAGAATGTTTTCACACCAATTGCAGTTTGTCACGATGAGGCACTTTCAATTGTGTTGTGAATACAGTAGCTCTACAAATGGCTGTGGTCTGATTGATGCAAGAGACTCTTATTTCCGGGGTAAGAGGTGCCACTCCTTCTAGTGGAGAGATATTTCATTGCAATAATACAATCTCAATCCCAAACAATCAAACATTTACCCTCTGCTCCTCCACAGTCCCTCAGGATGTGACTATGAAAGCCTCCCCAGATTTTTGTCCATAACATCTTTTAATCTACCTCCATCAATTACTCTTTCACACCGCCATAATTTAATTTGTTAAAATTTGAGATCCCAGTTTTAGAGTTAACCACGTCACTCTCAAACTGAATACAAAATTCCGTTAAAGATTGTAGAACTGATGGAGGTTATGATTTATGATTTGTCTGCCTAAGAGGAAGCCTTACACTGATGAAAAGTCATCAGCCTAAAACATCAACCGTTTCTGTCTTCAACTGTATTATTTAAGTGAAGTGCTTTGGAACAGCCTGACAGTGCTAATATAAAATAAGTGTACTCTTATTTACTCCTAAATTACTGTTGCAAATCACTAGATAATGAACTAGTTTATCAGCAAATAAGGTTACAGTGACTGAAGTCATATTCAGTTCTTTTAAAAGTATATTTGGGAACTACTTTTGAGCACCACTTTTTCAAATTTATAGTGATCAATTAAACCAAATGTATTCATGATGTGGGATTTGTGCAACATTATTTTTTACAATTCAACCATTCTTCAATCAGAAAAAACATAAGCTAGTGGGTTTGCTAATGATTTATACTGCAGAAACATGGTTTTAATTGATGTGTCATGCCAAGAGTCACCTGTCATGAAGGTGATACATCGGGCCAGTAAGGATGCGGGAAAGGCAATGGAAATAAACAAACATCAGCCCCTTGATACTCACGTTTGCAGAGACTTTTCCAGCATGATGCTTTCAGTCAGTTTCTTCGATTGGGCACTAAGAAGTTCTCTTTGATTTCTGTTTTCAGCTGTTAAACGGTCAGATGTCAAGTCGTCTACTGCAAGCATAAAGCTTTAAAAAAAGAAAATGTTATAAAACAGCTAAATAATGCACGGCAGTCTCTGATTCAGACCAATGCTAGTCAAATCTATCCTGCTGGAAATATGTACATGCATAGAAAAAAAAATCAGGGAATAGATTTGATTGCTCTATTATACCGGACAAAAAACCAACTCCTCAGAACTCACCATGAACTGGATAGATTTTTCAAAAAGACCACACATATGAGTGGGCTGAATGGCCTTTCTCTGCGCTGTACGATGCTCCGATTCTAGTTTGCACAAAATTGAAATACTGACAGAACCATTTCTCTCCAACAATCTATACTTTAAAACCTAACTCTCTCTTTCCACAGATGCTGCCTGACCTGCTAAGTGCTTTGGGTATTTTCTGTATTTCTGTATTAGAGGCCTGGATATTCAGCTCCCAAACCTCAAACTATGCAGATGAGGAAAACTAAAGACAAAAATAACGTCCAGACAAAAGAGGAGAAAACAATTAAACATATTCTAACAATCAGATGTTTAGGAGACATCTTAATCTTTTCCAAAATTAATCTATATGACAAAACAATATAACACTGCCGAAAGCATCTATTTATCAATTCTGAACAAAAAAAAGTATGGGAAAGTAAAAGTAAGAATATTCATTTTGTTAAAATAGTTGAAAGTGAATTACTAAGAGATAATAAGCAATAAGAGTTCAAATACAGAGGGGTTGCAACATTTATTATGTTTAAAGTGTAGGTCGATGGACTTTTATATACTAAAGAGATCAAGCAGAACTATGGTTTCATATAAAGAATCAGCTGTGGACTTATTGAATGGCAGAGCAGTCTTAAGGAACAATTTGTCCTACCACTGCTACTGTTGTATAAAGTGTCCTGACCTTTTCTGTCATTCAAAGAATAAAATTGAAATGGACAAGTGAAATTAAACATGCCAATATTTCAAATTAACCATTAATATGAAAACCAGCATCTGCAGTTTGTTCCTCCATAAAATGAAAGTCCGATTGGGAATGTGAAAATAATTGGCAATGTTGGTAGAGATGAGAAAGCAAATTGTCTTTAAGAAGATATGGGCACGCTTCATGAGTAAACAACAACATGGCAGCATAGTGTTAGGATAGTTCTTGGCCATTTAGAATTGAAATAAGGAGAAATTGCTTAATTCATTAATGAATATTTGTAATTCTCCATCCCAAAGGCCTACAAATATTGTAATTTGAGTGCACAGTGTAAGGAGGTTTGAACATTAAGACAGTCAAGGACATAGGCAAGGACAGGAAAGCGAAATTGATGTACAAATAAACCACTTCAATATTTCTGTTAAAATATTGAAAGATTGGGAAATACCGTTTTCGGAAGTACCTGTTGTCCTTGTACACAAGCCAGTGAAAATTAATTTGTACATGCAGCGGACAATTAAAAAAAGAAAATGATTTATTAACCCTTACTGAAATAGGATTTGTGGAAGATAATTTGCTATGCAGGGCCTTAGTGAGACCGGGAGTAATATGTACAATTTTGTTCTACTTGTCCAAAGGAAAATGTACTTGCCATTGGAAGGAGTGCAGAAAAGATTGATCCAACTGATTTTGAGATTGTTTTTATTAATTAATTTCCAGAATCTGGCCTTCGCTCGTTTTAAACGTATAAGCCTACTTTAAAATGTTACTGATGTGCCTTAGTGATTGTGAGAGTCAGGAGACCAATTTAGACTGTGGGCGTTGTGTTGGAAGCAGAGTGCTCGGCATACAACAAGGACATTAAATCTACTAAGATGGTACTAACTAAATATGGTACTTGAAACAGGAAAAGAGGAGCCAGAACACTAATTAAAAGATAGGTTTGATTGTGGATGATCATCCATGATCACAATGAATGGCGGTGCTGGCTCGAAGGGCTGAATGGCCTCCTCCTGCACCTATTTTCTATGTTTCTATGAAAGGGTTCAGAAAAGATTTACGAGGATGTTGCTAGAACTAGAGGGTGTGAGCTAAAGGGAGAGGTTGAGTAGGCTGGGTCTCTATTCCTTGGAGCGCAGGAGGATAAGGGGTGATATAGACATGTACAAAATCATGAGAGGAATAGATCGGGCAGCACAGAGTCTCTTGCCCAGAGTAGGGGAATCGAGGACCAGAGGACATAGGTTCAAGGTGAAGGGGAAAAGATTTAATAGGAATCCGAGGGGTAACTTTTTCACCCAAAGGGCGGTGGATGTATGGAACAAGCTGCCAGAGGAAGTTGAGGCTGGGACTATCCCATCATTTAAGAAACAGTTAGACAGGTACATGGATAGGATAGGTTTGGAGGGATATGGACCAAGCGTAAGCAGGTGGGACTAGTGTAGCTGGGACATTGTTGGCCGGTGTGGGCAAGTTGGGCCGAAGGACCTCTTTCCACACTGTATCACTTTATGAATCTATGACGATATAGAACTAGTGTACGGGTGATCATTGGTCAGCACGGATTTGGTATTTCCAGGCTGTGTCTCCAAAACTAAACTGCTATAATGGTTCAAGAACACCATTCGCTCCATCCAGATCATTCCGTTAAAATAACAAACTGTCTTCAACAGATTTGGTCCGCTGTAACTGAAATCCGTTATAAAGAGGTCCATTAAAATGAGTGTTTTCTGTATTTCCCAAATCATATTATCTTTTAATTCTATGCTTTTTTGCCTGTATCAGGGTTCAGATATTGGCCATTGATTCTAATTTGAAAAAGCAGCCCCACCATGAGATGGCGCTTTAACTATTTTACAGTGCATGGAATAAATTCCATTACTCCTCGAATTTGCACAAAAGCAGTCACTTGGGAGTGGCTACAGCAGGATTACACATTCAACCTCTTTACAGCATGTGACACTGCTGGCACACAAAAATTTTAACAGTTCAGTAAACTTCCAAGATTAATAACACAACACTTGAACCAGAGCTGAAAGAAAGAAAAAAACTGCATGGTTGCAGAAAAACTAGACTCCCGTGTTCAAAAAGGCAGAAAGGACAAGAACAGAACAACACTGGAACAGGCCTTTTGACCCACAATGTCCGTGTCAAACATGATGCCAAGTTAAACTAATCTCCTTTGCCTGCATGTGATCCATATCCCTCCATTTCTTGTATATCCACGTTGCAATACAAAAGTGTCCGAAATGCCACGGCAGTATCTGCTTCCACCATCATCCCTGGCAGTGTTCCAGGAACCCATCAGTGTAAAAAAAAAATTGTCCCTCACTACTCCTTTAAATGTTGCCGCTCTCACCTGAAAGCTATGCCCTCTGGACTTTGACATTTTCACCCTGGGGGAAAAGGTTCTCACTGTCTACCCTGTTAATGCTTCTCAGAATTTTATATACTTCTATCAGATCTCTCCTCAACCTCTGATGCTCTAGAGAAAACAACCCAAGCTTGTCCAATCACTCCTTATGGCTAATACATGATTTCCTGACTTTTGCACTCAATGCCCTGAACCATGAAGGCAGCTTACCATACCCCTTCTGTATCACTTGGATCACAAGATCCCTCTGTACATCAAAGCTCTTAAAAAGAGTCTTGTCATTAACTGTTTACTCTCCCGTTCATTCGACATCCCTAATTGCAACACCTCATACTTACTCGGATTAACTATATTCCACTATCTATTTGGACAACCTTCCTCACTCCTCACCTCCTCACCTCCACCGATTCTGCAGTCATCAGCAAACTTACTAACCAACACATTTACATCCAAGTCATTTATATGAACAACAAAGGTCCCAAGAGTCAAGAGTAGGCAGACAGGGCAGGAATCCCCTGGCGCCATTCCCATCAACAACAGGTATGTTGCATTGGAAACTGTTATAGGGGAGGATCAGTCAGGGGAGAACAGTAGTAGCAGTAGTCCTGTGACAAGCCTGGCTCTGAGCCACAGCCGAGAAGGGAAAAGTCAGACTGAGCCATCATGATACAAGAGTCGTTAGGTAAGGGGACGGACAACAGATTCTGTGACAGCAAACAAGACTTCAGGAATGGTGTGTTGCCTTCCTGGTGCCAGGGTCCGGGATGTCTCCAAATGGTTGCAAAATATTCTCAAGGGGGAGGGGAAGCAGCCAGAGTTGTTGTGCAAATTGGCACATCTGACACAAGTAGGAAAAGGATGTTAATAGACAATAGACAATAGACAATAGGTGCAGGAGTAGGCCATTCAGCCCTTCGAGCCAGCACCGCCATTCAATGCGATCATGGCTGATCACTCTCAATCAGTACCCCGTTCCTGCCTTCTCCCCATACCCCCTCACTCCGCTATCCTTAAGAGCTCTATCCAGCTCTCTCTTGAAAGCATCCAACGAACTGGCCTCCACTGCCTTCTGAGGCAGAGAATTCCACACCTTCACCACTCTCTGACTGAAAAAGTTCTTCCTCATCTCCGTTCTAAATGGCCTACCCCTTATCCTTAAACTGTGGCCCCTTGTTCTGGACTCCCCCAACATTGGGAACATGTTTCCTGCCTCTAATGTGTCCAATCCCCTAATTATCTTATATGTTTCAATAAGATCCCCCCTCATCCTTCTAAATTCCAGTGTATATAAGCCCAATCGCTCCAGCCTTTCAACATAAGACAGTCCCGCCATTCCGGGAATTAACCTAGTGAACCTACGCTGCACGCCCTCCATAGCAAGAATATCCTTCCTCAAATTTGGAGACCAAAACTGCACACAGTACTCCAGGTGCGGTCTCACCAGGGCCCGGTACAACTGTAGAAGGACCTCTTTGCTCCTATACTCAACTCCTCTTGTTATGAAGGCCAACATTCCATTGGCTTTCTTCACCGCCTGCTGTACCTGCATGCTTCCTTTCATTGACTGATGCACTAGGACACCCAGATCTCGTTGAACTCCCCCTCCTCCTAACTTGACACCATTCAGATAATAATCTGCCTTTCTATTCATACTTCCAAAGTGAATAACCTCACACTTATCTACATTAAACTGCATCTGCCATGTATCCGCCCACTCACACAACCTGTCCAAGTCACCCTGCAGCCTTATTGCATCTTCCTCACAATTCACACTACCCCCCAGCTTAGTATCATCTGCAAATTTGCTAATGGTACTTTTAATCCCTTCGTCTAAGTCATTAATGTATATCGTAAATAGCTGGGGTCCCAGCACCGAACCTTGCGGTACCCCACTGGTCACTGCCTACCATTCCGATGTTGTCCTGCAAAGTGAATTTAGGGATTTAGGCAGAAGATTAAAAAGCAGAACAAGGGTAGTAATCTCTGGATAATTCCCGATACCACAATCTAGTGAGGGTAGAAATAGGTATTGAACTTCTTTTTATGTTTTTTTTTGGTTTATTAAGCCGAGTATTATGATTACATACCTGTGGTGCTGCTACAAATAAGAATTTCATTGTTCTGTTTCAGGACACATGACAATAAAACACTCTTGACTTCTCTTGACTTGCATATTTCAACCAAGCATGTTAGATCAGATCTAATGCATTTCCTCTTTCCCTTGTGATCTTGGATGAAATAATAATGATTCCATTCAGAGGGGTAAGAGGCAGAAAGTGCCAACTTATATTAGTTTTTTTAAACAATGTTCCGTAAGACATTTACTGGTTGTTCATATCAAATGATTACCTGGTTTGGGATGTATCTTTCAGGTTCAACGCAAGACTGCTGTCCACCAATATTTTCAAGAAGCTAGATCCATTACTGGAAAGGCTAGAGGCAGACAGACCAACGCTGTCCATAAGGAAATCCTCTAAGTAGCTAGCTGTACAGATAAAGAAAGTTGGACAGAAGTTAGCAGATTCAAGAACAATTACCATGTTATCACATCAGATTAAAATTGGTGTTAGCCTTAGCCTAGATACTGACAATCCACGTGGATGCTGGTTTAAATCGAAGATAAACACAAAAAGCAGGACAGGCAGCGTTTCTGGAGAGAAGGAATGGGATGCTGCCTGTCCCGCTGAGTCACGCCAGCTTTTTGTGTCTATTTACTGACAATCTATTCTTTATCCCAGCACAAGATCCATGGTTTGAACCACGAGTGGCCAAACTGTCACGGCACCAACATCCTAAAACATTCTTAAAAAGAAATCATGTGTTGTTCATCATGGCAGACACTAAAATCTAATCAAAATGATTAAGAATTATTTTATTTATTTAAAATAAATTTCTATTTCTACTTAAAAGCACTATTGTTGGCATTGAAAAGTTTGCCATGGTTAAAATACATTACTTACTACTTTGAAGGTATCACAAAATGCTGGAGTAACTCAGTGGGTCAGGCAGCATCTCTGGAGAGAAGGAATGGGTGACGTTTCGGGTCGAGACCCTTCTTTATACTGAAGAAGGGTCTCGACCCGAAACGTCACCCATTCCTTCTCTCCAGAGATGCTGCCTGACCCGCTGAGCTACTCCAGCATTTTGTGATACCTTCGATTTGGACCAGCATCTGCAGTTATTTTCCTACACTTACTTACTACTTTGGACTGTACAACACTATGCTGGAAGGGTAACAGTTGAGTTGCGTCATTTTACCTCAATATATCACTGACAATTTTTCAAGAAAATGGAAGAGTTGGAACAGAGGAAAGAACTCTAAACCTAATTCCAAAAGTCTTCTACAAGAAAGCACATTCCATAATCAAACCCAAGAGTAATATCAGCAGATAACTCACTGTCAGACTTGTATTCCTCAGCTTTTTGTTTAAGATCCTCAATCAGTAGTTCAACATCATGATCTCGAGTTTCATTCCATTCCATTAGACGGCAGAGAATATCCGTTGTCCGTGGATTCACTTCATAGGAAGGAATTTGCTGGTCTCCAAACATCTTTGATAACCACATGGAAATCTGCATTAAAATAAAGAAAACAAAATGTTACTGAGCCTTAGTCACAGAGTTACTGCTTCAAAGCTTGCACTGCACTTCGCTGCCTCACCAACAAAAGCCAATAATGGGAGTGAACTCGTCAGAGGCAGAGAGGTAGTCCGTCCATGCTGCACTGACCATTCATCAAAGGCCACCTTAACTGTAACTGTGTCCTTTACTTCATCCCACCATAGCAGCACAGGCACATAGACTCAGACAAACACACAAACAAAATAAACATAAATTACACGTGATATTCTAAACGAAAAACTGCAACAAAACAGAAGGTGATGCAAATTCATGTGCTGTTGTGATCCATTAGGTTAGGACTGCGCTAGGACATAGGGTTAGGACTGCGCTAGTTCAACAACCTGATGGTTGTGAGAAAGTCGCTGTTCCTGAGTGTGATGGTGTGGAACTTCAGCCTTCGGTAGTTTAGTTTAGTCTAATTTATTGTCACAGGTATAGTGAGAACCTTTTTGTTACGAGCTAACCAGTCAGCGGAAAGACTATACATGATTACAATTGAGCCATTCACAGTGTACAGATTCAGAATAAAAGGGAATAACATTCAGTGCAAGATAAAGTCCAGTAAAGTCTGATTAAAGATAGTCCAAGGTTCTTCAATGAGGTAGATAGTAGCACGGGACCGCGCTCTACGGGCGGCACGGTGGCGCAACGGTAGAGTTGCTGCCTTACAGCGAATGCAGCGCCGGAGACTCAGGTTCAATCCTGACTACGGGCGCCGTCTGTACGGAGTTTGTACGTTCTCCCCGTGACCTGCGTGGGTTTTCTCCGAGATCTTCGGTTTCCTCCCACACTCCAAAGACGTACAGGTATGTAGGTTAATTGGCTGGGTTAATTAAATGTAAAAATTGTCCCTAGTGTGTGGGATAGTGTTAATGTGCGGGGATCACTGGGCGGCGCGGACCCGGTGGGCCGAAGGGCCTGTTTCCGCGCTGTATCTCTAAATCTAAAAAAAAATCTAAATCTAGATGTTGGTATGATAGTTCAGTCGCCAAATAACAGCTGGGAAGATTCAGCTGTCTCTGAATCTGGAGGTATATGGTTTCACACCTCCATACCGCTTGCCTGATGGGAGAGGAAAGATGGAATGACAGGCGTGAGACCCATCCTTGATTATGCTTCCTGCTCCATACTTCCTGCTGAATGGTAGCAGTGGGAAGAGGGCATGTTCTGGGCATGGGGATCCTTGATGTTAGATGCTATCTATTTAAGGCAGCATCTCAAGTAGATGCTTTTGATGGAGACAATGGCTGTGACCGTGTTGGACGGGACTGAGTCCACCACACTCTGTAATCTCCTTCATCACGGTGCGTTGGCATTGCCAGAAAAGGCCATGCTATAAACAGTCAGGATACAGCACACCTGTGGAAGTTTGTTAAAGTCACGAGACATACAAAATCTCTTTCATCTTCTCAGAAAGTAATGGTGTTGGTGAGCCTTCTTCATGATTACATTTATGTGCTGGGTCTAGGACAGGTTACCCGAGATGTTAGCATCCCGTAACTCAAATTTCACTGTACCTTAATTGGTACATGTGACAATAAATTGATCTTGAAATCTTGAATGTGAAGCTGTTAATTCTCTCCACCCTCCCTCCCCTTTCTGAAATCATAATCCATTCCTTGGAAAAAAAAGATACAATGTGCTGGAGTAACTCAGAAGGTCAGACAACAGGTCTGGAGAACATGGATAGGTGATGTTTCGGGTCAAGACACATCTTCAGACTGAAACAGTCTGACCCAAATTGTCAAGTCAAGTCAAGTCAATTTTATTTGTATAGCACATTTAAAAACAACCCACGTTGACCAAAGTGCTGTACATCTGATTAGGTACTAAGGAAAAAATAAACATAGAGTAGCACACAAACATAACAGCATATAAAAAAAACAATTCACAGCGCCTCCTCAATGGGCCTCAAACGCTAGGGAGTAGAAATAGGTTTTGAGCTTGGACTTAAAGGAGTCGATGGAGGGGACAGTTCTGATGGGGAGAGGGATGCTGTTCCACAGTCTAGGAGCTGCAACCGCAAAGACGCGGTCACCCCTGAATAGCCCCAAGTCGGTCGACCTGAGGGACCTGGAGTTAGAGAGGTGGGTTAGAAGATTTTTGATGTAGGGGGGGGAATGTCCATTTAGGGATTTATATGTGAAAATGAGTAGCTTGAAGTTGATTCTGTACCGTACAGGGAGCGTACCGTACGAGAAATTGTCACCTATCCATGTTCTCCAGAGATGCCACGTGCTGCTCTGAGTTATTCGAGCACTTTGTTCCTTTTTTTTGTAAACCAGCATCTGCAGTTCCTTTTTTCTCCAATGATTCCTTTGGTCTTGTTGACGTTAAGCAAGAAATTGTTGTTGTAGCACCATTCAACCAGGTGTTCTATCTTCCGCCAATACGCTGACTTATCACCATTGGTGATTCAACCAACCACAATAGCGTCGTCGGCAAATGTATAGATGGAATTGCAAATGTGCTCAGCTACACAGTCATGGGTATAAGGAGAGCAGAGCAGGGGGCTAAACTCACAGCTTTGGTCAATGAGAAGGAGACATTGTGGAAAGGATCTTCACCATGTGACAAGCAGCAGAAAAATACAAAAACAGCAGCTACAACATGGCCCCTTCCATCCATACGAAAGACTTTGATCAGGAGGGTCTTAAACTTTGCTACCGATAGATATTTATCTCTACCTTTTGTCTACTGTATGACAACATGCAAACCATGATACTAGTAAATAGGTGTCACACATTGTCAATCTCAGGAATGACTAGTATCAACACTTCTATCAATGTTTTTGCAATGGTGCACTGCACATTTATCAGTGTTGAAATTCACTACCACCTTCAATGGCGCCTCTTGCACACGGGCTCAGTAGACTATTTCTGTACACTTGCTAATCAAGGATCGGGAGTATGGCACTACTCTACTGGACTGTTTGTAAGAAAAAGAACTGTGTTTGCACTTTGCATGTGACAATAAAAGAATCGTTGAACCATTGCGCAGTCTAGCGTTACAGACCACTTTTAACATATGAAAACTGCCCAAAGTGCTTTTCAAAAGTATAAAACAAACCACTAGAGAAACTCAGGCATCATCTGTTTCAGGTCTGAGGGTATCATTCCCCCTTCCCTCTCCATCAGGCAAGGGATATAGGTGTGAAAATGCACACGTCCAGATTCAGGGATTGTTTCTTCCGAGCTGATATCAGGCAACTGAACCATCCTCCCAACAACTAGAAAGCAGTCCTGAGCTACTATCTACCTCATTGGAGACCCTCAGACTAACTTTGATTGGACTTTATCTTGCACTAAACGTTATTCACATTATCATGTATTTGTGCAATGTGGATTGCACAATTGTAATCATGTACTGTCTTTCTGCTGACTGGTTACCACGCAACAGAAGTTTCTCACCGTACCTCGGTACATGTGACAATAAACTAAACTCAACTCAAAAGAGGTGAGAATGAGGGGGAGGGCTGAGGCAGAGGTGATAGGTTATCAGTGGAACCAAGTGAGTAGAGTGAGGAAGCCAGAAGGGGGAGGGATGGATTTCAGAGACAATATCTGATGGTTGATTGGAGAACAAGGAATGAGAAAAGAAGGGTAGATGGAGCCAGACATGGTATGGCATGGAGTGGGGTGAGTGGAGATATATAAAAAGAGCAAGGCGATAAGAGGCTGCAGATGCTGGAATCTAACAGATAAAGAAAGTAAGACACAAGAAACTGCAGATGCTGGTTCATATAAAAAGACACAAAGTACTAGAGTAACTCAGCAGGTCTGGCAGTACATCTGGAGAACAAAGATAGGAGACATTTCAGGTTAGGACCCTTCTGCTGACAGATAAGAGGATGATGGGCCAATGGAAGCAGTTGAGGAGAATAAAACTGGGTAACTGTATCAACAAAGTCTGAAGAAGGTTCTCGACCCAAAATGTCCCTATCCATGGTCTCTAGAGATAACGAGTTACCGCAGCAATGTTTATTGCTAAGTCTAGTTTTACATTCCACATTGATTTTTCTACGTTCCTCAACAGTTGTAAAAGCAGAAAATGTCAGTGACAGTCCCTCATGTGTAGGGAGTGGATGAGAAAGTGGGATAATATAGAACTAGTGTGATCTATATCCTATCTGACGAAGGGTCTCGACCCGAAATGTCACATATCCCTTTTCTCCAGAGATGCTGCCTGTCCCTGCTGAGTTACTCCAGCTTTTTGTATAGGGCCCTTGCACGGTAGGACAGAAAGTCAAAGGGTGTGATGCACGGAATCGCTCAAGCTTTCTGCAGGACAAGCAAGCCTCCGGCATACACTCGTCACACACGCAACACATAAGTCCCGCTGAGTTACTCCAGCATTTTGTCTACCTTTGATTTAAACCAGCATCTGCACTTCTTTCCTACACATTTTGTCCGTTCCACTGCAAAATCTCCTCAAGGTATGTCTAGTTTGAAGAAGTTCTCCTCCTCTCTCCAACGAGAGAGGAGGAAAATGCACCGATTTAGCAACAGGCAGTGCCCGGGAATTGATTGCGGAGAAGGATGAATGAGATGACTGCGCGTTACAAGCCGGCTTTGTATCAGTCCAGCGGTGCCACACTGACAACGCTGAACGCTTGTGTAGGGAGGAACTGCAGGCGCTGGCTTCAACCGAAGATGAGACACAAAAAGCTGGAGTAACTCAGCGGGACAAGCATCTGAAACGCTGAACACTTACTGTACAGCGAGCCTTCAGAGTTCATTAGAGCTCCTCCTCGCTTACATTCCCCCCCCCCACCACAGCTCTATAGTGTGCCGTGGGTCACCAGGTGTCAGGTTTACACTGCGTATCTCATCATGATGATCTATCTAGTACTTTATCGGCACCGCGGCCGTTTTCCGTTTCGTCTGGGGGTCGGCGATGGACCGGGTGCGACGAGCCACAATGCACAAGTCGGCAGACAACGGGGGTAAAGACGTGCCCAACGTCGCCCTCATTCTGATGGCCACCTTCGTGTGTGGCTGCATCAGGCGGAGCATAGAGCCAAGGCACGTGGGCACCAAATGCCACTACCTGCTGAGGTTCTACCTGTCCCCGGTGTTGCGAAGGATGGGCCTGGCGCAGATGCCACGCAATGTGCCAGTCAGCTGGACATTGCCGAACCATCTGTCGTTTGTGGACAGGTTCTTCCGGACCAACACCTTCGACCACAAGTCCATCGGGCAGTGGTCAGCACGGAACGTCCTGCAGGCACTGCAGGGGAATGACTCCATGGATCCTGTGGCGTGGTTCCCAGAACAGACAGCCCAGCTTGTCTGGCAAAATGCCTCATCGCCAGTACTCACCAACAAGCACCAAGACCTGGCTTGGCTGGCGGTGAGGGGAGCCCTCCCAGTCAGATCCTTCCTGCACCGCCGGAACCTCACTACCAGCGCACGCTGCCCTCGGGACGGCTGCTACGGAGAGGAAACGGTGGCCCACCTCTTCAAAGAGTGTGGATTTGCCAGGAGAGTCTGGAGAGGTCTGCAGGGGTCCCTGTCACGATTCATTCCGAGCAGCTCCGTCACAGAGGACTCTGTGCTCTACGGACTGTTCCCAGGGACGCATTCCGAGACTGACATCGAGTGCTGCTGGAAGGTCATCAACTCGGTGAAAGACGCTCTTTGGTCTGCCCGATCCTTGTTGACCTCCCAGCGGAGCGAGCTGTCCGTCAAGGAATGTTGCCGACTGGCCCACTGCAGACTGCAGGAGTACGTGCTGAGGGACGCTCTGAAGCTCGGTGCAGCCAACGCCAAGGCCCTGTGGGGGAGGACCACAGTCTAGGGTCCTTCCGCTGCTGGACATGGGGGGCAGGGTGTGGTGGAGAGAGACGCCCCTCCAAATAAGGGATATGTATGTAAATGTATGTAAATGTCTAAGTAAATGCCTGTATTGAATATGTAACCTCCGGAAATGTCGGATGGGTTTGTTTAAAAATGATGTTTGTAAATGATATTTATAACTTGAATAAAGTATTTTTTGATAAAAAAAAGGTCATCGCATTGGAAACAGCGCCAGTGGAAACGGAGACGCAAGAGAGCAGAGAGCTTAACTTCCACGCAAAAACAAATGACTCTCAGCAGTACAAGACGTGGAACATTTTGGCTCCTGTTCAAAATACCTCGGGTTTACACTCCCTCTGGGCTGCCAATGCCCTTCGAGAGCTGTGTCTCTGGGCTGAGACGCCAGAAGGAGCCCAGCCAAGACATGCTACGACTCTGGATGGATGCTCCACTTAATGTCCACAACCCATCAATGTCATAGTTACACGGTGTGTCCTGGAGCAAGACGGCCAGGTCCAGAGTCTGTCTGACCTCTTCCCTCCCGTGTCTTGCCATCTTTGAATTTGCAGGGAATTGGAAGCTTAGAACACGTTGTCCTCCACAATGTGTAGGGAGGAACTGCAGATGCCGGTGTAAACCGAAGATAGACACAAAATTCTGGAGTAACTCAGCTGGACAGGCAGCATCTCTGGAGAGAAGGAATGGGTGACGCCTCGGGTCGAGAAGGATCTGGACCTGAAACGTCACCCATTCCTTCTCTCCAGAGATGCTGCCTGTCCTGCCGAGTTACTCCAGCATTTTGTATCTAACGTGTCCTCCACAGCGTCACCTCATGGGGAAGCGGCTTCCAAACTGCGATGTCAACCATTATATGGCAATGAGTGGAGAACCGATCTGCCAACCGTGGCCAGAGAGGCTTCACTTCGTGCACTGGTATCGACCACAGACAAAAGTCAAGACACATTTATGACACACAGGGAAACAACAATTAAGCAGCCTGATGTGATTAAGCACTGTAAATTATGTGGTGCCATTCATAAAGATTTTTGGTTGGGACTGAGGTGTTGTAAGTTTAGTGGCGATTTTAGCTTCAGAGTTTCTGGCAGAATTCTGGCAAAAAACTGCGACAATTCAATGGCTGCTGGGACCGAAGACAGTCCCGCTGTTCTGGCAGCTATAGTAAGTGCTTGCATCCAGTACACCGCTTGTCCTCCAGAAGGTGTTGCGTGGCAACATTACGGGTCAGGGGTCATGACCTCGCCGGCCATGCAAGAGCCCTATAGGGGGATTGCACGGTAGGTCTTAAGGTCAAAGGGCGTGACGCATGGAGTCGCTCAAGCCTTCTGGAGTACAAGGCAGCTTCCGGCATACACTCGTAACTCACGCAACATGTAAGTCGCACTGAGTTACTCCAGTATTTTGTCTACCTTCAATTTAAACCAGCATCTGCACTTCTTTCCTATACATTTTGTCCGTTCCACTACAAAATTTCCCCAAGGTATGTCTACCTTGAAAAAGTTCTCCTCTCTCCTCTCTCACTGCTCCCCGTCTATGATTCCGCTATATTATTTTGTCAGGCCAAACCCCTGGCCATCCTTTTCTCCTTAACTTCATGAATTGCAGGAATCTTTTTAAATGTAACCGGAGCCACTGCAATTGGCTATCCATGTCGCCTATCCACGTTCTTCAGGGATGCTTCCTAACCTGCTGAATTATTCTGGCATCCATGTCATCTGCAGTTCCTTGTTATTACAAGCCCCAAGGAACAGTGATTTGTGAGTTCTGCAGCTGGTATCTGGCTTACCATCTGTCATCAAAAGAGCATCTTAAACCTAAATATCATCTTCACCATAGAAAGAGGTCCCCAAGAACACTACGACAAATGGCACAAAATAACACAAGGACAAATTAGTCCACCCAATCAATGAGTAAGGGTAGGGAGAATGTAGGAAAGAAGTTGCTGGGGGATATGGAGAAAATACCAGAGCTCAGAGCCAGAGCAGAAAGAACCATATTCCATAAGTCATTTCCAGAAAGGTGGAAACAAAATAGAAAAATTGAGTAAAGTCTGCTTCACAAGCAGAGAAATATTGAGGAATATATCCTGTCTATTTTCAGCGATGAGATGAATTATTTACTTTGATACGAAAAATTAAAACAAAAACAGATTTATGTAGAAAAATGTTAACATTCTGCTAAATATCACTGTAAAAAGTTACAAGAGCGCTGATGCATAAAACAAGAAAATTAAAATGCTGTGTGTCAAACGGTGTTTGGCCTTTATTTCCAAAAGGAAAAAGAAAAATGGAATTTGAAACAAAAAATAAAGAATAGTGAGAACACTCAGCAGTCAAGTAGCATTTCATAGAATCATAGAGGAATATAGCACCAAACGGGCCCTTTGGCCCATCATGTCCTGCCCATCATCAACAACCTAACTATATTAATCTCATCTACAGTACTTCATTTATAGTCTTCTATGCCTTGGCAATTCAAATGTTCATCCAGCCCTGTCTAACGTCTCTCTAACAATGTCCAACGTTGTATCCTCCATGGGGGTCAGGCCCTGCAGGAAAGTCTCTCCCATTTTCATTAGTTGTTGCTACCTCTAATTGCAGAAACTTGTCGTCTACAAGAATGAGGAAGTGTTATGGATTCTACTGGGGTGGTGAGATTGACATGGTTCAACAGGCAGTGTATGCATGTTGTGGTATGTAGCGTGAAGTTTGCAGCTGTACTAAGTTTATTGGAATGAAGTTAAGCAGCCTGATGTGATTAAGCGCTGTAATTTTGTGGTGCCATTCATAAAGATTATTGGTTGGGACTGAGGCGATTTTGGCTTCAGAGTCTCTGGCAGACTTCTGGTAAAAAAAACTGCGACAATTCAACGGCTGCTGGGACCAAAGACAGTCCCGCTGTACTGGCAGCCATGGTAAGTGCTTGCCTCCAGTACACCGCTTATACTCCAGAAGGCGTTGCGTGGCAACAGTACGGGTCAGGGGTTGTGACCTTGCCGGCCGTGCAATCCCCCTGTATGTCTTTAGTGTGATCCATGGTCAGCGTGGATTCGGTGGGCATAAGTGCCTGTTTCCATGCTAAATCACCACACTAAAGATGGGACACAAAAAGTTGGAGTAACTCAGCGAGACAGACAGCATCTCTGGGAGAAGGAATGGGTGACGTTTCGGGTTCAGACCCTTCTTTTTCTTCTCTCCAGGGATGCAGCCTGTTCCGCCGAGCTACTTCAGCTTTTTGTGTCTATCTTCGGTTTAAACCAGCATCTGCAGTTCCTTCTGACACATATCACTAAACAGTGTCACGTGAGCAGAAAGGCCATCGGCTTGAGGCGTCCACTCTGAGGCTTTCCAGTAGCTTCTCGCCACAAGTGACTGGGACGTTGACTGACAACCGAACCGACCAATCAGAATACATCCCAACCGCCGGAAACTACGTGTGACAGACAATCATCAAGAAGGCGGGACTTCCCCTTCTTGGTAACCAATGTGAAAAATACCGCTGATAGTTTTTAAAGTTGAATTGCAATGTGCACGGTCTCATTTTCTCAGCAATTGCATGTTGATTAACAAAAAACGGATGAAAATACCTTCTCGCTTTGGGAATCCATTGTACTGTGAATATGTAAATTACGACTTGTTCAGAAAGCGAGGATGCTGCCTGCATGCGCCGCCATCTTGTTGAGGTCGGTTACCCAGACGGCCTCGCGGGCCCACCCAGTGACGTCACGGCCATGTGTCACCGCCAACCAAAGATACTAGAGGAGCAGGATCGCCTATACAGGATCGTCGAAATCGCCTATACTGAAGTGTGGTCAGCAAAGGAGCGTAACGTCCGCCATTTTAGTAGGCAAAATCCGCTGTTAGCTATGCCTCTCGCAGTGTGATCAATGTTGTGTGGGAACAGTATGTGTGATGATACCATTAAAATGCAGAAAATATCTAATCTATCAACTCACATTTTTTTGTTATTTTTATTTTTTAATGTTTTTTCCCTGCTTAATTTCTCTGGTTTTATTATTTCTTACTGTTTCTGCCCATTTCCCTCCCATCCTTTCTCCCCAGCCTCCTCTTTTGTGCAGTTTCCCTTGTATTGACAATAGACAATAGGTGCAGGAGGAGGCCATTCGGCCCTTCGAGCCAGCACCGCCATTCAATGTGATCAGTAACCCGTTCCTGCCTTCTCCCCATACCCCCTGACTCCACTATCCTTAAGAGCTCTATCTATCTCTCTCTTGAATGCATTCAGAGAATTGGCCTCCACTGCCTTCTGAGGCAGAGAATTCCACAGATTCACAACTCTGACTGAAAAAGTTTTTCCTCATCTGAGTTCTAAATTTTTCATATTTTTCATATTTCAGATACAGCGCGGAAACAGGCCTTTTCGGCCCACCAAGTCCGCACCGCCCAGCGATCCCCGCACATTAACACTATCCTACACACACTAGGGACAATTTTTACATTTACCCTGTCAATTAACCTACATACCTGTACGTCTTTGGAGTGTGGGAGGAAACCGAAGATCTCGGTGAAAACCCACGCAGGTCACGGGGAGAACGTACAAACTCCTTACAGTGCAGCACCCGTAGTCAGGATCGAACCTGAGTCTCCGGTGCTGCATTCGCTGTAAAGCAGCAACTCTACCGTTGCGCCACCGTGCCGCCCCTTATTCTTAAACTGTGGCCCCTGGTTCTGGACTCCCCCAACATTGGGAACATGTTTCCTGCCTCTAACGTGTCCAACCCCTTAATAATCTTATACGTTTCGATAAGATCCCCTCTCATCCTAAATTCTAGTGTATACAAGCCTAGTCGCTCCAGTCTTTCAACATATGAAAGTCCCGCCATTCCGGGAATTAACCTAGAAACCTATTGCTCAAACACACATTCTGCACAAATTTAACTTACCCATTCCTTCTCTCCTGAGATGCTGCCTGACCTGCTGAGTTACTCCAGCATTTTGTGAAATAAATACCTTCGATTTGTACCAGCATCTGCAGTTATTGTCTTACACTATATATATACGAATGTGTGTGTTTGAAGGTGAGAGTCAAGATAGACATAAATAGATCTCAAAGTTCCTTCTCATGGATCAGAAGCAACTTTGATTCAAAGCAACGCTCTATTTCTCTCTTCATCATATTTTTCACGTGATGTACATAAACCATAAAGGCGAGGCGAGGCGAGGCCGGCTGGCTCACACACACACTATTTCTTATGATTTCCTCTAATTATCTGTCTTTCAATCTCTCTCTCCTATATATATATATATAATCAGTCATGCACACACTTAGCGCATGGTTCTCCCTATCATGATCACTGTTCTCTGTTCTCTAACATACATTTCATTAGGGCCTACCCATATACATTCGCAATCAGTGACATCAAACATTTCCAGAAATCCTAATATTGTGAATAAAATAACTATGAACACATGTCAAGATATTTTTTCATTCTTTTCATTCTATATTAGTGTAATAAAATGTAATACATACCTACACTGATACAGAAGTGCGAGCTTTAGACATGAATAATGTATATTACTACCATAGTTTAGTTTTGAATTTAATATATAATTGAGGGGGTCAGTGCAATATAGTGCTAACTCTCACTTTTGTGAAAAATGAGTTACATGCATTAACACGATCCCTACCCACTACCCTACAACCTGTAAAAAATTCATATTTAAATTCAACCGATAAGTTGGTCAAATAACATAGGCACCTTCTTGTTTTTTTTGTGATTTATGGATTTTTAAAATGTGAATTTCTCACAACGGTACATTTGTGGGTTAGCAGTATATTGCACCAACTCCCTTCAATTTTACATCATTCAAAGATGAACTTCATAAACAAGGATAACACTTTTTATTTCTGTCATTCATGGTAAGATTTATATCATTTTGTGTGCGAGATATATGGGGTTGCACTGTTTCGTATATCAGCTAACCAATGAAAAGATTAGGTCCTGGTTTATACTAGCTTTTCACCTTCTCCTTGTCTGAAGAAGGGTCCCAACCTGAAACATCACCCATCCTTTTTCTCCAGAGATGCTGCCTGGTGATTTACTCCACCACTGTGTCTATTTGAATTGGGTTCATGCTTCTGTACCACGTCAGGCAGCATTGTTCATTTTAGTGGCTGTCAAGGGTTTTTAACTAATCAATTCACCAATTCAAATTTTCTTGGCTCTAAGTATTAAGTTAAATGTCTTTTCAATTATATTGTGGATACGGTAGAGTTCTATTGCTTGCAAATGCCTAATCTCTGCTTCCATGACTTTTTAAAATAAAACTAAAAGAGATACAGCTCGTGGAGGTGAAATTAAAATTAACAGAGAAAGCAAAGAACAGTTCATTAAATATGATCAATTGGCCTGATACAGACAGAGTGGATCTCTAGTGCAAATATTCAATCAGTAACATCCAAAGTTTAAAGATCATGAAGCAGCAACTTTTCAAGAAATAGTTATAAACGTATCCGAGAAGTTGAATAAAAATAATTGTTTGCAAACATTATATGAAGAAATCGCAGAGAGCTGTGAACACTGCCCAGTCTAGCACACTGAATCTGCTTACAAAAATGGCGGTGAAATGTACCCATGTCCTACTACGGTTTTTAGAGTTGAGTGGTCTATCTTGCTCCTCTAGTATCTTTGCCGCCAATGGTCGTTCCGTTGAACGCCTCCGTGATCTTGCGGTTGCCGAACACTTTAACTCCCGCACCCGCTCCCCCACCCTCCCGCACATGCCCCCCCTCCCGCAACCCTCCCTCCTGCCCCGCTCCCGAACCCGCTCCCCCTCTCCCACATCCCCCCCCGCACCCGACCCACCCACACCCGCCCCCCACAACTGTAGGTAACCTGCCTGCCCCCCCCCCCCCCGACTCTCAGTCTGAAGAAGGGTCTCGATCCGAAACGTCACCTATTCCTCTTCTCCAGAGATGCTGCCTGATCCAGTTTAAACCAGCATCTGCAGTTACTCCTATCATTCTTGCAGTTAGGATTATATGTTATTGTGGCAACATGGGAGACAAGACAATGTTAACTGTGTTTATTTGTATGACAATAGATCATTTCAATGCAGCACCAGGGTAAGCTCTACTTTGCACACTTACTGTATTAAAATTGGAGGCTTGCAACACGTTGCAAAAACTTAAATATATAAACTGAGTAAATAGCTAAAACTCCAGCCTTAGCTAATCATATTATTTAGCACAAGCCAAGATTGTATCATGGTTTTAGAACAGAATCAGATTCCTTCGAGCATCAGTGTGTCTGTTCGGGTTGGAAAACAATCCTGCCTGAAGGGCAGGAGCAGATCACTACAAGACTTATTTTGTTCACTACCATGTGAGAACCAGATTACTGTTTGCATGTTCAAAGACTGAGTCAGTCACTACAATTAAATGTGTAATTGTAAAAACCAAACACATGTGAATCATAAGCAGAGTTATTTTAGAACCATACAGATTGAAAATTGGTCCAACTTGCCTATGCCGACTAAGATGTCCTACCTACACTAGTCCCAAGATGTCCTACCTACACTAGTCCCAAGATGTCCTACCGACACTAGTCCCGTCTCCCTGCATTTGGCCCATTTCCATCTAAACCTTTCCTAAACATATTTATTGGATTACTTCTTTATTGTGCAAAACACAAAGTGCTGGAGTAACTCAGAAGGCCATGCAGGATCTCTGGAGAACATGGATAGCCGATGTTTCGGTTCGGGACCCTTATTCGGACTGATTGCAGTGGGGGGGGGGGGGGGGGGGGCAGAAAAGTGGGACAACGCCTGGCATTAATTGATGGATACAAATGATAAGGGTTTTGTTTAGCAGGTAGATGAAAAGATGAAAAGGTGTGAAATGTAAAGTCATTGGAAGGAATACAAGCAGAATACCGAAAGGGAACGTGTTGTCCGGTGGGGGAATCTGGTTGGCGCTGGTGGAAATTATAAAAGGTGGTCCATTAGGAGTTTGGTAGAATGGAAGGTGAAGACTGTTGGAACTCTGTTGTTGGTCTGTTCAGGAGGAGAAGGATTAAAGGGAGAGTCTGGGGAAATAGATGAGATGTGGTTTAGGCACTGACCACGTGGTGGAGGTGAACCACAATTCAGGAGGAAGGAAGACATTTCCCTTGAATAGAATCCTAATCAGTTCCCTTCCACTGACACATTCATCTCCCTGGTTAAACTTGACCATACAGGTGAACTGATAAAGGTATATAAACTTACAAGAGGCCTGGATAGGTTAGCCAGTTAGAATTTTTTTCCCCATGGTATGAGTGTCAAAAATAAGGTGGAAGCAGGGTCTCGACCTGAAACGTCGCCCATTCCTTCTCTCCCGAGATGCTGCCTGACCTGCTGAGTTACTCCAGCATTTTGTGAAAAAATAAGGTGGCTCAGGTTAATACTTTTTTTAATATAGAGAGGCACGTGTCCCAGGCACCTACAACTGTGTACAAAAACGTGCCCTGCATAATTCCTTCCATGGGCGGCACGGTGACACAGTGGTAGAATTGTTACCTTACAGCGCCAAACACCCCAGGTTCGATCCTGACTACGGGTGCTGTCAGTATACGTTCTTCTCATACGTGTTCCGGTTCCCTCCCCCACTCCAAAGGCGTACAGGTTTGGCTTGGTAAAATTGTTCCTAGTGTGTTCAGGGTATTATGTGGTGGTCAGCACGGACTCGGTGGGCCAAAGGGCCTGTTTCCGTGCTGTATCTCTAAACTAAAACTAAACATTTCCCCTCTCGCCTTAAAGCTGTGCCCTCCAATATTTGACATTTTCACCGTGAGAAAATAAATTTACCATCTACCCTGTCCATGACACTCATCATTTTATAACACACGCTACCAGAGGTGGTGATGGAATAAGATGCATTTACTATGTTTAAGAGACATTTAAAGATATGCAGTCTTCATATGGACAAATAAGGAAGATGATTATAAAGGTCCATATCGATGTGTGGGTAAAAAGGGCCAATTTCTGTGGTTTCTATCCATGTACCTGGCTAACTGTTTCTTAAACGATGGGATAGTCCAAGCCTTAACGACCTCCTATGGCAGCTTGTTCCATACACCCACCACCCTCTGTGTGAAAAGGTTACCCCTCGAATTCCTATTAAATCTTTTCCCCTTCAACTTGAACTTTTGTCCACTGGTCCTCGATTCCCCTACCCTGGGCAAACGACTGTGCATCTTCGTGATCTATTCCTCCATGATTTTGTACACCTCTATAAGATCTCCCCTCATCCTCCTGCGCTCCATGGAATAGAGACCCAGTCCTACTCAACCTCTCCCTATAGCTCACACCCTCTAGTCCTGGCAACATCCTCATGATCACAACCCCCCTGCTGGTCCCCTGCAGTTTGCATATCGGGCCAATAGATCAGTAGATGATGCACTTCATCCTCCAGCACCTAGATCGCCAGGGGACCTATGCAAGGATTTTGTTTGTGGATTTTAGCTTTGCATTCAACATCATTGTGCCAGAGCTACTACACTCCAAACTCTCCCAGTTGACTGTGTCTGAACCTCTGTCAGTGGATCACCAACTACCTGACAGAAAGCAGCATGCGAGGCTGGGAAAGCACATCTCGGACCCGCAGACCCTCAGTATAGGAGCACCGCAGGACTGCCTACTCTCCCCTCTTCTTTACTCTCTCTACACCAATGACTGCACCTTCACAGACTCCTCTGTCAAGCTCCTCAAGTTTGCGGACGACACAACCCTGATTGAACTGATCGAGGATGGGGAGGAATCTGCCTACAGACAGGAAGCGACACAGCTGGCGTCCTGGTGCCATTGTAACAACCTGCAGCTCAATGCTCTTAAGACGGTTGAATTGATTGTAGACTTTAGGAGAGCTCCCTCCCCCCCCCTCTCCCCTCCCCCCACTCACCATCAACAACACCACAGTCACATCTGTGGAGCCATTAAGTTCCTTGGAACCATCATCTCCAGGGTCCTTAAATGGGAGGCCACCATCGACTCCACAGTCAAAAAGGCCCAACAGAGGATGTACTTCCTGCGGCAGCTGAGGAAACACAATCTGTCACAGGCAATGACCCTCAGTCTGAAGAAGGGTCTTAACCCAAAACGTCACCCATTCCTTCTCCAGAGATGCTGCCTGACCCACTGAGTTACTCCAGCATTTTGTGTCTGCCACAGGCAATGATGGTCCAGTTTTATACTGCCATCATAGAGTCTGTCCTCACCTTCTCCATCATGGTCTGGTTTAGCTCAGCCACCAAGCATGACATCAGGAGGCTGCAGCGCATCGTTCGATCAGCCGAGAAGATTGTTGGCTGCAACCTTCCCCCCTGCCCCAGAACTACCGTTGTTGTATATGATGCCCTGTAAATATTCTTGGCAGCAGCAGCAACAGCTCGCAGAAGAGCTCAGAGTGCATCCTGTTTATACAGCTTCTTCAGCGTTTTAGTTCACACTTACCACACAACAGAGGACACTACAGAACAGGAACAAACCCTACATACAGCTCATGATGACTCTGCCGACCACAAAACCAAATTAACCCAACACAGCTGCCTGCACATGATCCATATTCCTCCATTTGCTGTTAATGCTACCCGCCAGAGCAATCTCCTTGCCCCTTTTTGCCCTTCTGATTTCTGATGTCTGTCTAATGCTCCTTAAACAATACCATTGTGTCTCCTTCCACACACTTCCCCCACAGGGTAAAAGATTAGAGGACAGCCTTAAAAGGCAAGAAGGGCAACATTTAAAGGCGATGTGTGGTGCATGTTTTTTTTAAAAAAGAGGGTGGGTAATTTTCTAATATTGATGTCAGGAGCTTTTCAAATGATCGGCACATGGATGCAAGGAATGGATCATGTACAGGTCGATGGAGTTAACTTATCTTGGCATCATGCTTGGCTCAAACATTGTGGGCTTAATGGCCTGTTCCTGTGCTATACTCGTGATTATAATGGTGGCAGAGCCTTGGGGAACAACAATTAAAATTACTGGCTGAGTATCTTGGAAAATGTTGGATTACGAAAAACTGCAACCTTCAAGTTAAATGCCAATGACAGCTTGTAGCAATTTACACGTATACAAACATGTCAACTCCCACCCCCTGCTCAGCAAGGTCTAAAACAATTCTACAAACACGCACGTTTCCAGATGCAGACAAAGGTTGCAACTAATCATCCTCAGAAATTTCAAACTTGCCATGATAATGGTACCATGGTAATCCACGGAGTCACCACTTTAGTCTCCGTACAAGTCCACCACATTATCTGAAACAACACCATTTTGGGTTGGGACCTAGCCAGTGATGCACGACTTTACTTTTAGTACTTTAGAGATACAGTGTGAAAACAGGCACTTTGGCCCACTGAGTCCACACTATACACCAACACCATCCTACACACAGGGCACAATTTTACCAAAGCGAATTTACCTACAAACCTGTACATCTTTGGAATGTGGGAGGAAACCCGAGCACCCAAAGAAAACTCACATGGTCACAGGGAAAACGTACAAACGCCAGACAGACAGCACCAGTGGTCAGAATCGACCCCAGGTCTCTGTCAATAGACAATAGGTGCAGGAGGCCGCCATTCGGCCTTCGAGCCAGCACCGCCATTCAATGTGATCATGGCTGATTATTCTCAATCAGTACCCCGTTCCTGCCTTCTCCCCATACCCACTGACTCCGCTATCCTTAAGAGCTCTATCTAGCTCTCTCTTGAATGCATTCAGAGAATTGGCCTCCACTGCCTTCTGAGGCAGAGAATTCCACAGATTCACAACTCTGACTGAAAAGGTTTTTCCTCATCTCAGTTCTAAATGGCCTACCCCTTATTCTTAAACAGTGGCCCCTTGTTCTGGACTTCCCCAACATTGGGAACATGTTTCCTGCCTCTAACGTGTCCAACCCCTTAATAATCTTATACTTTTCAATAAGATCTCCTCTCATCCTTCTAAATTCCAGTGTATACAAGCCTAGTCGCTCCAGTCTTTCAACATACGACAGTCCCGCCATTCCGGGAATTAATCTAGTGAACCTACGCTGCACGCCCTCAATAGCAAGAATATCCTTCCTCAAATTTGGAGACCAAAACTGCACACAGTACTCCAGGTGCGGTCTCACCAGGGCCCTGTACAACTGCAGAAGGACCTCTTTGCTCCTATACTCAACTCCTCTTGTTATGAAGGCCAACATTCCATTCCACTGTCACCTTAAGTTCAACGGAGCTTTATTTGTCATTCGGTACCAAGGTACCGAACGAAACTACATAGCAGTCACACACAAAAAAGAACACGAGACACATGACCCCAAAACAAACGTCCATCACAGTGACTCCAAACACCCCCTCACTGTGATGGAGGCAACAAAACTTCCACTCTCTTAAGGCAGCAACTCTACTGCTGCGCCAGTGTGCTGCCCACAATTGCATGAAATACATGAGAAATTGCATCCTTTCCTTCAAGTTCTGCAAGTAACTCTAAACTAATGCACTGTATAAATTAGCACAGGCTTCAGTTAGAGATTTCCTTAGTCCCATCCATCCAATTTAAGACTCGACACCTTTCAGTTCAAGGATTTTTGCCCCAAAATGTTAACACCAGGGGCTATCACACATCCTGAGCTATCAATGTTTCAAACAAGGCTGGATATTAAAAGAAACAAGTTACTCAATGGAAATGTTCGATCAACAATTAGATTTTAAACTGCTGCAAAGACATGTTTCTTTTAATTTTTATTAACAGTTTGCATTATACACATTGATACGAGCATTAAAAGCCGAGTCTCCAAAGCTGTTGTGGATTACATTTATGGGAAAGACTGAGAAATGAATTATTCCAAAACACCAATTCAAGACAATGCTACTAAAAATGAGACTGGAAAAAGTTCTCAGTAACTATGATCAAGGAGTGAAAAATCATAATATGCCATTTTTGAAGATTAGAAAAAATACAAGCACTTTAAAATCTCAAACTTGAATGTACTTTTCAGCAACAACTACAAAACAGGTCAGATTGAACAACTTAGCTATAACTATTGAAACAATTTAGTCTTAATCATCAAGTGCAATAATTCATCCTCTAGTTAATTGCATTCACAGCCAAGGAAAGAATTAGTGATTTGTGCACAGTTTTTTAAAAAAAATCACAGCAAAAGTGGGTTCATGCTTTTGAGCATTTATGACAAAATTCCAAACTAGTTTAAGGCAAATAAGTGCAGTGGTTACAGCAGCCTGTTAAAGGTAAATTGAAAAAAGGCAAATTGAATCCTTGGATTAGGGTCCCCTGGTGAACCAAACTACACCCCATCAACTGAAAGCAAAATGAAACAAGGTCATCTGACTAAAAGTTATTAAATATTGTGGATCCTTCTTCCCCAGATCCAAGTAGGCAGTTCCTTTCAAATGCAACCCCCTACCATTTATTGCACTGTAGTTACAATACTACCGCTCAAGTGAACAGCCACAAAGGGGAGAAGTGTGCAGTAGTTTATGATCAGCACAATTTAGTCCAGTGGTCCAAGTTAACCACAGATAGCTTCAAAAGTAAAAATGCTTTGTGATGGTTCCCATTTTAGAAATAGTTGGGAATAAATTGGTGGGTCTAAACATTCTTCCACTTGTTAACAGTGCAATAGTTCTTAAAAGTAAGCTCAGGTCTTCAAGGCTTGGGTTTCCTTCACGCGTATGTTCCTGGTAGGATAGGTTGGTAGCTATTGTCCTGTCGTTTGCAGGCGAGCACACAGATGCTGATCATGCCAAAGAGCTGGAAGAGGAAAAAAGTTAAATGAATTGACATACTTGTGCCTGTACAAACCAAATCTTGACTAGCAGTGTACATGGGCCAAGACTAAACCAAATTAACTACCATCAGTATTTACCAGTTGTAAATAGCAACTTGCTGGTGGTGCAACCAAAGGAGCTGCTATCCCATTGCTCAAGTGAATCTAGGAATTCTGTGTGGAGTTTATATCCTCTCCTAGTGACCACATGGAATGCCCCCACTAGGTGCTCTATTTCCTCCAGTTACTAACATGTATGACTTCGTAGGGCACTTGGTCACTAATTGCTCATAGTATGGTAATTATGTGGTAGAATTCAGGAATGCGGAGAGTGAAAGTTAGCAGAGATGTGGGAACTGTTGTGCTGTTAAACTGAATGAGGATAGTGGCCTGCATTGCAAAAAACCCCGAAAAAAACGCAACCCTATCACACGAGCCTTTGAGAAACAACAAAATCTTAACTTCACCAATACTGAGTTCTCAGGCATTACCCATCTGTGCACAATAGCCAGCCTACCACTTCTGGATTTTCCTCAGAGCATCAATGTAGGTCAGTGCTAACAAGTTACCTGAATGATGATAAATCCTAGGGTGGTCAGCATAGCGTAGGTCAGAATAGATTCCAAGCCTTTCTCCAATTTGGACTCACAGCCCTAGGAAAAAGAACATTTTAAATCAATTAAGCTAAAGAAAGGTAGTGTTGTTTCTAAAGTGTACTGTCCAACATAAATTTAATGCTAAAAGAGACAAAGGCCTGGAATAACTCAGTAGGTCAGGCAGCATCGCTGGAGAACATGGATAGGTGATGTTGCCATCCTGATCCGGGTGTCAGAGGTTATGGGGAGAAGACAGGAGAATGGGTTTAGGAGGGAGAGATAGATCAGCCATGATTGAATGGCCTTATTCTGCTCCTATTACATGATGATGTTATGATCTATCCCGTTCTCCGAGATGCTGCTTGACCTTCTGAGTTACGGCGGCACTTTGTGTTTTTGTATGCTAGCAACTGCAGTTCCTGCTTTCTACAAAAATGTAATGCTTTACTCTTGTTCAATCACCTCCAAGTTCAGAAGGCCTCTTCTAGTCCTGGGTAGCCTACTACCTTTTTTTTTTTTTAAGTACTTTTTTGGAAGACAGTGGAAAATGCAGCATCTCAGAATATAGATAGGCGACGTTTCGGTCTCGGTCCGAAATGTTGCCAATCCATGTTCTCCAGAGGTGCTGCTTGGCCCACCGAGTTACTCCAGCACTATCTTTTTTGGTAAACCATCAACTGCAGTTCTTAGGTTCTCCATTTTATGATGTTCACTACCCATTCTTCACCGGCTTGCCATCAGTATCTGGAGGATGAACCACTTGTATTGGCACAATGCCAACAACTACCCGTCAGTCCATCCACTAAAACCTTTCCTTCAAGCCACACAGTTCACCTCCCTGCCTTAGTATTCTAGAAGGTTTAGTTAGTTTTTGTTAACAAAAATACTTTTGGACACTTCAAAAATAGTGACTTCAACAGCTGGTCAGAATTAAAGGACGTTCCTTCAGGAAGGAGATAAGGTGGGTGGTGAATCTGTGGAATTAATTGCCACAGAAGGCTGTGGAGGCCGTCAATGGGTATTTTTAAGGCAGAAATAGATAGATTTTTGATTAGTATGGGGTTATGGGGAGAAGGCAGTCGTAAATGGCCTACCCCTAATTCTTAAACTGTGACCCCTGGTTCTGGACTACCAACATTGGGAACATTTTTTTCTGCATCTAACCCGTCCAATCCTTTAAGAATTGTATATGTTTCTATAAGATCCCCTCGCATCCTTCTAAATTCCAGTGAATACAAGCCCAGTCGACCCATTCTTTCATCATATGTCTGTCCCGCCACCCCGGGAATTAACCAAGTGAACCTAAGCTGCACTCCCTCAATGGCAATAATGTCCTCAAATTAGGAGACCAAAGTTGCACATAATACTCCAGGTGCAGTCTCACCAGGGCCCTGTACAACTGTAGTTGGACCTCCTTGCTCCTAAACTCAAATCCCCTCGCAATAAAGGCCAACATGTCATTAACTTTCTTCGCTGTCTGCTGTACCTGCATGCTTATTTTCAGTGATTGATGTACAAGCACACCCAGGTCTCATTGCACCTCCCCTTTTCCTCATCTGACACCATTCAGACAGACAGACAAAGCAAAGAGGCAAGTGCAGGAAAATATTACTGAAATACAAGATTAGCTGCAATCTTGTCAAATACCGCAGCAGGTACAAGGACATATAGCTTCCTGACTATTTCTCAGATGAATATTCTGAGGATTTATGCCACGCCATGAGGTGTAGGAGTATTAAACCTTCCTACCCTTGGTGAAAAACAAAGATGGCCCATGTTGCAAGGAAACTCTTGGTCCAAAATATGCATAGTTAAGATGGTATTCTAAATACATTCCCTTCACTCTTACATCTTACTAGACGACCCGTGGACCCGTTGGGTCCAAACCTCTCCTGCGTTGCCCACTCCAAAAGCGCACAGCAAGATCCCAGAGTATATCAGAGGCCACGGCGGCCAGGGAGTCTCCAGCTGGGCCGGGCAAGAGGGGAAGAGGAAAGGGGAGAGGGAGCCACTCACCCCGGCCCCAGGCGGCCATCAAGATGAGATTTTAGTTGGGTCCCCGTTGTGGGGCCGGGGGCAGGCGAGGGGGGAGAGGAAAGGGGAGAGGGAGCCACTTACCCCAGCCCTGGGTGGACATCGCAGCGACCAGCAGCAGGAGAGCAGCCGCCGGGCCCGGCAACCCTCTCCTAACTGCACAGGCGCGGCTGCCTGGCCCAGCAAGTGGGAGTGCACTGCGCAGGCGCAGCTGCTGGGCCGTTGCGAGGGGGAGTGGAAAGGGGAGCCACTGACCACGGCACCGGGCGGCCAGCAGCACAGGAAAGCGGACTCAAGGGGCTGCCGCATGTTCGTCCCGCCGGCCACTATCTTCTTTGACCCTCTGCACCACGGGAGGAAGGTCAGGCGCGGGGCACGCCGGGACGGGCACCGGTACTCCCGGCACTGCTGCGCGAGGGGGGGAAGGGGGGAGGAAGCGCATTTATATACATATATATATACATACAAGATGAGAGTTTGAGTTATATATATATATATATATATATATTTAGATATCTATCTGGCAATAAGTGTGGCAAAAATAACTGAGAAAATACTGACAAGAAGTGTTCATCGAAACCAGAAAATACTTGATTTGGACGTCACAGATTGCAAAACTATGGTGTAAGTTGCGTATGATAGACAGCAAGGGAAAACCAGCATTTCATATAATAATGTTTTATCAAATTGAGCTGATTCCTGCCGAATTTAGCGCCTCTTGCAACATCACAGGATGACTCAGGACCAGGGAACCTTAAAATAAACTGTTCCCTACCCAAACCATTTCGTAATCGTAATTAATTTATTAGCCAAGTATATTTTGCAACAAACATAGAAAAGCAGAGCATTAACCACATTGACAGTGTTAGAAGCACAGCTGCCAATTCTGACAGGCGAAGAGCCTGCAAATTTGACACCTACTCCAGTGTTGAGCAGCTGGGGTTGGGTTAGGTTGCCCGTGCAGTTGGTAAATCCAGTCTTGCAGCAGCTGATGGGTAGAGTCTTGTTTGTTTTGAACCACACATTTTTTTCCCAGTAGGTGTAGTTCAGAATTCCACAGCACGTCATCTGCAGGAAAAGATCGAAACGTTAGGACTACTTTGTTCTTCGTGTATTCAGAGCCAGAGTGCAGGTGTTCACAATTAATACTTCACAAATTCTAGAAGCAGAATTAGGCCATTCGGCCCATCAACTCTAATCCACCGTGGCTGATCTCCTACATCTTGGCTGATCCAACTTTCCCTCGCAACCCCATTCTCCTACCTTCTCCCCATAACCTCTGACAACCGTACTAATCACGACTCTTGCTTTACTATTGAATGCCAATATTTTTGTCGAGCCAAATGAATGGCCTGGTGACACCAAGTTGACCAGGTGTCTAAAGTACTAGCATGTTGTGGTGCAATTATTCAAATTTCTGGTGTTGTGGGCATGGAGTACCTGATGGCCTGCTGATTACATGGAGATGCTTCCGACCTTCCGTCCCTCTACTAGAAGCAGATTCTTGTGTTCTTCAACATGCAGTTGAGGGCATAAATACATTGCATGATAGTCAACATTGGGAAACATGTTCCCAATGTTGGGGGAGTCCAGAACAAGGGGCCACAGTTTAAGAATAAGGGGTAGGCCATTTAGAACAGAGATAAGGAAAAACTTTTTCAGTCAGAGAGTTGTGAATCTGTGGAATTCTCTGCCTCAGAAGGCAGTGGAGGCCAATTCTCTGAATGCATTCAAGAGAGAGCTAGATAGAGCTCTTAAGGATAGCGGAGTCAGGGGGTATGGGGAGAAGGCAGGAACGGGGTACTGATTGAGAATGATCAGCCATGATCACATTGAATGGCGGTGCTGACTCGAAGGGCCGAATGCCTACTCCTGCACCCGTTGTCTATTGTCACCCATCCGAATGGAAACACTAGCAAGAACATCTTAAATTTGCACAAATCAAATTGTTTTAAAAAAAAAATGGAATTTAGAGTTGGTTTAGTTGAAGATGATCAGGCATTTAGAAACAGTGGAAAGACGTGAAACTGTGAGAAGGCCAGTAGGGCAGTCGTCAACACGCAAGACCTTGGTTTCCATCTCATGGTTGAACTCGGATCTGTTCACCTTTTGAAATGATTGCCATTGCAAGGGCAGTAGAAACAAAGGCAAGTGTGACTGCATATCCTTTTGGCCTCAATGTATTATCCCCAAATGAGATGCAATGAATAAATAGAACTTCCCTCTGCTACATTTACACAAAGCACTGGATACATGATCAATGCAGGCAGTTGGAAAATCTTACTGCCTGGGCAAGAGGGAGAATTTAGCTAATTTACTTCCACTGGTTATTTTACCAAGTTATGGTAGAGGCATCAGATTACATCCTGGTCAATATTTATCAGACGTCTCCTTCCTGAGGAAATTCATCATGTCTCCTGTGGCTCTTGGAAACTTTTACAGATACATCACAAGTTCATAAGTCATAGGAGCAGAAGTAACCCATTCGCCCCATCAAGTCTACGCTGCCATTCATTCATGGCAGATCTATATTTCCTTCTCAACCACATTCTCCTGCCGTCTCCCCAAAATCCTTGACACCCTGACTAACCAAGAATCTGTCAATCTCCACTTTAAACATACTCAATGACTTGGCCCCCCACAACCATCTGTGGCAATGAATTCTACAGATTCACCACCCTCTGGCTAAAGAAACTCCCCCTCATCTCCATTCTAAAGGTACGTCCTTTTATTCCGAGGCTGTGCCCTCTGATTCTAGACCTCCACTAGTGAAAACATTCACTTTATTCATGTCTTTCACTATTCGTAAGTTTCAGAGGTTCCTCCCTAATCCTACTAAACTCCAGGTAGTACAGGCCCAGTGCCATCAAATGCTCATCATACTTTAACCCGATCATCCCTGTGATCATTCTCGAAAACTTCCTCTGGACCTCTGAAGGGCCAAATGGCCTACTCCTGCACCTATTTTCTATGTTTCTATGACCTTCTCCAATGCAAGCTTATCCTTCCTCAGGAATGGGGCCCAAAACCCAATACTCCAAATGCAGTCTGACCAGTGCATTATAGAGCCGCAGCATTACATCCTTAATTTTATATTCTAGTCCTCTTGAAACATTGCATTTGCCTCCCTTACTACTGATTCAACTTGCAAATTAACTTTTTGGGAATCCTGCACCAGCACTTCCAAGTCCCTTTGCGCCTCAGATTTCTGAATTCTCTCCCCATTTAGAAAATAGTCTATGCCTTTATTCCTACTACCAGTATGCATGATTGCACATTTTCCTAACCTGTATTCCATCTGCCACTCCTTTGCCCATTCTCCCAACCTGTCCAAGTCCTTCCGCAGAGTTCCCGATTCTCTACACTACTTGTCCATCCACCCAACTTCATATCATCTGCAAACTTAGCCACAAAGCATTCAATTCCCTCATCTAAATGATTGATATACAATGCGAAGGGTAGCAGCCCCAGCACAGATCCCTGAAGAACTGATAGTCACTGGCAGACAACCAGAAAAAGCTCCCTTTAATCCCACTCTTTGCCTTCTACCATCCAGCCAACCTTCTATGCATGCTAATATCTTCCCTCCGATACAATGGGCTCTCATCTTCTTCAGCAGCATCACATGCAGCACATTGAAGGCCTTCTGAAAATTCAGGTGAACAACATCCACAAACTTTCCTTTGTCTATCCAGCTATTTACTTCCTCAAAGAATTCCATCAGATTCGCCAGTGGGGTACCGCAAGGTTCGGTGCTGGGACCCCAGCTATTTACGATAAACATTAATGACTTAGACGAAGGGATTAAAAGTACCATTAGCAAATTTGCAGATGATACTAAGTTGGGGGGTAGTGTGAATTGTGAGGAAGATGCAATAAGGCTGCAGGGTGACTTGGACAGGTTGTGTGAGTGGGCGGATACATGGCAGATGCAGTTTAATGTAGATAAGTGTGAGGTTATTCACTTTGGAAGTAAGAATAGAAAGGCAGATTATTATCTGAATGGTGTCAAGTTAGGAGGAGGGGGAGTTCAACGAGATCTGGGTGTCCTAGTGCATCAGTCAATGAAAGGAAGCATGCAGGTACAGCAGGCAGTGAAGAAAGCCAATGGAATGTTGGCCTTCGTAACAAGAGGAGTTGAGTATAGGAGCAAAGAGGTCCTTCTACAGTTGTACCGGGCCCTGGTGAGACCGCACCTGGAGTACTGTGTGCAGTTTTGGTCTCCAAATTTGAGGAAGGATATTCTTGCTATGGAGGGCGTGCAGCGTAGGTTCACTAGGTTAATTCCCGGAATGGCGGGACTGTCGTATGTTGAAAGGCTGGAGCGATTGGGCTTGTATACACTGGAATTTAGAAGGATGAGGGGGGATCTTATTGAAACATATAAGATAATTAGGGGATTGGACACATTAGAGGCAGATAACATGTTCCCAATGTTGGGGGAGTCCAGAACAAGGGGCCACAGTTTAAGAATAAGGGGTAGGCCATTTAGAACGGAGATGAGGAAGAACTTTTTCAGTCAGAGGGTGGTGAAGGTGTGGAATTCTCTGCCTCAGAAGGCAGTGGAGGCCAGTTCGTTGGATGCTTTCAAGAGAGAGCTGGATAGAGCTCTTAAGGATAGCGGAGTGAGGGGGTATGGGGAGAAGGCAGGAACGGGGTACTGATTGAGAGTGATCAGCCATGATCGCATTGAATGGCGGTGCTGGCTCGAAGGGCTGAATGGCCTACTCCTGCACCTATTGTCTATTGTCTATTGCCAGGCAAGATTCCCCTTCACAAAATCATGCTGACTTCAGGCTACGTTATCATGTGCTTCCAAGCACTCGGAAATCTCATCAATCAACTTTAGCCAGCTCCTTCCACATGCTTCTGCAGTCACCTTTACTTAGTAATACTGTCATATGTTGAAAGACTGGAGCGACTAGGCTTGTATACACTGGAATTTAGAAGGATGAGAGGGGATGTTCCCAATGTTGGGGGAGTCCAGAACAAGGGGCCACAGTTTACGAATAAGGGGTAGGCAATTTAGAACTGAGATGAGGAAAACATTTTTAGTCAGAGAGTTGTGAATCTGTGGATGAGAATGATCGGCCATGATCACATTGAATCATGGCTCGAAGGGCCGAATGGCCTCCTCCTGCACCTATTGTCTACTGACACATCTGATTTCACTTCTCCTTCTCAAACTGCAGGTTGTATTTTATCATATTATGGTCACTACCTCCTAGGGGTTCCTTTACCTTAAGCTCAATAAAGAAACCCAATTCATTCCACAATACCACATTCAGAATTGCCTTCCCAGTCGGCTCGACTACAAGCTGCTCCAACAAGCCATCTCGTAGGCACTCCACAAATTCCTTCTCTTGGGATCCAGTACCAGCCTGATTTTCCCCAATCTACCTGCATATTGAAATCTCCCATGGCATGTCATGACGTATGACAGCCTCAGTTGGGAACCGTTCTACCCAAGCAGCATTTTATACTCAAACTTGTCATTTGACCATTTACTAACAATGTAAACTATGTTATTATCTACATCTGGATGACAAACAGTGGATTCTGCACCAACCCTGTGGCACAACATTGGTCACATGCCTCCAAGTCATAAAAATAACTTCACAGCTAACCTTTGACTCCTTCCTCCAAAGGAATTCGATTGGCCATCTCACCTTGGATTTTTTATATGATCCAGCATTCCAGATATCTCGATTGCAGTGTCAAAGTATGTTATCAGTGTGTTTTACGATGCCGACAGATTTATAATTTCTGCAACTCTCAATTAGGTTTACGCCTGCCCAAGGCTCAGGTGAAATCCAGGATTTAGTGGTAGATGCACCTACCTACATCTGCTTGCTAAGAGCTACTGTTAAATTGATCAAGAATTCAGAAAACCCCATATATGAAGTTAGTCTATATTTCGAAGGGTGACCATTTCTAGTTATTCTGGTTGAATAAAAAAGTGCCATGTTGAAATTACGTCAGTGACATACTTGAAGGCAAAGGTCAATGAACAAGACTGGGGCTTGAGAAGTGGCTTCCCCCACATCACCATTACAGCAGGACAAGGTTGTTTGGTTGTACAGTGGTCCAATACCTTAATCTTTGGTATCAGGGCTCCATGGTGTTACCTACATAAAATAAAAGATTTTCTCTTCCCTCCCCTTATCCCATTCCTCCAATGTCAACATTTCTCAGCACTTTTGACTTAGCTTCAACAAGACTTAATGCTGGATAGTAGCTCAATTGTAACCTTTAATTTAGTAGTTCATTCGTGGCAAATGATAACTTTTCAACATTATATGCAAACCTCATGTTTCAAGGAGTAGGGGTTGGTTGAGTCCTTTGCTAGGAGCAAAGAGGTCCTTCTGCAGTTGTTAGGAGCTAAGAGGTCCTTCTGCAGTTGTACAGGGCCCTGGTGAGACTGCACCTGGAGTACTGTGTGCAGTTTTGGTCTCCAACTTTGAGGAAGGATATTCTTGCTATTGAGGGCGTGCAGCGTAGGTTTACTAGGACTGGCGGGACTGTCATATGTTGAAAGACTGGAGCGACTAGGCATGTATACACTGGAATTTAGAAGGATGAGAGGGGATCTTATTGAAATGTAAAAGATTATTAAGGGGTTGGACACGTTAGAGGCAGGAAACATGTTCCCAATATTGGGGGAGTCCAGAACCAAGGGCCACAGTTTAAGAATAAGGGGTAGGCCATTTAGAACGGAGATGAGGAAAAACTTTTTCAGTCAGAGAGTTGTGAATCTGTGGAATTCTCTGCCTCAGAAGGCAGTGGAGGCCAATTCTCTGAATGTATTCAAGAGAGAGCAAGATAGAGCTCTTAAGGATAGCGGAGTCAGGGGGTATGGGGAGAAGGCAGGAACAGGGTACTGATTGAGAATGATCAGCCATGATCACATTGAATGGCGGTGCTGGCTCGAAGGGCCGAATGGCCTAATCCTGCACCTATTGTCTATTGTCTAAAATAGTCCATATCATGATTTGTAATGCAAAGCCATGCCATCTATGACTTTAGGCAGGATGCAGCGCAGAAACAGGCCCTTCAGCCCACCGAGTCCACAGCGATCACCCCGTACACTAGCACTACCCTGCATGCTAGGGAAGATTTAACCGAAGCCAATTAACCTACAAACCTGTACATCATGGAGTGTGGGAAGTAACGCATACCCAGGTCTCGTTGCACCTCCCCTTTTTCTAATCTGACACCATTCAGATAATAATCTGCCTTCTTGTTCTTGCCACCAAAGTGGATAACATCACATTTATCCACAATGTACTGTATCTGCCATGCATCTGCCCACTCACCAAACCTATCCAACTCACCCTGCAGCCTCATAGCATCCTCCTCGCAGCTCACACTGCCACCGAGCTTTGGGTCATCTGCAAACTTGGAGACGTTACATTTAATTCCCTCTTTTAATTTGTTGATATATATTGTAAATAACTGGAGTCCCAGCACTGAGCCTTGCAGCACCCCACCAGTCACTGCCTGCCATTCTGAAAAGGACCCATTAATTCCTACTCTTTGCTTCCTGTCTTCCAACCAGTCTCTATCCATGTCAATACCCTACCCCCAATACCATGTGCTCTAATTTTGCACACCAATCTCTTGTGTGGAATCTTGTCAAAGGCTTTTTGAAAGTTCAGATACACCACATCCACCGGCTCTCACTTATCCATTTTACTTGTTACAACCTCAAAACATTCCAGAAGATTAGTCAAGCATGATTTCCTCTTCATAAATCCATGCTGGCTTGGACCGATTCTGTCACTGCTTTCCAAATGCACTGCTACAACATCTTTCATAATCGGCTCAAGCATCTTCCCCACTACCAATGCAAGGCTAACTGGTCTATAATTCCCCGTTTTCTCCCTCCATCCTTTCTTGAAAAGTGGAGTTACATTAGCTGTTATTAGCTCCATATTACCTGTATCTGCAAGTAGTCCACAGCTCTACTTTCTGCATTTTCCCCATTATATTTATCAAAGACGGCCATCATAGACTTATCCACACCGTCATGGACCTGTGGGAAGAAACAGTCAATTAGTCTGATTTCCAACGAAAGATTGAAGAAATCATTTATTTCCAATAATTGGAAGCACAGAAATCTTATTCTGGTATTGTTCCATGTTGACCTTCTTGCTAATTGGGAAATTAGAATAGAGTCAAGGCAAGGTAGCGCACGATACATTTTAGATCCTTGTTGGCAGATACGATAGTGCATTTAAGAGACTTTTAGATAGGCACATGGAAATGCAGGAAATGCTCTTGGCATCATGTTCAGCATAGACATTGTAGTCCGAAGGATCTGTTCCTGTGCTATATTGTCTGGTGGAATACATTTGTTTTTATTAATTAGTACAATGGTTTAGTTTGTTTAATTTTCCTCTATGCCCATGACTAACTATACAAAAATCCTTTATTACTATTCTAAATCTTTCTTTAAAAAAATAAAAGCAGATTACCATTTGGCATTATCCCCCAATTCACAATATCCTAGAATCATCCAGCTTTGAATAAACTCCCTGAAGCTGCACAGCCCTCCAAAATAGAGGGCTCTAAACATTCCCCATCCCAAGTGCAAGGAAGTTTCTCACCCAAGGCCTAAATGCCTTGCTTCTTATTCTCAGACTTGACCATGGTTTTCAAACTCCTCAGCTATTGAGAATTCTCTGGCACAGCAGGCAGTGGAGGCGGTGCTGGCTCAAAGGGCCGAATGGCCTACTCCTGCACCAATTTTCTATGTTTCTAAAATAAATTCACCTGTTGTCCAGCAAGAGTTTACGATCTCTCATTCTCCCAAACATGGAGAAAATACAGGTCCACTCTATGCAATGAAATGCAGAAATCTTCAATGCCCTTTCTCCAAGGCAAATACTATCTCTTGTATAATGATAAGACTGTACACATCCTCTAGTTGCAGAGTCACCAAGGCCCTAAACAATTGTAATCAGAATGATTCCTCTCAAGGCCAACATATAATGGCCTTGAGGCTGCATGTCAACTTTTGAGTCGCATACAAGAACTTTTCGTATATCTTACCAAGTTTCATTTCTGTTTTGAATTGAATACTTTGTCACATCTGACAAATCACAATGTCAGCACCCTTTTGTATGCAAGCAAAGTTACAAAGTATCCTGCACCAGGTACTCATTTGTTCTTCTCCCACAGAAGGAACAGCAGTTCCCCCACACCGGATCCTCCATTGTTGTGCCCAATGGATAACCTTTTCATTCCTCCCAACTCCTCCCCTCATATCTGTTGTTTCCTCATCTGCTGAGAATACACCCATCCTTTTACCACCTCCTGTTTTTACAATAGCACGTTTGAATCACCAGTTTGACAAGACAAAGATCTTGAAGGTCACAAAAAGTTGCTTTCCAACTATTCCCAAATAAGCAGGGCCCTGCTGGATTTCACAAGTCACAAGATTTCATGCATTTTGCTGCTGTCTCTTCGCCGAATTTTATTTTATGAGAGGAGAAATGAAAGTCCAAAAAATACTGTTATATTCATCTTTTAAGTACCTGTCTTCTGTAGATGAATCCCAGAACAAAGGCAGATACCTCTGCAGCAAAAATGATGAGGAGGATGAACAGAAACTAAAAATAAAAAACACAACCAGTGTTAGTAGCATTCCTTACAGCTTTTGTCCAGCATTTACAGCAAACAAATCCCATGCCTGGGAGAGAGCAAAAGGCACCTCACTGAATTTGCCGTTTGACAAGTTTATCCATTCTCTGTACAAATCCTACTTTCCACTCAGCTACCTCCAAGTTTTCTTATGCAGAGCAGCACAACGCACCAACAGGGTGAGTGGCCTTTGAATGTTTTTCCCAAGTATCCTAATAAATGTGATAACAAACCAACACCAAATTTGGGCTCAAGGTACTGGCAAATAAACTGTATTTACCACTACAAATCAGATCTAGACTTGGTTGTACAGGCAATAGCAAGAGAGGTCCAAACTCCACCCTACTAGTTTTGTGGCCTCAATATTCAGTATGTGGAAACTAAATCTATTGGACCAAGTGATATTTTCTACCATACTAGAATCAGGTGGCCAGTATAGCTCCCATTAGCATTGAAATCAGATGGCAGGAATTGACAGCTTAATTGATCTGCAAACCTTGTCCAAGACTCAGCCATGAAAATAAATCCCTGCTGTTTGCATTGTTGGATGTAATTGGAGGAGGGGGGAACCCACCAAGGTTAAGGTCAAGGTCAGTTTAATGTCACATGTGCCAATGAAGGCACAGTGAAATTTGAGTTACCATACAGCCATACCAAGTGAAAAGCAACAAGAGACACAGCCACATAAAATAAAAGTCAACATAAACATCCACCACAGCAACTCCCCACATTCCTCACTGCGATGGAAGGTAATAAAGGCCAATCTTCTCCCTCTTTATTCTCCCGCGGTCAGAGCTGTCGAACCATCCACAGTCGGGGCGATCGAAGCTCCCGCAGCCAGCGATCTGAAGCCCTCGCAGTGGGGTGATCGAAACTCCCGCTTCGGGACGGTTGAAACTCTCTGTGGCTTGGAGCTCCAAAATCGATCTCTAACCAGGGACTGCGGGCTCGACTATGTTAAAGTCCACAGGCCCGCAGTTGGAGCTCTCCACAGTCGATCCCCAGCAAAGGGATTGCAAGCTCCACGATGGCAAGTCCGCGTCGTGCTGCGTCACGCCCACGGTTGAAGCGCCAGGTCGGTCTCCAGGAAAGGCCGCGCCACTCCACGATGTTAGGCCGCAGTGGAGACGGGAAAGAAAAAGCATCTCCGTCGAGGCAAGATATTGAAAAAAAAATTGCCCAGCCTCCCCCTTATAAAACAAACCAAGAAACACAAAAACATACTCCTTAACACGTACTTAAAATAACAAAACAGAAGAAAGGACAGACAGACTGTTGGCAGAGATAAAAATTCAACAAGAGAAAAGCCAGTGAGGGGCAAGTCATCTTGTCAACCTAGTATTTAATTTGTCTTGGCATTCACATCTAGAATATTTATGTGTTTTATTGACTTGTACTTAAATCACTCATCTGCATTTAGTACTCAAGTTCTTCAGTCCTCTTTGCTCTCCTCTGTTAAACAACATTTCCTTCACCTCAATGATAAATTTATCAGAAAGGAAACAGACTGATCAGTTTTAATGAACAAGATGGTTTCTTCATTTCTCAGTATGCCACATTAAGCAATTCCAACCACTCCCTTCTCAGATTCAACGACTGTTTCAGCTTTAGGTTGAGGGACACAAACTGCCTGAACAAAATTAAAAATCCTCAATTTCCTTACTGTATCCGTTCAAGAATAGGCTATCCGCTCCAGGGGTTGGTATCCTCCTTCAGGAAACATGGCTTCTATGCTGTAGGGGAGGATGCCCTCACTTGCATTTTCTGTTTCCCCACATGCTTGCACCTACATTATCCATCCTCCCCAGACCCTCACCTTCCATCTCAGTTCCACACAGAGGACATCATCCTTTGCCACTTCCAGTGAAATCCCACCACCAGCCAAATCTTCCCCCTTATCTCCTCACCCCACTCGATTCCAGTATCTGCCTGACCCGAGTTTTTCAAAGCATGGGTTTTTTTGCGAAAGAAAAAAATAAATACATATGGGAAGCAAAGATCAACTCACCAATCCCAATCCACAGCGAGAGTCTTTCAGAGTGGCACAACATCCAATGATTCCAATCAAAAACATCACAAGTGCTATGCCAATGATAATCATAGCTGGGAGCACAGTGTACCGGTCTTGAAAAAAGTGACTGTAGTTTTTGAAGGTTGATAACAAGGTGACTCCCACATAAGTGAGAACAGCTCCTGCAGCCTGCAAAACAAGAAAATCTGCAATTTATTCAAAGTCATTAGTGATAGACATTAGACAGATAGACAAGTCCGATGAGAGTTCTGCAACACCTTCTCTTGCTAGAACAGCATCTGCAGTTCCTTCTTGCACAGAAGAAACACTAATTTGGTTAATTGTTCAGGTGATGTGGCTAAACATTAAACACGCAAGAGTACCGAGATGAATGTTTCCATGAAAGTCATAGCATACTTGTCTAGAATACAGCACGTGAACAGGGCATTCAGCCCACAATCCCTGCACTGATCATAATACCAAATCAAGGTAACCCCATCTATCAGGTGATGATCACATTCCCTCCATTTCATGCACCCAAGTGATGCACTCAAGTGACTTTGATATCACTGGGCACAAGTATGAGATGTGAATGGAAGTGAAGCAACAGATTGAATTAATAGAAGCTCAAACGAATTAGATTTTAAATTTGTGACATTACAGAATCAAGATAGTGTTACACTGGAGTCATCTGGATTTGCTCCAGATTACTCCAGTTGCCTGGTAAAGTTACTAGTGAACATACAACCTGGCTTTTTTTTAGATTTTAGATATACAGCGCGGAAACAGGCCCTTCGGCCAACTGAGTCCGCGCCGCCCAGCGATCCCCGCACATTAACACTATCCTACACACACTAGGGACAATTTTTACATTTACCCAGTCAATTAACCTACATACCTGTACATCTTTGGAGTGTGGGAGGAAACCGAAGATCTCGGAGAAAACCCACGCAGGTCACGGGGAGAATGTACAAACTCCGTACAGACGGCGCCCGTAGTCAGGATCGAACCCCGAGTCTCCTGCGCTGCATTCGCTGTAAGGCAGCAACTCTACCGCTGCACCACCGTGCCGCCCTTGTGAATTAGCCCGTGATCCCACTCAATATTAAACCTTATGGAATCCCACCTTCATCATAATTAATGTACAATTGTCTGGTTTAATGCATACAAGCAGCACTATTCTACTGTTGCCTCAAGATCTAGTTTAGGGTGTCTGGCAGAATTGAAATCATGCAAAATGAGGATGGTGGACAGGAATTATATTACAAAGTAGTTTGATTCAATTATTCATTGTAAATCAAGAACTATCTGTAGGAGGAAATTTTGTGCTGTACCTGTACCCTGTATCTGGCTTTACTCAGATAGGCACAGACACAAAATAAAACAGCTTGTAAGTCAGTAGCGAGTCTATCGAGCAAGTCGGTTTATTGAAGGCCTCAACTGTGCACACTGGGAAAACACCGAGAGTACCCAAGTGTTCCAAAGATTCACAGTACTTACAGCATTTTATATTTTCATGACATAATCATGAAAGAATGGATCAACTGGGCTTGTATTCACTGGAATTTAGAAGTATGAGAGGGGATCTTATAGAAACATATAAAATTCTTAAAGGTTTGAACAGGCCACATGCTGCAAAAATGTTCCCGATGTTGGGGGAGTCTAGAACCAGGGGTCACAGCTTAAGAATAAGGGGTAAGCCATTTAGGACTGAGATGAGGAAAAACTTTTTTACCCAGAGAGTTGTGAATCTGTGGAATTCTCTGCCACAGAAGGCAATTCACTGGATATTTTCAAGAGAGTTAGATTTGGCTCTTCGGGCTAAAGGAATTAAGGCTTATGGGGGGAAAAAAGCAGGAACAGGGATCTGAATTTAGATGATCAGCCATGATCATATTAAATGGTGGTGCTAGCTGGAAGGGCCGAATGGCCTACTCCTGCACCTATTTTTCTATGTTTCTGCAATGGTTACCTGTGGATTTGAAATAAATCATAATGATCAATATCTCTATAATTTTTTTCATCTTTGTCTTTCCCGAGATTTATCTTTAACCATATATTTCCTGCAACTTTGCAAACTCTCTGCCATACATTTAACAAATAGATACCATAAATGTACAGAGATTTGATGGGGTCAGTGTATTAAAAAGGCTGTTCGTTAATTTCTGGGAGATTTGCCTGCAAAACAGTGACAAAGAGCAGCTGTAATCTCAAGGTTGCAACGGATAAGAACCTAGACAGAACTGCAAACAACTGTCCCCCTCAACAGATAAGGAAGCCTGCTTTTCAGCAGAGTGGATAGGTGTTAGCTATTTATAACCCCCATTGTCCATTTTAATTAATGCTGTGAAGTAAATATTTTGACACATTTATTACTGTCCTTACATTCTATGTTGGCCATTTTTCCCCTTCATGGCTTCCCCAGAATGTGAGCTCTTGGGTTAAACCTACTCATCATCTTTATAATTTTTCAAAATTTCCAACACCACCAAGTTTTTGCAAGTAGCATTGTTAGGCATTCTGTGGCCACTTCACAAGATTGCTGACAATTGCCTTTTTCACTTTAAGCAAAGTCATGAACATCCTCTTATTACCAAGTCCTATATTCTACAAAGGCCATAGGTTTTTATGCAATATTGTATTCTTCCTGTTCTATTAAATGTTTCACGGCAGATTCACTTTCATAAATTGACCAACTATGTTTACAAGACCACCCTTCATGTCACAGTAATGGCACATGTTGGTCATCACCATTCAAGATTAAGAATACAAAAAACATTATAATTTCATTTATGAAAGTGGCAGGGTTTTTCAGTATTCCAAACTAGATTGTGTAATCAGATTAGCTGTACAATTGTGATATACATTTGAGATCATATGCATTTTAAAACTCTTATATCATTTCAACCATGGGAATTGTATACTCTAAGGCTGCATCATCTTGGATGCAGAAGGTTCCCTGGTATTATTATTGTAAGCTTGAAGTATTGTTGATTTTACATCCTGCTATCGTGGGTTTCAGTTCTGGAAATTTCTAGTCACCAACATGATTGTAAGTCACATGGTTAAGGTGTGATTGAAACCCAAATATCATGATAAAAGCAATTAGAAGCTACGTCATTCACTTCAATTTAGTAAACAGCCCCACTCCTGATTGGGGGGGGAGGGTAATGGGTAAAGGAAGAGAGAAAGAATGAATAAACTGGTTGTAACTGGGGCATCGACAAATATCACCATCATAGTTAACGAGATGCTGGAAAGCTTCTCCATCAGTGTGGGGAACACATGCAGCTCATTAACTATCATTGGCATTTGGACAACGACAAGATAGCTTGCAGAGGTCAAGTTGGTTTAAAATTAAATATTGGAGCACTCAGGTGAAAAAAAGACAGGGTCATCTTCCTTCAAAAAGAGAAAAAAGTGAAACCGAACAAGTTACATGTGAGAGAGATGGGGAGGCAAAGGCAGTATCTGTAACAAGTGAAAACCAAATAACAAGTGGTTTGCTAATTGCAGCTGACTTGTCTGGAGATGCAAACAGAAAGATAAAGAAGAAAGAGAGATCCACATAATTGCAGGAAATTTGGTAGCAGGTGCAGAAAGAATGTAGTTATCACATGTTAATCTCTTTTCCTCAAAACTGGTTGGTTCTCAAACTGAAAAGGCCTTTTATTCGAAATAGCTGAATTCAAAGTCCCTGGGGCCATGGTACAGTTAGAAAATGATCTGCTGTTCAAATCTCAATTTGGGCTTTGTCGGAACATTTTAAGTGGCCATAAGTAGGATGTATAATCCACCTGGTAACTTGAAGCACAAGGTCATTCTGCAAAGCAGTCACCCAATTCTTTGCATTAACATTGGCCAACCAAATAATAACAAGACCAAATAATAACAAGAGCTTGGAATGCAATTGTCAAATAGACTGCCTCCAATTTAAGCTTGTTTATAGCACCAACCAGTGGAATTCAAGTTTCGGCAACAGGTAACCATGGAATTTGTAGAGTAATGACTAGTCTTGGTGAAATACAAATCTGTGAGAACACAATTTTTACTTTTATGAATAAAGTGCGCAGATTATTACACAACGTAGCTTGAATGACACACCACTTCCTATTTGCAAAGCCATTGTGCACTTCAGCCTCGTCAAGATTGCCTTGAAGCAAAAATTCCACAGAGGAAGAGAAATTCGGATGACTAATAGGATGACTCTCAGCTTCAAAGTTGGTGGGTAAAAGGGTTTGCGGCCATATCATGCGACTATGACAATGTTACCTTCGAGATATCCGTCAGCCATCTTAGTTACAATTCTTCCTTGGTTCTGGTTATGACCTCCAGTTAACTTTACCCATAATTTAGTTATATTGTCAGTGCCTCTTTAGTTGTAACAGGGTCAAGACCTGGCTGCCTTGTTCATTCCTACCACACCCCTCTTCCAACATCCACCCATTCCTTTTCTCCAGAGATGCTGCCTGTCTCGCTGAGTTACTCCAACTTTTTGTGTCTATCTCCCACTAGGTACATCGTTAGTTTATTCCATGCTTTGCACGAGGTTGTTGCAATAATTGCGAAGAACTGGGGTGTACTGGAAAGTGCACATCAAAATGATTCATGTTGCTCATGCAAGTTTGCTTCGTTGTCTGTGACCCAATTGGAAGATGTTTGCATATAGTTTCTGGTATAATCACAATTCCTTTGGCAAGTGAAGTGTTGAAGGCCACACTAATAATCCATATTGCAAGTGCAAAACCAAACTGATGTGATATTCTATCACTCCTTCAAATAGGAGCAATGATTTCTTAGGCTTCATATATTTTAACTGATTCTGGTCTAATTATTGTTTTTAAGGGTGGAGAATGAAGAACTCAGTCAACTTTCATGCTCTTACCAAAGTTGTTTTTTGCCTGAAAGAACAATGTTGGCTCCAAATGCTAAAGGAAACTGGTTCTGAAACAGTTGATGCAAGCCTAATCTAAATATACTGTATGGTGTCAAACTCTATTCCGACCTTCAAATTTTACTATGAAATTCACTAGAGGCACAGTTGCTGTGTCAGTGCCAGAGACTCTGGTTCAATCCTGACCTCAGGTGCTACCTGTGTGGAGTTTGCACGTTCTCCCAGTGACCAGCTGAGTTTCCTCCATTGTTCCAAAGATGTGAGGGTTTGTAGGTTAATTGGCCTCTAAATTTCACTGTACCTTAATTGGTACATGTGAAAACAAATTAATCTTGAAATCTTGAATCTTAAATTGCCCCAAGTGTGTCGGGAATGGATGTAAAAGTGGGATAATACTGCAAATGGTGATTGATGGTTGGTGCAGACTTCGTGGGCTAAAGGGCCCATTTCCATGCCGTGTCTTTGAGGAGGATTTATGGGGATGAAGTTCAGCGATTTTTAATTGAGGTAATGATCATTATTCCCCAAACTGTACCATCACTGCTAGAAGTTTCAACTCTGATTCCAACACTTCACCAAAATCTAGACTGCTAACTGACTTCCTTGTTCAGAGAGATTGTGCAAGAAATATTTTTAGGAAGTGGATTTACTAAATTAAATCACATTTCCCAAACATTCATCATGCCTGTTCCCCCACATCAATCCTCGGGGGAGAAACTGAAGTGTTACAACTTGTGCTTGACTAGTCCTGCCACTTGCGAGTGTGTAGATATTTCTTCAGACAAGACTACAGGTGCAGGAATCTGTAGCTAAACCCACTGGAGGAACTCTGGTCAGGCAGCATCCATGGAGGGGAATGGTCGGTCAGCACTTTGGATTAGTTTCTCTAACAGTTTTTGCATTTATCTTTGTTATGGTTTGGAGAAAAAAAACATTATGTCAATCACTCACTAAAACTTGTTCCGTTACCAAGAAAGGTAACCCGTGAACACCTTTTGATTGTTCAAAAACTGCCAAAAAAACATTGGTTAGATAAGAATTTTACTCGGCTGCATATTTTAATCTGGTGCCAAGTTACTGGAGTCATGGCTTGACCTTAGTTTCTAAATTAAAGTATTTCCTGTTTAAATGTTTGCATAGTTGAACAATTTGTGCATTAACATTAAACACCTTTCCTTGCACCAGACATCCAAGGAGGTTTTAAGGCAGATGACACAAAGTGCTGGAATGAAGAAAGTCCTCAGTCTGAAGAAGGGTTCCGACACAAAATGTCACCCATCCTTTTTCTCCAGAGGTGCTGCCCGACCCGCCGAGTTACTCCAGCACTTTGTGTCTTTCTTCAGTATAAACCAGCATCTGCAGTTCCTTCCTACACAAGGTTTTAAGGTAGCCAGTTACAGAAATAGTTGAATAGAGGCCAATATTTAAATAACTTTCATCGTGATGTTACCATCACAAGGTGACTTGTTTTGTTGTTTGAGAAAGACTAATGGTCATATTAGCAGACAACAAGAAAAGTTATCAACAGAACAATTGGGAGTGGCAAGAACAAAACCATTACGCCGATTTAGATTGTTTAAGTCTCACTCCAGCACATGAAGTAAGACAGATGAACATTTCTGCTTTTTATATTAACAAAAAACTCAGCCAACTGATTTTATTGCATCTTAGCGAGCCACAGGCAAGGTACCAGAAGAATGGAGGGTAGCCAATGCTATTCTTTTATTTAAGGGCAACAGGGATAAGCCAGGTCAGTGAGCTTTACATCAGTGGCAAGGAAATTATTGGAGAAATGCCAAGGGACAGGATTCATGTACACCTGGAAAGGGGGCTGGTTATGGATAGTCAGCTGATCATGGATGGTCAGCATGGCTTTGTGCAGGAAGATCCTGCCATAGAAATCTGATAAAGAGTTTTGAGTAGATAGACACAAAAAGCTGAAGTAATTCTGCAGGACAGGCAGCATCTCTGGAGAGAAGGAATGGGTGACGGTTCGGGTCAAGATCCTTCTTCAGTTTTGCGTAGATGATCAAGAAGATTGATGAAGGCAGGGCAATAGACATTATCTATGGTGACTGTAAGGCATTTGACAAGGTGTGGCACAGTGGGTTAAGGCAGATCCGATCCAAGGCAACCCCACTTGATCCAAAGTTGAGTGGAGGATAGGAGATAGGGATTTTCCCCATGTACCACGGTGATTGGTGCTGCAATCTTCGCCATTCATGATAAATATGAATGACTTGGATGCAAGATATACAATTAATAATTTGGCAAAACAAATTGCCATTGTGGATAGTGAGATAAGATGGGAAATTGGGTAGAGAATTGCTTATGTAATTTAATGCTGTCAAGTAGTTTAGTTCAGAGATACACTGTGAAAACAGGCCATTCGGCCCACCGAGTCTGCACTGACCAGCGATCCCCGCACATTAACACCACCCTACCCACACATTAGGAACAATTTTACATTTGCACTGAGCCAATTAACCTACAAATCTGTAGGTTCGTGTGGGAGGAGCCCGAAGATCTCAGAGAAATGAGATCATGGGGAAAAGGTTCAAACTCCGTACAGACAAGCACCTGTAGTCAGGATTGAACCCTGGACTCTGGAGCTACAAAGTAGAAGCTCAACCGTGGCACCTCCGTACAAGTTATGCATTTTGGAAATAGATCTTAGTGGATCAGACGTGTACAGTAAATGGCAAGTACAAAGGAAAGCGGATGGAACAGAGGGATCATGGGTTCAAGTTCACACTTCCCCAACAGCAGCAACACTGGCAGAGTGCAGTAAAGGTGGCTAACAAAGGCAAATACAAGAGAATATTAAAGTTAGGACATGGTGTTGCAACTTTACAAAATACTCATTAGACCACATTCGGAGTAGTGCATGCAGTTCTAGTCACAAAGTAATAGGAAGCATGTTGTGCTAACGAATTCAGAGGAGACTCACCAGGATGTTGCTTGGGTTGGATGTCTTTGGTTGGGGAGGGATTGGATAGGCTAAGTTTGCTTTCCCTAGCGTAAAAGACCAGGTAGTGACATGTGTATAGAAAAGTCACACGAGGCATGGAAAGGGTATATAGTCTGTATCGATCCTCTCCCCTCCACCGAAGGACTATAAAAAAATATAAAGCACGGGGTTGAGGGAATCTATAGGGAAAGATTTTAAAGTATGATTGCTATCTGGAACCTCCTGCCATAGAGAGATACATCTTGTTTAAGAGACATTTAGATAGGCAATTAAATAGGCAAAGCATAGAAAGAGACTGAAGTAGTGAGATTGGTGTAGATGGGCATGCAAGGTCGACATTGACATGCAAACTGAAGGGCCCCAATCCTTGGCTGTACACTCCAATGCATTAGGAGGTAAAGATATTTGATCTAATGATACAGCAAAGAAACGGGCCCTTCGGCAACTGCCCATGATCAACCATTCGTTCACACTAGTTCTCACTTTCTCATCCACTGCCTACACACGAGAAGCAATTTTTCAGATGCCAATTAACCTACAAACCCAGCAGTCTTTGTGATGTGGGAGGAAAACCACGTGGTCAAAGGGAGAATCTACAAACGCCACACAGACATTAACCCAGGTTAAGATCGAACCAGAGGCAGAAGTTCTACTAGCTGTGTCACCCTAATTTGAATAACATTTTTCAGTCCCTTCTAATTTTAACCCGAGAACCCAACAAATTTTAATAGAAAAAAGTCTGGTGCAACAATATCTGTGCAGAACATGGATAGGTGACGTTTCAAGTCAGGACCTTTCTTCGGAGTGATAAAGGGTCCTGACCCACATCACTCATCCACATTCTCCAGTGATGCTGCCTGGCCCACTAAGTTACTCCAGTATCGTGTATTTTTCTTCGGTAAACCAGCACCTGCAGTTTCTTGCATCGCCAAATTCTTACAGAGTTGTATTGTGTTACCCAAAAGTCCAGTTAGAAACAAGGAATTGCAGATGCTGGTTAACAAAAAAGACAAGGCACTGCAGTAACTCAAGAGGTCACTCAGCATCCCTGGAGAACACGGATAAGTAATGTTTCTGGGTGGATTAGTATGAAGAAGGGTCCCAACCTGAAACTTCACCGATACTATTCTCCAGGGATGCTGCCTGACCTGCTGAGTTACTCCATCACTCTGTCTATTTTCCCTAGCAAGTTAGACTGTACTCATGTAATTGAATTGGTTTGGAGACATCACATTAAACACCACCTACAATCCAAATTTAGAAGACCAAAAGTAGCCACAAGTTCAAATTCATATTGTGATAATTTCACAACATTCTTTAAAAGACAAAGCAACTTTTTGGTAAGTGTAATGGAATTTTGCTAAATTAATAAAATGAAAATTGGAGATTCTGCTGTAAAATCTAAATTGCAGTCGTGCATTTTGTGATTGTAACCAGTGTACTTGTTGGAGCTGTACTAATCCAAGCAAGAGCATTCATTCGGTGCATTTTAATGGGTGGGAGGTTTTGGGCAACGTCATTCAATGCAGATGATCTGCTTAGAGGGCATGTGACTGCAAGTTTCAGGTCCAGTGATCATCCCACCACATTCTTTTAATTTCTTTACTTTTCATCATACAAGCACTGGCTAGGTCAGCACATCTTGCTCATGTTTACCAAGACAGTGAGCCTTCTTGAATGCTAGAGTCCTTCAATGAAGATACACCTTATACAAGGAATTACAGGATTCAAACAGTCTGAAAACTCAGCTGCTATTTTTTAACTGGGAATGTGTGGCACCAGATGCAGGTCACTTTCCTGTAACACAGGACTGAACAATTAAACAAAAAGTATATTCATTGTTTCACTACATTCAGCTCATCTTTAAACCACTTTACATTCTGCAGTCAAAATGCCACCCAATTTACTAGTGACAACACTTGAATATGCATAAGAAAATAACTGCAGATGCTGGTACAAATTGAAGGTATTTATTCACAAAATGCTGGAGTAACTCATCAGGTCAGGCAGCATCTCAGGAGAGAAGGAAAGGGGACGTTTCGGGGCTAGACCCTTTTTCAGACACTTGAATATGCACATCACTTATCTTCTCACTTCCCCAAATGAATCCTAGAGTAATTAAATGCGACTTCAGGTTGATAAATACAGTTCTGCTCGTCCTTTAACATATCAGATTCTCAATTTAACAATCATAGCACGGTTTACGGCAGCAATTCCACATTTCCTCTGAAGATAAAGCCCCACCGCTTTTTCCCCCAAGCTTTCTCTCTACTCCGATTAGTCCAAATGATCCCAACCCAAAACATCATTTATCCATTCCCTCCAAAATTGCTGCCTGATCAGCTCCTCCAGCACCTATTTATTGTCACTCTCCATTTTCTCTCCTTTCTTAAACAGTTCTCATATTTGCTGATAGCCAATCCAGAAAAAAACAATTCCAGGATATATACTGATCCAAGTTTGAGTCGCCTTCAAAACAGACATGGAACATTGTTTATTCTACTTGGAGAAAGGATTTTTTTTCCCTTCACGTTACACTACACCGATTGGAAATATCTGTTTACAGAAACAACAAATCCATTGTGATAACTCGATCAGGGCCAGTAAGTGACCAAGCCCTTTGTTTCAAAGGTCGGTTAAAAAAAAACTGATTTTAAAAAGTCGACGTTACGAAGCGAGACTGGCAAGAGTTATTAGTCAGTTTAAGAATAAGGGGTAAGCCATTTAGAACGGAGACGAGGAAAAACTTTTTCAGTCAGAGAGTTGTAAATCTGTGGAATTCTCTGCCTCAGAAGGCAGTGGAGGCCAATTCTCTGAATGCATTCAAGAGAGAGCTGGATAGAGCTCTTAAGGATAGTGGAGTCAGGGGGTATGGGGAGAAGGCAGGAACGGGGTACTGATTGAGAATGATCAGCCATGATCACATTGAATGGCGGTGCTGGCTCGAAGGGCCGAATGGCCTCCTCCTGTTGTCTGTTGTCTATTAAAACAGTTTAAACGGCTATTAAAGCGGGACTGTTCGACGTAGAGCGAAAGGATAGTCCTTGTTGAAAATGGGATTCCCGGTAATCCCGAGGAAAGTCATCTCAGAGAGAAAGAAGTTGTTTTTTGTTTTTGGGTTGTGGGGGGCATGTGGAGTATCGTTACCAAGTTTGTGTAAAAAATACAAGAATAGTTGAAGCAGATGGCTTGAACCAAGAGCAGGCTCTCCAATGCCGGGACGGTGGAAGGTCAAACACACCTTAAACTCAAGCATGCGGAAAGCGAAACCTCTCGGGTCCGGGGGAGTTTACACAGATTTGATTTATTCACAAAATGCTGGAGTAACTCAGCAGGTCAGGCAGCATCTCGGGAGAGAAGGGATGGGTGATGTTTCGGGTCGAGACCCTTCTTCAGACTGATTGTTACACAGTCTTACACAGACCCTTACACAGTCACAGCCTTGTGCCTTGTCGATTTGTATCAATGTGTGCTCGCAGCGAGGCGAGGCAGGCAGGCGTTACCATAAAGACACACAAACAATCTGTCGCTTACAGATACTCACCCAGAAAATGAAGCTGATGAAAATGAGAAGGGTTTTGGAGGTTACCACACCGCAATCCATCTTGGATGAAGTCAAAAACTCACGGAAACCCGACAACTAAGCGCTGAAACACACAACCGCTCACTATCTACCCCCGGCCGAAGTTCCAGTGAGGCTGTGCGTGCGTGCGTCCTTTTATTCCACTTCCCCCTTCGCTCCCCGACGATGAGAGCATATCGCATCTGATGACATAAACTGCACATGACTAACCATCCCGAGTTAACGGAGAACTGTGGAGTCCTGGTGTTTCCCGATTTGCAGGAGTAATGCCCAATGATTTCCTACACTCATCTCTTCCTCCCTCCCTCCCATTTAAAAAAAAATCTATTCTCAAGCTTTGACAAAACGCTTTTCCAAATGTCTACTCTGAAAAAGACATTTTGTTGTCAAGCCCACCTCTTTTGGACACAGAGTTTAAAAAAATAAAATAAAAAAAACACCAAAAAAAAAGCTTTACGCTGTACCTCGGCACACGTAACAATAATAAACTTAACTAAAACTTCATACAGAACGGAAACAGGCTCTTCGGCCCAACTCGTCCATGTCGACCGAGATTTTCATCTAAGATAGTCCCATTTACCTCTTTATTCTATATTTTATATACCATCTAAACCAGTGGTTCCCAACCTTTCAAATATAGCGACCCATTTTAGAACAAGCAATCATGAAGCGACCCCAACCCTTAAAATATCTTATATATACATTCGGTTTTTGTACAACAAACTGCCATATATTGCGATTATTGAATTATAGATTATTTATTCATAAAAAATTCCAAAGCTCCTACAAACATTAATTAATTGCAAATCAATTCAAAATTGTTCGAACACACAAATTTCCACCGTTATGTAAAATATGTTTATGAACTGACTTTAATGAGACGGCTGGTATTGCAGTTTTTTAGCTAGCAATTCTATCCTGGGCTCCGTTGTCGATATGGCACACCTCAAGTCGTCTTCCAGATTTAATTTATTTCGGTATTTGTTTTTAAGGATGAGAAGTTGGGAGAATGCTGCTTCACATAAGTAAGTTGTTGGGAAGGGCAATAAATTCCTTATCGCGATTTCTGATATTACTGGGAATTTTTGGAAACTTTTTGCCCAAAATTCTTGTAGTTGCAATTCACCAAACCATGATTTAGCTTCAAAATTGTTTTTTAAGTCGATGAACTCTTCTTCTGCTGCTTCAGGGATATTAGATACATTGGCATTGAATGGGTTGATTGTAAGGGAGAAAGATTTGCAACATTCATCAGGAAAATAACTTCTTAATCGAACAGTAAGAATTTCCAAATGCTCTTGTATCAAGCTATATAAGTCATCGATGTTAATTTCATTTGCCGCTTCTTCAACAAATTGGACAAGTGTTGGGAACATGTATAATTTCTTATGGTTAATTTTGGTGATCCAGAGTTCCAATTTCATTTTGAAAGACGATATGTTTTCAGACAAAGATATTATCGTACTTTCCTTACCCTGTAATCCTGTATTAACACTATTAAATATCTCAAAAATGTCGACCAGGTATGCCAATTTGCACAACGTAAATTCATCCGTCAACAATGATTCATATTCACTTGCATTTTGAGAATCGAGAAATATTTGAAGCTGTCCTCTTAATTCAAAAAATCTCTTCAACGCCTTTCCTTTCGAGAGCCATCTTACCTCTGTGTGAAACAATAGTGCTTCATGCGTTGATCCCAAATCCTCACATAAAACTTTGAAGAGCCGTGTTGCAAGTGGCCTTGATTTAACGACATTTACTGCTTTAATCACTCGGTTAAGCACTTCTTTCAATGGTTCAGGTAACGTCTTGGTAGCTAATACTTGTCGATGAATCATGCAGTGAGTCCCAATTACTTCTGGAGTCACTTTTTTAACCAACGATTGGAAGCCAGACTTACAGCCGAGCATTGCAGGTGCCCCGTCAGTACAAACTCCGCATAATTTCTTCCATTCAATTGAATGTTCATTAAAGAAATCATCAATTAAATCAAAAATATCAGCAGCAGTAGTTGAAGTTTGCAGAGGCTTACAACACAAGAATTCTTCTTTAATTTTTTCATTTTTATAATAACGAACATACACAAGAAGTTGTGCAAAGTTTGTCACATCAGTAGTTTCATCAAGCTGTATGCTGAACAGCCCAGTTGGAGTTTCTTTTAATTCTTGAATAATTTGGCATAAAATATCCTCGGACATATCTGTTATCCTTCGTTTTACCGTATTGTTTGACACGGATAGAAGCGATAATTTATTTACCGCTTCAGGACCGATCATGAGACGTACAATATCTTTGGTGCATGGAAAAATAAGATTCTCAGCTATTGTGTGTGGCTTTTTAGCACGTGCTATTCTTAATGCAACCGTGTATGAAGCTTCAATGGCGGCTACATTTTTGTTTTGAAATAATCCACTGCTATCAAGCCGGCGGCTTTTGACACCAACAACTTTTGCTTTAAAAAAGTCAATACTTTTATCTTTCAAATCAGGGTGCTTAGTTTCGAGATGTCTTTGAAGTTTAGCTGGTTTCATAGACTCATGAGCAAGAACTTCCAAACATACTACACACTGTGGTCTTTCCACACCTGCATTAACTATGTCAGTGAATCCCCATTTCAAGAAATCATCACTGTACTTTCTCTTTCTTACACTCATTTTTAAAGGGTTAAGAATCACTCGAACAAAACTAACTACGTGTCACTGCAAGCGCGCGTACAACACTAGGTAAGTGGGAGGAGCGACAGCGGTGGCGCGACCAAGACAAAACAGAAACCAAACATGTTCAATACTGGCTTGAGTGACAACACGTTGTGTTGAGTGACTTAGGGAACTGTTACATTTAGTTTCATAGTATGAATTTATATAACTATCTTAATATGCATTTCACCGTGTTTTATATAATATTCATATCAGCTCAAAATCATTTAACGACCCCATGGCATTGGTGTCGCGACCCCGTTTGGGGTCGCGACCCACAGGTTGGGAACCACTGATCTAAACCTTTCCAATTCATGTACCTGTCCGAATGTCCCTTAAATGTTATTATAAGAAAATAACTGCAGATGCTGGTACAAATCGAAGGTATTTATTCACAAATGCTGGAGTAACTCAGCAGGTCAAGCAGCATCTCAGGAGAGAAGGAATGGGTGACGTTTCGGGTCGAGACCCTTCTTCAGACTGATGTTATTATAGTAATTGTCTCAACCACTTCCACTGACATCTTGTTCTACATACCCACCACTCTGTGTGGAAAAGTTGTCCATGATGTTCCTAATAAATCTTTCCCCTCTCACCTTAAACCTATGCCCTCTAGTTCTTGATTCTGCCATGCGGGGGGTGGGTGGGGGGAGCGATGCATTCACCCAATCTATTACCCTTATAACTTTATACACCTCTATAAGATCACAACTATAAGATCGAGGGTGTGAGGGGAGGTCTCGCTCAAGTTGACTGGAACAGGTCATTTGAGGGGAAAGGAACATCAGCCAAATGGGATGTTTTAAAAGTGTACTGACGAAAGCTAAGGATATGTACGTCCCCGTTAGAGTGAAGGGCAATGCAGGCAAACGTAAGGAAGCTTGGCTGACGAGGGAAATTGAGGCATTGGTCAAAAACAAGAAGGATGCTTGGGACAGGTATAGGCAGCTGGGATCAAGTGCATCCCTGGAGGAGTTTTGGGATCTAAAGAGTAAACTGAACCAGGAAATCAGAAGGGCAAAAAGGGGCCAGGAGATAGCTCTGGCGGGTAGTATTAAGGACAATCCCAAAATATTTTATAAGGGGGGAAAGGGTAACTAGAGAGAGAGTGGGACCTCTCAGGAATCAAAGCGGTCACCTCTGTGTGAAGCCACAGGAGATGGGCAAGGTCCTGAATGAGCATTTCTTCTCTGTATTTACCGAGGAGAAAGACAGTAGGACATAGGAACTTGGGGCAGTCAATGGAAGTGTCTTGAGAGCAGTCAGTGTTACCGTCAAAGAAGTGCTGAAGGTACTATCGTGTGTGAAGGTAGACAAATCTCCAGGGCCTGATCAGATATATCCGAGGACATTGTGAGAAACAAGAGAGGAAATTGCGGGAGCCCTGGTTGAAACTTAAATACAGGAGAGGTGCCAGAAAACTGGAGGGTGGCAAATGTTGCGCCTCTATTCAAGAAGGGCTACAGGGATAATGCTGGGAACTATGGGCCGGTGAGCATAACATCTGTAGTTGGAAAACTACTGGAGAGTATTCTGAGGGATGGGTTATACAGGCATTTGGATTGGCAAGGATTGATTAGGGATAGTCAGTATGGTTTTGTACGTGAGAGGACGTATCTCACAAATCTGAGAGAGTTTTTTGAAGATGTGACCAAAAAGGTTGAGGGCAGAGTTGTAGATGTTGTATACATGGATTTCAGTAAGGCATTCAACAAGATTCCGCGTGGTAGGCTGCTCTGGAAGGTTAGATTGCATGGGATCCAAGGAAAGATAGCTGAATGGAGAGCAAATTGGCTTCATGGAAGGAAGCAGAGGATGATGGTGGAAGGTTGCTTCTTGGACTGGAGGCCTGTGACCAGTGGTGTGCCTCAGGTTTTGGTGCTGGGCCTGTTACTGTTTGTCAACTACATCAATGATTTGGATGAAAACATATAGGGCAAGATTAGCAAGCTTGCTGATGATACAAAAGTGGGTGGTTTTGCAGATAGTGAAGATGGTTGTGAAAAATTGCAGCAGGATCTGGTTCGATTGGCCAGGTGGGCTGTGGAATGGTTGATGGAAATTAATGCAGAGAAATGTGAGGTGTTCCATTTTGGGACAACTAACGAGGGCAGGACATAAACAGCGGATGGTAGGCCTCTGGGTATTGTTGTAGAACAGAGGGATCTAGGAGTGCAGGTGCATGGTTCCTTTGAAAGTCGAGATGCAGGTAGATAAGGTGGTCAAAAAAACTTTTGGCACATTGACCTTCATCAGTCAGCGTATTGAGTATAGAAGTTGTGAGGTCATGTTGCAGTTGTATAAGACGTTGTTGACTCTGCATTTAAAGTATTGTGTTCAGTTGTGGACACCATGTTATAGGAAAGATATTGTCAAGCTTGAAAGGGTTCAGAGAAGATTTACGAGGATGTTCCCAGGACTAGAGGGTCTGAGCTATAGGGAGAGATTGAGTAGACTGGAACTATTCCTTTGAACGCAGGAGGATGAGTGGTGATCTTATAGAGGTGTATAAGATCATGAGAGGAATAGATCGGGTAGATGCACAGAGTCTCTTGGGGAAATCGAGGACCAGAGGACATAGGTTCAAGATGAAGGGGAAAAGATTTAATAGGAATCCGAGGGGTAACTTTTTCACACAAAGGGTGGTGGGTTGGGTGTATGGAATAAGCTGCCAGAGGAGACGGTTGAGGCTGGGACTATCCCATCGTTTAAGAAACTGTTAAGACAGTTGCATGGATAGGACAGGTTTGGAGGGATATGGGCCAAATGCAGGCAGGTGGGACTAGTGTAGCTGGGACATTTTGCCGGTGTGGGCAATTTGGACACTGTATTACTCTATGAGTAATGGCGGACGGTGCGGATCATGGATTTGCAGCTCCTGGTTTTAACCACCGGCCTCGAGAAAAACCTACAATTTACAAAACTGTTGACGACCAAGTTATTGTAGAGGATGAGTTCCTTAATTTCCTTGCGGTTAAAATTAGGACAATGACCCAGGACGAACTAGTCCTTGTATCCTCGAACACATTTGGCTCTGAGTGGATTGAGTCTTCTAAAAAGGTGTTGTTTGATCTTTGTCCTGATACTAAACAACGGTACGTGGTCTCCAAAGGCAACCATAAGGACGCGAACAATGTTAAAAGCTGCTTAAAACTGTTGAATGAGTGTGGAGAAAATATCCCCCGTTTTGTTTCCCATTACTTGGACGAGCTGCCACCTGTGACGTTTAACAACCTGGATGTCTCAAACCTGCTCAGCAAGATGGAGCGGCTGTACAGTGAGATTTGCGTGCTAAGGCATGCCGTTAAACTATAGGCGGCTGTCGGCGAGGACCTGCATTCTGTGGCTGTGACCATGGGCTGCAGAGTTGCTGCTGTTGAGAGCCGGCTGGAACCGAGTAGTGGTGGAGGGCTGGTTGTCTCGACTGATGCTGGAATGACCTTCGGGAGCGCACTGCGCGATCCCCCGGCTGGGGGGAATGGCGTGGTGCTGGCTAATACGAGTGCCCCTGGCTCTTCTGATGGTGGTGATTCCAACTGTGGGTTCCTGGCTCCTGCATCATCTCGCACGGAGTTGATCCTGGGCGTTTCTGTCGGGGCAGGTGCGGGGAGTAGGGCTGGGCATGTTGGTCTGACTCCTGGAGGAACTGTGGAAAACTCCACGAAATGGAGCCATGTGGTGAAACATGGCCAAGTTCGAAAGAATCATGCCGAGGGCCAGCCTGCCTTGTCCAAACAGCGTGCTGGAAAACCTGTACGGAGGGTGTCCAAGCCTATTGTTGGTACTCGTGCGCAAGGGAATATAAGAGTGGTTCAAACAAAGTTGGTGAGTGTTTTTGCTACCAGATTCTCACCAGACCTTGATGCAGAGACGTTGTCTATCTACTTGGCTGCTCAACTTGGCCGTGTCGTTAGATGTGAACGTATTGTCACTGCGAGCACCAGATTTAGCTCGTTTAAAGTGTGTGCTGAGTGCAATGAAGTTGCGGACATGTATAACCCAGAACTCTGGCCTGAAGGCTCTGTTGTGAGGCGATATTATGAACCACGTAAAGCGGGAGAGACGGGAGCAAGAGTGCTGAATGGGGCTGCCACCCTGCCCAGTTAAACTTTATGCGGGTTGGATCATACAACTGCCGCGGGCTATGCCTGGGTAACAACGCAGGAGACAGAGCCCGACGTATAGTAGTTGACAACCTGCTGAAAAGCTGTGACATTTTATGTTTACAAGAAACGTTTTTATCGAAACAGGACTTGGGAAAATTGAACTCTTTTAATGATGATTTCCACGGGGCTGGTGAGTCCACTACTGACCTATCTATGGGAATAGTGAGAGGAAGGATAGCAGGGGGAGTGGGCATCCTTTGGCAGAAAAGGATGGACTCTGCTATTAATGTCATTAGGCTAGAAGTTGACTGGTGTATCGCTATACAGATAAAAATGAATAACAAAGAGGTTACTATCCTCAATGTATACACACCGTATGAGTCACAACAAAATGAAGACGAATACCTGATTAGATTAGCTTTTATAAATTCTTTTATTTCTGATAATCATTCCACAAGTATCTATGTAGTGGGTGACATGAATGCTGACCTATCAGACAAAAGTTCCTTGTTTGCAAAGCATATGCTGCAGTTTTGTGTCGATAACACTCTTATATTATCCAGCCAAAAGCTCCTACCTGCAGATAGTTATTCTTACATAAGTGAGGCCTGGCACTCTACATCATGGCTTGACCACTGCATTAGCACTGCTGATGCTCATGATATTCTAAGATCTATGGAGATTGTGTATGAGGCATCTATGTCTGATCATGTTCCTTTTGTTATGGCACTCGATTGGGGCAGTCTCCCGGAGATGTCTCAGGAGGTTAATAGTGCCTGTAAGGCTAAACTGGATTGGTCTAAGCTCTCAGATGAGGATGTGATGTTATACTATGGGAGAACTGATGTCCTTCTAAGTAATGTATATCTACCCAGAGATGCGATTATGTGTACTGATGTGAATTGTAATAACAGCGCTCACTGTAAGGACCTCTGTGCTATGTATAATTGTATTGTGGGTGCTGTGTATGAAGCTAGTAGGCCATGCTTTACTCACTCTGATAAAAGACACAGCATTAAGCCAGGGTGGAATAAACATGTGGCTGCTCATCATGCTGAAGCTAAGGATGCCTTTAAGGCTTGGGTCCTGGCAGGTAGGCCCAGAGAGGGGCCTGTCCTGGATCACAAAAAGCTTAGTAATGCTCGGTATAAATATGCAGTTCGTTATATCAGCAAACACGAACAATTAATGAGAGCAGACTCTATGGCTGATAAGCTCCTTGGTAACGATGTTACTGGCTTCTGGAAGGAGGTGAGAGCTCTGAACAGAGGCAGTACATCGTTACCATGTACCATAGAAGGAGTCTCAGGAGCCGACAACATAGCTGATTTGTGGAGGCAACATTACTCTGAGCTATTCAATTGTATTAAAAGTGATCCCTACAAAGTGGGCAACATTGCCAACAGTGACAAAGTGGGAATCACAGCCAATAAGGTCTATCAAGCAATCACACAGCTAGCTGATAACAAAGCTAGCGGCTTAGATCAGATCACTGCAGAGCACCTCAAACTTGCAAGCCCGAGGGTTGCTGCCCTTCTTGCAATCTGTTTTACTGGCCTTATGAATCATGGTCTGTTACCGGACTCCATGTTGTCCGTTACTCTGGTGCCTGTCATCAAGGACAAAGCGGGCAAGGTGGGGAGCTTGGATAATTACAGACCGATTGCTCTAGCCAGTGTGTTATCTAAAGTCCTGGAAAGAATTTTATTAGATAGATTATGTTTTTATTTGGGTACTACAGACAACCAGTTTGGCTTCAAGGCTAAGCATGGTACTGATTTATGTATCTATGCCCTGAAGGAAATGGTTGAAATGTATAGAAGGCAGAATTCCTCTGTGTTAATTGGTTTTATTGATGCCTCTAAAGCTTTTGATCGAGTCAACCATCATAAGCTGTTCCAAAAACTGAGTCAAAGAGGAGTGCCTAACAGTATAATTAGGGTCCTGGCATATTGGCACGCCAACCAGAGCATGCAGGTCAAATGGGGTAATGCAGTCTCTGTACCATTTGGTGTTGGTAATGGGGTTCGCCAGGGGGGGGCTACTCTCACCAGCCCTCTTTAATGTGTACATGAATGATTTATCTGACCAGCTTAGAGGCTGTAAAACAGGATGTATGATTGGTAACACCCTGGTAAACCATCTTATGTATGCTGATGATCTGGCGTTTTTTTCTCCTAGCAGTGCTGGGTTTCAGCAGAATGTTGAATATATGCTCTGAGTATGGTGTCCAATTTGACGTGAAATACAATGCTAAAAAGAGCGTTGTCATGATTTGTAAAGTAAAAGGGGACAAAGATCTAGTCTTCCCATCATTTTACCTGTCAGGGCAGGTTCTATCTGTCTGCTGTAAAGCTAAGTATCTGGGACATGTCATCACAGATCAAATGTCTGATGATGAGGACATGTATAGACAGCGCCGCATGTTGTATGCACAAGCTAACATGTTGGTTAGGAAATTCCACTGGTGCTCAGGAAATGTCAAGATAAACCTGTTTAGAGCGTACTGTACTCCTCTTTACACTGCTCCTTTGTGGATAAAGTTTAATAAGTCAAGCATCCATAAACTTAAGGTTGCTTGTAATGACTGCATGCGCATATTGCTTAGAAAGCCAAGGTGGTGCAGTGCAAGTGAACTGTTTTGTAGTGCAGGAGTCAATACGTTTCATGCCCTGTTGAGGAATCTCATGTTTAAATTTATATGCCGATTGAATGGTTCTCAGAATTCCATCATTGTGCTGCTGGTAAATCCTGGTTTCAGTGCCGTGAGATACCTGTCACCTATGTGGAAACATTGGTATTGTTGCCTTTTCTAATTTAATTTAATTTTATATGTATATACTATGTACTGTATGTGTATTCTAATGGACCATGAGTCTGCTTAATAAAATTTTATTATTATTATTATTATGACTCTATAACTCAGCCTCCCTGCACTGCTTGGGAGCAAACTGATGAAGATGTGGATGGATCCTCCATTCGTGTCCTGGATCACCAACTACCCGACTGGACGACCACAGTATGTCAAGCTACAGAACTGTGTCTCGGACATGATAGTGAGCAACACGAGGGCCCCACAGGGGACGGTCCTCTCTCCCTTTCTGTTCACCAACTACACCTCGGATTTCAGATACAACTCAGACTCCTGCCACCTGCAGATGTTTACGGATGACTGCAATTGTGGGCTGCATCAGTGAGGGAAGGGAAGCTGAATACAGTGGTGTAGTCAATGACTTTGTTGAGTGGTGTGGGCCGAATCACCTGCAGCTCAACACTGACAAGTCGAAGAAGTTAGTGGTGGACTTTCGGAGGAGAGGAACACCCCTGTCCCCTGTCTCCATCAATGGTGTGGATGTGCAGTTTACCAGGGAGTACAAGTACCTTGGAGTTTACCTGGGCAGTAAACTGGCCCAGGAACGCTGAGGCCCTGTATAAGAAGGGACAGAGCCATCTGTATTGAGGAGGCTCCGCTCTTTTAACATCTACAGTAAGATGCTGCAGATGTTCTATCAATTGGCGGTGGCCAGTGCCATCTTCTTCGCTGTCGTGTGCTGGGGCAGCAGGGCGAAGGCCGCGAACGCCAACAGAATCAACAAGCTCATCGGGAATGCTGGCTCCGTCCTGGGGGTGGAGTTGGATTCACTGGAGGTGGTCTTGGGGGGAGAAGGATGCTCCTCAAACTGCAGGGCATCTCGGACAATACAGCTCACCCCTTCCATGACACACTGGTCAACCTAAGGAGCACCTTCAGCAACAGACTGGTTCCACCAAGATGCAGCACAGAATGCCACAGGAGATCCTTTCTCCTTGTGGCTATCAAACTGTACAACTTCTCCCCCTTCTGTCGTGGGGTAGACTGACTCCCCTTCCCCCTCCCCAATCCTTTCACATCCCAAAGCCTGGACTTTCCACTTGTCATTTTAATTTCATGTATCTTGGTGTGCTTTTATGACTGTTGGCAGACCAATTTCCCTCCTGGGACAAATAAAGTTCTATCGTATCGTATTGTATGCGGCGAGAAATAAAGTCCTTGCTCTTGTTTCAGTGATATATGAATTTGGAAACTCAGATTCTAGATAAGACCTTGTAAATAGCTCCCTCTGTGGGTCCAAAGTGGAAGGAGCATGAGGAGCAAAAACCTGAAACATCATCAAATAAATAAGGACCTGCAGATGCTGGAATCTTGAGCAAAACACAAAATGCTGAAGGAACTCAGTGGGTCAGGCAGCATCCATGGAGGGAATGGACAAACGATGTTTTGGATCAGATCCTTTTGTCGTCTGTCCATTTCTGGATGAGAAAGGCGGCACAATGGTGCAGCGGTAGAGTTGCTGTCTATTCAACGCCAGAGAACCGGGTTTGATCCTGACTATGGGTGCTCTCTGTACAGAGTTTGTACGCTCTCCTCACGACTTGCGTGGGTTTGCTCCAAGATCTCCGGTTTCCTCCCACACTCCAAAGACGCACAGGTTTGTGAGTTAGTTGGCTTGGTATAAATGTAAAAATTGTATTAACAGTCCTAGTATAGGACTGTTAATGTGCAGGGACCGCTGGTCGGTGCAGACTCAGCGGGCCGAAGATCCTGTTTCCGCACTGTATCTCTAAACTAAAAAAAACTAGAAACATGATTAGCAAGTTTGCAGATGACACTAAAGTGGATGGTATTGCAGATAGTGAAGACGGTTGTCAAAAAATGCAGCAGGATCTTGATCAGTTGGGCACGGGCTGAGGAAGGTTTGATGGAATTTAATATAGAGAAGTGTGAAGCGTTACGTTTTGGACAGTCTAAAAGGGGCAAGACCTAAACAGTGAATGGCAGGGCTTTGCGGAGTGTTGTAGAGCAGAGTGATCTAGAAGTGCCGATACATAGTTGCTTGAAAGTGACATCACAGGTAGATGGGGTGGTCAAGAAGGCTTTTGGCACATTGGCCTTCATCAGTCAAAGTATTGAATAAAGAAGTTGAGAGGTCATGTTACAGTTCAAAAGACGTTGGTGAGGCCACATTGAAAGTACCATGTTCAATTTTGCTCACCATGTTATCGGAAAGATGTTGTCAAGCTGGAAAGGGTGCAGAAAAGATTTACAAGGACTCGAGGGCTGAGCTATAGGGAGAGGCTAAGCAGACTCTGACCTAATTCCTTGAATCGCAGGGGATGAGGGGTAATCTTACACAGGTGTACAATCATAAGAGGAATAGATCGGGTAAATGCAGTCTTTTGCTCAGAGTTGGGGAATCGAGAACAAGACGACATAGGTTTCAGGTGAAGGGGGAAAGATTTAATAGTAACCCGAGGTAACTTTTTTACACAAAGGGTGGTGGGTATATGAAACGAGCTGCCAGAGAAGGTCATTGAGGCAGGTGCTTTCATAATGTTTAAGACATTTGGACAGGTACAGGGATATAATAGTTTTAGTAGGAAGATGGAACTAGTGTAGATGGGGCATGTTAGTCAGCGTAGGCAAGTTGGGCCAAAGGGCCTATTTCCTTTGCTGTCTGACTCTTTGACTCTATTTCCCTCCACAGATGCTGCCTGACTCACTGAATTCCTCCAGCAGCCTGTTCTTTGCTTAATATACCAGCATCTGCAGTCTCTTGTGTGTCCAGCAAATGGAATCCTATGTCAGTTATTCCTTAATCGATGTGAAGCACAAACACAGTCTCTTGCAGAACCAAATGGAGGCTTTCCATAGAATATCAAAATGAGTCCTAATCTCTCTCCAGCTCTCCACCCCACTAGTAGTTAATATCTTCCTATCATTTTGGTACCTAAAACTCATAGATGAAAAATATCTTTAAACAAAATTGTTCACCTATTCCCTCCACAAATGCTGCAGACCCAATATTTCACATCACTTGGCTTTATTGCATCATTGTACCAAAACATCGCAACCTATGACAGCACATTTTTAACAACATTTTGACACTGGGCCACATATCAGAGGGGATGACAAACCTTGATCAAAGAAGTAAGTAAGCAAAATCCAGCCTGTTGTTTCTTTTTGCTGCAGGTTCCAGCATCAGCAGTCTTTTCTGTCACCGGGTAGATTTTAAGGAGATATTTAGAGATAGCAAAGCAAGGTTGGGAATTCTTGGGATCTGAAACGATGGCTGTCAACAGTCAAGCTGTCAACAGTCAAGCCATTGAATTTGAGAATATTCAGGTTACCAAGTTTTCAGACTACACCACTGTGGGAGGCCGAATCACAAACAATGATGAGACAGGTATAGGCAGCTGGGATCAAGTGCATCCCTGGAGGAGTTTAGGGAACTGAAAAAGGAGATCATTAGGGCAAAAAGGGGCCAGGAGATCGCTCTGGCGGGTAGCATAAAGGACAATCCCAAAAGATGGGGGTTCCACTGGTTCTTCCCCTTCCACTTTTAATCAGGTAGCCCCAGCTACTCCCCACCCATACAACAGTCCTCATGCCCCCCTCCTCTCTGAACACCCACCATCCCCCCACCAGACATCGCCTCGGCCTCCATCTACTCACCTGCCTTCCTCCGACCCCAACCCCCACCCTTGGCGTGTGTTCACTATCCCCTCTGACCTCCCCCTTTCTGATACAGAATGGTCTGTCCACAGCAGAGGCCTCACCTTTGTTCCACTCCGCCCCCACCTCAACAAGTTCTGGGTCCACCACGATGTAGAGCTCTTTTTCCATCGCCTCCGACTCCGTGCCTTTTTCTATGGGAAGGAGTCCTTACCACCCAGTGATGACCCCTTCTCCCGTCTCCACCGGACCGCCTCCTCTTGGACTACCCCGGAAGGCCCTCCACCTTCTTTAGACCTTTTAATTTCCAACTCCCAGTGGGACATCAACAGCCTCAACTTTTCCACTCCCCTAACTTACTCTAACCTCTCTCCCCCTGAATGTACGGCCCTCCACTCACTCTGCGGCAACCCCGACTTTCCGCAGAGACCGGTCCCTCCGCAACTCCCTGGTCAACTTGTGCCTTCCCACCCAAACCACCCCCTCCCCAGGTACTTTCCCCTGCAACTGCAGGAGATGCAACACCTGTCCCTTTACCTTCCCTTTCAATTCCATCCAAGGACCCCGACAGTCTTTCCAGGTGAAGCAGAGGTTCAATTGCACCTCCTCCAACCTCATCTACTGTATCCGCTGTTCCAGGTGTCAACTTCAGTACATCGGCGTGTCCAAGCGCAGGCTCGGCGATCGTTTCGTTGAACACCTCCGCTCAGTGCACCTTAGCCTACCTGATCTCCCGGTGGCTCAGCACTTTAACTCACCCTCCCGTTCCCAAACTGACCTTTCTGTCCTGGGCCTCCTCCATTGTCAGAGTGAGGCCCAGCGCAAATTGGAGGAACAGCACCTCGTATTTCGCTTAGGTAGCTTACACCCCAGCGGTATGAACATTGACATCTCTAACTTCAAATAGGCCTTGCTTTCCCTCTCTCCCCATCCCCTCCCCTTCCCAGTTCTTCCACCAGTCTTACTGTCTCCGACTACATTCTATCTCTGTCCCGCCCACTCCCCTGACATCAGTCTGAAGAAGGGTCTCGACCCGAAACGTCACACATTCCTTCTCTAAAGAGATGCTGCCTGTCCCGTTGAGTTATTCCAGCATTTTGTGTCTACCTTCGATTTAAACCACCATCTGCAGATCTTTCCTACATATAGAAGTTGGGAGGTCATGTTGCAGTTGTATAAGACGTTGGTGAGACCGCATTTAGAATATTGTGTTCAGTTCTGGGCACCATGCTATAGGAAAGATATTGTCAAGCTTGAAAGGATTCAGAGAAGATTTACGAGGATGTTGCCAGGACTAGAGGGTGTGAGCTATAGGGAGAGGTTGAGTAGGCTGGGTCTCTATTCCTTGGAGCGCAGGAGGATGAGGGGTGATCTTATAGAGGTGGTGAGGACTCCTTCTCATGGGAGGTATAGATCGGGTAGATGCAAAGAATCTCTTGCCCAGTGTAGGGGAATCAAGGACCAGAGGACATAGGTTCAAGGTGAAGGGGAAAAGATTTAATAGGAATCTGAGGGGTAACTTTTTCACAAAAGGGTGGTGGATGTATGGAATAAGCTGCCAGATGACATAGTTGAGGCTGGGACTATCCCAATGTTTAAGAAATAGTTAGATGGGTAAATGGATAGGACAGGTTTGGAGGGATATGGACCAAACACAGGCAGGTGGGACTAGTGTAGCTGGGACATGTTGGCTGGTGTGGGCAAGTGGGGGCAAAGGGTCTGTTTCCACACTGTATCACTCTATGACTTTATGAGGTGGGTTTCTGGGATGATGAGATGAATTTACAATGATGACATGAATGTACAATGATGAGATGAATGTACAAACTCTGTACAGACAGCATCCATAGACCATCGAATCCGGGTCTCTGACACTGCAGGGCAGCAACTCTACCGCCACGCCACCGTGCCGCCCCTTTTGCCGCTTTTGAACACTATGAATTCCAACTAAACTCTGAACGACACAGACTTGGGGGCATTGTTTTTGTCTTTGCACCATTATTGTTTGTTTGTTTTTTTAATATACTGAACTTTTGTGTTGTTTATTATGGTGTTTACAGAGTACTATACTGACAGGATGTGTAGGAAGGAACTGCAGATGCTGGTTTAAACCGAAGATAGACACAAAATGCTGGAGTAACTCAGCATGACAGACAGCATCTCTGGAGGGAAGGAATGGGTGATGTTTCGGGTCGAGACCCTTCTTTAGAGTCTGAAGAAGGGTCTTGACCCGAAGCATCACCCATTCCTTCTCTCCAGAGATGCTGCCCATCGCGCTGAGTTACTCCAGCATTTTGTGTCTATCTTCATTCTATATTTACATATCTGCTGTGCTGCTGCAAGCAAGAACTTAATTCTTCCATTTCAGGACATATGATAACAAAACACTCTTGACTCAAGACTCTTTTGACTCTTGGAAATAATGCACCACAATGCTGAGAACAATATTCTGCACAACATTTTCCCTTTGCGCTAGCTATTGCACTTGAGTTTGACTTGATTGAACTTATATAAGGTATATCTGATCTGTCAGATATCATGCAATACAATGCAAAGCACAAAACACTGCACTGCATGTGGCAATAATAAACCTAAACCTAAATGTATGGGTTTGTGCTTTTGTAAATTGCACAATTGGCTTTTGTAAATTGTTGAAATAAGTTTAGTTTAGTTTATTGTCACGTCCACCGAGCTACGGTGAAAAGCTTTTGTTGCGTGCTAACCAGTCAGCGGAAAGACAATACATAATTACAACCAAGCCATCCATTGTACAGATACATGATAAAGGGAATAACGTTTAATGCAAGATAACGTCCAGTAAAGTCTGATTAAAGATGGTCTGAGGATCTCCAATAAGAAAGATAGTAGCTCATAATTTCACAACATAGAACTATTGTGAACGGATGATCTGCGTGGACTTGGTGGGCCATTTTCCCTGCTGTATCTCAAAACTGAAATTAGAAGGGATGGACACAGGATGCGGTAACACAGATGAAAGGACAGAGTCTCCTGCATGGACCTATTTTGTACCACTGGATAGGTTAGAAAGGAAGCAGGCAAGTGTGTCGCACCAAGTTGGTCAGCATTAGGTACAATGGAGAGTCAAGAGAGTTGAAGATGCTGGAATCTTGAGCAAAACACAGAGTACTGGATGAGCATTGTGAGTCAGGCAGCATCCGTGGAGGGAATGGACAGACCTTTCAGTCGAGACCAGAATTCAGATTGGCCTGACCGAAATGTCGTCTGTCCCTTTCCTCTACTGATGCTGTCTGATCTGCTGAGTTACTCCAGCACTTTCTTTTTATACATGAGGGGGGGGGGGGGGGGAGTTTGCAGGTTTCCTTCCCGTGGCTACCTTTGGATTTTTATCCAATGCAGCAGCGTTTTAAATGACTGGTGTTACAGATGGTGATACTTTGTGCCACCATATTCAAACATCTAATTCCTAGCCCATCTAATCCCATCACACAAACCAGAGTCTGAAGAAGGGTCTCGACCTGAAGCATCACCCATTCCTACTCTCCAGAGATGCTGCCTGTCCCGCTGAGTTACTCCAGCTTTTTCTGTCTTTCTCCCTTCTATTGATTCCATTTATACCTCACGCTGCCTTATCACGAAGCATAATGCAGGACGAGTTGCACTGCTCTTCTCCCCTTTCCCATCAGGCAAAAGGTATAGAAGTGTGAAAATGCACACCTACAGACAGTTTCTTCCCAGCTGTTATCAGGCAACTGAATCATCCTACCACAACTAGAGAGCAGTACTGAACTACTATCTTCCTCTTTAGTGACCCTCGGACTACCCTTGATCGGACTTTACTGGCAATACCTTGTGCTAAACGTTATTCTCTTATCATGTATCTATACACTCGATTGTAATCATGTATTGTACTGGATAGCACACAACTAAAGCTTTTCACTGTCCCTCGCTCGGTACATGTGACAATAAACTAAACTGAACTAGCAATGATCACATTTTAGTTACCTTCTGGGTGCTGGGGAACAACCCTAAATGTCATCTATTCATTCCCTCTACGGAAGGTGCCTCACTCACTGAGTTCCTCCAGTACCCTGTGTTTTGCTCAAGATTCCATCACCTGCAGTTATTTCTGTCGGCATATTCTTAAATTTTGCAGCGGATTTTTTTGCCTGTCATTTCCAGCATCCGTTAACTTTTCCATGGCGATCGCCGACCCTTTGCCTCAGGACGGAACGCGGCATCCATCACCTCAGGCCGGAGCACTGCCACCAGAAGCGTGGTGTTCATAAGCAATAGGAGCAGAATTAGGCCATTCAGCCCATCAAGACTACTTTAGAAGATAGATCGCCATTCAATCATGGCTGATCTATCTTCCCCTCTCAACCCAATTTTCCTGCATTCTCCCCATAACCCGCACTGATAACAAATCTATCTATCTACGGGCGCCGTCTGTACGGAGTTTGTACGTTCTCCCCGTGACCTGCGTGGATTTTCTCCGAGATCTTCGGTTTCCTCCCACACTCCAAAGACGTACAGGTTTGTAGGTTAATTGACTTGGGTAATATGTAAAAGTTGTCCCTAGTGTGTGTAGGATAGTGTTAATGTGTGGGGATCGCTGGGCAGCGTGGACTCGGTGGGCCGAAGGGCCTGTTTCCGTGCTGTATCTCTAAATCTAAAAAAGAAAATCTATCTCTGCCTTAAAAATATCCATTGACTTGGCCTCCACGGCCTTCTGTGGCAATGAATTCCACAGATTCACCACCCTCATCTTCTTTCTAAAGGTATGTCCTTTAATTCTGAGGCTATGACCTCTAGTCCTAGACTCTCTCACTGGTGGAAACATCCTCTCCACATCCACTCTATCCAGGCCGCATGATTAATCTTATATCTCATATTTATGTTTTCATGTGGCTTTCCTCAAAGCATCTTAAAATGTAACTAAAAAAAACCTATGCATAATTAAATGGCAAGCATGACTCTCTCTCTCTCTCTCTCACTCTCCCTCCCTCTCCCAGCTGGTGTGTTTCCGGGGTAGCGGGCGGAGCGTCGCCCACACGCCGTTGACCTCTCCCGTCAGGTGTCGAACAGCCGCTGAGGGCGGTCGCCATTTGCACAGCCGCTCGGCGGAAGACGACGACGACGACGACGAGGCACGTCACGGGGCTGCACACTGTCACCGTCGGCCAGCACCATCCACCGCGTCCCCCATCATGTTGTCGGTCCGCCTGACTGCCGCGTTCGCGCGGTCTATCGCCAGGCAGCGAGTGCAGGTGAGTGGCCCGGCTGCCGATCGCCGGTCGGGGCTGTTGCTGTGTGTGTGTGTGTGTGAGGATGCGGGCGGCTGAAGCTGCAGCGCCGCCGTCGCCGCCGCCGCCATTTTGCACGGGCGGCTCCAGGCTGCGGCCTGCAGTGACTTTGAGCAGTAACGCGTTTGCCCGACTTACTCGGTCTGCCCTTCTTTCGAGTTGGGGTTTCACCGATTGCAAGAGGAGAGGGTCGCTATAGTTGAACCGCCGAGGCTGGCCGGATTTTTAGTAAGATAATAATGGATGTCCATGGGTGATGTGCTGCTGAAGGTCAGGTCCTCAGTTTCTCCTTCATCACTTCACGTACAAACTGATTATTTTGCAGTGTTACTTGTCAATATTACTTGACTTTTCGTTTTCACAATTGTGTTTTCGTGGCAGTTTAAAAAAAATCTTTCGTATATTTGATTGCATTCACTTGTTGTGGATTGAACATCCTCAGGTTCTCCTTCATCACTTCACGTACAAACTCATTATTTTGCAGTGTTTCTTGTCAATATTACCTGACGTTTAGTTTTCACAATTGTGTTTTCGTGGCAGTTTAAAAAAAAATCTTTCGTGTATTTGATTGCATTCACTGGTTGTGGATTGAACCATTCTCCTTCTATCCTTTTGGGCCAAATGTAATGCTTATTCTTTTTAACAAGATGCTTTTTCCCTTGAGTTTAATATCTGATTAATTAATAATACTGAATGACAATTGGTAAATCAGCTTTTAGTTGGTGCATTCAGTTGAAGTAAAATGTTGATATTATGTTGTAACTAACCGTGATAATCTGATTCTTCATTAAATCTAAGGCAATTTTAGACTAATTATTAGCTGTACACTTTGGGTTAAAAAGTGCAAATTTAACAACAGTTGGTTACTTCTAAAATTAATGAAGGTCAGGATAGGTTGGCTTTAGCTGTCTTCTGCTAGATCTGATATTGAATTAATCAAATTAGTTTAGATTTATTATTGTCACTTGTACAGAGATATATAGTGGGAAAAGCTTTGATTTGCCTTCTATCCAGACAGATTGTACTATGTATTAAAAATACTTACATCAAGATTGCACAAAAGAGAGGATAAATGTAATGTGCAGGGTCTAGGCTACTCAGAAACTGCAGATAAAGTGCAAGGCCATATATCGAGTTAGGTTGGGGAATCAAAAAATCATTTTAGTGTTTGAGAGAACCATTCAAGATTCTACTAACAGGAAAGAAACTTCTTGAGTAAAACTTCTGGATGTGCTAATCATTTAGTAAACCCAATTTGTGCTGCAAAATGCTGGAGTAACAAGGAACATCTCTGGAGAGAAGGAATGGGTGATGTTTCTGGTCGAGACCCTGGAGAGAAGGGATGGGTGATGTTTTGAGTCGAGACCCTTCTTCAGACTGAAGAAGGGCCTCGACCCAAAACATCACCCATTCCTTCTCTCCAGAAATGTTGCTTGTCCCGCGGAGTTACTCCAGCATTTTGTGTCTACCTTCAATTTAAACCAGCATCTGCAGTTCTTTCCTACTCAATTTGTGCTGCCTTTGACTATTAGGGATGGATACTTCATTTCATAATTCAGAAAGAGAACAGACCCTTCGGGCCAATTTGTCCTTGCTGACCAAGGTGGCCCATCTAAGCTAGTCCAATTTGCTTGCATTTGGCCTGTATCCCTTTCCTACCGATGTACTCGTCCAAGTGTCTTTTAAATGCTGTTATAGTACCTACCTCAACTCCTCTGGCAATATATCCGCTACACTCTGAGTGGAAAAAATTGCCCCTCAGGTTCATGCTAATAAATCTTAACCCCTCTCACCTCAAACATCTCTCCTCTTGTTTTTGACTCCCCTACTTGGGTAAAAGACTCTATACATTCACCCTATCTATTCCCTTCGTATTGAGTTGTGAATTTTAAAATAAATTAATTGAATTTGAGAACCATGGAGTGATCTTGTTTTTGAATCTGCCTTCGATACCAACTGCCTCACAAAGGTACAAAGCTTAAATTTGCCAACATTTATATGCGTGCGGCAATCTGAGCGTAATTTTAGATTGCTGTGGTTAATTCAGTTTGAGATTTACATCATGCACTTTGCAGAATATTATTAATCTATTCTGTGTATGTAGTTTGACTGAGCACAATGAATTTATTTTAAGTTGTGTTCTTTATAGGTGGCAAGAAATGTCTTTCCTGCAGGATTTGTAGCCTCTAAGAATCTTCACACTTCAAGGACATGGCTTTCTAAGACTGGTCAGTCAATGTTTATAATCGCATTCCAGTTTATATTGGTGAATGTGAAAGAAGCCAATCAGTGTCAGAAATAAACATTTTCTTTTGGCTTTTTTCATTTTTAATATTTCTGGATGCTTTCTGGTTTTGGCTTGTGAAATAAAAGTTACTTGTCTACTTCAAAGATATGGATGCTCAGTCATTAATTATATTCAAGTCATAGAGTAATACAGTGTGGAAACAGGCCCTTCGGCTCAACTGACCCACACTGGCCAACATGTCCCAGCTACACTAGTCCCACCCTGCCTGAGTTTGGTCCATATCCTTCAAAACCTGTCCTATCCATGTACCTGTCTAACTGTTTCTTAAATGTTGGGGTAGTCCCGGCCTCAAATGCCTCCTCTGGCAGCTTGTTCCATACACCCACCACTCTTTGTGTGAAAAGGCTATCCCTCAGATTCCTAGTAAATCTTTTCCCCTTCACCTTGAACCTATGTCCTCTGGTCCTCGATTCCCATACTCTGGGCAAGACTCTGTACATCTACCCAATCTAGTCCTCTCATGATTTTATATACCTCTATAAGATCACCCCTTTTCCTCCTGTGCTCCAAAGAATTGAGACCCAGCCTATTCAACCTCTTGCTATAGCTCACACCTTCTAGTCCTGGCAACATCCTCGTAAATCTTCTCTGAATCCTTTCAAGCTTGACAATATCTTTCCTATAACATGACGTCCAGAACTGAACACAAAATTCTAAATGCGGTCTCACCAACGTCGTATACACATCTTCTCAGTCATTGATATCATAATTAACAACGGCCCTGGTTTGCCACAATTCATTAATGTATAATTTACCATACATCTTTCATAATCTTAGAAACCTTGGGCTTCTCTGCTGTTGGAATAGTCGCATCTCTCCTCATAAATATAGTTATTTATCTCTTGTACTTTTCTTTAGGTACCGCAGAGGTTTCCTCCATCCTGGAAGAACGTATCCTGGGAGCTGACACCTCTGTTGACTTGGAAGAGACTGGTCGCGTGCTGTCAATTGGTGATGGTATTGCTCGTGTGTATGGCCTGAGAAATGTGCAGGCTGAAGAAATGGTGGAATTCTCCTCTGGCCTGAAGGTAATGGAGCAGTACGATAGAAAACAGACCTATTTGTGTCCTTGAGGTCACCTTTTAGACAATAGACAATAGGTGCAGGAGTAGGCCATTCAGCCCTTCGAGCCGGCACCGCCATTCAATGCGATCATGGCTGATCACTCTCAATCAGTACCCCGTTCCTGCCTTCTCCCCATACCCCCTCACTCCGCTATCCTTAAGAGCTCTATCCAGCTCTCTCTTGAAAGCATCCAACGAACTGGCCTCCACTGCCTTCTGAGGCAGAGAATTCCACACCTTCACCACTCTCTGACTGAAAAAGTTCTTCCTCATCTCCGTTCTAAATGGCCTACCCCTTATTCTTAAACTGTGGCCCCTTGTTCTGGACTCCCCCAACATTGGGAACATGTTTACTGCCTCTAATGTGTCCAATCCCCTAATTATCTTATATGTTTCAATAAGATCCCCCCTCATCCTTCTAAATTCCAGTGTATACAAGCCCAATCGCTCCAGCCTTTCAACATACGACAGTCCCGCCATTCCGGGAATTAACCTAGTGAACCTACGCTGCACGCCCTCCATAGCAAGAATATCCTTCCTCAAATTTGGAGACCAAAACTGCACGCAGTACTCCAGGTGCGGTCTCACCAGGGCCCGGTACAACTGTAGAAGGACCTCTTTGCTCCTATACTCAACTCCTCTTGTTACGAAGGCCAACATTCCATTGGCTTTCTTCACCGCCTGCTGTACCTGCATGCTTCCTTTCATTGACTGATGCACTAGGACACCCAGATCTCGTTGAACTCCCCCGCCTCCTAACTTGACACCATTCAGATAATAATCTGCCTTTCTATTCTTACTGCCAAAGTGAATAACCTCACACTTATCTACATTAAACTGCATCTGCCATGTATCCGCCCACTCACACAACCTGTCCAAGTCACCCTGCAGCCTTATTGCATCTTCCTCACAATTCACACTACCCCCCAGCTTAGTATCATCTGCAAATTTGCTAATGGTACTTTTAATCCCTTCGTCTAAGTCATTAATGTATATTGTAAATAGCTGGGGTCCCAGCACCGAACCTTGCGGTACCCCACTGGTCACTGCCTGCCATTCCGAAAGGGACCCATTTATCCCCACTCTTTGCTTTCTGTCTGTCAACCAATTTTCTATCCATGTCAGTACTCTACCCCCAATACCATGTGCCCTAATTTTGCCCACTAATCTCCTATGTGGGACCTTGTCGAAGGCTTTCTGAAAGTCGAGGTACACCACATCCACTGACTCTCCCCTGTCAATTTTCCTAGTTACATCCTCAAAAAATTCCAGTAGATTTGTCAAGCATGATTTCCCCTTCGTAAATCCATGCTGACTCGGAATGATCCCGTTACTGCTATCCAAATGCTCAGCAATTTCGTCTTTTATAATTGACTCCAGCATCTTCCCCACCACTGATGTCAGACTAACTGGTCTATAATTACCCGTTTTCTCTCTCCCTCCTTTCTTAAAAAGTGGGATAACATTTGCTATCCTCCAATCCACAGGAACTGATCCTGAATCTATAGAACATTGAAAAATGATCTCCAATGCTTCCACTATTTCTAGAGCCACCTCCTTAAGTACCCTGGGATGCAGACCATCAGGCCCTGGGGATTTATCAGCCTTCAGTCCCATCAGTCTACCCAAAACCATTTCCTGCCTAATGTGGATTTCCTTCAGTTCCTCCATCACCCTAGGTTCTCCGGCCCCTAGAACATTTGGGAGATTTTGTGTATCTTCCTCAGTGAAGTCAGATCCAAAGTAACGGTTTCATTTGTTTAGTAATTTAAAATACTAATGTACATTCCATCACAAGAAAGAGTGACAAAAAATATTATTGTTTTATATTTAGATCATCTAGTTTATAAAATCATTAGTGGGTGGCTTTATTTGGTCTTGATTTTAATCATTTGACAATTTGGAGCAGAATATTGACCCTTTTTTCTGATTGAAATTATCTCCCTTCCCTTTTATAACAACTTTTACAATAAATTAATTCCTAGGTTTGATTCTCTGCATTAGCAGATTAAAATCAGGATTGTGGTAGTGGCCCTGTTGCCATCAGTACCTGGCCCATATTATTCAACCAAGGTTAATTCTGCAAATCATCACCCAGAATGAGCAGCAACGGGTGTTCAGAGGCAGAATTGGGCTCAACCTCGATGCTCCCACTTGACTGATAAATGATGCTTGTTCTGAAAGTGCAGAGGCTATTTAAATCCACATCTTCAGAAAAAGGCTTGGGGTAGGGGGTAACTTTGTGGGTGAGGAGGCATTTGTACCTATTGTAAAATATGTAGCCTTCCACAGCCATTTAAAAATATATATCTGTTGGAGGCTTGTGAAGAACTACTCCCAGGTGCATCCAGAAATTGGTTGCAAGCTGTATTAATTCCTATGAACAAGCCAGAGTCTTCCCCGACTGTTTATTACTCATAGTTATAAATATTCCAATTGCATTTTTCTCATTTTGTGCCTTTACTTTTTTAGGGAATGTCTTTGAATTTGGAACCTGACAATGTAGGTGTTGTAGTATTTGGTAATGACAAGCTGATTATGGAGGGTGACATTGTCAAGAGAACTGGTGCCATTGTGGATGTTCCAGTCGGAGAGGAACTACTTGGACGTGTTGTAGATGCTCTAGGAAATGCCATTGATGGAAAGGTAAAGAGTCAAATGCCATGGTCTGATATCTATTAAAACTATTCCTAACTTCTTGCACACAACTGTTAGTGGTACAACCTTTGCTTTAATTATGGATTAAAGTACTCTGCTTTTATTTTGGCTATTGTCTTAATTGTCTGCTTCTATGTAACTTTTATGATCATTCAGTCACTTGGTCTATTTTAGTGTTCGTACTGTAATTGAGCCACTAGCTCCACATCTTCCAATTTCTTGGGAGCAGGTGCCTCTGATTTTTTAGAATATCTGACTGGGTTTGGTAACGTAAGCCTTTTTTTGTGTAACCATCCTGTCCCTTAAATGCATCAGTTTAGTGTGCTTTCTGACTTTGAAATCTGAGAGATTTCCAAAACTTAAAACCAGCACAACCCTTTTTGCAGCCAGTTGGGAAAAGCAGTATATGATCATATTTTTGGAGTGACCAAAACATCCTCCTTTTGATTAACTTTGCTGTAGAAGTTGAAATGTTCAAATTTTGATATGTGTCTTTCTGAAACAGGGTCCACTTGGAGCTAAGGAACGTAGACGAGTGGGATTGAAAGCCCCTGGAATTATCCCCAGGATCTCAGTGCGCGAGCCCATGCAGACCGGTATTAAGGCCGTGGATAGTCTGGTGCCCATTGGTCGTGGTCAGCGTGAACTTATTATTGGTGATCGACAGACTGGGTAGGAATCAAATGGTAACATTTTATTAAAATTAAAAGATTTGAATTGTGCCTTTCAGGATATCTCCAAAGAGCTCTGCAGATAAAGACGATCGAAGTGTAGTCGCTGCTTCAATGTAGGTTACATGGCAGTCTCTATAGTCTCCAAGGAGTAATACTTTAAAGACCAGCTAATTTGTATCTGAACTTTCAAAAAGCCTTTGACAAGGTCCCACACAAGAGATTAGTGTGCAGAATTACAGTACATGGTACTGGGGGTAGGGTATTGACATGGATAGAGAACTGGTTGGCAGACAGGAAGCAAAGAGTAGGAATTAACGGGTCCTTTTCAGAATGGCAGACAGTGAGTAGTGGGGTGCCGCAAGGCTTGGTGCTGGGACCCCAGTTATTTACAATATATATTAACGATTTAGACGAGGGAATTAAATGTAACATCTCCAAGTTTGCGGATGACACAAAGCTGGATGGCAGTGTGAGCTGCGAGGAGGACGCTATGAAGCTGCAGGGTGACTTGGATAGGTTGGGTGAGCGAGCAGATGCAGTATAATGTGGATAAATGTGAGGTTATCCACTTTGGTTGCAAGAATAGGAAGGCAGATTATTATCTGAATGGTGTCAGATTAGGAAAAGGAGAGGTGCAACAAGACAATAGACAATAGGTGCAGGAGTAGGCCATTCAGCCCTTCGAGCCAGCACCGCCATTCAATGCGATCATGGCTGATCACTCTCAATCAGTACCCCATTCCTGCCTTCTCCCCATACCCCCTCACTCCGCTATCCTTAAGAGCTCTATCCAGCTCTCTCTTGAAAGCATCCAACGAACTGGCCTCCACTGCCTTCTGAGGCAGAGAATTCCACACCTTCACCACTCTCTGACTGAAAAAGTTCTTCCTCATCTCCGTTCTAAATGGCCTACCCCTTATTCTTAAACTGTGGCCCCTTGTTCTGGACTCCCCCAACATTGGGAACATGTTTCCTGCCTCTAATGTGTCCAATCCCCTAATTATCTTATATGTTTCAATAAGATCCCCCCTCATCCTTCTAAATTCCAGTGCATACAAGCCTAATTGCTCCAGCCTTTCAACATACGACAGTCCCGCCATTCCGGGAAGTAACCTAGTGAACCTACGCTGCACGCCCTCAATAGCAAGAATATCCTGGGTGTGCTTGTCATAGAGTGATACAGTGTGGAAGCAGGCTCTTCGGCCCAACTTGCCCACACCGGCCAACAATGTCCCAGCTGCACTAATCCCACTTGCCTGTGCTTGGTCCATATCCCTTCAAACCTGTCCTATCCATGTACCTGTCGAACTGTTTCTTAAACGAAGGGATAGTCCCAGCCTCAACTGCCTCTTCTGGCAGCTTGTTCCATACACCCACCACCCCTTGTGTGAAAAAAGTTACCCCTCAGATTCCTATTAAATCTTTTCCCCTTCACCTTGAACCTATGTCATCTGGTCCTCAATTCCCCTACTCTGGGCAAGAGACTCTGTGCATCTACCCGATTTATTGCTCTCTTGATTTTGTATTTTAATTTTGATACCTTCGATTTGTACCAGCATCTGCAGTTATTTTCCTACACAACTTGCCACTCTTGATTTTGTACATCAGTCACTGAAAGTAAGCATGCAGGTACAGCAAGCAGTGAAAAAAACTAATTGCATGTTGGTCTGCATTGCAAAAGGATTTGAGTTTGTGAGGAAGGAGGTCCTACTGCAGTTGGGCAGGGCCCTGATGAGACCACACCTGGAGTATTGTGTGCAAGTTTGGTCTCCTAATTTGAGGAAGGACATTATTGCTATTGAGGGAGTGCAACGGAGGTTCACCAGGTTAATTCCTGGGATGGCGGGACTGACGTATGATGAAAGAATGGATCGACTGGGCTTGTATTCACTGGAATTTAGAAGGATGAAAAGGGGTCTTATAGAAACATAAAATTCTTTAAGGATTGGGCGGACTAGATGCAGGGAAAATGCTTCCAATGTTGGGGGAAGTCCAGAACCAGGGGTCACAGTTTAAGAATATAGGGTAGGCCATTTAGGACTGAGATGAGGAAAAGAGTTCCAGAGAGTTGTGAATCTGGAATTCTCGGCGACAGAAGGCAGTGGAGGCCAATTCACTGGATGTTTTCAAGAGAGAGTTAGATTTGGCTCTTAGGGCTAAAGGAATCAAGGGATATGGGGGAAAAAGCAGGAACGGGGTACTGATTATAGATGATCAGCCATGATCAATCATATTGAATGGCGGTGCTGACTCGAAGGGCCGAATGGCCTACTCCACCTATTTTTCTATGTTTCTAATTTATTTTGGAAATTATGATTTTGGGGTAAATATTGGTCATGACACCAGAGCCATGTAACTTTTCAAATGTAGCACTCTGGGATCTATGACATTCACTTCAGGTGATGGATGTGGCTTAAGTTTCACATTTTACGGGGAAAAATGGCACCTCCAGCTGTGCAGTTCTCGACAATATTGCACTGAATTGTAGGTGTATTCATTTTTTGTTTCCGTCTTTGGACCGGGAGTTGAACTGCACCGTGTGATTTGGAAAGGGGGCATCTGCTAACATGTTGCATCCTAAATTTGTGGTATATAAATGATATTCAAATACTATTCAGAAACTAAACTATGAGATATGTGAGCTGTTTAGCTGTCTGCTCTATCGTCATGTTCTTAAAAGCATTTTTTAATATTGCTCCCAGAGAGAGAAATAGCACATTTATCTTTTGCCTTTTCCCATCTCCTGCATTGGTTCTATTGGTACTCTGCTGCTTTGTGCAAAAGACCTGTCCTAGTGAATATTGACCAAACTGGGTCACATGATTATCCCTTGTCCAGGATGTTTCAGTATGTCCATTCAACTGATGTGGCCAGATATCAATGAGTGGTGACTTGGATTCTGAGTTCTCCTATCTTCTAATCTGCACACATGAAGACCATGTAGTGAATGAACACGAGTTGCTTTTGGTCTATTGCTTGATGTTCGCAATTGTGTCCTGACTTGTATATTGTACTTTCTCTTCAGCAAAACTGGTATTGCTGTTGATACCATCATCAATCAGAAGAGATTCAATGAAGGCACCGATGAGAAGAAGAAACTGTACTGCATCTATGTTGCTATTGGTCAGAAGAGATCCACTGTGGCTCAGCTGGTCAAGAGACTAACTGATGCTGGTAGGTTTGACTTGCCAATGCCAAAATGCCCAAGGGAATTTGGAAAAGACAAGACAATGCTGTTGGGATTTTTGAGAAAGTAAATAGGATAGACAAAGGAGGTGGATGTAGTTTACCTGGATTTTCAGATAGTCTTTGATAAGGTGCTGCCCGTAAGACTGCTAAAGAAGATGAGAGCCCATGATATTAGAGGGATGATGCTAACATGGATAGAAGGGTCGCTGAATGGCAGAAGGCAAAGAGTGATAATAAAGGGGGCTTTTTCTGGTAGGATTGAAGGCGTAGGCTACTTTCTAAATGGGGAGAGGATGCAGAAATCTGAGGTGCCAAGGGACTTGGGAGTGTTGGTGCAGGATTCCCAAAAGGTTCATTTGCAAGTTGAATCGGTAGTGAGGAAGGCAATTGCAATGTTAGCATTTATTCCAAGAGGACTGGAATATAAAAACAGGGGTGTAATGCTGAAGCTTTATAAGGCACTGGAGTATTGTGAAAAGTCCTAATTGAAACTTGCGGTATAGTGTAAGACCTGGATATGGAAAGGATGTTTCCATGAGTGGGAGATATTGGGACCAGGTTTTATTCTATCAGCATAAAAGGACCTACCTTTAGAAGGGAGATGAGGAGGAATTTCTTTAGTCAAACGGTTTTGAATCTGGAATTCATTGCCGCAAAATGACTGTGGAGGAGATGTCATTGGGTATTTTTAAAGCAGATTGATTTATGCGTATTTTTGATTAGTATGTGTGTCAAAGGTTATGGGTAGAAGACGGGAGAATGGGGTTGAGAGGGAAAGATAGATCAGCCATGATTGAACAGTGGGCAAGATTTGATGGGCCAAATGCCCTAGTTCTGTCCTTATGGCTTATGAAGAATTATCTCCTACATTTGCATCAAAGTACAGTTAAGGTCTTGGAGATTTGATGGAAATTGTAATAATATTCCATCTTGAAGACAGAATTAATGCTTAAGCAATGGTAATGTTTAAAACCAAAGTCTGTTCTAAATGAGGTAAGATGCACTGACCCCAATGGATAATTCTGTAAGCTTTACTAGCTTGTTGCTCATGAGCACTGACACCATGCTGATGCTACTCTTCATAGAGTCAGAGCACGGAAACAGTATAACTCATTACGACACCAAGTTACTTTTGCCTTCGCAAAAGACTTGAACCTCCATCTGCCAGTTGTTTCTGAAATGCTGCAATATCGACATCGAATATTTACAACTGTCAATCAATCATAACTGTCCCATTCCGAACTACATTGTTGTCACTGCCTGTCCTAAAGATCCTGTGGATAGTGCTGGTGTATAGTAATTCAAAAGTAGATAGGAATAATCAGGAAAAATAGTAGAATATCTCTATTGTTGGAATATCAAACTCTTCTACTTGTTTTCCAGATGCAATGAAGTACACCATTGTGGTCTCTGCCACAGCCTCTGATGCTGCTCCACTACAGTACCTGGCTCCATATTCTGGCTGCTCAATGGGAGAGTATTTCAGAGACAATGGCAAACATGCACTTATCATCTACGATGACTTATCTAAACAGGTCAGTACATTTTTACTGCAGTTGATCGACAGCCATTGCTTTAGAATCCTAGTCATAGAGCTATACAGCATGGAAACAGGATCTTCAGCCCAGCTCTTTCCATCCCAGCCAAGTTGTCATTCTAGGCATGTCTCATTTGTCTGCATTTGACCCATATCCCTCTAAACCCTTTACGTCCAAATGTCTTTTGAAAGTCGTGTGTGTATCTGCTTCCACGCTTCCTCTGGCAGCTTGGCCTGGATATGGACTACATTATGCTGCGAAACAGATTCCCCTGAAATCCGTCTTAAATCTCTCCCCTCTCACCTTAAGCCTAAGCCCTTTGGTTTTAGAATCCTCTACCCAAGGAAAAGGCCTGTGAGCATTCACTTTATCCACTCTCCTCATGATTTTATTTACTCCCATAAGGTCACCCCTCAGCTTCTACACTCAAAGTCCCAGCCTCTCCCTATCACTCAAGCAAGGAAATCCAACCAACATCCTAGTGAATCTGTTCTGCGCCCCTTTCAACTTAATGACATCCTTCATTTAGCTGGGGGAACGGAACTCTGAAGTGACATGCAATAGCTCTTGTAACGGTTAGAATTGGCTAATTCAGTGGCGAACGAGAAAGCGTTATCCACAATGGCACATACTAATCCAGATGAAAGCTTTCATAACTGCTACATTCAGTTATTGGGATCTCTTTGAAATAGACCCACTTGAAAATGAATATGGAGAAGCTCAGTTTTGATGAGCAGTTACTAGTTTGACATAATTTTCTCAGTGGCTGAATTAAGAGCAGATAGGATCTTCAAAGGGAGTTGGTGAGGCTGATTGTGACCTTGCTACTTAGTTTCATCTGGATTAGTATGTGCCATTGTGGATAACTGCAATATATCATTTAATCAAATCCTTAACACTGAATACAATGAACACAATGTACTTGAAACTTGTAATGACCATTGCCAATATCTCACTTTCCTCATTCTGCAGGCTGTTGCCTACCGCCAAATGTCCTTGCTTCTACGCCGCCCCCCAGGGCGAGAGGCCTACCCTGGTGATGTGTTCTACCTACACTCGCGTCTGCTGGAGAGAGCAGCCAAGATGAACGATAACTTTGGTGGTGGCTCCCTTACAGCTCTCCCTGTCATTGAGACTCAGGCTGGTGATGTGTCCGCTTACATTCCAACCAATGTCATCTCCATCACTGATGGTCAGGTGAGTTATTGATGCGCAGGTTGTTCTACACACCTTTTGAAGAGTTGAAAAGTGAATCTTTGCATGGGAGAGGAAATGCAATGTAAACCCCTTTCAGACAATAACTGATTTTTTCATTAATGGAGACTGGTTGTCTCCGTTAAGTGTGCTGGGAATACATTTGTCTCATTAGTAACCACTTTTGGATACAGGATAAGCCTCTGAATATTTTTCTTAAACTGGTGTTAAAAATACAATTAAATCAATATTTTGCATTCAGTTTTCAAAGGAGATATTGTTACAGCACTAGACACCATCCATAACGTAACCTTATGAACAGCTTGTTTCTGTGCCTAGAATTTTTCTTGTACAGTAATGTATCTTGCTTCCTCTAATTTGTGTACTCTAGATCTTCTTGGAAACTGAATTGTTCTACAAGGGTATCCGTCCAGCCATTAACGTGGGTCTGTCTGTGTCCCGTGTGGGATCTGCTGCACAGACCAAAGCCATGAAACAGGTATTAATTGGGTTGTTTTTGCCTGAATCGTTTTGATCACTGCTGGGTAATTAGGAGCAATGCAAAATTCTTCCCCTTGAGAATTTGATCCTTATTGGTTCACTTTCATTTCATTTATTTTAAACTTTGCAGATACTTGGACTGGATTTATTGGGAATTATTGCTATATGGTAGGGTTCTGTCTCTAACTTTTGAACCATAAAAAGTATAAATATTAATGAGAAAATGTTAATTCCAATGCAAGGCTTCATTGATAGTTTCATCTTCAAAGTGAGTCTGAGTAGCATACTGCAGATGCTGGTTTATACCAAATATACCAATGTTTTGGAGCGGGTCAAGCAGCATCTTTGGAGAAAATGGATAGGCGTTGGATCAACCCGAAATGTCACCTCTCTATTTTCTCCAGAAATGTTGCCTGACCCAATGAGGTACTCCAGCACACTGTCTATCTTTAATCATTGAGATGTTTGGTGAGCATGGCATTGCAGTGTTTCTTCATGTTCCTGCTGATGCTATGCCACTGGTTTCCACCTTCACTCTTCAGATCACCGTGAATGTTGGGGGGAGCCCTTATTAACTTCCAATTCTTCGCCTTTATTGATTGCAGGTGGCTGGAACCATGAAGCTGGAGCTGGCCCAGTTCCGTGAGGTGGCAGCTTTTGCCCAGTTTGGTTCTGATTTGGATGCTGCTACTCAACAGCTGTTGAATCGTGGTGTCCGTTTGACAGAGTTGCTCAAACAGGGACAGTATGGTGAGTCCCTGTTTTGGAATTTGGAGAGATGTCTGCAATTGCCTAATTAGATTGGCTTTCTTTTCACTGATTGTGTAATTGGTTTGCTTGTTACACTGATGCCAGGTGCAACACAAATGGAGTTTCATGGAATGACAGGAAATAGTAAAATCATAAGCATGTTTGTACACAAATTCTGACTGTTTGATAATTTTCTATCAAGGAGCTTTTTGGGTCTGGAGGATACTGCCTAGAAGGTTTGAGGTCTTTTAAAGTATTTGCATGAGCACTGAATATACCATTGGTTACAGAAGCATTAATTTGGAGGCAGAAATAGAATTAAGCTCATAGTTTTGTTTCAGTGGGAAATAGCCTGAGTAGCTTCTTTCTATAAACCTGGCTCCAATATGTTGCCAGATATCCCCAGATGTTGGATATCTTTCCACCATACCTTTGTCGCAATACATGTCTGAAGAAGGGTCTCGAACCGAAACGTCACCAGAGATGCTGCCTGTCCCGCTTAGTTACTCCAGCTTTTTGTGTCTATCTTCAGAATATTAGAAATCAAGTTTGCAAATTAAGAATGAGAAAACTCGCAGGTTTTGAAGGATATGGGGCAAACGCGACAGGTGAGACTGGCGTAGATGGGGCATCTTGGCTGGCTTGGGCAAATTGAGCTGAAGGGCCCATTTCTGTGCTGTATGATTCTGACACTTAACTTTATGACCATTCAGAACAGAAACAGGCCCTTGCACTCTCATCCATGCCAACTAGGTTTTATAGCTGAGATTCCATAACCCTCTAAAACATTTTCTATCCATATACCTGTCTAAATGTCGCCGTTGAACATGCCACTACAGCTTCCTCTGGCAGTTTGTCTTTTCAACCTTTACTTAGAAAATGTAGAAACATCTTCATAAATGAAGCCTAGGGAATGCTGATGCATTAGAAAATAATAATTATTGTGGAGCTATTAACAAAAAATATTCAGTTAATCTTGCTGCAGAGGGGCAGTAGAGATGTTGGAATTAGAAGAAATTACAACAAGATTTCAAACTAAGTCAGCTCGAAGTCTACTGTGACCTTTGGTATGTCAGCTGCTGTAACAACCTCCACTTTGCCTTGGTGTTGTGCTGAGTTGGTGGGGGAGGGGGGTTGATTCTTTGGACAGTGACCAGGTAATTTTCATTTTGCAGCAAACTCGTATACTTTTCAACAGATCTTGATCTTTAATTCTTTTGGATGTCCATGTACCTCCACACCTATAAGCCCCTGTGTCGCCTTCCACCCCCCTTCTCCCCTCCCCTTTATATGGCTATGGTAGTTTTGCACTGACCTGATGCAGGGTCTCAACCCAAAGTGTTGAACATTCTCCCTATCGGTGCTAAACTACTGAGTTACTCTTGCAGCTTGTTTTTTGTTTGAATTGTTTTATTGCTGATTTATTGTCTCGCCACCTCAATTGCCTAATCACAGAATGTGGTGGTTCTCCAGTACAGTTGCGGTTGATTTCATCTTCACTCAAATAGTTTTGAGGAGAGTCTCAGCCATCAATCACCAAAGCTATTTGTTGCAGCGGTGATTATAGTTGTGCAGTCTTACTGCTCATAAACAAGATGGAGATGTCAAAGGTTCATTTCGAGAATTTTTGCCAGATTGTGGAGTAAATCTTGCATTTCCTTTCCAGTTCCCATGGCTATCGAAGAACAGGTGGCAGTTATTTTTGCTGGAGTCAGAGGTCATCTGGATAAAATAGAGCCCAGCAAGATCACGAAGTTCGAGCCAGCTTTCTTAGCCCATATGAAGAGTCAGCACCAGGATGTCTTGACAACAATCAGGTAAATGTGTCATTTGAACAGATTCCTCCACCCCACCCATTAAATAAACGTTTAAAATGTATTTTGCTATTGTTGGGTTTGAACCAATGTCTTTCAAGTTAAAAATCTATCCTGCTACGAGAAATAACATTTGAGTTCTTTAACTGGACAAATTTTTGTTTTTCACACATTTTCACACATTTTTGTGAATTGGCTGCTTTTTAAAAAGTGTCTTTTTTTGTATCATTCTGGTGCATTTCCTTTGCCAAAGGGTGTATCCAGAACTGGAATATTTTTCCCAACTGAGGTCAAACGAGTTATTTAAACATTTTTTTGTTTTAGTAGACTCCATCGCTTTTAAATCCCTCCCGTGTAGTTATCCTTATCAGAATTGCAATCACATATGTTTGTGTCTTTTTTAATTGCACTGTCTGAATACATATCCACTCAACACCTCTTGGACTAGTTTTCATGTCTTTGTGGATCCAGTATCTGAACTACTCTTATTTTCTTTTATTAAAGGACTGAAGGTCAAATCAACAAAGATATGGAAGCCAAGCTGAAGCAGATTGTTATAGACTTCTTGTCCACCTTTGAAGCATAAACTTGATCTTGTCTGTTGATCAGGCTTGTTAATGTTTTGCTGACATCCTGATTCCTCCATGATCTGTTGGAGAGCAGTGTTTGCTCTTGTGTAAAATGTACAGAAGATTTTCTCTTCAGAGAATAAAATATTCCATTCAAATCCTGGAGCTTAGCCTTTTTCCTTGTGTATACATTTGAGGTGGAGAAAGTTTGCGCTCATAAAAAAAACATGATTAAGGACAAAAGCTGATACCAACAATGCTTGCCAATTTGAATTTATTGAACCCTACCTCTATGGTATCAGTACCACATGAATGGTTTCATGTATTGCTTCATACTTGCAGTGGTCATTTATGAATATCTATATACTAAAACTCTCGTTTGTTTGTTCCTGAACTACAGCCAAAATGATACACAATAGCGCAACAATTTTAGGCCACCTTACTCACTGTCATCCCTTTGGTGCTGATGGAAGAAGTTTCATTGAAATTGGTGTTATATATTTAAAGTTATTCACATTTTAAAGTTTAAATCTCCTAGGGAGGGGAGCAGGGAGGATAAGGGGGGTTTAGGGGGGTGGGGGGGGGGGGGAGAGGGGATGAGGGGAGGGGGAGGAGAGGGTGCTGCACCAATGCAGGCGAGGTTTGGGCCCAACGGGTCCACTTGGTCTAGTAAAATATAAAATTCTGAGAGATGGCTGAAAGTGGATAACATTTTGCTTTCAACTCAATGTGACCATTTAGTTTGACAAACACAAAAATGCAAGAACCTTCATAAATGTAACCTGACATACAGTGCCCTCCATAATGTTTGGGACAAAGACCCATTATTTATTTATTTACCTCTGTACTCCACAATTTGAGATTTGTAATAGAAAAAAATCACGTGGTTAAAGTGAACATTGTCAGATTTTAATAAAGGCCATTTTTATACATTTTGGTTTCACCATGTAGAAATTATAGCAGTGTTTATATATAGGTGTCCCCCGTCCCCCCCCATTTCAGGGCACCATAATGTTTGGGACACAGTAATGTCATGTAACTGAAAGTAGTCATGTTTAGTATTTTATTGCATATCCTACGGGACTGAACAGCGCCCGGTGCGGCTCGGCCGCGGGGTCTTTCCATCTCCTTGCGGGGGCTGTGCCGGTCAGTCGCCTCGGTAGGGGTCAAGTTGTCTGTACGTGGGAGGGGCATGGGGGAAGAGAGAGGGGAAGTTTTTTTGCCTCCATCACAGTGAGGGGGTGTTTGGAATCACTGTGATGGATGTTTGTGTTGGGGTTGTGTCTTGTGTTTTTTTTTTGTACTGGCTAAGTAATCTCGTTCTGTACGAATGACAAATAAAGCTATTTTGGATTTTTTTTTTGGATTTGGATGCAATGACTGCTTGAAGTCTGCAATTAATGGACATCACCAGTTGCTGTGTGTCTTCTCCGGTGATGCTCTGCCATGCCTGTATTGCAGCCATCTTTAGCTTATGCTTGTTTTGGGGGCTTGTCCCCTTCAGTTTTCTCTTCAGCATATAAAAGGCATGCTCAATTGGGTTCAGATCGGGTGATAAATTTGGCCACTCAAGAATTGACCATTTTTTAGTTTTGATAAACAATAGACAATAGACAATAGGTGCAGGAGTAGGCCATTCGGCCCTTCGAGCCAGCACCGCCATTCAATGTGATCATGGCTGATCATTCTCAATCAGTACCCCGTTCCTGCCTTCTCCCCATACCCCCTGACTCCGCTATCCTTAAGAGCTCTATCTAGCTCTCTCTTGAATGTATTCAGAGAATTGGCCTCCACTGCCCTCTGAGGCAGAGAATTCCACAGATTCACAACTCTCTGACTAAAAAAGTTTTTCCTCATCTCGGTTCTAAATGGCCTACCCCTTATTCTTAAACTGTGGCCCCTGGTTCTGGACTCCCCCAACATTGGGAACATGTTTCCTGCCTCTAACATGTCCAACCCCTTAATAATCTTTATTGCTTTAGCGGTATGTTTGGGATCATTGTCTTGCTGTAGAATGAACTGCTGGCCAATGAGTTTTGGGGCATTTGTTTGAACTTGAGCAGATAGGATATGTCTGTACACTTCAGAATTCATTATGCTACTATTATTGGCAGTTGTATCATCAATGAATAGTGAGCCAGTACCTTCAGCAGCCATACATGCCCAGGCCATTCGGTGCTGGCTCGAAGGGCCAAATGGCCTCCTATTTTCTATGTTTCATAACACCCCCCCCACTGTGTTTCACAGATGAGGTGGTATGCTTTGGATCTTGGGCAGTTCCTTCTCACCTCCATACTTTGCTCTTGCCATCACTCTGATATATGTTAATCTTCATCTCATCTGTCTGCAAGACCTTTTTCCAGAACTGTGGTTGCTCTTGGCAAACTAACCTGCCCATCCTATTTTTGCAGCTAACCAGTGGTTTGCATCTTGCAGTGTAGCCTCTGTATTTCTGTTCATGAAGTCTTCTGTGGACAGTGGTCATTGACAAATCCACACCTGACTCCCGAGGAGTGTTTCTGATCTGTCGGACAGGTGTCTGGGGATTTTTCTTTATTATCGAGAGAATTCGTCTGACATCAGCTGTGGAGGTCTTCCTTGGCCTGCCAGTCCCTTTGCAATTATTAAGCTCACCAGTGCTCTCTTCTTTATGATGTTCCAAATAGTTGATTTTGGTAAGCCTAATGTTCGGTTGATGTCTTTAACAGATTTATTCTTGTTTCTCAGTCACAATGGCTTCTTTGACTTTCACTGGCACAACTTTGGTCCTCATGTTGATAAACAGCAATAAAAGTTTGCAAAGGTGATGGAAAGACGAGGTGCTGAGAGCTCTCTTATACCTGCATTAAGGAGGCAATTAAACACCTGAGCAATTATAAACGCCTGTGAAGCCATGTGTCCCAAACATTATGGTGCCCTGAAATGGGGGGACTATGTACAAACACAGCTTTAATTTCTACATGGTGAAACCAAAATGTATAAAAATGGCCTTTATTAAAATCTGACAATGTGCACTTTAACCACATGTTGAAACAAAGACCAGAATACGAACAGAAGGTATGAGACAGGTTCAGTGTATTTTGTTTAAAGATTTCGCGCAGAAACCAGCCCGTCCAAGTCTGCACCGACCAGCGATCCACACACATTAACACTATCCTACACACACTAGCGACAATTTACATTTATACCAAGCCAATTCACCTACATGCCTCTAAATCTGGAGTATGGGAGAAAACCGAAGATCTTGCAGAAAACCCACGCAGGTCACGGGGAGATCGTACAAACTCCGTACAGACAGCACCTGTAGTCGGGATCGAATCCGCGTCTGGTGCTGCAAGCGCTGTAAGGCAGCAACTCTACTGCTGCGCCACCGTGCCGCCCGTAAAGGTATGAAGAGTTGTGGATTGTGAAAGGGGGGGGAGGAAAGAGGCTGGAGTGGGAAGGTGGGTGTGGTGGAGGGGCGACAAAGGTGGGAGTGGGGGCAGAGGGGAGGGAATAGGCGGGAGAGAGGAGTCGCAGTGTGGGAGCAAAGGAGGGAGGTTGGGGGATGGGGTGGGTGTAGTTAGAAGTTACCTAAAATTGTAGAACTCAACATTCGTACTGTTGCATTTTAAGGTATCCAAGCGAATATGAGATGTTATTCCTCCAGTTTGTGTGTATGGCCTCACTTTGGCAACGGAGGAGACCCAGGACAGAAAGGTTAGCTTGGGAACGGGAAGAGGGGGGTTAAAGTGGTTAGCAACTGGGCGATCCAGTGGGCCTCAGCAACACGGCCCATTACCGATACAAATACAGATGCTTTCTAGTGGTGTGCCCTGTGCCTAGTGGTGTGCCTCAGAGTTCTGTACTGGGCCCGTTACTGTTTGTCGTCTGTGAGTTGGATAAGAACGTACATGGCAAGATTAGCAAGTTTACAGATGATACAAAAGTAGGTGGTTTTGCAGATAGTGAAGATGGTTGTGAAAAATTGCAGCAGGATCTGGATCGATTGGCCAGGTGGACTGTGGAATGGTTTATGGAATTTAATATAGAGAAGTGTGAGGTGATGCATTTTGGGAAGCCTAACATGGGCAGGACCAACAAAGTGAATAGTAGGACTCTGGGGAATGTTGTGGAGCAGAGGAATCTAAGAGTGCAGGTGCATGGTTCCTTGAAGGTCCAGTCACATGTAGATAGGGTGGTCAAAAAGGCTTTTGACGCATTGGTCTTCGTCAGTCAGAGTATTGTATAGAAATTGGGAGCTCATGTTACAATTACATAAGATGTTGGTGAGGCCGCATTTAGAGTATTGTGTTCAGTTCTGGGCACCATGTGAAAGGAAAGATGTTGTCAAGCTGGAAATGTTACAGAGAAGATTTACAAGGATGTTGCCAGAACTAGAGGGTCTGAGCTATAGGGAGAGCTTGAGTAGGTTGGGACTCCTTTCCTTGGAGCGCAGGAGGATGAGGGGTAATCTTATAGAGGTATACAAAATCATGAGAGGAATAGATCAGGTAGATGCACAGTGTCTCTTGCCCAGAGTAGGGGAATCGAGAACCTGAGGACATAGATTTAAGGTGAAGGGGTAATATTTAATCTGAGGGTTAACATTTTCACACAAAGGGTGGTAGGTGTATGGAACAAGCTGCCAGAGGAGGTAGTTGAGGCTGGGACTATCCCAACGTTTAAGAAACAGTTAGACGAGTGCATGGATAGGACAGGTTTGGGGGGATATGGGCCAAACACAGGCAGGTGGGACTAGTGTAGCTGGGACATGTTGGCCGATGTGGGAGAGTTAGGCCGAAGGGCCTGTTTCCACACTATATCACTCTGTGACTCTATGACTTGTCCATGCATGACCAAAAAGGGTGCAAGGAGTTAAGAGTCAGGAGTCCTGGTGTTGTATTATCGTCTGATGTCCTAAAAGGAACAATGAAATGCTTACTTGCAGCAGTACTACAGATATATAAACATAGTACTCAGTGGACACCATAATAAACAACAAAAGGAAGTTCAATATATTTTAAGAAACAATATAGTACAAAGACAAAAGCAAAGCCCCTCAGCCTTAGTGCAATCAAGGCAGTTCAGTTATTCTCAGAGTTAAACCTGTTCACCAGCAGAGGGGGATAATGTATTAACTTTAAATTTCCCTACTACACATTTTGCTAACCTGATTTGCATGTTATATGTTTTGGTTGTAAAAAAACAAAATACTCAGGAGTCAAAATTCTAGTTATCAGGAATCATTGAGGTTGTGTGTCTCTAGGTTAAAGTTAGGTGGAAAGTAAAGCTTCTCTCTCACTGATTCCCAGAGATACATTGGAGGTTAGTTTACCTAGATATTATCAAAGTTTTGAAAGTAGTTGTATAGGAAGGAACTGCAGGTGCTGGTTTAAACCGAAGATAGACACAATGCTGGAGTAATTCAGCCGAACAGGCAGCATCTCTGGAGAGAAGGAATGGGGGACGTTTCGGGTTGAGACCCTTCTTCAGACAATTATATTCTGTCTTCACATGAAACTCATCGAGTAAGTAGTTCGCAGTAATGATAAATACATCAAGTGCAAAAACAGCAGAATGGTGCAAGATTGTTGAGCAAAATCTGAGGAGTGCAAAAAAAATTAAAGCAAATGATGGAATAACTGAATGAGGTGGAGTTTCGGGTCGAGACCCTTCAGACTGGTGTTAGGGGAGAGGCAGATACATAGATAAGGAAATGTAAAGTGTGAAAATAGGACAAAGGGAATGAAGTTCAAGGAAAATGTAGAATAGATCATTGTTAGCTGGGAGAAGATAACAACAACAGAAAGCAAACAGTCAGAGACAGTAAGACTGGTCGGAGAACTGGGAAGAAGGAGGGATGGGGAGAGAGGAAAAGCAAGGATTACTTGACGTTACTCCTAGATATCGGCGAGACCAAGCACAGGCTTGGCAATCATTTCGCTGAACACCTCCGCTCAGTCTACCTAAACCTACCTGATCTCCCAGTTGCTAAACACTTTAACTCCCCCTCCCATTCTCATACTGACCTTTCTGTCCTGGGTCTCCTCTATTGTCAGAGTGAGGCCCAGCGCAAATTGGAGGAACAGCACCTCATATTTTGCTTGGGCAGCTTACATCCCAGCGGTATGAACATTAAACCTTGCTTTTCCACACCCTGTTGTGGGAAAGATGTTAAGCTGGAAAGGGTGCAGAGAAGATTTACAAGAATATTGCCATGACTTGGCCTGAGCTATAGGGAGAGGTTGAGTAGGCACAGACTTTATTCCTTGGAGTGTAGGAGGATGAGGGGTGAAGTCGGTTCAAGTCTACACACAACGGGTGTCAAAGGTTATAATAATGATAATAATAAACATTTATTTTATATGGCGATTTTCCAAGTGCTCAAATACGCTTTAAAAAAACAGTCATGACATAAAAACAAACAGACGAACTATCCTGACGGAGAAGCGGCGAACAAATAGCGCCAGCGTCCTCTCACGTCAGGGTCCGGCAGTAGACAATAAAAACACAAGACACACAATTACAATTTTAACACAAACAGCCATCACAGTGATTGCTCCAGGTACACCCTCACTGTGATGGAAGGCAAATAAAAGTCTTATCTCCTCCTTATTCTTCTCCCGTGGTGCCACGAGGCGACCGAGGCTCCCGACTTTTGAAACCCCCACCGTGCGATGAAAAGTCCCAGGGCCGAGCCGAGCAGGCCGATGGGGAGAAGGCAGGAAAATGGGATCAGGAGGCAGAGATCAGCCATGATTAAATGGCGGAGTGGACTCGATGGGCCGAATGGCCCAATTCTACTATAACCTGTGAACTTGTGAAGTTCCAGCTCCCTATGTGCAAGAAGAGGGAGAAGAACCAGATCATAAAAATAAATACATATTTAAAATGTACATATTGATGGTACAGTGGATGGTACAGTAGACTGAGCACAAGTATGTTGGACTGGCAGAGCTGATTGTTTTACTTGGCAGCAGATTCCGATCCTGACATCTGCTCATATTTTCCTTCAATGTTCACTCTACTGGTGAAGGACCCATTTTTAGAAATGCTTTCCCATGACTCCTATCATTTGAATCTGAAGAAAATAAAACATTGACTAAAAATATTACAGGAGGGAGGAAACTCTGCCTCAGCACAAATCACGGTGGAAGCAGCTGGGCTGCTGTGGTTCAGAGACACCGCTGTGATTACAGAAGAGGAGGTGAGGTACAAGCTGACAGGTTGAATAACCAGGACATGAAGCTAAAAGTAGAAATAAAGAACCGCAAAAGCTGGTTTATACCAAAGATAGACACAAAATGCTGGAGTAATTCAGCAGCATCTCTGGAGAAAAGGGATAGGTGAAGTTTCGGGTTGGGACGCTTCTTTAGACTGAAAGTACCTTTCATTTCAGCAGTGTGCAAGAGTTGGTTGCCGACCTGAAGAAGTGGGGTGAACACAGCACTGTCGTTGTCAATAGAGCTGCTGCAAAGATGGTTCCTTGGTTTCAAGAGAGAGTTAGATTTAGCTCTTAGGGCTGAAGGAATCAAGGGATATGGGGGGAAAAGCAGGAACGGGGTACTGATTCTAGATGATCAGCCATGATCATCTTGAATGGCGGTGCTGGCTCCAAGGGCCGAATTGCCTACTTTTCTATGTTTTAGTTGCACCTATTTTTCAATGCTTCTATCAATATCACCAACAAACTAACTTGTTCCCTTCACATTAACGCAGTGATCGTGAAAGCACATCAGCGTATTTAGTTTCTTAGGCATCTGAGAAGATTCTACATATCCACAAGGATTCTCCCAACCTCCTATGGATGCCCGACTCCATCTGGCTGGGTGCATCTTCGCCTGGTATGGTATCTGCTCTACGCTTGACCACCTGAACATGCAGAGAGTGATGAACAAATCACCATCCATCACGGGCTTTCATCCAACCCATATTCATGATGCGTTGCATCAGGAAGGTTAGAGGTATCATCAACGATTAATGCCACCTTGGTCATTACTGGCCCTGGGAGAAGATACAGGAACTTGAAAACCCAGATATTCAGACAAGAACAATGTTTTCCCCACTGCGATCACACTCCTGAACCAATCACCTCTTCCTGGAGGTCTGCCACATACTCTTTCTTTAAACTCGACCTCATTCAGTTATTCCATCATTTACTTTAATTTTTTTTGCACTCCTCAGATTTTGCACGACAATCTGGCACCATTCGGCTGTTTTTGCACTTGTTGTATTTATCATCACTGGATACTGGTTACTCTATGATGAGAAGATGGGATATGATTGTCTGAAGAGCCGAAATGTCACCCATTTTTTCTCTCCAGAGATGCTGCCTGCCCGCTGAGATACTCCAGCTTTTTGTGTCTATCTTCGGTTTAAACCAACATCTGCAGTTCCTTCCGACACATATGATTATACCCTGGTGTATATGGCAATAAACTAATATGAATCTAAATATATATTTTTCAGATTCCTAGTACTTGCAGTGTTTTATATTTCCAGTGGATATCTTACAATTTACTTTTCTTCTCATTTTCCTTTTTGTTCCTCTTTTCTTACTTCCATCACCTCCAGCACATTATCTCAGCCAGTAGCACCACAACTTTAATCTCTTTGCCCGCCACCCCATCACAGATATTCCTTTGTTCTTCCCGCCTCCTTCTCGCGGTTTCTCAATTCTGATATAAGGTAATAATTTTCAGGAATATTAAAACATAAGAAAAAAATTGCAGAAAGTTGTGGACGTAGCCCAGCCCATCACACAAACCAACCTCCCTTCCATTGGTTCCATCTTTAGTTTAGTTCAGTTTAGTTAGTTTCGTTTATTGTCACGATACTGAGGTACAGTGAAAAGCTTTTTTGTTACGTGCTATCCAGTCAGCAGAGGGACTATACATGATTACAACCAAGCCGTCTACAGTGTACAGGTGCACGAGATTGGGAATAACGTTTAGTTCAAAATTAAGTCCATTTAGTCCAAAGTGCAAGATAGTCCGCGGGTCTCCAATTAGGTAGATGGTAGTTCAGGGCTGCTCTCTAGTTGGTGATAGGATGGTTCATTTGCCTGGTAACAGCTGGGAAGAAACTGTCCCTGAATCTGGAGGTGTGCGTTTTCACACTCTTGCCTGATGGGAGAGGAGAGAAGAGGGAGTGGCTGGGATAAGACTCGTCCTTGATTGTGCTGGTGGCATATGTATGTACATCCATGTACCTGTCTAAATGCTTCTTAAATGTTGCAATGGCACCTGCCTCAACTAACTCCTCCTGCATTTCGTCTCATACACCCACCACCCTTTGTGTAAAAAGTTACCCCTCAGATTCCTTTCATATCGTTCCTCACTCACTTTAAAATTGTAAGGATTACAATTTAGATAATATTCTTCTTTTATATTTTTTCTTTCAAAGTGAATAATTTCTCTTTTTTCCCGTATTGTACTCCATTTGCCAGAACTTTGATTATTATTTATCTAAATTTCTTGGTAGCTTCCTTATATCCTCCTTATAATTAACTTTCCTACCCACCTTTAGGTTTACAGCACATTTAGCAACTCTACCTTTAGTGCCTGCATCCAATTCATTTATATAAATTGTAAAAATCTGAGTCCTCAGCAGAGATCCCTGTGGCTTATCATTCATTGTATTTTGCCAACCTGAAAAGGGTAGTTTATACCATATCCTTGTTTTCTGTTATCCAGCTAATCGTCTATCCATGCCAAGAAGTTACCTCCTAAGCTATCTTTACACAATATTCTTTAATGCAACTTATCAACTTTATAAACTCCGTCCTTTATAAACTCCACTGGCTCCCCATCCCCCAGAGAATCCAGTACAAAATCCTCCTCATAACCTACAAAGCCCTCCATAACCTGGCCCCATCCTACCTGACCGACCTCCTCCACAGGCACACTCCCACCTGCACCCTCCGCTCTGCCGCTGCCAATCTCCTATCCCCCCACATCCGGACTAAACTCAGATCCTGGGGGGACAGGGCTTCCTCCATCGCTGCTCCCACCCTATGGAACTCATTACCCCAAACCGTTAGAGACTCCCCCACACTCACCACATTCAAAACATCGCTGAAGTCTCACCTGTTCAGTACTGCCTTCAACCACTGAAGGTCACCTCACCTACTGTCTCCTTTCTCTGTTCATTTATTTATTTACTTATTTATCTATTTATTAATTTCCCTATGTTCTCAAAATCTCTGTAAAGCGTCTTTGAGTATATGAAAAGCGCTATATAAATAAAATGTATTATTATTATTATTATCAATTGCCTCTGGAAATCCAACATCTACTAGTTCCACTTTACCTGAAGCACTTGTTTCTTATAAACTCCTAGAGATTCATGGAGTCCAACTTGCCCACACCGATCAACATGTCCCATTTACACGAGTCCCACCTGCTTGCTTTTGGCCTACACCCCTCAAATCCTGTCCTATCCATGTACCTGGCCAAATGTTTCTTATTCAAAATGTTCTTCTTCAAATGATTCTAATAAATTGGTCTCCCTTTCACAAAGTCATATTAACTACCTTTGAATTTTTCTGTACCCTGCCCTAACATCCTTAATAATACCTTTGACTATTTTCTCTATAACAATTTTTAAGCTAAAAGGCCTGTAGTTTCCTACTTTCACCTTTAATCCAGACAGCACCCTGGTTAACCACCCTCTTCAATGTCTCCACATCCTTCCTGTGACCAGAACTGCAAACAATAATCCAAATGTGGCCAAACAAAAGGTTTCAAAAGCTGTAACATGGCTGTCTGGCTGCTAAACTCAATGCCCTAAATGATGAAGACAAGCAACCACATTTGCTTTCTTCATCCTCAGTCTACAGAAGGGTGTCGACCTGAATCGTCACCCATTCCTTCTCTCCAGAGATGCTGCTGAGTTACTCCAGCATTTTGTGTCTATCTGATGTGTAAACCAGCACTTGCAGTTCATTCTTACACATGCTATCTTTACCACTCTCTCAAGTTGTGTTACTACTTTCAGGTATTTACAGCTTGATGCTTGCCATACAGTCTTTAAAAAAAACAAAAAAACATTTAGAAGCGTTTAGATGAACATGCGAATATGCAGGGAATGGAGAACATGGATCACATGCCTCTAGAAGAGATTAATTTAATTTGGCATCGTGTTTGCCATGAACATTGTGGGCCAGAGGACCTGTTCCTGTGCTGTACTGTTCTATGTTCCATGTCGAAGCAAAGAACTGCAGATGCTGGTTAATACGCAAAAGGGCACAAAGTGCTGGAGATGCTCGGCAGGTCAGGCAGCATCTCTTTAGAATATGGATCGATGACCTTCGGGTCAGGACTGAAGCAGTCTGAAGAAGGGTCTTGACTGGAAACAACAGCTATCCATGTTCTCCGGAGATGTTGCCTGACCTACTGAGTTACTCCAGCACTTTGTATCCTTCTATGTTCTCTATTCATGGAGTCAGTATGACATGGAATCTCACATGCAACTTAAACTGACAATATGAGAGGAATTATGCATCTGAAGCATGACATGATGAAAAGATTTTCACAGCCACACTTTACACTCGGTGAAGTGCCTGGTTGCTACCATGGGAACTTGCTGATGCATGGCAGCAAGCTGCGATAAGCATCTAAGTGTTAATGACAAGGCAGAATCTGGGTTTAATATTTTGGTGGGGTACGTTTGGGCTCTGAACATGACGGTTAACTTATTTAAAGACAGAACTCAGATGTGAGACTCAAATTGTGCAAAAAATGTTAAAACCTGGAAAACCAAAATAAAGAATTGTTTTGATTTGAAGAGATTCCCAACCCAAAACATCGCCTATCCATATCCTCCAGAAATGCTGTCTGATCCACTGAGTTCCTCCAGCACATTGTAATTTAGAGTTTAGTTTAGAGATACAGTGCAGAAACAGGCCCTTCGGCCCACCGAGTCCGCGCCTTCCAGCGATCCCCCTACATTAACATTATCCTACACACTAGGGACAATTTACAATCTTTACCAAAGCCAATTAACCTGTAAGTCTTTGGAGTGTGGGAGGAAACCGGAGCACCCGGGGAAAACCCACGCGGTCACGGGGAGACAGCACCTGAAATTAGGATCGAACCCGGGTCTCTGACACTCTAAGACAGCAACTCTACTGCTAAGCCACCGTGTTGTACTCTCAGCAAGATTCCAACATCAGCAGTTTCTTGTGTCTCTGTTTTGATTATGAGTTCTAATTTCCTGATTTGATGCTTTAACTACTTCTCTTTCAATAGACAATAGGTGCAGGAGTTGGCCATTCGGCCCTTCGAGCCAGCACCACCATTCAATGTGATCCTGTTGCAGTATGACTTTAGGACTCTCTGATTTACATTCTACACATCCTCATTCCTGTGATATCAATCATCATGCCTGTACTTGTTTGCCCTGTTCCTACTGCTATGCTTGACACCACATCCGGGGCATGGTGGCACAGCGGTAGAGTTGCTGCCTTCCAACACCAGAGACGATCCTGACTACGGGTACTGTCTGTATGGGGTTTGTACATTCTCCCCGTGGGTTTTCTCCGGGATGCTCCGGTTTCCTCCAACATTCCAAAGACATACAGGATTGTAGGCTTATTGGCTTGGTCTAAATGTAAATTGTCCCTCCAGTGTTTGGAACTAGTGTTAGTGTGTGGGGATTGCCGGTCGGTGTGGACTCGGTGGGCTGAAGGGCTTGTTTCCGACCGGTATCTCTAAACTAAACTAAACTAAACTAAAATTAATTACCTAAACCCGCCTAATTCCACCAGAGCCAGTCTACCATTTGAACTCTTTCTGCCATCAGCAGAACAATATATTCATGGAATAGACACAAAATGCTGGAATAACTCAGCGGGGCAGGCAGCATCTCTGGAGAGAAGGAATGGGTGACGTTTCAGGTCGAAGCCCTTCTTCAGACAGGGGTAGTACTGCAGATCTGGCTAAATGTCAGGCACACTGGGTTTGAACATTCTCAATTGTTCAAACACAGCCCTCATGTTTAAAGTCCAATTCACAGATAATCTGGCAGGGGAGATCTTTCGCTGCATGTGCTTTTTTTAACAACGCTGCAGCCTGATCTATTTCCTGAATCTTGAATGGCAGCAACACAGTGCAGCTCCACAGACCGGGGTCAAGGTTGCTGAGAGGCCCTGGTGCCAAGCATGCACTCCAGGTGCAGAGACCACCCAGGGTGTTGCACCTAATCTTCCACAGGGCTGAGGCTGAGGGAGAATTAACAGTTCTCATAGCCAATGCTACATATGAGTTCATAAGTCCTTAGTTTAGTTTAGATGCAGTGCGGAAACAAGCCCTTCGGCCCACTGAGACCGCATCAAGCAGCAATCACTCTGTACACCAGCATTATCCTACACATTAGGGACAATTTACCAAGCTACAAACCTGTACGACTTTTTTGGAGTGTGGGAGAAACCGGAGATCGCAGAGAAAACCCACTCAGGTCACGGGGAGAACGTACAAGCTCCGTAGAGGCAGCACCCGTGGTCAGGATCGAACCCTGTCTCTGGCGCTTGTAAGGCAGCAACTCTACCGCTGTGACACCATGCCGCCCTTGGAGCAGGAGCAGAATTAGGCCATTCTGCCCATCAAGTCTACTCCGCCATTCAATCATGGCTGATCTATCTCTCCCTCCGAACCCCATTCTCCTGCCTTTTCCCTATAACCCCTGACACCCGTACTAATCAAGAATCTGTCAATCTGCACCTTAAAAATATCCATTGACTTGTCCTCCACAGCCGATTGTGGCAATTAATTCCACAGATTCACCACCGTCTGACTAAAGAAATTCCTCCTCGTCTCCTTTCTAAAGGTACATCCTTTTATTCTGAGGCTATGCCCTCTGGTCCTAGACTCTCCCACTAGTGGAAACATCCTCTCCACATCCACTCCATCCAGGCCATATGATTAACCTTATATCACCAATTTCAGTTTTCACGTGGCTTTCCTGAAAGCATCTTAAAGTCTAACTAAAACACCTACCCAGAATTAAATCACAACCAGGAAGTGTGACGTTGCCCAGACGCTGCTCCTGCATTATGGTCACACAGGTGCTGACTCTGCACATTCATTTCACTGGTTGGAAGCACCGCAAACTTTGCATCTGATGAGCAAATGTTTAACTAAGGCTAACTCATTGCTATCAGAAGGGTCAGAGGTGCAGCAGGGCAGCACAGTTGTGCAGTAGGGTGGCACAGTGGTGGAGGAGTCGGGCACAGTGGAGCAGCAGGGCAGCACAGTGGTGGTACAGCAGGGTGGCACAGTGGTGGAGCAGGGTGGCACAGTGGTGCAGCAGGGTGGCACAGTGGTACAGCAGGGTGGCACAGTGGTACAGCAGGGTGGCACAGTGGTACAGCAGGGCGGCACAGTGGAGCAGCAGGGTGGCACAGTGGAGCAGCAGGGTGGCACAGTGGTGGAGCAGGGTGGCACAGTGGTGGAGCAGGGTGGCACAGTGGTGCAGCAGGGTGGCACAGTGGTGCAGCAGGGCGGCATAGTGGTGCAGCAGCAGGGCGGCACAGTGTTGCAGCAGGGCGGCACAGTGGTGGAGGAGTCAGGCACAGGTGCAGCAGGGCGGCACAGTGGTGCAGCAGGGTGGCACAGTGTTGCAGCAGGGCGGCACAGTGGTGCAGCAGGGCGGCACAGTGGTGGAGGAGTCGGGCACAGTGGTGCAGCAGGATGGCACAGTGGTGGTGCAGCAGGGCGGCACAGTGGAGCAGCAGGGCAGCACAGTGGTGGAGCAGCACAGTGGAGCAGCAGGGCAGCACAGTGGTGGAGCAGCAGGGCAGCACAGTGGAGCAGCAGCATGGCACAGTGGTGCAGCAGTAGAGTTGCTGCCTTGCAGCGCCAGAGACCCAGGTGCAATCCTGACAACGGGTGCTGTCTGTACGGAGTTTGCACATTCTCCCTGTGACCGCATGGGTTTCACATTTGTTTCAATTACATATACCTCCTAAAACTACCACTTTGCTCAGTTTAACATTCCACAGGGCATCTCAACATCACACAACTTTCTGCCTCTGTTCAGGCTGCTTCCGTGCTTGATCTCAGCAGGTCTGGCAGCATCTGTGGAGGGAATGGACAGACGGAGTTTCATGCTGGGTCAGGACCTTTCTTTAGATCTGGGCTTTTCTTCAGATGAAGGGTTGCAGCCCGAGACGTCATCTATCCATGTCCTCCACAGATGCTGCTTGACCCGCACCATTGAGTTCCTCCAAGTCCAACAAGGTTCCAGCATCTGCAGTTTCTGGTGTCTCCATTTTACTGTTTCTGGTCTTGGTGTGCTCCCATTCCAGAGGCGTGCACACAATTCAAAATGCAGGAAACACTCAGTATCTGTGGAAATTCAGATCTAGGTTAATTCCCAGAATGTCGGGACTGTGATATTTTGAAAGACTGGAGCGACTAGTCTTGTATACACTGGAATTTAGAAGGATGAGAGGAGACCTTATCGAAACATATAAGATTATTAAAGCCAGTAAAGTCCAATCAAGGATAGTCAGAGGGTCACCAATGAGGTCGATAGTAGTTGGCGACAACAATTGGTAACAATTGGTGTATAGGGTTTGGGGTATATAGGGTGAGGGGGTGTATAGGGTGAGGGGGTTTGGGGGTATATAGGGTGAGGGGGGTATATAGGGTGAGGGGGGTATATAGGGTGAGGGGGGTATATAGGGTGAGGGGGGTATATAGGGTGAGGGGGGTTGGGGGTGTATAGGGTGAAGGGCTGGGGCTTTGTCCCGCCCCCCCTGACATCAGTCTGAAGAAGGGTCTCGACCCGAAAAGTCACCCATTCCTTCTCTCCCGAGATGCTGCCTGACCTGCTGAGTTACTCCAGCATTTTGTGAATAAATCGATTTGTACCAGCATCTGCAGTTATTTTCTGATACAATTGGTAACAAGTTTGGTCATGATTTTGTCAACCCTTTAAATGGAAAAGTGGAACTACGAGCGAGTTGTTATTTGATTGAGTTTAACATGTTTACTTTGTACTGCGGCACTTTCAGTGTAAAAAAATACCGTCCGCTGCGACAATGTGACCGTCTGAAGTTACCCGCTGCCCAAAAGCCAACCCATTGCATTGATCATTGACGGTCATTGACGTCCCTTGCCTGACCGACAGGTCAGCTCCCCACCAACTACAATACAACTATCACGTGGAGCAGAGGCAACCTATTGCCAGAGCGTTTTCTCAGGCGTTAGGACCTGGAGGTGGTGTTTTTCCGGGGAGCAGACGGCCGATGAGGAACTGAGAGGCGGAGGAGGTTGTGGCACTGAACAGGACTGGACTGGGCAGCGCAACACAACACACAACGCAACACAACACGGCTCAGAGCAGCGACCGCGACTGAGTCGAGCAGCAGCCGGGGCAGCACAGGCTACAGCACAACACAGCACAGCGCAACAGAGCACAGCACAGCGGAGCACAGGACAGACAGGCTGCAGCACAGCGGGCGAGGCGCTGGGACAGGAGAGACTTTGCACCGACCTGCGAGATGAAGGAGTCACGCTTGAGCGAGAACTTCTGGGTGAGAGGGAGCTCTGGGAGCCGGGGGAGGGAGGGAGGGAGGGAGCACTGGGAGGGTGTCTGGGCTGGAGGATCTGTGGGGCAATGGGGAGTAGGATGAATGGAGGGACTGGGTGAGTGTGAGTGAGTGAGTGAGGGGGTGGGGGTGTCTGGTCACCGGTGGGAGCCGGGCTGAGCGGCCGCAGCGGGGCAGGGAGGAGATGGGGAGGGAACTCAATCCCAAAAGTGATTGGGGATCAGAGGACAGGGGGGGGGGGGAAGAATAGGAGGAGGATGGGAGGGGGGAATGGGGGGATAGGATGGAGGAGGGGTGGGGATGGGGCAGAATAGGATGCGGGAGATTGGGAGGTTGGCGGCGTATAAGTTGAAGGGGATGAAGGGGGTTTGGGGGTGTATAGGGTGATGGGGTTTGGGGGTGAAGGGGGGTTTGGGGGTGTATAGGGTGAGGGGGTTTTGGGGTGTATAGGTTGAAGGGGTTTGGGAGTGAGGGTGTTTGGGGTGTATAGGTTGAAGGGGTTTGGGGGTGAAGGGGGTTTGGGGGTGTATAGGGTGAGTGGGTTTGGGGTGAAGGGGGTTTGGGGGTGTATAGGGTGAGTGGGTTTGGGGTGAAGGGGGTTTGGGGGTGTATAGGGTGAGGGGGTTTTGGGGTGTATAGGTTGAAGGGCTGGGGCTTTGGGGAGTATCGGTTGAAGGCGGTAGCAGGATAGGATGGGAGAGGTGGGGACATTGGGAGGAGGATAGGATGAAGTAGGTGAGGTAGGATTGGATGGACGGATGGGGAAGGGGGTAAGATTGGAGAATAGGATGGGGGTGTGGGGGAGGATAAGATGGAGGATGTCAGGATGGGGAGGGTGGGTACATAGAAACATAGAAAATAGGTGCAGGAGTAGGCCCTTCAAGCCCGCACCGCCATTCAATATGATCATGGCTGATCAATCAACTCAGTATCCCGTACCTGCCTTCTCTCCATACCCCCTGATCCCTTTAGCCACAAGGGCCACATCTAACTCCCTCTTAAATATAGCCAATGAACTGGTCTCAACTACCTTCTGTGGCAGAGAATTCCACAAACTCACCACTCTCTGTGTGGAGAAATGTTTTCTCATCTCGGTCCTAAAAGACTTCCCCCTTATCCTTAAGCTGTGACCCCTGGTTCTGGACTTCCCCAACATCGGGAACAATCTTCCTGCATCAGCCTGTCCAACCCCTTAAGAATTTTGTAAGTTTCTATAAGATCCCCCCTCAATCTTCTAAATTCTAGCGAGTACAAGCCGAGTCTATCCAGTCTTTGTTCATATGAAAGTCCTGCCATCCCAGGGATCAATCTGGTGAACCTTCTCTGTACTCCCTCTAAGGCTAGAATGTCTTTCCTAAGAGCCGGGGGAGAGGGCAAAGTACTGGGAGCCGGGGGAGAGTGGGAGGAAGGGAGGGAAGGAGCGCTGGGAGGGTGTCTGGGCTGGAGGATCTGTGGGGCAATGGGGAGTTGGATGAATGGAGGTGCTGGGTGAGTGAGGGGTGGGGGTGTCTGGCCACCGGGGAGTCGGTTGGAGCCGGGCTGAGCGGCCGCAGCGGGGCAGGGAGGAGATGGGGAGGGAACTCAATCCCAAAAGTGGTTGGGGATCAGAGGACAGAGAGGGTGGGGAGAGATAGGAGGAGGAGGAGGGAATGGGGGGATTGGATGGAGGAGGGATGAAGGGGATGGGATAGGTGGGGATGGGGCAGAATAGGATGCGGGAGGTTGGGGGGTTGGCGGCGTATAGGTTGAAGGGGGTTTGGAGGTGAAGGGGTTTGGGGGTGTATAGGGTGAGGGGGTTTGGGGATGTATAGGTTGAAGGGGTTTGGGGGTGAAGGGGGTTTGGGGGTGTATAGGTTGAAGGGGTTTGGGGGTGAAGGGGGTTTGGGGGTGTATAGGTTGAAGGGGTTTGGGGGTGTATAGGTTGAAGAGGTTTGGGGCTACTTGGACCCACATCTACTCCACTCTGTTTCCTGGGATTTGATGGTTATTTGTCTGGTGTAGTTGTGTGTGTCTTCTCCAAATCCCCAACCCCCCCCCCCATCCCCCCACCCCTGTTGCTGAGTATTTGCAGCATTTTGTGTTTTCACATCTTTGTAGCTTTCACTGTGAGCAACGGATTGGTTTAAATGACCCTGAAGTATGTGAAACAACGATGGTTCTGGAGTATGAGGCTGGTAAAATATTGGCTGTTCAACCACAAACAGCTCTTTAAACTGTTGCAAGAGATTCAAACAGGTCAGCGAGCCATCACCAGGCAAACATGTTAGATGGGAGAACTTGTATTGAGAATTAGGAAGTTGAAAAATAATTTAAATAAATACTTTAAATTAATTTTCTTGGGGAAATACCCCAAAATATTACCAGAAATCATAGAGAACCACATAGGTAGAAGATTGAGGAACTGATGGGAAAAATGTCTTTGATAAAAAGTGTGCTGGATGTGTTGGTGATCTTAAAACCTGATGACTGGAAAGACTCTAAGGGGAGTAAGAGACACCTGTGGCTGACGAGGGAAGTCAAGGACAGCATAAAAATTAAGGAGAGGAAGTATAACATAGCAAAGAAGAGTGGGAAGACAGAGGATTGGGACTCTTTTAAAGAGCAACAAAAGTTAACTAAAAAGGCGATACGGGGAGAAAAGATGAGGTACGAGGGTAAACTAGCCAATAATATAAAGGAGGATAGCAAAAGTTTTTTTAGGTACGTGAAGAGGAAAAAAATAGTCAAGGCAAATGTGGGTCCCTTGAAGACAGAAGCAGGGGAATTTATTATGGGGAACAAAGAAATGGCAGACGAGTTAAACCGTTACTTTGGATCTGTCTTCACTGAGGAAGATACACACAATCTCCCAAATGTTCTAGGGGCTGGAGAACCTAGGGTGATGGAGGAACTGAAGGAAATCCACATTAGGCAGGAAATGGATTTGGGTAGACTGATGGGACTGAAGGCTGATAAATCCCCAGGGCCTGATGGTCTGCATCCCAGGGTACTTAAGGAGGTGGCTCTAGAAATAGTGGAAGCATTGGAGATCATTTTTCAATGTTCTATAGATTCAGGATCAGTTCCTGTGGATTGGAAAATAGCAAATGTTATCCCACTTTTTAAGAAAGGAGGGAGAGAGAAAATGGGTAATTATAGACCAGTTAGTCTGACATCAGTGGTGGGGAAGATGCTGGAGTCAATTATAAAAGACGAAATTGCTGAGCATTTGGATAGCGGTAACAGGATCATTCCGAGTCAGCATGGATTTACGAAGGGGAAATCATGCTTGACAAATCTACTGGAATTTTTTGAGGATGTAACTAGGAAAATTGACAGGGGAGAGTCGGTGGATGTGGTGTACCTCGACTTTCAGAAAGCCTTCGACAAGGTCCCCCATAGGAGATTAGTGGGCAAAATTAAAGCACATGGTATTGGGGGTAGGGTACTGACATGGATAGAAAATTGGTTGACAGACAGAAAGCAAAGAGTGGGGATAAATGGGTCCCTTTCGGAATGGCAGGCAGTGACCAGTGGGGTACCGCAAGGTTCGGTGCTGGGACCCCAGCTATTTACGATATACATTAATGACTTAGATGAAGGGATTAAAAGTACCATTAGCAAATTTGCAGATGATACTAAGCTGGGGGGTAGTGTGAATTGTGGGGAAGATGCAATAAGGCTGCAGGGTGACTTGGACAGGTTGTGTGAGTGGGCGGATACATGGCAGATGCAGTTTAATGTAGATAAGTGTGAGGTTATTCACTTTGGAAGTAAGAATAGAAAGGCAGATTATTATCTGAATGGTGTCAAGTTAGGAAGAGGGGATGTTCAACGAGATCTGGGTGTCCTAGTGCATCAGTCACTGAAAGGATGCATGCAGGTACAACAGGCAGTGAAGAAAGCCAATGGAATGTTGGCCTTCATAACAAGAGGAGTTGAGTATAGGAGCAAAGAGGTCCTTCTACAGTTGTACCGGGCCCTGGTGAGACCGCACCTGGAGTACTGTGTGCAGTTTTGGTCTCCAAATTTGAGGAAGGATATTCTTGCTATTGAGGGCGTGCAGCGTAGGTTCACTAGGTTAATTCCCGGAATGGCGGGACTGTCGTATGTTGAAAGGCTGGAGCAATTAGGCTTGTATACACTGGAATTTAGAAGGATGAGGGGGGATCTTATTGAAACATATAAGATAATTAGGGGATTGGACACATTAGAGGCAGGAAACATGTTCCCAATGTTGGGGGAGTCCAGAACAAGGGGCCACAGTTTAAGAATAAGGGGTACACCATTTAGAACGGAGATGAGGAAGAACGTTTTCAGTCAGAGAGTGGTGAAGGTGTGGAATTCTCTGCCTCAGAAGGCAGTGGAGGCCAGTTCGTTGGATGCTTTCAAGAGAGAGCTGGATAGAGCTCTTAAGGATAGCGGAGTGAGGGGGTATGGGGAGAAGGCAGGAACGGGGTACTGATTGAGAGTGATCAGCCATGATCGCATTGAATGGCGGTGCTGGCTCGATGGGCTGAATGGCCTACTCCTGCACCTATTGTCTATTGTCAAAGTTTTGAAGGATTTGGCTAGAGAAATAATTAACACTGATTACAATCTTCCAATAGTTGTGTAGGAAAATAACTGCAGATGCCGGTAAAAATCAAAGGGATCACAAAATGCTGGAGTAACTCGTCTGAAGAAGGGTCTCGACCCGAAACGTCACCCATTCCTTCTCTCCTGAGATGCTGCCTGACCTGCTGAGTTACTCCAGCATTTTGTGATACCTACTATCTTCCAATATGTTATAGATTGTTCCTATAGATTGGAAGGTAAATGTGATATTACTATTTAAGGGTCGAGGGGAGGGAGAAAACAGGAGACTGGATGTTTTAGCCTGCATCACTAGAATTAAATGTGTTGTACAGATTATCCCTGGGTTATGAACGGCCAGCTAGGGACAATCCACATGCGAACAAGATCCCATAATGTTGTTAAATTCAGATGTCTGACAGACTAGAGGGACTAGTTACCCCTCTCTCTTTGCATTTAGTAATTTCTTTCTTACCAGTCTTGTGGTCTTTTGATGTAATTTGTTACAATACTGTGGAGGTATGTTTACCAGATTGAGTGAGTTTTGGGTATATTCCAACTTGAGGACAAAATTGTCTCATGGATGTTAGGTTTCCGGTTATTCATGTCTCGTGAATCGAGGTACAGTGAAAGGCTTCTTTTTTTTTGCACGTTATCCAATCAGATCAGACAATACTATACATAAAACTATCAGTCAATTGGTTTACTGATTAAGTACAACTTCATCAGTTGTACTTCACAACTGATATTGAAGTACAATAGATAGAGCAAAGGGTGCAGAGTGTAGAATGTAGTTCTCAGCATTGTAGCACATCGTTTCCCTGGACAAAGTACAATGTCCACAATTGGGGTAAAGATGAATTTGGTTGTTTTCTAGTCAGTGCTGCCACAAGGAGCGTCTGCAATGTGACCTCTGCCAGCTTCTGGCCAGTAAAATGGAGGCACAAGAAACTGCAGTTGCTGCATTCTTGAGCAAACCACACACTGCTGGAGTAACTCAGCGGGTCAGGCAGCATCTGTGGAGGGAATGAATACATAACATTTCGAGTCAGGGCCCTTCTTGAGACTGAATCAATCTGAAAAAGGGTGCCGACCCAAAATGTTGTCTGTCTATTTCCTCTTCAGATGTTGCCAGATCCATTAAGTTTCACCAGCACTTTTGTGTTTTGCACTTCTGGCCAGAGCAGCTATGGGTGGAGGGGGGTGGAGGGGGGGGGAGAGGGGGAGGGGGGGGGGAGAGGGGGAGGGGAGGGGGGGGGGGAGAGAAAGAGAGAAAGAGAGTCCGTTAGAGTTGAAGTGAATAAGTTTTATTGGTCAAGTATGTGCATATACAAGGAATGTGCCTTGCTGCTCCGCTCACAAATGACATTGGTCTCGACCCGAAACGTCATCCATTCTCTCTCTCCTAGATGCTGCCTGACCTGCTGAGTTACTCCAGCATTTTATGATTCTTCGATTTGTACCAGCATCTGCAGTTATTTTTCTATATCACAAACGTACAGTTAACAATTAAGAATAAAGTGGTTCAGTACTTTGTATCGGTTCAATACTTTGATAGTTGTCGGACACTATCTGCTTCTGAACTAGACTGTGGGACTTTCCTGGACTTCATCTTGCACTAAATGTTATACCCTTTATCCCGTATCGCTGTGATGGAATCGATTCCAATAGTAGAATTTGCAACAGAGCATCAGCGTGGTGTACAGCAGTCATACCCCTGCCCCTCAGACCCTCTACCCATCCCACCGCGTTCCCTCTGATTAATCTGAAGCTCGCATGCTCCAGTGCAAATGCAAAAGAGCTTTTTTAAATTATTTTAATTTTTAATTTTTTAAAGCATATGTACAAATAATAATAAACGACAAACTGGTTATAGAATTCTTACATAGCTTCAATTTTTAAATTTTTAAAGAAAAAATAAAGATGAAAAGAGACTGAAAAAAAAGACTATAAACTAATAGAGAGAAAGCAAAGAAAAAAGAGAATTACAAATATAAAGATTATGGGGATAGATCCGGGCGTTAATGAGTATAGTTGTACATCCAACACTAAACTCAAGTTTTAACTTTAGTTTTAAATTTTAGTTTTGTGACAAACCCATTTACTTTTTTAAAAATTCAATAAATGGAGACCATATTTAAAAAAAATAGATCTGGTTTGTCAATTAAGGCAAACCTTATTTTTTCCAAATGCAAGGTCTCGGTCATTTCCGCAATCCACATTTTAATTGTGGAGGTTACTGTTTTTCCCCAAAATTTAAGTATTAATTTTTTCGCAGTTATTAAACTGTAGTCAAGAAAGCGTCTCTGACTTAGCGTAAAGTTTGTAATGTGTTCTGATAATCCTAAAATTATTAATTTTGGATCTAAATCCAGTTGGTTATCAATAACTTTGGAAATTATTTTTAAAATATCAATCCAAAAATTTTGCATATTTGTACAAGTCACAAAAGTGTGAGTTAAATTGGCTTCTTGAAATTGACATTTATCACAAATAGGGGAGATACTTGTGAAGATCCTGTTTAATTTTGTCTTCGAATAATGTAGTCTGTGTAATATTTTAAATTGTATTAATGAGTGTCTAGTGTTTAACGAGCATTGATGTATGTGTTGTAAACTTTCGTCCCATATGTCTTGCGTTATGGGTTGAGCCAATTCGTCCTCCCATGCTCGTCTATATGATTCTGATGACGGAATGTCGGTATCTAAAAGAGTATTATAAATATAAGATATTAATTTATTTGTATTGTAGTGACGGTTCAAGCATTCATCAAGAATTCCTGGGCCTCTAAATCTATATTCTTGCGTATGTGATTTTACATAATCTCTGAGTTGTAAATATCTAAAAAAATTATTAGCATGCAATCCATACTTCTGTTGTAATTCCTGAAAAGAGAGAAAAGTTCCCTTATGATAGAGGTCTCCCACCATTTTGATTCCATAACTTTTCCATTGAATGAATCCTCTATCTGAGACAGACGGTTTGAAAGAAGGGTTATTGTCAATGGGTAGGAAGAAAGATAAATTACTAAATTTTAAAGTGAGTTTTAATTGTTTCCAAATACGGATAACACTATGTATAATCAGGTTTCCTCCATATGTTTTTTTATTCAAAGTTATTGGGGCGAATAAGATTGCACCAATGTCAAATGGTAAGCAATCCTCCTTCTCCAACTTTAACCAATCTGGTTGCCGATCAATGTCGTCTAGCCAGAAGGTTATATTTTTAATATCAACCGCCCAGTAATAAAATAGGAAGTTTGGTAAAGCGAATCCTCCATTAGTTTTAGACTTGCATAAATGTCTTTTATTTATTCAATGGGTCTTATAATCCCAAATAAAATAATTGAATCAATGTTTTTGAAAAAAATTTTTGGAAGGTGTATCGGGATTGATTGAAATAAGTATAGTAGCTGTGGGAGGAAGATCATCTTTATAGCATTAATTTGACCAGCTAGTGAAATGGGGAGTGTTTTCCAAAATTGGATATTTCTATGTAATTTAGTAACTAAAGAAGGGAAATTTGATTTAAATAAAGAAGTATATTTTCTAGTCACGTAGATTCCAAGGTATTTGAACTTTTCATAGGCAATTTTAAAAGGGAATTGTTGAAGTATAGCCGGATTTTGTTCCGTAATTGGCATGATTTCGCTTTTGTACCAATTAATTCTATATCCGGCGAATGAGATTTAGTAAATTCGGAATGCTAATTTCAGGGTTTGTGATGTATAATAGTACATCATCCGCATATAATAATAATAATAATAATGCATTACATTTATATAGCGCTTTTCAAACACTCAAAGACGCTTTACAGGGATTACTAGAACATAGAGAAGAAAATAAATAGATAAATAAGTAAACGAACAGAAAAAGGAGACAGAAGGTGAGGTGACGGTCAGTGGTTGAAGGCAGTGCTGAACAGGTGAGACTTCAGTGATGTTTTGAATGTGGTGAGTGAGGAGGAGTCTCTGACGGTTTGGGGTAGTGAGTTCCAGAGGGTGGGAGCAGCGATGGAGAAAGCCCTGTCCCCCCAGGATCTGAGTTTGGTCCGGATGGGGGTGGACAGGAGGTTGGCAGCAGCAGAGCGGAGGGTGGAGGTGGGAGTGTATCTGTGGAGGAGGTCAGTCAGGTAGGATGGGGCCAGGTTATGGAGGGCTTTGTAGGTCATGAGGAGGATTTTGTACTGGATTCTCTGGGGGATGGGGAGCCAGTGGAGCTTGTAAAGAACAGGGGTGATATGGTCACGGATCGGGGAGTGGGTGAGTAGACGGGCAGCGGAGTTTTGAATGTATTGAAGTGTACTGATGATTTTTGAGGGTGAGCCATAGAGGAGGCTGTTGCAGTAGTCCAGACGGGAGGTGATGAAGGCGTGGATGAGGGTTTCTGCAGCTGTGGAGGAGAGGGATGGACGGAGACGGGCGATGTTTTTGAGGTGGAAGAAGGCTGTCTTGGTGATGTGTTTGATGTGTTTGTCGAAGGAGAGGGTTTGATCAAAGATGATTCCAAGATTCCGGATGTGAGGGGAGGTGGATACTGGGAGACCATCAATATTGAGGATGAAGTTTTGGGTGGATTTGGTGAGCATTTTTGGACCAATGATGATGATTTCGGATTTGTTGCAGTTGAGTTTGAGGAAATTTGATTGAAGCCAAGATTTTATTTCAGTGATGCAGTTTGTCAGTGTAGAGTGTGTGGTGGTGGAGATTGACTTGGTGGAGATAAGGAGCTGGATATCATCGGCGAAGCAGTGGAAGTTGAGACCATGACGGCGGATTAATTGACCAAGGGGGAACAGGTAGAGGATGAAGAGGAGGGGGCCAAGGACTGAGCCTTGGGGGACACCTTGGGGGAGGGGAGCGGTGGGGGATTTACAGTTGTTAATGGAGATGAACTGGTGCCTGTCGGAGAGGTAAGATTTGATCCAGGATAGGGCTGTGCCGGTGATGTTAAAGGAGGTTTCAAGTCGGGTGAGGAGAATGGAGTGATTTATGGTGTCAAAGGCGGCGCTGAGGTCAAGTAGGATGAGGATGTTGAGGTTGCCAGCGTCAGAGGAGAGGAAAAGGTCGTTGGTGATTTTGAGGAGCGCAGTTTCAGTACTGTGGTTGGAGCGGAATCCGGATTGGAAAGTTTCATACAGGTTATTGGTAGAGAGGTGGTATTTGAGTTGAGAAGCTACAGCGCGTTCCAAAACTTTGGACAGAAAGGGTAGATTGGAGATTGGTCTGAAGTTGTTTGGGGTGTCAGGGTTGAGTCCAGGTCCAGGTTTTTTCAGAATGGGGGTGACAGCAGCGATTTTGAGGGATGGCGGGACGATGCCAGTGGACAGGGAGAAGTTTATTGTTGCAGTGATAAGTGGAGAGAGAGCAGGAAGGCAGGCCTTGACAAAGCTGGAGGGGATGGGGTCCAGAGAGCAGGTGGCAGTTTTTATTCCTGTGAAGGCATATAAGGAAATTTTGTTAATTGTATGTTTAGTGTTATCGTCGTGAATGTCTGGGTGTGATCTGATACTCTCGGCGAGTGGTTCTATAACGAGGGCAAATAAAAGTGGAGATAGTGGACATCCTTGTCTACAACCTCTGGATAAGTGAAATTTTGGTGACAACATTTGGTTTGTCAGTATTCTAGCTGTTGGAGTTTTATATAAAAGTTTCACCCATGAGCAAAAGTTTTCACCGAGTTGGAATTTTTCCATCACGGAGAAAAGATAGGGCCATTCCACTTGATCAAATGCTTTTTCAGCGTCTAGCGAAATGATTGCTAAGTCATCGTTTAATATTCTATTTGAGTATATTATATTGAACAAGCGTCTTAGGTTATAGAAAGAATATCGTTTAGATATAAAGCCTGATTGGACAGGGTGTATTAATTTATCAATAACTAAACTTAATCTATGGGCTAAAACTTTAGCTAATATCTTCTGATCAGTATTTAAAAGAGCTATGGCTCTATACGAACCAGGGGTTTCAGAATCCTTATCTTTTTTAGGGATAAGTATTATTGTTGATTCAGTCAAAGTTTGTGGTAATATCTGTTGATTAAAGGCGTAACTATATACAGTTTGTAAGCGTGGGGAGATCAAGTCACTAATTTTTTTAATAAAATTCATTATTTAAGCCATCAGGGCCAGGGGTCTTCCCATTTTTCAAGGACTTAATGACCTCTTCAATGTCATTCGTAGTTATTTCTGCGCCCAGTAAATTTCTCTCATTGTCATTTAGAGGTTACATTTCTGCAGAAGGTTCTGCATATTCGCAGGGCTATCTATTATGTTTGATGAGTATAATGTCTGATAAAATTGCAAAAATCTCCCGTTAATGTCTCTGGGTAATTTAAGCAAGTCTCCGTTGTCTGATCTGATTTTATGAATTGTGGATTCGTCTTCTAATTTACGGAGTTGTCGAGCTAGCAATTTCTGTGGTTTATCTCCAAATTCAAAATATATATGTTTAGTATGCTGAAAAAGCCTTAAGATTTGAGCTGAAAGTATATGATTTAACCTATATTTAAGAGCAGCAATTTTATTATGTATTATAATAGAAGGGGCGATCGCTTTTGTTGTGTCTAGCTGTTTTATCTGTCTTTCTAGCTTTTTTTAACATCTGAATAGTTTGGTTATTTATGGATCGAAGCATTGTCAAGCATTCCGTTAGTTCATTCAATAAAGGCAATCTGTTTCCAGAAGAGAAAATAAAAAGGATACAGGATTTTCTCTTAATGTTTAGTTTAGTTTTAGCATGCAAACAAAAACAAGACAAGACGAAACATGAATTCAATCAAGCTGTCCCCAGTGCGAGGATAAAGGGTACAACATTTAGTCTAAAGATATAATATTAAAGAAAGTTCAACGGTCTCCAATGAGGTCGATGGGAGGTCAGTAACGCGTTCTAGTTGGTGAGAGGACTGTTCCGTTGCCTGATGACAAACTGATCCTGAATCTGGAGGTGTAATTTTTCAAACTTCTGTATCTCTTGCTCGTCAAAAGAGGAAGGGACTGGTCCTTGGTTAAGTTGGCGGCCTTGTGAAGGCCGTGTGAAGTGTAGACGGAGTCGATGGAAGGGAGGATGTTTTGTGTGATGGGCTGGGCTACGTCCACCACTCTCTGCAATTTCTTGCAGTCTTGGATGGAGCAGTTCCCAAAACAGGCTGCAATTAATCCTGGTCAGATGCTTTCTACTGCATGTCAGTAGAAGTTGGTGAGGATTATTGGAGACATGCCGAATGTCCTAGGACAGTGGTGTCCAAACATTTTTCAAAGAGGGCCAGATTTGGTAATGTGAAAATACCCAAGGGCCAATGGAAATGCATTAGGTAACTTATCATGGGAAATTAGATGTTGTCTGTTAACCCCCCCTGGGCCTTTAACTAATGCGCTCCCCCCCCCCCCCCCCCCCTGGGCCTTTAACTAATGCGCTCCCCCCCCCCCCCCCCGGGCCTTTAACTAATGCGCTCCACCCCCCCCCCCCCCTGGGCCTTTAACTAATGCACTCCACCTCCCCCCGGACCTTTAACTAATGCGCTCCCCCCCCCCCCTCGGACCTCGAGTCTGACATTCCTCAGGTCAGGCAGCGCTGACCACCGGGCGGTGTAGTCGCCGTCGCCTCTCCCGCTCGGGGGGGATGCGGCACCCGCCCAACTGACGGGAGCGCCTGCCAATGAGCGTGTGGGGTGAGGAGAGATCTGCTGCTGCTCTCCCGTACCCCCCATCCCCCGGCACGGCCTCAACCCCGCCGCCGGGAAGTGTAGTCGCCTTCGCCTCTCCCGCTCGGGGTGGGGAGGTCGGGCAGCGCTGACCGCCAGGAGGTGTAGTCGTCCTCTCCCCTCCCCTCCCCTCCCCCTACCTTCATTCTGTTAGACAGTGCTGGCGGGCCATAAATAATACATTTTAAGACGGAAGCTGTGGGCCGTATAAAATCTGACCTCGGGCCGCGATTGGCCCCCGGGCCGCGATTGGCCCCCGGGCCGGACTTTGGACATGTCTGTCCTAGGACTTCTGAGGAAGTAGTGGTGTTGGTGTGCTTTCTTGACCATAGCTTTAATGTGGCAAATTGCTGGTGATACATGTTCTGAGGAACTTGAAGCTTTCAACAATCTCTACTACGGCACTTCCTGAAGTTGATCGTAATCTCCTTCGTCTGACTGACACTGAGGGAGAGGTTGTTGAAATTATTACTGATTTGCTACTTCTCGTTATAACCATTTCATCACATTTCATGTGTGTTTCTGTCACAAAATTTGCAATTTTCATGTTTGACATCACAGAGCGGTTTGGTTAGAGGTATATTTTGATGATGAAATTTAGTGATTAAAAAAAACTCCCACATGATATGCATTCCAATGGCTATTTGACTACCGGGGGGGGGGGGACAGGTTTGGGACAATTTATTTTCAGTTTCTTTGCCTACTTGTTTATTTTATGTTAATGTTAGGTACGTGGTCTTTATATTATTTTGTTCGAATTGTAGTCATTTTGGGATTGAAGTTACAGTTTTCTAATTGATAAGCATTTAATAATCTGAGTACCAATCCAGTGGGCAGGTCTGGATGTCCATAGAAGTTTTACGAGAATGATCCCAGGAATGGCATTCAGAGCGAGGGGATTTGAGTATAGGAGCAGGGAGGTTCTGCTGCAGTTGTACAGGGCATTGGTGAGACCACACCTGGAGTATTGCATACAGTTTTGGTCTCCTAATCTGAGGAATGACATTCTTGCCATAGAGAGAGTACAGAGAAGGTTCACCAGATTGATTCCTGGGATGGCAGGATTTTCATATGAAGAAAGACTGGATAGACTCGGCTTGTACTCGCTGGAATTTAGAAGATTGAGGGGGATCTTATAGAAACTTACAAAATTCTTAAGGGGTTGGACAGGCTAGATGCAGGAAGATTGTTCCCGATGTTGGGGAAGTCCAGAACAAGGGGTCACAGTTTAAGGATAAGGAGGAAGCCTTTTAGGACCGAGTTGAGAACGTTTTTTTTCACACAGAGAGTGGTGAATCTGTGGAATTCTCTGCCACAGAAGGTAGTTGAGGCCAGTCCATTGGCTATATTTAAGAGGGAGTTAGATGTGGCCCTTGTGGCTAAAGGGATCAGGGGGTATGGAGAGAAGGCAGGTACGGGATACTGAGTTGGATGATTAGCCATGATCATATTGAATGGCGGTGCAGGCTCGAAGGGCCGAATGGCCTACTCCTGCACCTATTTTCTATGTTTCTATGAATGGTTGTGTTAACATATGATGAGCGTTGGACGGCCTGTACTCACTGGAGCTTAGAAGGATGAGGGGGGACTTCATTGAAAATTACCGAATAGTGAAAGGCCTGGATAGAGTGGATGTGGAGAGGATGTTTCCACTAGTGGGAGAGTCTAGGACCAGGGGGCATAGCCTCGGAATAAAAGGATGTTCTTTTAGAAAGAAGATGGGGAGGATTTTCTTTAATCGGAGGGTGGTGAATCTGTGAAATTCATTGCCACAGACAGCTGTGAAGGCCAAGTCATTATGTACTCTTAGGTAGGAGATTGACAGATACTTCATTAGTTAGGGTGTCAAGGGTTACGGAGAGAAGGCAGGGAAATGGAGTTGAGAAGGAAAGATAGATCAGCCATGATTGAATGGATGAGTAGACTCGATGGGCCAAATGGCTAACTCCTACTTATGAACTTATTTTAAAAGTGCCCATCCAGAAATCACTCTGTGATATTTTACTAGGACCATGGCTGTTTCAGGAAACCTTGTGTTCCAGTGCGCGTCTGTGCAAATGCAATGCTCCACAGGCATTGCAAAACATCCGTTGACTGAGCACATTTCCTTTTTGCGCAGTGCTAGATACTATGCCCAGTAAAGCACGCTTCCAATCATGGTTTGCACGCTAGGAACTTGCTGAATGACCACTTCATGCGTATGAAGTGACGGGTTGAGAAGTATTGCAGTAGTGCAGTTTGCATGCAGTAGGTGGTCATTGATGAATAGGTAGTCATTGATAGAGCTTGTGGTGAAGGATCATGTTGGTATCAGGCAGTGCCGCTCTGGGACTGCAGCACAAGTGGTCCTGTGAACTATACAAATAGTTTGGGTAGAAATAACAAGGCTAAAAAGAATACATTTCCACTACTTTTTAAATAAACAACGTAAAGATTAATTGTGCAGCATCAGGAATCAGTCAGGGCAGTGGCACCGCGGTAGAGTTCCTCCTGCCTTGCAGCACCAGAGACCCGTGTTCGATCATGACTACAGAGTCGTGCTGCCTGTGCGGAGTTTGTACGTTCTTCCCGTGACTGCGTGGGTTTTCTCGGGTGTTCCGGTTTCCTCCCACACTCCAAAGGCACACGTTTGTAGGTTAATTGGCCATTGTAAATTGTCCCTTGTGTGTAGGATGGTACTAGTGTACGGGGTAGTCACAGGTCGGCGTGGGCTCAGTGGGCCAAAGGGCCTGTTTCTGCGCTGTATGTAAGCCACGCATATTTAATTGTCATATGTACTGGGTATGGAGCGATGTTCCGTGGGTGTTGCAGCTTCACAGACCCATTAATGTAATAACACAACAAATAAATATACAATAATCAATAATACAATAAATTATGAGAATGATCAGCCATGATCACATTGAATGGTGGTGCTGGCTCGAAGGGCCGAATGGCCTCCTCCTGCACCTATTGTCTATTAATAATCAGTCTACTAAATAAGCAGAGCACAATAATGCAAAGCTAACTGTGTTGTGCAACGAGAAACAAACTCCATCGTGTGTTGCTCAAAATCCCATTACTTGCAATCACATGCGCCTCCAAAGTCCGTAGTTTGCTGCTGAGGTGGGGTGGTGGTAGTGTTTTTTTAGGGTGGTTCAAGAGCCAGGTAGTTGTTGCAAAGAAGAAGCTACTCTCGAACTTGGAGGTCTCAGTTCCGTACTTTCTTCCTGATGGCGGCAGCAAGCTGTGAGCACAGGCCAGAATGATGTGGATCTTTGATTATATGAGCTGCCCTTTTTGAGGCAGAACCTCTCGTGGGTCCCTTGGATGGCGGGGAGGTCAATAACCACGATGGGTCAGGCAATGTTTCCATCTTTCTGCAGTCGTGTTCATTCCTGGGCTTCTGAGATCGCAAAAGGGCTCTCGACCCGAAGCATCACCTGCCCTTGTTCCCTCGGGACGCTTCATGACCCGCTGAGTTACTCCAGCACCTTGTACCTTTCCTTGGTAAACTAGCATCTGCAGTTCATTGTTTCTACAGAGGATTCCTGTCACCCTGCTATTGCCACCTGACTGGTGAAGTATTTGCCACCTGACCTGTGAAGTCTTCTGTCTCTAATTTCCAGTAAATTGTTAGTTGTGCATTCTGTATCTCATCAGCTCCAACTTCCTCATTCATCTTTCTGTTTACACTTCCCATGTACAGATCAGCTATGATTAACAAACCCTTTTCACTCAGTCACCTGGGTTCTCTTGTTTTCTGCCTGTACAACAGACATTCTCTGTTCTCCCCATATTTCCTCCTCCTCTGTAACTCAGCACTTTGTTCCCCATTTAGTTGAAAAGTACATCCATCTACAATGTTAATCAAATTTCTCTCTTCACAGATGCTGTCTAACCTGACTATCTCCGCTCGGGGGGGTGGGGAGGTCGGGCAGCGCTGACCGCCAGGAGGTGTAGTCGCCCTCTCCCCTCCCCTCCCCCTACCTTCATTCTGTTAGACAGTGCTGGCGGGCCATAAATAATACATTTTAAGACGGAAGCTGTGGGCCGTATAAAATCTGACCTCGGGCCGCGATTGGCCCCCGGGCCGCGATTGGCCCCCGGGCCGGACTTTGGACATGTCTGTCCTAGGACTTCTGAGGAAGTAGTGGTGTTGGTGTGCTTTCTTGACCATAGCTTTAATATGCAAATTGCTGGTGATACATGTTCCGAGGAACTTGAAGCTTTCAACAATCTCTACTACGGCACTTCCTGAAGTTGATCGTAATCTCCTTCGTCTGACTGACACTGAGGGAGAGGTTGTTGAAATTATTACTGATTTGCTACTTCTGGTTATAACCATTTCATCACATTTCATGTGTGTTTCTGTCACAAAATTTGCAATTTTCATGTTTGACATCACAGAGCGGTTTGGTTAGAGGTATATTTTGATGATGAAATTTAGTGATTAAAAAAAACTCCCACATGATATGCATTCCAATGGCTATTTGACTACCGGGGGGGGTGGTGGGGGGGGGGGGGGGGGGACAGGTTTGGGACAATTTATTTTCAGTTTCTTTGCCTACTTGTTTATTTTGTGTTAATGTTAGGTACGTGGTCTTTATATTATTTTGTTCGAATTGTAGTCTTTTTGGGATTGAAGTTACAGTTTTCTAATTGATAAGCATTTAGTAATCTGAGTACCAATCCAGTGGGCAGGTCTGGATGTCCATAGAAGTTTTACGAGAATGATCCCAGGAATGGCATTCATAGCGAGGGGATTTGAGTATAGGAGCAGGGAGGTTCTGCTGCAGTTGTACAGGGCATTGGTGAGACCACACCTGGAGTATTGCATACAGTTTTGGTCTCCTAATCTGTGGAACAACATTCTTGCCATAGAGAGAGTACAGAGAAGGTTCACCAGATTGATTCCTGGGATGGCAGGACTTTCATATGAAGAAAGACTGGATAGACTCGGCTTGTACTCGCTGGAATTTAGAAGATTGAGGGGGATCTTATAGAAACTTACAAAATTCTTAAGGGGTTGGACAGGCTAGATGCAGGAAGATTGTTCCCGATGTTGGGGAAGTCCAGAACAAGGGGTCACAGTTTAAGGATAAGGAGGAAGCCTTTTACGACGGAGTTGAGAACGTTTTTTTTCACATAGAGTGGTGAATCTGTGGAATTCTCTGTCACAGAAGGTAGTTGAGGCCAGTCCATTGGCTATATTTAAGAGGGAGTTAGATGTGGCCCTTGTGGCTAAAGGGATCAGGGGGTATGGAGAGAAGGCAGGTACGGGATACTGAGTTGGATGATTAGCCATGATCATATTGAATGGCGGTGCAGGCTCGAAGGGCCGAATGGCCTACTCCTGCACCTATTTTCTATGTTTCTATGAATGGTTGTGTTAACATATGATGAGCGTTGGACGGCCTGTACTCACTGGAGCTTAGAAGGATGAGGGGGGACTTCATTGAAAATTACCGAATAGTGAAAGGCCTGGATAGAGTGGATGTGGAGAGGATGTTTCCACTAGTGGGAGAGTCTAGGACCAGGGGGCATAGCCTCGGAATAAAAGGATGTTCTTTTAGAAAGAAGATGGGGAGGATTTTCTTTAATCGGAGGGTGGTGAATCTGTGAAATTCATTGCCACAGACAGCTGTGAAGGCCAAGTCATTATGTACTCTTAGGTAGGAGATTGACAGATACTTCATTAGTTTGGGTGTCAAGGGTTACGGAGAGAAGGCAGGGAAATGGAGTTGAGAAGGAAAGATAGATCAGCCATGATTGAATGGATGAGTAGACTCGATGGGCCAAATGGCTAACTCCTACTTATGAACTTATTTTAAAAGTGCCCATCCAGAAATCACTCTGTGATATTTTACTAGGACCATGGCTGTTTCAGGAAACCTTGTGTTCCAGTGCGCGTCTGTGCGAATGCAATGCTCCACAGGCATTGCAAAACATCCGTTGACTGAGGACATTTCCTTTTTGCGCAATGCTAGATACTATGCCCAGTAAAGCACGCTTCCAGTCATGGTTTGCACGCCAGGAACTTGCTGAACGACCACTTCATGCTTATGAAGTGACGGGTTGAGAAGTATTGCAGTAGTGCAGTTTGCATGCAGTAGGTGGTCATTGATGAATAGGTAGTCATTGATAGAGCTTGTGGTGAAGGATCATGTTGGTATCAGGCAGTGCCGCTCTGGGACTGCAGCACAAGTGGTCCTGTGAACTATACAAATAGTTTGGGTCGAAATAACAAGGCTAAAAAGAATACATTTCCACTACTTTTTAAATAAACAACGTAAAGATTAATTGTGCAGCATCAGGAATCAGTAAGGGCAGTGGCACTGCGGTAGAGTTCCTCCTGCCTTGCAGCACCAGAGACCCGTGTTCGATCATGACTACAGAGTCGTGCTGCCTGTGCGGAGTTTGTACGTTCTTCCCGTGACTGCGTGGGTTTTCTCGGGTGTTCCGGTTTCCTCCCACACTCCAAAGGCACAGGTTTGTAGGTTAATTGGCCATTGTAAATTGTCCCTTGTGTGTAGGATGGTACTAGTGTACGGGGTAGTCACAGGTCGGCGTGGGCTTGGTGGGCCAAAGGGCCTGTTTCTGCGCTGTATGTAAGCCACGCGTATTTAATTGTCATATGTACTGGGTATGGAGCGATGTTCCGTGGGTGTTGCAGCTTCACAGACCCATTAATGTAATAACACAACAAATAAATATACAATAATCAATAATACAATAAATTATGAGAATGATCAGCCATGATCACATTGAATGGTGGTGCTGGCTCGAAGGGCCGAATGGCCTCCTCCTGCACCTATTGTCTATTAATAATCAGTCTACTAAATAAGCAGAGCACAATAATGCAAAGCTAACTGTGTTGTGCAACGAGAAACAAACTCCATCGTGTGTTGCTCAAAATCCCATTACTTGCAATCACATGCGCCTCCAAAGTCCGTAGTTTGCTGCTGAGGTGGGGTGGTGGTAGTGTTTTTTTAGGGTGGTTCAAGAGCCAGGTAGTTGTTGCAAAGAAGAAGCTACTCTCGAACTTGGAGGTCTCAGTTCCGTACTTTCTTCCTGATGGCGGCAGCAAGCTGTGAGCACAGGCCAGAATGATGTGGATCTTTGATTATATGAGCTGCCCTTTTTGAGGCAGAACCTCTCGTGGGTCCCTTGGATGGCGGGGAGGTCAATAACCACGATGGGTCAGGCAATGTTTCCATCTTTCTGCAGTCGTGTTCATTCCTGGGCTTCTGAGATCGCAAAAGGGCTCTCGACCCGAAGCATCACCTGCCCTTGTTCCCTCGGGACGCTTCATGACCCGCTGAGTTACTCCAGCACCTTGTACCTTTCCTTGGTAAACTAGCATCTGCAGTTCATTGTTTCTACAGAGGATTCCTGTCACCCTGCTATTGCCACCTGACTGGTGAAGTATTTGCCACCTGACCTGTGAAGTCTTCTGTCTCTAATTTCCAGTAAATTGTTAGTTGTGCATTCTGTATCTCATCAGCTCCAACTTCCTCATTCATCTTTCTGTTTACACTTCCCATGTACAGATCAGCTATGATTAACAAACCCTTTTCACTCAGTCACCTGGGTTCTCTTGTTTTCTGCCTGTACAACGGACATTCTCTTTGTTCTCCCCATATTTCCTCCTCCTGTGTAACTCAGCACTTTGTTCCCCATTTAGTTGAAAAGTACATCCATCTACAATGTTAATCAAATTTCTCTCTTCACAGATGCTGTCTAACCTGACTATCTCTAGAAGTTCCTATTTTCATTTCTGATTAGATCATCTGCAGATTTTTGCTCATGGCCGAGGAACAAAAAGACCAGCTGTATGTGAAATAGCTGGGAAAAAATCGTCAAGTCAAGTCAAGTTTATTTGTCACATACACATACACGATGTGCAGTGAAATGAAAGTGGCAATGCCTGCGGATTGTGCAAAAAACCCCCCAATTACAGCATATAAATTGAAATTAATACAGAAAAAAAAATGTAGTCCCTGGAGTTATAATAGTTAACAGTCCTAATGGCCTGTGGGAAGAAACTCCGTCTCATCCTCTCCGTTTTCACAGCATGACAGCGGAGGCGTTTGCCTGACCGTAGCAGCTAGAACAGTCCGTTGCTGGGGTGGTAGCGGTAGAATTGCTGCCTTACAGCACCAGAGACCCGGGATCGATCCTGACCTCGGGTGCTGCCTGTACGGAGTTTGTACGTTCTCTGGGTGCTCCGGTTTCCTCCCAGGCTCCAAAGATGGACAGGTTTGTAGGTTAATTGGCTTTGGTGAAAATTGTAAATTGGTCCTAGTGTGTAGGATAGTGCTAGTGTACTGGTCATCGCAGATTTGGTGGGTTGCTGGGCCTGTTTCTGTGCTGTAACTCTAAACTAAACTTAAAATAAAATGCATGAACAAAAATGCAACGCTGCTTCAGCCAAATGAAGTACTGTTTTATTTCTTGACAAATTGTAGATGCTCTTGATAAGGGTGCCATTTCCAGGAGCCTGATGGCTTTTAGTGGTCCTTTTTCAGAGGCACGGATGAATCAGCATTGGAGAGACATGTAGACCTGATAGTTCAAAACTCACCAATGGAAACTGATACATCTGTAATTTAAAAGAAAAACACTGGTTTATAAGTAAAGTAAAAACAAGGAACTGCAGATGCAGGTTTACAAAAAGGGCACAAAGTGCTGGAGTGACTTAGCAGGTCAAGGCAGCATCTCTGGAGCTCATGGATAGGTTATGTTTTGGGTCATGTCCTTTCCTCAGACTGATTGTATGGGGGTGGAAAGCAAGCTGGAAGCGAGGAGGTCTGAAGAAAGGTCTCGACTCGAAACGTCACCCATTCCTTCTCTCCAGAGATGCTGCCTGTCTTACCGAGTTACTCCAGCTTTTTATGTCCATCTACTTTTATGGGGTAGGACAAAGCCTGGCAGGTAATAGGTTGATACAGGTGAGGAGGGCTTTCTGATGGGCAGATGGTTGGACAAAGGGCATAGATGAAAAGACACAAGGGGTGTGGCAAAAGGATTGAAGAGTTGCGAATTGTGAAGCGAGAGGAAGGAACGCTGCACATAGACCTGACCGGCTGTTGGAGATGTATCACCTGTCCCTGTAACTCCTCCCTTGCATTTATCTAGGGACCCTAGCATTCCTTCCAGAGCTTCATGTGCACCCCCTCTAACCTCATCTACTGCATCCGATATTCCTGTTGCGGGTCATTTGTAATGATTGCAATGAAACCACTGGATTATTGAAAGAATTCAATCTGGTTTACTGGAATCTATCAGGGGAAGAATCCTGGTATATTGAGCTAGTTTACATGTGAACGGCAATGGTAACTTCTCGGATTACCTATCCTTGGGCCATCGTGTAGGTGTAATCATGATGAAAGCGCACTTCTGTTTCCACTTTCTTAAACGTTTAAAGAGACTTGGTGTGTCACCAAATACGCTTCACAAACCTTTACAAATGCATTGCAGAAAGTATTCTGATGGCTTGCATCGTGACCTGGTACGCCAATCCCAAAGCTCATGAACGCAAGAGACTGCAGAGAGTGGCCTGCGCTCAGTCCATCATGGGCACAGCCCCTCTGTCCATCAAAAGCATCTGCATGAGTTTAATATAGATACATTTGAGGTGTTGCATTTTGTGAATGGCAGGGCCTTGAGGAAAGCAGTTGTCGAGCAGAGGGATCTAGGAGTACAGGTACAGAGTTCCCTGAAAATGGCGTCACAGGTAACTAGGGTGGACACGAAGGCTTATGGTATGTTGCTGTCAAAGTATTGAATACAGAGGTTAGGACGTTATGTTCCAATTGTACAAGATGTCGTTGAAGTTCTGTGTTCAGTTTTGATCACCTTGCCATAGGAAGGACATCATGAAGCTGGAAAGAGTGCACAGAAGAATTTAAAGTATGTTGCCAGAACTTGAAGGGCTGTGCTATAGGAAGAGGTTGGGCAGGTGCGGGCATCTTGGGCAGGTTAGGGCATCTTGGTCAGCTTGGACTAATTGATCCAAAGAGCCTGTTTCCATGCTGTATGACTTTTCTTCTTATCGAGTCCACATCACAAGATTAGAAAGTGTTCAGCCTGAGCTGAACACACCTCTCGGCATCTGCATACAATGGCGTCTTGTGCTGCTTGTGATGGAAAGATTGGTGGAAACAGGGCCGCGACGTGAACGCCCTTTCCTTGTCCCCATCTATGACTCTGAGGCACCACCTTAAAAAGGTAGCATCTAATATCAAGATCCTAATCCATGCAGGCCATGTATTCTTCTCACTGTTACCATCGGGCAGGAGGTACAGAAGCCTGAAATCCAACAGGAACAGCTGCTGTGGGCACTAGTTCAATGGTTTAATCAGTCAACTTTCTTTTTTATTAGAGTGAAATGAGTTTTTATTTGTGGTTTGTGATTGCATTCTATGCAAACTGAAACGCAGGAGCCTCCTACATATTACGATGTGTCTGGAGTTGAGAACACAGTAAGATGGGGTAAAGTGACTGTGAGAAAAAGGGGGGGGGGGCGAGAATGAGATGTAGTTAAAGCAGTTGGAGGCAGTTAAAGGAGGAACAACCAAGGGAAGGAGGTTAAAGGGGGGGGGGGGCTTAAGGAAGGACAGCTTTAGGGTAGAGGTTCTGAGGAACATTTGTTAGTGGCTGTCGGTATGCAATGACCTTCCCATGTTAAAGAATTCACTCTTCACCTGTGGAGTGGAAACGTATCATCTGTCTCAGACAGTCCCTGGATTGGAATGAATACAAACAGTTAATAATGAGTGCACACTGTGAATTGAATTGCAGAGGTGCATGGCAATTGCGTTTTAAGTCAAAATGTTTTTTTCCCTTTGGAATTGTTTTAAATGGTGACAGTAGCTTTACAAATCAAATTGAAAGTTTAGTGTCAAGGAGTCATAGAGTCATACAGAGTGGAAACAAGCCCAAGTTGCCCACACCGACCAACATATCCCATCTGCAGAAAGACGATACATGATTACAATCGAACCATTTACGGTACATGGATGTATATTTGAATAACCAAGTCAACGCTTTTTTTAATTTCAAAAATAAACATGAATAAAAATATATAGAAGAAATACAAAAATCAGTTCTTGGGGTAGCGGTAAAGCTACTCACTGTTAATGAACTGGGAAGTTAGATTTTTAAAAAATTTTAACAGATAAATTTGGTATTCCATACCACAGCTGGGATTGACAATAAACAAGGGGTTGAAAACCTTCCATTCATTTGTTCTTTGTACCTCTTCAGATATAGTCTTCCTCTTTCCCCCGACTCTTAGTCTGAAGAAGGGTCAGGGCGAGTTTGTGAATTCTCTCCCCAATACAAAACAGTCTGTGCCTTTATTTCTACTACCCGACAACCATCACATACGAAGATGGTTGTGAAAGATTGCAGCAGGATCTGGATGGATTTGCCAGGTGGCGGAGGAATGGTTGATGGAATTTAATACAGAAAAGTGTGAGCCGTTGCATTTTGGGACGTCAAACAAGGGCAGGACCTACACAGTAAATGTGTAGGCCGCTGGGTAGTGTTGTAGAGCAGAGGGATCTAGGAGTACAGGTGCATGGTTCCTTGAAGGTCGAGTTACAGGTAGATAGGGTGGTCAAAAAGGCTTTTGGCACTTTGGCCTTCATCAGTCAGAGTATTGACTGTAGAAGTTGGGAGGTCATGTTGCAATTGTATAAGGCGTTGGTGAGACTGCATTTAGAATATTGTGTTCAGTTCTGGGCACCATGTTATAGTAAAGATATTGTCAAGCTTGAAAGGGTTCAGAAAAGATTTACGAGGATGTTGCCAGGACTGGAGGGTGTGAGCTATAGGGAGAGGTTGAGCAGGCTGGGTCTCTATTCCATGGAGCGCAGGAGGATGAGGGGTGATCTTATAGAGCAGGGGCCTCCAAACCTTTCAGCACGTGGGCCACATTACATATTTGGCACATTTTTGCGGGCTGTAGGAAAAAATAAAGAAGTGTGAGTTTTATAAATTTAAGGAACTCAAAAAAGTTTAGACTAGGTTACGTTCGATTAGATTAGGAAAGGTTAAACTAGGTTTGGTTAGATTAGGTTA